>NC_141703.1:41147352-42347352 GCF_971803275.1 Cyanistes caeruleus
AAAAGGGTGTCTATTAACTGTTTATTAATGCGACTTAATAACCGAAATTATCTCAATAGCGTAGAGCTCGGGAGTAAGAACCATTAAATCTGTTCATGTTTTAAGAGGGATCAGCCTGAACAGAAATCAATTAGCACCGCAGACAAAACCAAGCCCTTCTAAAGACAAGTGTCACTGCATTTTCAGCATACTTCGGGAGTTAATCGTTAGCGCCGACCCCGTTCCTTCCTACGTTGAAACATTTCAGCATGAGGAGGCGCTGACAACCCTCAGAGGGATAACCTTGGGAAAAGTCCCCTTCACCAGGAGGAAGTTATCCCTCCTTGGCCGTCCGATTCGCACCTGCCGGGGAAATCCCACGCAATGCCATGCCGCAGTTTGGGGCTAGCGGCGGAGTCGGGCTGGGATGCAAACTTATCTCTCCGCATCCGACCCGCCTGCCGGCTGAGCGGCCCGGGGGGAGACGGGCTCGGCCATCGCACCGTGTCCCTCGCCGCTGTTCGTGGCATCGTTTGCGCCGGAGCAGCGGCGCAACGCGGCAGGGCCGGGCGCATCCCCCTCGGGCAGCCCGAGGTGTCGGGCACTCTCCCGCACAGAGCGACTTTGCAGCCGGACCCCAAACCCTCAGCCTTCCCCGGTTCTGTCAGAGCAGCTGCCCGGGCTGTAGCAGCCTGAGTACGAGTGTGTCGTCCGTGTCACCCCATCCTCCCCGCTCTGCTGCTCACCCTGGCACGACCCCCCCGCGCCCCGGCCTCCCGCAGCCGGGAGCAGCGTGCATCCCCCCCGAGGCGGCCCAGGCTCCGTCACCGCCCCGGAGCGCCCCTCTGGCTCCCCCCGCGGCTCCCGCTGTCGCCGTGCCAGCCCCAGCCCCGCAAAACCACCCCGGCGACAGACCGTGCCGAGCCAGGAATTTCGGGGGAAGCCGAGGACAGAGATCTGTGGGTCTTTGCTGATCGCTGTGAGGGCAGCTGAGGGGCTCCGGGCTGCAGTCAGTGTCTCGGGGTTCCGCCGTGCAGTGCCGCGATGGTGACCCCCGCCCCGCCTCGGGGGTACCGAGCTGCCCCGACTACAACCGGCAAAGCCTCTCCTTCAGGGGCTGCAACCCGCATGGGCTTGGTTTATTTTCTCAGAAATAAAAAAAAAAAAAAAAGTCCAAACAGCAAAATCCTAACCCAGCCCTCTAAAGGAGGGTGCATAGCTTTGGGATTTCCCCTGCAGAACCTGTTGAGGATTTTTAATAGCTCAAGTCAACCGTGGGAGCAGGTCAGGAGAACCCCTGCTGCGGCACCCTGGCCGCAGCTTCTTGGACCTGTTGGGGCTCCCCTCAGACATGATCTCTACACTGTCAGTCTCTAGCCTGCCTACAAGCACCTGGGACACTAAATCAGGCAAGCCCCAGTTTTCTCTCTGCCCCGTGTGTTCCCCAGTTTTGACCCTGCTTGGCAGAATAGCTTTCATCTAGGAGACGGGTCTCCAGCTCTTGGCCATGCCATAGTAGGGAGGATTTACAGCTACTGCCTCCTGTCTGCTCCACCTGGCCATGGGGCAGTGGAAGTGAGCGCCTTCCTCTCACCGGGACACTTGGAAGGTGAGATCTAGCGACAGGAGATGGAAAAGCTTAGAGATGAAGAAAAATGAATTTAAGTAATTCCTGCTGCAGCGGTTCTGGGTCTCTGCTCTGCAGCTGCTTTACTTCCATATCTCTTATTAGTTAGTTAAGGGTTAAAATACAGACATTGTTCAGAGTGCAGAACTCCAGTGGATACTTCAGATCTGGGTCAAATGACTGATCTCAGGCTCTGATGCTCAGCTTCAGAAAGATGCCTAGCTACAACCTAGCTGCAGGAAATGGACATTAGAGGCATGTCTTCTCAGGAACCTCCTTTGCAGGTCCTGCTGTGGACTCCATCAGCAGCTTTGGCCCCTGCCTTTCGTGTACTGCTGAGCCACTTTCTTGAATGAATGTTCTTGAGTATCACCCGGGCAAGAAGGTTTCATTAACACCTGCTGTTAATTGCCCAAGTCTGGCTGGTGGTTGGGCTGTGGTCATTTCTTGACGGGCCTTTCTTGACCTTGTTACTGTAATTACCGAAGAATAAAGGTATGTTTGAAATTTGTTTTTATGGCCTGAATATTCTGCATACAGGATAAATTATACTTGCTCCTGCATCTCATCATCAGCATAATTTAACAATTAGCAAGGCAGCATTTGAATAGTCCAGGAACTAGTATTGCTGGCCAATATTGACCAAAACATTCATATAAACAATGCCCATTCATACATATTTACACAAGTCAAAAGCTATTGTCACATACAGAAAAACTGACTAAAAAAAGGTTAATTTTGATATTTTACTGTATTTTGAATATAACCTCAGCAATTTAAGTGCATCTGAAAATTTCCAAATGTAAAAGTAATCAGAAAGCAGCTGCATCAGGTTTATAATGGTCTCAGATAAAATAAAATGGGGTAAAGGTAAGGAAAATGACATCTCCACTGCAGATTTCACCAGGACCAGGCTTTCACCCAACTTCTTCCTTTTTTTTTTTTTCCTTTAATACTTCTCTTCAGAGGGTCATAAATCCTGATGAAAACATGCTCCTTCTTGAGGTTGCACCTGGATCACTTTTAGGAACATTTTTTTAAGTTCGTGTAGAGAAGTTCCTTACTGATTAATAAAGTTAAATTCTGAAGAGTGCACTGGATTAAATGAAAATTTAGTCTTTCATTTGCATCTCATCAGTATTCTTGAGAATGGTCTCTTTCTGACATGGACTAATGACAAATTTGGCTCCTGAATGACCAACTAGGACAAATTATTTAAAGATTACTACTAGAAACAGAGAGACAAATTTACTTTTTTCTCCCCTCTCATTTATTTGCTCTGGAATCCTCAATAACAATTTATATTACATCAAATAGATGTACCCCAGGCAAGTTATTTCTAAATGAGCGGAATATTTTACCTCTAGCTTGTGAGGAAGATCTCACATTTTTGAAGGGCTCAGGTATAAGATTGTGAGGTTTTAGGGAAAGCTTACTCTTTATGAGGCACTCTTTTAGAAAGTATTGCTTCCAAATGATGACTGATGAAATTTTTGTCAGTTTCCAAAATTCACACTTAAAGGAAAACATTCATTTCTCTTGTGCTACTTTTCTAGAGGGGGAGTTAAGACTTCTACTGAAATATTTATTTATGATCAGCTGTGGAGAAGTAATGATAACCTCAGAGCAAATCTGCTTTAGTCAGCTATTATTATACTTCTGACAAACATGCCTGTCCCCTGGGAACAGACCACAAAACTCTGATAAGAGATGAATATCTAGTACAAAACTAGTACTAGTTGCAGCTGCAACATGAGCTGATATCCCACCTTGCTGAATACCTCCTGTTGATGGCAGAAGATATTCCAGCCAAGCTTCTCCCTGGGACATGCCACCTGTGCCTGCTCTCTGAAGGCTTTCCATCCAGCTCGTTCAATTTATGGCCCAAGGGTTTTTCTCATCCTCTTCAGTCTCAGCTGCCTCTGACACCTGCAGCCACACTCTCCAGGCTTTACTTCTTTCAGTCTTTTTAGACTTGCCTCTTTTACCCTCTTTCCCTTACCTATCCCTTCCCTCATGACTCCAGAGAAGATGGCTTCATCTATCACCTACACTGTGACAGCACAGAATATCACTCTTCACTCAGATTCTGTCCTGTACTTGTTTGCAAAATACCTTATGCTGGTTTTAACATACAGCATTAATTCAGCATAGCTCAGAGCAAGCTTCTGCTTTCTCAGGCTCTGAGCATTTTCTTCCACTGTCCTCCCTTGATTAATATTCCTACCAACGTCTCTGAATCTTGACCTTCCCTTACTGTCCTTCAAACCACGCTCCAGTCAAGTTTTACATAATTTAGATTAATGTAAGTTCCTTCAACAGATATAATTTTCTATTTTCCCTCTGCCATTGTATAGCTGTGCACAGGTGTCCTTGGCCCATGTGAGCACCTGCTCTTGTGCTCTCCTTCTCTGCATTCCTCACAACTGTCAACAGTTTGAACACAACTATTGTGCTAGCGTTGACAATTGTTGTCTTACAGCATCTTTTACCTTAACTACAGTGTTGCTATAGGAGCTTCTGCCTTTCCAGTACTTTTGATAACATCTTTATGGTTCATTGATTCAGTTTCCCTCTCAAGCATCCAGTTCTCAGGTAAGGAGCATCCTGTGAGGTTAACTGCATAGCGTACTCCTCCTAATCTCTCCTTAAAATGGACTTCTCCAATTGCACCAATGAAGCACTCAACAAAATCAAGACACTTGATGGGTTGGATGGCTGTTCATTGTGATACGAGTGATAATTTCCTCATCCTCTTTGCATGGTCCTTGTATCACACACCAGGCTTGTTCACTCTCCAGTGCCAGGAAAGTCTCTCAGGTTGCATGCCCAGCAGAGCCAGCTGAAGAGCACAGTTTTCATTTGTCAAGACTTAAAATAAACATAGATTCAAGCATGAACACAATTTATTTTATATATATTTATACATAACTTTCATCTCAGTAAAAAATGTTTTTCCACAGCCTGGACATTTTTAGAGAAATAAATTCCCTTTAGAACACCAAAATGTAAAGTTTCCAAGTAAAGAAATATACCTTGCATCTTGCAGTTGATGAGGTAAATGCTGTTTTTTCATGGGCTTCTTCAAGGCACTGTCCCCAGGCATCTGTGGAAGCTCCTAGAACATGTGGCTGCAAGGCATCCCAAACAAGCCCGGGACCACGGACCCCAAGGCATGACCCTTAGAGCTTGGGCTCTGAATTTCAGCCCTGCCACAGACAGTAGGGATGATCATAAAGGTAGGGAGCCTGGGTTCAGATCAATATTTTCAGGGCTGAATGCCAGGGAAGGTATTTTCCAAGATTTCACAGTGGGAAAAAAAGTGTCCTTCTCCAGGACACCATATAAGCTTTGTGGGGCATTTGTCTTCTGCGTTAAGATACATTATAAAACATGCCCGTGTCGTGTTCAGACAAATGGACCACAAGTAGGGTTCTGAGACACAGTGTTGGCCTCTGACTATTGAAGGTCTCATTTCCAAAGGTAGCAGGTCTTTTCTAAATTAAGTCAAGACTATTTTGAGTGTTTTTGAGGAATTCTGACAATGGGCATACGTGAGAGCTCAAGCCCGAGGTTATTTTGCCCCTGGCTGGGGTCAAGCATGGGCTTTAAACAAACTCAAGAAAGCAGTGAGACAGGAAGCTGAGGGTGCATGAGCTTCTTCTGATGGACCAACACACAAGAGAAATTGATCCACTGAATGGGAATCCATGCAGTCACACAGCTGTGCTGTGACCCTCTCACAGAGCTTGGATGTACAGTATCAATGGATGCAGGAGGGGAAAGGGAGATAAAGCTCCCTTCAGCCCTTTAAGAAAAACATAATCACAAAAGCTTCGACATTGTCATTTCACCTGCATTTTATCTGGAAGATAAACCTGTTTCCTACCTGTAGATTTTTTACAAATCAAAACGAAGGCTTTCTCATCATCATGCTGTCATTTAAAGAAGCAACATTCCCATGGAAGGTAAGGGCCTCCAAGGAATCACACTCAACCATATATGGAAGTTGGATATATATATGTAAATTGTTATGTATATAAATTATTTTCATTAATATATTGGTGTAAATAGTAATATCAAACCAAGATCTTGATCTTGTGTATTTCTAGGGTGTTTGACTTAACAGCAACACAAAACAAAATATAAAATTATTGACAAAAATGCCATATCTGAAGATTGAGTAAACTTCTGCTTTTACTTAATATTCTTTTCTCCTATCTGTTTATTTGGCATTAAGTCTGTTCCCTCTTATTTTTGGTGATCACATTCATCATTGATATCAACAGGAGAGGGAAAGGTGTAAGCAGTTGCAATATGCAGCACTTCTCTCAGGACTCCATATAGATGACAGTGTCCATGTGCAGCATCTCCCCTGAGCAAGCCTACATTTGCATGGAGTTGTGGATTACGGCTGGAAATAGGCCTAATATTTGGAACCATGTTCAAGATCTGTCTGAAACTTTTCCTTGTGTTGGAAGACTCACCTCTATGTCTGATTCACAGGATTGAGCTAGTGTTAGTCTTTTCCTCTGAAACCGCCAGACTGGGTTTTCCTCCTTTACCCAACTGCCCATTTCCATAAAAAGGGCTTGGAGACCATCTTCTCTCAGCCAGATTTTCCTGAATTTGTCCAGAGATAAGCCATTTTCAGGAGAGGACCACCAGAGAACCCTACATAAGCTCACTGTCAGTGAGTGCAACCTCTTCTCCGTGACAAAGCCAAACTGAAAATCAGTGTGTGTCCATGAGATGGTAAATCTGACAGAGATGGAAGAAGAAGCACCCTATTAGCAGTGATCTGGTAGAATGTGATTTTTTTTTTTTTTTTTTTTTTTTTTTAAATGGATTGTTTTAGAGCTGGATCATTCTGACAGAGAAGGCTAGGGATGAGGTTTTCACCAAAACTAGTTTGGGGATGAGGTTCTCGCTAGTTATACGAGGAAATAAATGCATGGGGATGTTGCCCCCATGAGACGGCTGGCAGCACCTGGGCTGCAAAAGGGGCCAGGCCTAAGAGCCCACAGTATCAGGCTGTGTCTGCTCACCCCTCAGCCCCAGGTGTCTGCATGGCTTCCCGTGCTTCAGAGAGCACGCCGGCTCCCTGGGAAGCTGGCAGTGCACGGCAGACCGCGGGCCGAGGGAGCGCCGGGGGCGAGGAGGCAGCCCCACAGGTGGAGCACTCAGTGGCGCTGTTCAGAGCTCAGCCCCACTCAGGGCTCAGGGGTTCGGCCCTTCCCGGCAGCAGCAGGGGGATAGATGCCGAGGGTGGGGGACGGAGGGGCCGGGTACCGGCGCTCCGGTCGGGCCCGCCCCGACGGGCGGGGAGCGCAGGGCGGCCGTGCTCAGCCCCCGGGCGAGGGACAGCCTGCTCCGGGCTCAGCCGGAGCCTCACACCGGCCTGGCGGCCGAAATGTGCCTTTCGGTGCGTCTGGGGACCTGCTTTGAAAAGGGGCCCGGGGTGCGCGGACGCGAACGTCTGGGATGAGACTTTTGTTGTGTCTCCCTCCCTTCCCCCGCTTCCCGGAGAACTGAGGCAGATCCGTGAAAGGGCTCTCTGGTCCAGCCCCCTCACCCCCCCTCCTTAGGCGATGTGCTGATAAGGCCGCGCAGGCTGCGCGCCCCAGCGCCTTCCTGCGCGGGGGCTGCGCGGGGGCTGCTGCACCAGCCCTGCCAGGGACAGCTTCCACGGGCAGAGAGGTTCGCAGTGTAATGAACGGCTTTATCGTCGCTGGTATCTTTACAACTGCTTAGATGACTTTTTAATTGTGGCTTAATGCATTTAATTATGACAACTCTTCCCCATTTTCAAGTATGATGTATTAATATTACAGATCATTAACATTGCTAAATTACTGTAATGACACAGAGTCCTCAGTGTCCCAGTTAGACAGAAAAAAGACCCGCTCTTCTCATTTGGCTCTTTTGTTATTTGCCTTATAGGAAATTCATGCACGATTCTTGAGCCTTTAAAGCATGTAGGAGAGGCTGCTGCTCCTGCTGCTGCACCCTCCTTATTAAATTATTGATAGAGAAAATCCCCCCACGTAAAACTTCCCGAGCCCGAGACCCAGCACAGGAGCTAATATTGTCTTTCTAATATCCACTTCATCAATGTAAAAGTCAGAAAGCCTCGGCTCTTGAGCGGGTCCCCCCCTCTCCCCTCCTTCATAATTAGAGCAGACCGTATTTAACATCTGCAAAATAGTCATGCTTATAAGGAATGAGAAATGCGAGATGTTCCATTCTGTTTGCAATGGTTAGACCGTTTTAATCTCTTAACTTCAATATATGTCCTCTAGCAGGCTATACTTCTTGGATTTCATTTTTAGATCCTTAAGGCTGCATATATCTGTCAAACAGACATAATGAATTTAAAGTGCTAATGCCTAGAAGACCAGAAAAAAACATTGAAATATATCCTCGGATGATTAAATTACCACCTCTAGCTACTTTACCTCCTTATGTCCAAACAGATTTCCCTTTTTACTTACCAAGTACCGGATCTGGGAGATGTGGAAGATGTAATTTCATGGTAAAAAAAAAACCAAAAAAAAAACCAAACCAAAAAAAAACCCCAAACCAAAACCCAACCCTAACCAACCCATGCACGGATCTTTAGACAAGCTTTTTTTTTTTTTTTTTTAATACAACGTTTCAGATATGTGCCTATAAGATAGGACTTGCCACTGACTGGAGGTATTTTTCAATTACATCCGAGCTCCAGGGAAAGCCTGGGGTGGGAGCCCGTGACTTTGCAGCGCTCACCTAATGGCTGGGGAAAGCGGGGGGGATGAGATGCAGGCGCTTCCGACGGCGGCGGCGGGAGCGGAGGCTCTCCCTGCCCTGCCCCGCACCCCCTGCCCCTCCCCGGGGCTGCTCCCGCTCCCCCGCCGCCGCTGCCGAGCGGGGCGGCCCCGGAGGGGTGGCCCGGAGGGGCTTTGCTGAGGGGATGTGGGGGTGATCCCGACCCCGAGGGTACCGAGCGAGGCTGGGGAGAGAGGGGACAGAGGGAAGGCGAGCAGATTTGTCGCGCTTTGAAACGAAACGTTCTAATCCCTCCAACAATCCTGTTGACTGTGAGCTGTAGCGCCGGGGGTACAACACGGCGGAAAAAATAAAAAAAAAAAAGAAAAAAAGAAAAAAAAGGGGAAAAAAAGAAAAAAAAAAAAAAAGATACATTGTTGGATAAACAGCTCCTTATAGGTAAGAACTGAATGGGCCAAATAGATGAATAAGGCGACACAATGGAAAGGGGGGGGTGGTGAAAGGAAACGAGTCGGTGGCAGTGGAAGAAAAAGGTAAAAGTGAACAGAGGAGACAAAAGGAGAGAAAAGAAAAAAATGTAGATGAGTGAGACAAAAAAGCAAAGAGAAAAAGAAAAGAGAACAAGAGGGGGAAAGAAGTAATATTTTCCTTGATAAAAATGCACAAAAGGGAAGATGAACTTTGTTCTTTTTCTCTTTCTACTCTCCTCTCTCTTTCTGCTTTTCGCCTCGCAGCACGCCAGCCTAAGCTGAGAGCTGTAATGTCATTAAATTGCAAATGCTTTTTCATTTCCGACACACACTGTTTACTTATCTGGCAAAAACATATGTTGGAAGGAATCCGTTAAATTCTGCCCATTGCCTTGGGTAAAAGTGCAATGGAAACGGACCCACTGAGCTTCTTCTTTCTTCTTCTTTTAGCACTTCCCTTATCTACAAGACTGCTTCGCAGAAAACTGGCTAGTTCAATGAAAAATGAAGATACAGCAGGAGATTAGAGAAGAACACTGAGCAAAAAATTCCTGGAGAGAGGGTCACTCCATTGCAAATGATTTCACTCCTCTAGATCTGCATAAATTACTATTTTTAAGGCATCTCCAAAGTCTGTATATTTTTCTCACTCTGTCAAACATTTAATTTCACGCCCCGTGTTCTGAATATGCTAAAATGCATATCTCTGATGCACCTTTAAGCCAGAAAAACGAATGCAAAATTGAAGATAAAATGATGTGATTTGCACTACAAGCCTATTACTTGAGGTATTTACATATAGTTTACCTCTGCAGTTCTGAGAATGATTTATTAAAAAAAAAAAAAAATCTGGATTAAGCTCGTATAAATATGTATAAATCTTTGTTTAGAAAATAGATTTTGCAGCTGTTGTGTCAAAAAGTTCTTTAAGATTCTGTGAAGAATTTTCCTTTCAGCCTGCTTTAAAAAAGAGGGGAAAAGGACAGTATTTGACATCATGCTTTGGCAGGAAGGAAAAACACACATACACACACAAACACACACACAGAGACGTTCAGACATTCAGGATTTTTCTAAAGCCTCGCTTTGTTTGTTGTTTGTTTTTGTTGCCGGGGTGTTATTTTTTCCTATTTCACACTTGTCTTCCTAAACTTCTCAGCTGACATCCTGCTCTCCCCTCACTCGCTGGGACTCGGTGTCAGCCGCGCTCTGGGTTTTCCGGAGCTTGTGAAATAGCGGCTCAGGTGTGTGGAAATAATCGTAGGGTGTGTGGGGGGGGGGGGGGGCGCGGAAAAAAATAAAAAAAAAAAAAAAAAAGCAGAAAAAGAAAAGAAAAAGAAAGAAAAGGGAGACGAGAAGTGAATCATGCCGGGCCCCCGAAGCGGCGGACAGGACTCCGGGCAGGCTGCTGGCCCAGCCCGGCCGTGCCGTGTCCCGCCGCGGGGCCGGGGCCGCTCGCAGCCGCTTCCCCGGGGCTGCGGCCGCGGCCCAAGGGCCCCCCCTGGCGGCACCGCCCGGCCCGGCCCGGCCCGGCCCGGCCCGGCTCCGCTCCCCTGCGCGCCCCGGAACTCCGCCCGCAGCCGCCTGCCCCGGCCCACAGGCTGCCGTTCGCGGGGACTCTCTTCCTCACCCCGGGAAAGCGTAGCTACAGACCCGGGCGTTGAGGAGAGGTGTGGATGCTGAGGGGCCCTGCACGACCACAGCCGTGCTTCACGGAATGAACCTGGACAGACTCCTAAGCCAGGTTTTCGGCCACGACGGCGCTTGCATTTCTCTCCCTCTGGAACACCAACAGCCGTGACTGGGGGTGAGGTGTGTGAGGAGTGAGGGCGTTTGCTTGGGAAAGCCCCATACTCGACAGGGAAGAAGACACTTTTCAGATAACTCCAAGGTTAATTTAAGACTTGGCCACGAAATCTAGACTTTGAATAATACATGAATTGCAACAATTCCACCAAGATATAGTGACCAGGAAGCTGTTTCTTCCTGCCCCGGTCCTATCATCCTATTTTCATCTCCAGAACACAAGCCCTAGGTTTGCTGCTTCTCCCAACACAGAACTTACGAAGTCACAACAGCGACATCCGCACACATGCACGCCGCCACACATTCTGGTCTCTGGTAACAGACTTCAGAGATAAGAAACTGAAACTCGCTGTCTACATATCTCAAATTCAGTACTGGAAAAAGCTTGTTTTTTCTTTTTTTTTTTTTTTTTTTTTCTTTGAAGGTGATCAGCCCTTCTGGTAAGTGCACGGCCTTTCCTCCCTTGGAAATACTTTGGGCTGATGGAAGCTTTCAGCCCCTCTCCTGTCACTGAGTAAAGGCTTCATGCTACATCCACTCTCAGTGCTCAGGCTATTGACAGTGCCAGCTCAGGTTACTGACCTGGAAGGACGGAGACCAGGTTTGAGCTCATCCCTTGCCCCCACAAAAGTAGAAAGGAGGGAAAAATCAAACATATTCAGTTCTTGAGAACCAGCAACAATCCTCCTGCATGGAAGCCATCAGTGACAATAGCACTGCAGGGAAGAGTCCTGAAGGCCATAGCTTCACATTTGTAACAGGAGAAAAATGAAGACATGAGGAAAATTGAGAAGTCTTGAGAAGTGTTTTATTTTAGACAGCAAAGATCCATCTCACAGATTTCTCAGAAACAGGTCTGTTAAATATCAGGTATACAGTACCCAAACCCAGTTACTTATAAGAGGCAGAAAGAAGAAAGCAATATGTAGAGGCCAACCAAGTCTCACATGCCACGTAATTCTTTAAATACACTGAGGTGGATAGAAGCAGGGTCTCCCTGCTGCAACAGCAGAACACTTGTCCCTCTGCAACAGTCCTTTGTGTGAGGGACATCTAGGTAGTGATCCCTCTTCAGACACGGCTGCTTTGCTGAAGGTCCACAGGCTCAGCAGTCCAGTGAAATCCTGCAGCCCACCACCTCCATTCCACACCACTCTTTCAAAAGGAATTTATTAATTTCTAACTTCTCAACATATTCTGCTCTTTTTGTATCAGGACTTTGGATCTGCATTATCATTAGTATGTCAAGATTAGCATTCTGAAGGTCCTAATCCTCACTGAAATCAACTGGAAGAGCTGCAGTTTGTCAGGGCAGTGGTGGCACTAAGTAAGGTTTCTGTCATTTGAAGTTGCTGTTATTTTGGTGAAATCCCTCTCCAGGGACGCTGGTTTTGTGTGAAGGAACAGATACATGTTTGCACTGAGGGGACAGCTGGACATGGGCATGTGGAGGAACTCTCAAGAACCCTAGTGGATCTACAGAGCGGGGCAGGCAAGTGATCAGATCATGGCACCAAACAAACATTAGCAAAAGTGTTGTATTTCTCAGAGACCTGAAAAGCCACAAACAGCCCTAGGGGATCCAAGGGGACACATCAGTGATGGAGCGACAGATGGTCTGTCTTCTCCTATCAGTTTGCTAATGAAAAAAGGGTGATGGGAATAACAGATAATCCTGATGATACCCAGTTTAAAATGCATCGATCACCACGTGGAGCATCAATGCTTTGTTACTTTAGGGAGTTTGTCACCACTTTCTTGGTCTTCCAAGGGTCAGCAGAGGCTTTCTACTCCTGGCATGAAGGCTAGAGACAAACAGATACCTTAGCTCTAGATCATGAAATGTTTTGAAAGTATCTGTTGATGCTGCTCACCTTTTCTATCCTGCAAAACATAAATTGTAACCTTTCTCCAAATTCTTCCTAACTTCCTGGCCTGGCACTAGCTCCAAGCAATTTTAGTTCTTTTCTGTGAAAAAGGAGCAATGCAGCCCTGTCACCAGGACCTTCCCATGTTTTACACCACACTCATTACCCTGCTGTGCTTCGATAGAGCACTATCTGAATGTAGACATTAATATCCCTGATCTGACTGAATCCTGTGTAGTCTATCGCAGGAGTATGTATCTGAGCTCTGGGTAGCACTGCCATATGCAGTGTAGGGAACCTTCCATATGGTTTCTGAAAAGTGGTTACAGCACACGTGCACCAGGCACTTTTCAAAGTAAAACAGATCTGCTCATTTTTATTTTCAAAATACCAAAGCAGTAAAATCATGTAATTGAGTAATCACTTGCCAAATTTCCTTTTTTAATCTAATCTATTTTGAGTTACATCAGAGCCAAAATGCAAATTAAACTGGTATGGTTCCAAGGTTTTTTTTTTCCCTTCCCTTTTAGAAAACACAATTTAAGGTAATCATAAGTAAAGAAATTTTAAAACCACGTTTGTTTTGTATGCTGTAAACTTTGGAAAACATGTTTCAGCCTGAAGTAAATTTTCATAGGTAATAGGTTACATAGAAGTCTTATGTAAATTTTGATCTCTTCTTAACAACTCCAATGTTCATTTTATAAAATTTGATTTGAAAATAATGCCATTGTTTTAAAAGAGGCTGGGAGGGTGAGAAACTAAGGAAAAAGAAGTATACACTAACAAGGTGCACATACAATCTTTCAACTGTGGCTACTGTATTAAAGAAGGAGCGATTCCTGAGATACCTTGTTTTCAGATTCCATTCATTCATTTTTTGGAGGGGGTTGTTGCAGGAGCTTTAGAAGCCAAACTCGCTCACCAGGCTGGACAAACTCAGGAGCACTTGACCACAGGGTGAGACAGATCCTCACCATCCCACCAGAGCCTCCTGAAGTCACGCATCTCAGCAGATTAACCGGCCGAGAGATAAAGGCAGCCTTCCAGAGTACCCGCTGCTGGAAACCTTTGCTCTTTGGGTTGCAGATGTTCGGATTAAGTCTCTCCTTACCCAGAGGCAGACTTTGTGAAAAGCCATGTGATGTCCTCGGTTGCCTTCTACCACAGTGTTACCATCTGTTGAAAAAAATGGCACCCACTCCAGTTGTGTCTGTTTTCATGGTTTTTCTCTCCTCAAATATACTTCCTTAAACTGGGGGCTGCTTTTGACGCCTCCCAGCTCCTTTTTAAGGCTGTAAACTTTAATTCAAGTTAAAATACTTTAAAGCAGCTGAACAGTTTTCCTTTTTCTGGATCTCTCCTGCCCCTAGTTACACACTGCTGCTGTAAGACAGCAGTCAAAGGCAGGGACAGTCCAACCCCCAGCATGTAAAATGCAGCAGAAGACCTAGAGAAGAGATGTGGAGGCAATACAAGGCTGACAGCTTGTAAAAGCCTGACCAACCCTGCAGCTGGCCTTCTGAAGGGGTTCTGGCCTCTCTTCAGTGGGCCTTTCCTATCCCATCCCCAGCAGTGCCACCAACACTCAACAAAGTTTGATGAACCTGGTTTAGTGAGTTAAAACCACTGAGAACTAAATTGTTTTTCCTTTGGCTGCTGCTAAAGGCAGAATTTTTTACCAGTTTAACTCCTCGACTCCTCACTCAAACTGCGAGGTGACAGCCAGTGTCAGTTCAAGGGAGGCGAGAGCAGTGTGTAGCCAGGGGAACAGGGACACTATTTTTAACAGCTAACAGTCCAAATTAGCTGCAATGTCAAACCACACCCTCAGGTCTCTGATGGCTATGGAGATTAGAAAGATGGCACAGAGGGCAAAGGAGAGACAGGAAAAGCGTGAAATCAAAACAGGCCAGGGATAAGGAGAATACACAGATACTACATGCAAAGCAGGGGCTGGACTGTGAGCGTTGATCGTGGGAACAGATGGAGAGATAGAGAGAGAAATGACACCCATTACACTCAAAATCATATGCATGAGAGAGGGGGAGAGGGGAGGGCAGAGGGAGAGCACAGTGTGAGAGAGAATTCACAAGGCAGGAAATAGATTTGCAGAAAATAATGGTTTTAGGAAAACTACAATTGGAACTTAGTGTTTCACCGGAAAACCACAGCCTGGTCAGATCAGTGCAGTTAGAAGAGAAGGATCCTTTGAAATCCGGCTTTATAGTTTCTTTTCTGATGTTTGACACAAGGAGAACCTGCTCTTTGTAGGTTGTGAAGTCACACAAACAGTTACAAGGTACAGCCTAACATCAGTATTGGCCAGCCCCATAAACATTTATTCTATCAGTTAGAGGCAGAACATTGCACAGAATAAACTAAAGGCGAATCAAATACAGCATTCTTCCAGTTCTGTAGAGGACAGAGGCAAACAATAAGATTTTGATACTTCCTTGACTTTCCACTGGCACAGGAACCAGAAAGAAATATTCACTTGGATCTGGCTATAAACGTTTATCTTGTGTGGGAGGTCTTAGTATTGTAATATGTATTAGAAACTTGGTATTTTTCCAATCAAGTCTTTCCACTTCCATTTACATATATTTAAGTGTAAATATTCATTTTCCTACCTGAAGCACTTTAAATAAATATACAATAAACACGGTCTACATTTAAGGGGAGTGAATAGCTGAGGAGACTTGAGATGAGCCCCAGCACTGCTCCAGCCTCCATATCACTGGTCAGGAGCAATGCAGGATGATCTGAGAGCTTCTGGGGGGTCGTGTAGATCAAGTTGGTGATCTCACCCTTTTGTCTGTTGCACTGAGATCCTCCCTCCCAGCCAACCCATCATCGCTGATGCAAACTGGCATCTGTGCCAGCAGAAAAGGTGATAGCTGGCCAGGGGATGCCCTCTTGCACAGAGAAGTGGATTTTTCCAGAGCACAACCAACTTCAGCTCGCAGTCTTGTCAATACACACTCCTATTTTGCAAGCACTGAAACACAAAGGCAATAGAATGAGCTGACATGGGAACCCCAACTTTATTTAAAACAGAACCACATAAAGCACAGAAACTCTCAGGTGAGATGTTGTCCTCCCTTAGTGCTGCTCACCATGGTCAGCAGGGGCAGTACTGCCCTCAGGGGGATCCTGCTCAGCCCTGTGCAGTGGTGAGGTATCAGGGAGCCTGGAACTGCTGAAACTCTCCCCAAAAATTCCCCAGGTGTGTGGCAGCTTTCGGCAGGGACAAACACCCACCTCATACACACTGGGGCTAGGGGGGCACTGAAGGAGTGCTTCTGTCCATTGCAGCCACCTAATGCAGACCCAACATAGGGCACAGCACAAGCTCTGCTGATGTACACAAAAGCCCCAGTTTGTGAGAAAAAAACAAAATTTTTTTTATTTATTTATTTATTTATGTGACAAAAAGGGTATTTTAGAAGTCAAGTTTTGAAGTTGGGATGCACGGATTGAAGACAACTGGAAGAAGGCTGGAAGCTATTTATTTAAGATGAAGTTATGAAATCAAATTGATAGAATGGGTAACAGCCTGGATAAGCATGAAAAAAGCAAGGTCTTATCAGCTGTTCTCCCAGGAGATGTAAGTTAGGAAGAAGAGAGAGACTTTTACATACTTGAACCACTCCTCAGGCATGATCAGAGGCAGTAAGTTTCAACACAGAGTACAGGTTAAATATGAAGCTTTGTCCATTAGTCATACTTAAAGACTTCCCCCCTCTCCAAGATACCCTGCACCAAATTAACTATTACTGCAGTCATAGTGATGTACTGCTACAGCGTGCATTGTTTAGTAACAACCAACTGGTGAGCACTGGTTATCTGCTGAAACCCGGGCACCTGCTAAGAGACCCTTTGTAGCTCTCACCATGAGAAGGAGATACTTCATTAGTACAGTTACATTAACAGCAAAATTAAGATTTATTTTCAAATAACTGGATCCAATGCCAAACTAAGAAACTAATGTTACCTGTTGACCCACGGGGCAATGTGGGAAAGATGTAAAAGACATCACCCCACATTTCGTGCTTACGCTAATGAACCATGATTTGTTGTGGGGTATGAAGTGAAAATAAGGTAAATGGTATCATAATACTGACCAAGTGAAGTCAGAACTACAGGAAGTAAGACGGTACTTCTGGAGAATAAAACAAATGGAGTGCCTCTTCTGAAAGTCACATAGAGGGTTTTTTTGCACAGATTAAAGCTTTTATCATGATGGATCATAAACTGTGAAGTAACACTTGTGTCTATCAGAAAATTCTATTTTATGTGTGAATTTGAGGGTAGCTAGAACTCTTTTACTACACTATTGGAGACTTATCAAAAACATGATGCTTTTTTCTTCAGAAGATGAAAAGTACAAAGATAAGCAGGAAAATAAAGACTGAAGTTTAAACCAATAATATTTTTGTGTGGTTATCAGAGGAATGTAATAATTAATCTTTTAATCATTCTGAAGATTGTGTGAAATCATAATATCTCATCTTTTCCAGCCTCAACCTGCCATTCTTGATCTGAATTACAAACAATAAGAAAGGAGATGATTTAATGAGCAACTTTGTCATGTTGCCATTTTGCCTTAGTCTAAGGCAAATATCTAGTTTTGCCTCTAAACTAAAATGGAACAGACTTATATTTCAACTATGCTTACAACTGAGGCAAAGATAAATGGAAAAATTAGTGCTATTTTAAAGCTAGAACCAGTGTATTCACATTTTCACGGAGACATAATCAAATGCACACTGTTAAGAAGAAGCAAACACTGATTTACTAGAAAATAAAATCCATTTTGTGAAGAAACACACATGTATGAAGTCTAAACTAAGCTAAATTCAAAAAGAAAAATTTCACTCACAATGGCAATAGGTATGTTCTTATTATGAAAGAAAAAAGTGTCAGCATGATTTAATCATACTCTATAAATAGGCACTTCAATAAAGTATATATTTACACTGGCTTCCTGAATGCTAGGGCATCACAAAGTAGAATGGCTTTATTACAATGGATGGAAGATGGCAACTACTTACAACCCAGTGCCAACATGGATTATAACAAATCCAGTGAGTATTTTGTTTTTCAATTATTCATAGAAAATTTAATCCTGATTAAGTATCCTTGGGCAGGAATTCATGGGTAGTTGATGACTGAAACCAACATTTATTTGAAATGCTTCTGTTAATTTAATCTGTGTATATGGCTTAATTATGATTGAATCCTCAATGTAACAGAAATGAATTATATCAGGATTAAAATTCTAGTACCACAACACCCATTCCATTTTCTTTGCCTTTTTTTCTCTCCTCTAAAAGATGCAAGGCTGCTGTTTTAATTACCTTTATGTTGCTATGTATTCTAAGCCTCAAAAACGGTTTAGACCTTGATTGAATTGATGAAATTTTTAGTTACATTTACTTTTTTAAAAAAAGGAAGATATAAACCCTAATTACATTCCCATTAGAATTTTAACCAGTATGAAAACTAGATGCAGAAAAGGCTTTTCTTTTACACCCATGATAAAGGAAAGTTTCTTGCAGTCAAGTTGTGAACATTTTACATATATTTTCTAGATGGTTCTCCCTGCTTTCTTTCCCCATCTTTTACACTGACACATAAAATACATTTTCTCTAAAGCATGAAAATAAAAAAAAACCCCTTGTACTCATCATTATGCATCACACCAATTTCACAACTGGCCTATTTTAAACTTGTTTGAGCATGTAGATGTTTTAAGAACTGCATTTTATTTCAAAACTAGTATTGACACAAAGTAAGGGCATTTTTGGTGTCCGTGAACAGGAGAGAAAAAATTCATTGTACTCTTCTGTTATATGGCTCAGCACCCCTTGTTAAACAATATGTATGAAACTTTTCAAATGATGGATGTTAACACTCCACAATACTTCGAACACATTAATCTAGGAATCTTGTCAGACCAAAGGTCTGTGAAGTGCTTTGATATTATCAGTTTTCCAGTGAAACCAACGTATCATACACTTGTGACAAAAAAAAAAAAAATACCTGTATATTCAAGTCATTATTGCACATTTATTACAGAATGTATTCTTCCTAAACATCTCAGAAGTGATGTCGGTTTTTATGTCCAGAGGATACTGTTAGTGGCAATGTCACTGATGACAGTGAAGATACTTCCCAATATAGACTATGAGATAAAAAAAGTCTGTAGAGAATAACCATGGAGATGCACTGACAGAGGATAACACCTATGGTAATAATCTAGAGGCAGGAAAAGAGAGAAAAAGAAATAGTAAGTAAAAAAAAAACCCTCTCACTAAACAAGACAATAAATTTCTATCAGCATGAGTGCTTGAGGTTTAACTTTAAACCTTTTAATACTGCTGCAGTTACAAAAGATTTGAACATGCATTTTAAGTCCAGGAATCAGACTCTCACACCTGGGTGTTTTTAAATCAGTAGATAGCCCTGAGCAAGTCACATAACCCTTCTGGCAGTCTCAGTTCTGGGGAATTTCAGACTTGCAATTCACCACCCATGCAGCTTCACAAGCAGAGGTGATGTTTAGATATTCTATTCTTACAACAAACAGAGTGGGGGGGCGGGGGGGAAAGAAAGCTCGGAAACACTGCACTAGCACAATCATGGAGCTGAGGATAGTGATTTATCAATCCCACGTAGATCTCTTTCAGTTCAAGTCTCTTCATCCGCAAAAGCTGTGTAAGGCTGTATTTATCAAATGCCTAAAGGAGTAACTTGTTTCTCAGAAAGCACAAGTCTTCACTTTTTGTACAGGCAGTCCTTTAAAATACATGTTTTTCTTAAATAAATATGCTATTTATTGATTGTGCGTTTTATTGTATTGAGGTGCATTTGAAGAAGCAAACACAGCTGAATTAGCATTATCATAGTGTAGAAATTGCAACTGCACATAATGGTTAAAGTTGCTCAAATGCAAGAGCAGAGCAATGGTAGTCTTCCTTTAGTAAGCTCAAAATCTCAAAATACTGCTAAAACACTACTTTACTGATCCTACCCCTGGAGACTGTCCTCCTTCCCTGAGGATGTTTTCATCATGCAAAACAAAAAGTCTCTTCATTAGTAACTCCAGAGGAATCAATTTTTTTCTGTCTAGATTTCCTTTTTATTTTTTGTAAATCAAACACAGTATTCAATTTATTATTTATATTTAATAAAACCTTTTTCTTTCCCTTACATACCCTCTACACAAATAAAAGCTCATTTTCTGAATATATTTGCATACAAATGCACAGATGGTTATAAGCATAAAAAAAAGAAGCAAACCCTGTGCTGGAATGAGGTAGTCAATCACCTGAGAATAGTGGTGCACTTCATCTGAACATGGCAGGCTCCACACACAGAGCTTTCCAGTTCCCAATATGTTTAAGCAACCGAGAAACTCAGTGAGTCCACCTTTGTTTTTAACTGTTTAGAGCTTACAAACCAAACAACACATTTGGATAGACTTCTTGATCTAAAGAATATAGTTCAGCTACAGGTTCCCTGACCTATTTAGCCACATAAAGCTTTTAAAGGATGAAGACTAAAAAGCAAACAACAAAAAAAATTCCACTGATTTATCTTTCTACTTTCTTTGTTAAAAGAATCCCCAAGGTGTTTTTAATTAAAAGCAAACAAGCAAACAATAAAACAAAACACCCCCTCCACATTTTCCTTTGACTTAACAATCTCCCCCTCTCCCTCCCTTAACCTAGAAATGATTACCCTTAGATGATTTGAGCCCTGTATGCCTTTGTAAAATATGACTCACATTAGCATCAATGAGAGCTGTGTGACTAAGACTTTTCAAGTTGCTTTGGGGTCATAAGATTAACAGCCTAAGAGCATGAGTTTGCTAACAAACATTAAACATGAAGAACAACTACTATTCAAATTTCATCTCTTTTATCTTGTCTGTACATACCTTTTCTCTTTGATATTCTCTGAATATTACAGCAATGGTTGCAAGACATGGGTGGCACAGAAACCAGAGAATGCAGGCCTAAAAAAGAAAATGAGTGTAAGTTGTAAAATGACTACATGCCAGCTTAGAAGAAAGAGATGACAGTTACAGGAACTACATTTACATTTCTGTCTATTTTATGAACCCATTGTTTAATTTTCAATCAACATAACGAAAACCACACAATGAAAGGTGGGATTTCTGTTTTAAAAAGCTCTATACTCCTTGTCAAATTAAAATGCCTACTCAGAGTATGATGACAAGGTGCAATGTAATCAAATCAGACACTTTAACTTTCTTACGGAGGGAAAGAGTTTAGTGCTTCAGCCAACTGCATGCCAGAATTATATTTACTGAAGAAGGGATCGGTTTGCTTGCTGTAGCCCATACTTTGGCAAAGGTGATATAGAACTCCCTTTTCAGCGTGCTTCTCTCCACAGTGATAATCTGGTACAGCCCAGCAGCCAGGGACAGAGCTAGACAGACTCTGAGGCCAATGAGCAGCCCGCTTGCCAAGCCATGGTGTGAGTGGTAGCTGTGGTGATTTGTATCTTCAAACTGCTCCCAAATTAACAAAAAGCTCTGAAAAAGAACAATAGCAAAGTGTAGAGTAAACCAGATTATACTAACTCTCAACTAACCTTCCCATCACAGATTAAGTTATCTGGTAATGCTCCACTCTACTTGTTAGGGACTGCCATGTGAAGCAAAAAAAGCCAAAAAACCCTAGTACGAAAGGCTTTTTGCCGTGACCTACTACTCCAACTGCAACTGGTAGGAACGAAGTCTCACTTTGTGGATTTTTTTAACTTTTAGAAAGCTTGACAAGTTAAAGTTTCCTCTAATTTGGATAGAGAGAGTGTAGCACCTTAGAAAAAAATCTGAAATAATCACTTGCACACTTGTGCTACTCTGCAGGAAGACCACTGAAATGATTTCACAGAGCTATAGGGAGGTGTCTCCTTTCACTTGTGATCCACAACCTGTAAAGCTTGTTTCAAAGGCAGGCGACTACGCCTTTTCTTTCAAAATCCTAACAGGATTCACTTTTCTTTTCAAAGATGGGGAAGTAAGAGGGTGGTGCTGCTGCTGCCCCTTTTATACAATAGCCTTAAGGCTCAAGCATTCACCCAGGTTGAACTTGGATCTCCCACAATTCCCTTCTTTGCCTAAAGGATATCCAATTCACATCTCCCACCTCCTTGGAGAGTGCTGCAACTGCCAGGCTATAGGGTGTTCTTGGGTGGGCCACTCTCCACCCCTTCTATTGAAGCTGTGCCATTGTGGAGAGAAGAATTCAACATCAGCTAGGTCAGAAACTCGGAGCGAGCCTGACTCTGCAAGCACCTGGCTCAGAAACCTCCTAGGGTCTAGGAAAGGGAGTGTCACAGGTTCCAAATGCCATTCCAACATCTGGCTGAGCACTCTAGCCACCAGATCACTACATAAAAGATAGTAAACCCCTCCTTAACTCCCAGTATTGTATCCATCTGCTGAAGAATCCAATGTTCTGGGAGCACTGTGAGAAACAATATTGATATTCTCCAAGGAAAAACAGGCTAACAAGCACCTAGTTTCTGAATCCTAGTCATGAAGACAGCAGGCGCCAACCAGTTGCATAAAAAAATGCATCTTGCTGAAGAACACCTTTTCAAGACTTTGAGAGTGCTAACATTATAAATTAGAATACACAAAGTTTAGACCCAGAGCATCATGTAACAACTGAATGGCATTTCAGAACTTGAATATACACGGGAATCCAGTCCACCTACTGCACATATCTAACTTGCACCAAGTCTTCAGGTGCCTAATAAAGCAGGTTTTCTGAAGAAAGGTAAGCAAATTTGATTTATGAGTGAAGTAGCTCTGAAGGCCTTCAGAAGGAGACACTCTATGGCTCAATTTAGAAATATAAATTAGTCAGATTCCCTTCTGAACACATTCAAAGGCTTTCTCACTACATAAAGACAAAAAGATTAGTAATATTAACTTTTTAAAAAAATGTGTAATCCACCTGTGCCTTCCAAAAGTGGGTGGCCTTGAGTCTCATCAGTTAAGTATTAGAATAATTTTTGTTTATAATATCCTCAGAGTATTCTCCTACTTTCTCCCTCCCTTACCTAGGGGGGACACAGCCCTGTCATTTCACAGCTGCTGTCACTTCAGTCACTCCTCAATCACCTGGATGGAAAATGGAATGATGAGAGAGGGACAGATGTAAAGTATGTGTGTCTTCAACATCTCTGATTATTAGCACACAATCTGGCCAACAGGCTTCAAATGTTCTCACCATAATGCTCAGAAAAAGAGTGCTTCCAAATAAACACCTTCAAATGATCAAGTTACTTGACTGAGAATTCTGTAAAAGAGTAAGACTGAAGTAAGACTAAACTGCTCCTGAATTCCTGAGATACAGCACAGTGTTTGGTAACGTTGTGTCTACAGCACTAGTTTTGGCATGAAATTGATGAATTCCTATCACAGAAGATATTTCAGTCCAGTTAGAACATGCTCAGACAGGGAATAAGGGTTCTACCAGCTACAGAATCACTGCAGTCTTGTGAGCAGCTTGTGAGCATTTACTTTTGGGAACAGCCAAAATATTTAACTTCCCTGGACTGTACACATTCTGCTTGAGAAAATAAAAGACCCCCTGAACTTATGTATAGAATCTTCCTCAAGCAAGCATCTGGGGGGAAGCCATAAGGCTGATGGGGACAGAACTGTGATACTGCTCTAAGAAGAAAATATCACTGGGATCTACCTTACCTTAAAATACCAGACTCATGAAGGTCTAAATTTTCCTGAGTCTACACCAAGAGTAAAAGCAAAGAAGGAAGCCACTTTCATGGGAAGATGACAAAGAGCTGGAGTAAAGGAATCATGAGAACAAAGCCCAAATCCTCATAGGATAATAGTGTCTGACAGCAGAGTGTGTTCTGGACCAGCCCTTTAAAGAGTGTAAACAACACAACATTAGCTGATCAAAGCCTGTGTATGCTGACAGGAATGTGAGATCACAGAAGTCCAGTTTCCTTCAGCTTCATTAGATTATTCCAAAATAAGCAGAAGGCAGAGGTGTTAGAGGCAGAGATGGAACTGTTAGTACAACGCAGTGTAAACTTGGACAAAGTATCATTTGCCTTACTATGAGCTGGGGCTGTTCTCACTCACCTGGGAAAAGCAGGATCCTATAAAAGAGAAACCTGTGCTAGTGAGTGTTTCTAGGTAAAAACAGATTAGACAATCTGTTCTCAATGAAGAACAACTTTCATAGACAAGCATGATGTTGAAGTAAAATCTCTTTAGTTGTGAAATATTAAAAAAAAAAAATAAAAAAAAATGAGAAATCAAGGTCAAGGAACTCTATAGTCCCTTACCTTGACCACAGAAATGCAAGTGTCAGCTCACTCAGCTGCAATATCAGGAACAAACTTAAAAACAAACAGACAACAACCTGCTGAAGTAGACATCTGAAACATCTTTTGTTGGTAGTGAGCAGAACTATGTTTGAGCTCTGAGAAGAAATCACGGGGGACAATTCTAATTGCTATCCAGAAGAACAACTGTGCTTCGGCAGTAGACAAAAGAACTGGATGAGAGATGAAGCTAAAGAGCTGACTCACACTATGCCATGTCCAACATTAAAGTCACAACTGCTTCTTCATAAGATGAAACAGAACGACCATCTCTTTGTTTACATAATACACTGCTCAAAAGCCTGACTTTATATAATCCTGACCTATCCTTGATCACATTGGACACCAACCACTGTCCAGTACTGGCCTTTCTCTTCAAACACTAGAGGAACGATGGCCATGGATATCATCCTGATGTTCCAGATATACAAGCTGAACCTCCACATCCATATGAAGAAGAACCAGACACTCTTCCTTCATGTCATGAGAAAACAATTATGGGAGAACTCCTCCTTTCCTTCACGATGCCAACACTGACTTTATGACAAGCCAAGATAACGTATCAATCTCCAGCAAAGACAGGTTCTCATGGGACAGATCACCCCAGAGAGGCAAGGGGAAGGGGGAAGCAAAAGGGAAATTAGAAGGAGCAGCAAGGCAAACTAGCTGTTTCTAACTATATCTAGTACTCAGTTATCTGATGTCACACAATACCAGTACAGCAAAAAATGGTTTAGATCTAAGGTCAGAGGTAGAGCTCATTCTGAGCACACCTAAGAACCCCTGTGTAGGATGATGTCTAATGCAATAAGATTCTGTGCTGTTTTGATCAGGTTCAGAGCAATCAGCTATCTTTCCAGAATCACTGCCTCCAGTCTGGTCAGCCCTGGAAGCTGAAACTCCTCAGGTCTATGTGATAGGAAGGGCCTGCCATCAATAAAGCTCTGCAGAAGGTTCGTGCCTCAGCAGCAGAAAGTGGAATTTTTAATGGATGCTCAGCAGCCTGAGAATCTTTTGTTCTGTGGCTGAAATAAAGAACAAGTTAAGGCAAAGACAGATGCTAAATGGCAGACCTGTCCCTCCTTTGAGATGTTACCTCTTTGCAGCTGCAAAGACCACAAGACATTTGCTGACTAGGAGGCTGTGTCCACCTGACATTGAAGGCAACCCATAAAAATAGCCCAGGAAATTGCTAGTGCTTCTGAAAGAACAAAAAGAAAAAATCCATAGCATCAGTACAAAGAGGAGAAAAACCCCTGAAAATTTGCTGAGTAATTTGAACTAGTAGTAGGCAAACAGGCTCACATAGCTTGCCAGTCAAAACTGTATTTAAGTTGAAGAATAACGTGTTTTCTTTGGCTGTCCACTTTCTTGACTTCCCTGAAGATGAGACAAGGACAGGTACGGGAGAATGTCAACAAAACTAAGATGGTGCAATCTCTATCTCCTGCATTAGGCTAACACACATAGCTTCCAGCAGTCTCCAAAGCAAGTCCTCAGACCATCTCTGATTATCTACATAAAATCTGTCCAATCTCTGGCATAGGAGGAAGCTGGTTCTCCCATAGGAATCTCTGGGAAAGATCAGAACAGGAAGAAGGTTATTCTACGTCTTTAGCCATTAAAAGGGCCCACTGATTGTTTACAGCAGGTGAAACACCCACATCAATCTAGACAGAGCAGTGAACAACTGACTAATCCAGAGATGAACTCTTGAACTCATCATCTTTGATAGAGGTGATACAGTCTAAATCCTCTTTCCTGAGCCCAATAGCTGCACTCTGTAATAAGGAGAACAAATCCAGCAGAAGGTGTCGCTCATATGTACTGAACCATGAGATGGAAAATACCCCCTCCAGAAGGGATACTCTTGGTGTGAGGGAAATTTTGCTGGAGAGAATAGACATGGGAAGTGTACTGATATGGGGTGCAAAACCACTTAAGACAACGATGTATTCCAATATCCATAATGTGTTCCCATAAGACTCCTGATGAACCTGACATTCCCAATGGTACCAGGAGGAGATGTGGTAGAGCTGTGCCTTACCAGTAAAAGTAAGATAGACAACTTTGTGCTAATGCTCCAGTGCTGCTCCAAGAGCCAAAAGATGTGTAATGGACCAGTCTTGGGGGAAGCAGCTCATATGTATAATGCCTGCCCCACTTTTACCATAAATAAGAACCAAAATAAGATCAAGCTGATTATACTGAGTGTCTTTTCTATGTATAGTAAAAGGAAACAACGAAGAACTTTCCAGTCTCAAGCAGCAGAGTACTAACACACCCATACATATGCACAAATGCAGAGGCATGAATGAAATTAAATACTTTAGAAGTCTTCTTTACTACCGGCATGTAATATTTCTGGGGCTGGATAGGTTCATTCCACCTTACTTTGACACCCATCTTTACATTTCAACAGTCCCATTGACCTTAACAGCCTTTGGTTTATATTCTTAATGAGCAAGAAATGCCAGCTCCCAGCTATTCTTAATGTTCTAGAAGTCCACTTATTTAGTCTAGAAGCAGCACTAATTACAGATACTACCCAAATGGCACGAAAATCTTCAGTATAATCTCTTCCTCATTACTGTCTCCAGTTTCTCCCTGCTCTTCTCTTTCTCAATGGTTTTTAGATTCTCTTGTCTTTATGATGTGATTTAAAAAAATTTGTTTACAAAAGACACCACCAGGGTTGAATGATTTCCATTACAATTTACTTTTAAGTTACTGGTTTACTTAACTTTCTAATTTATACTAATGGAAAATATTTGAATGAAATTATGTGTCAGACCATTTGTATATTTGCAAGACCAATCCTGCACATGAACCTTTCAAGAATTCCCTTCCTTATATTGATTGAAAGGACCGTCAGACATTCTATTTGAGTGTTACCAAAAGGAAGGCACTGATGATTCCCTTTTTTTCATGACAAAGACTTTGTCACAGCAGCTTTTCTTGTCTTTCCTCCCATGCTGCTGGTTGTCAACCTGCATAATGTAGTTCACAATGCCTTAGCTGTACTGATTACAACTATTTATAGGACCACATTACAAATCAGATGAATAAAATGACTGCAAAAAAAATTTTTTTTACTTCTTTTTTTCCCCCCAATCTAGGTTGGTTTCACTTATCTGGTTCACAGTATAATGCTACAAACAATTGACACAATTAGGAGTTTGGAAAACTGTGGGAACTTCTTAAGTGGTTTTACTGCTAGAAAAAAACATACTGTGAAGCTACATCTTAAATTGTTGAAGTAAAGAGAAGGTGGTGTTACCTATTAGACATACTGGGTGCACATTATGCTATGGGCTTTTTTCCAGTCTTGATACTCCCTCCCTCATAAAATTAAAATATTGAAATTATTTGGTTCACAGTTCTGTCATACTTAATAGCAGCTGCATACTTACTTCAGTGTAAGAATTAATATGAAATACAAACCTGTGTAACAACAACTACTACAGCAATGCCGGTAGATGCTGGACTGGAATCCCACTGAAGAGGTCTGCCATGAGATTTCCTCATTCTGCCTATTGTCCAACCCATACACAGACTCAACAATAAATACAGCATGTGTATCTGTGAGACTATGTCACACACTATTGAAAACAAAAGAAAAATGAATAAAATTACAACAAAAATAAAATTTTGTTTTTTCCTGTATAGAAATGTTCTACATACCCACAAACAAAGGATGCATGCTTATGCCTCTGTACCACCTTTTAATTTTGATGAGTTAGATTAGATGAGGCTGCTTTGCCACAAAATGTGGTTATTTTGTGGAGTTTTCCGTGACCAAACAGATCACTATCAGCTTTCCTCCAGTTAAGCAGCAGTTCTGCAAGAACATGGGCACAGTGCCACATCTCTCCAAATCCCACTCTTGTGTCAGAGTAGTCTGGGCTCAGGAGTCCATCTGCATAAATAGACTTATAAATGCTAAAGAACTAAAATCATATGTATGTTAATCATAGTGCAAATATGCAACATGATGAAATGAACTCCTTTCTTCACTCTAAAGAACTTTTGTTTAAAAATCAGATAGTTACATTGTACTTTGAATTAATTGCATTTTGTCTTGAGGATGTAGTAGCTTCCAGAAGAAAGCACAAGTATTTAGGACAAATTCCACTCTGAGATACTTAAAGGGGAAAATATAATGAATAACCCTAACACAAACTTCATTTAGATCAACAACTTGTCTGTATTTCATTTTATTAAATGCAAATCACCTTTGCTTCATTTTGCTATGTCCATTTTTACCTCTGTTTGGGAACAATTAACACATACTCCATAAAGTTACATTCTTAATCAGTGTCTCAAACTTGTGTTTGAAGCTGCATCAGAATAAAGAAAACTTTAAGCTAGAATATATTAAAGCCTTTATTTGTAGCTTTGCTGCAGCACTACTGACAGTAATGAAACTTGAAGACTTCTTTCTGGGTGATTGTTAGCTTTAGACCTGGTAAGTTTTTGACTTAATGAACAATTTTACAGTTGGTGTTGGGATCTGATTGTACTGGCATAGCAAAGATGTAAAAGAAAAATTAATTCTTACACTCAGAATGTAAATTGTAAATTTGGTTCAGAAACTAGAGATTGGGCGCTACACACAGCAATGCTTTCTTTTTCACTTCATAAATATCTCAGTTCAATTAAATTTGTTCCTTATTTGTAATTTTCACTTACACTATCAGGTACATGAATAATATTTCTGTCACAAAAAAAAAGTAAAGCTCAAATTTTATGCAACTGGACTGCATTAAAAAAGATAAATACCACATTTACTAAAAATACTGGCACAGATAATGTTGCTACTGTACAGAAATTAATATGGGCACAAGGGAAGTGTGTCAAAAGAAGATCATCTACAATATTTCTGACACTCAGCAATACCAGCAAAAGAAGGGTATAAAACAGACTTCAAAATGTAATTCCTCGGAAAGGCTTGGTCTTCTCAAAGTTTACATGCTTAAATGCTTCTCAGTGTATTAAGACCCCTTTGCTGTCTAAGATCTGTCAAGAGCTTTTAGCAAATGCAAACTTGATCATTCTTTAATAAAATCAACCAGCACTGATTGTGGGCAAAAAAAATGATCATGGAATTATTTTCCAATGCTACCTTATCAAGAGACAGAACTCACTAGAAAAAGAATTGTTCCATGAACCAAAGGCATGACAAGCCAGTGCCAAAAATCCAAACTAGAAAAATGACTGAGTAATTCTGTGTGTTCTAGGGAGCATTTTCTTTTCTGTCATTCCTTAAGATAATCTGCCCTACAAGACATAGTCAGACATCATCTCTCAGTCATATCATGGATACAGATACTGCTCTGCTTAGTGTAGTAACCATTCAAGTGGATTCCCACATAAATTCACCTAAGACAAAAATTCACAACCAGCTTTAATCTTTGACATTCCATACGCTTTGCTAAAAAGGAACAATTAAATTTAACAATTTAAAGATTACAATAATGCCACAATATCCAGGGTCAGTATAAAGTCACATTACTATGCTGATACCATAATTGTCTGATTTCATCACAATTCATCTTTTTTGACTATTCAACAGACATAATAATAGTCTTTGACTTTTCACATTTTACTCTTACCAAAAGTTAAAAAGACACCATTTGCAATGCTTCTGAGTGCCAGTATTATTTGTGTGATTTTTACAATTAGAATAGGTGGTTAATTAGACTGTGGATCAGCTCTTTATACGTGGTAAAGACTAAATCATGCTAGGAAAAGAGTAATTGCTAGAGATAGTATCTGAACAGGTTTTTAGAAATTCTGGCCACACTGCAATTAATAGAAATTTTAACATTTATTTTTAACAGATTTCTGTTGCCATACAGGAAAAATGGTATAACTTTGCCCTTCAAACTATAGTCCTTGCCATCAGCCATTCACCAGAATTGTAATTGCCACTGAAGCTTTCCACATTTATATTACTTCTGCTCTTTCACTGTTTTGGAAACCACCAACTTCAGAGACAGTAGGAAAGGAAAAACTTTCGTAGCTGAATTTAAGAAATTCAGCTACTGACTGAAAAATAATATTCATTATAATCTTTACTTATCTAACAACACATACACAAAAAAAAAATATAATGTGAAGCTATTCTCTCTGAAGTTCTGGCTGGATAGTTAACACTGGGGAGGAGTTATGACTATCTCCATATTCTCCATTTTATTTCATTCCAGGATATGAGAAGGAATTTTTAATAACACTGTTGCTGGAATGACTGCAAGAAGCTGCCAGCTCAAATGGTTAAAACAAGAAAGAGGCAATTATTGTGGTGCCAGGTGCCATCAAGAGGCTGACAATTCCAACTGCAGCCTTCTAAATGAGCTCTACAAAGGGAAATACTTCTCTGTATAGGCTGTTACTCCCCAACAGTATCACACAACTGCAGTACTACTTTCTTGGGGTGCTTCAAGCGAGTCAAAAGGAAATGTATGTGTTTGGAAAGAACCCCCAATTCTTCAAATGTGAACTGACGGAAAAAAAACAAACCCAAACTACCCAACAACAATGGAGAATGAAGAATGGAACAAGAATACATTAGTACATTTTGGAAAGGTATGCTACAGGAATTCAGTTTCAGTGAGAACTTGGAATTTCTATATAGAGTGGAGAAAAATGTTTTGTTGGTATCAAACCTTCATATAAGCATTTTTTTTTTTGCACCATGCTAATAACAAAATTTGCGCTGTAAAGTACATTTCCATTTAATAATTGTTAAATTTGTTAATGAAATGACAAATTCTATAGAATATGATTAAGTTTCCTAAAAAGCTTGGTTTTCTAGGTCTAACACCACGAAACTCTTTAATGTATGGAAAAAACTGCTCAGGTAATAGTCATGTCTCTACGTGTGCGTAGCACAGAACCTTGAGACAAAAAAATCTTTTGAAAAATCCTAAACAATATCACAGATGTATAACTTCAAATACAGTTACTGTAAACACATAAAACAAATTTTTTTCCTGGAGGAGCAATTTTTAGTACGTTATATTAAAAATCCAATTATATGATCCAAGATCATAGTAAAGTCCAGCAATAGCATTTGCTAATGTATTATACAGATTCATGGCTAGGAATATGTAAGAAACAGGAGACAGGCATACTCACATTCTGCCAGACTTCCCATAAAAGGAGCTCCTATCCCATCTCTAGAATAACTGAAATAGAATAAAAAGATTGTATTTTTAAGTGGGTGTGTCTTAAATGGGCGTTCTCTCTCACAAGTACATTTAGGCAGTGGTACAGTTCAAAAGTCAGCCCTATATTTTGGCACAATCCCTCCCAAGAAAACCATGTACTGATCTTTACAACACATTGTTCTTCAAGTCTAAAGACTGAAAGCAGAAAAAGAGCAAAGGTACCTTGAGAAATGCAGGTAGTTGGCAAAAGCTGAACCAGCCTGCAACAGTAATGCAATTGTCAACACCTTTAATACACCATGCATAGGTCCACGCTTCCTAATAGTTTGCCACAGTGATTGTGCATATATGCAAGCAGTTATGAAGTATGCTAGGACAAGCAGGAAAAAGAATTCATGTAATCCTGTGGAAAACAAAAAGAAATACAGCTTAGTTTTACAAAGAAACATTGCTACTAGCAGCAAATAACTAAAAAAAAAAAACAGCAAGGTTTTTTTTAATACAATCCTTAGGAAATACTTAGCAACTGTTACCCAAAAGTGGTAGTACACATAAAATGTTCAAATCCTGGTTAATTTTATCCAAGAAAATCGGTGAATTTTATCAGAGAACAGATTATTGTTTGTTCTAACAGCATTTTGAATCACCAATACCTTTTCTGAGCAGAGAGGTTTGCAGCAATTACCAGTGTAGTATAAAGTGACACACAGTTTCTTGATACACACACAAATGTAGTTCATCTGATCAGTCAGAAATTTATTTATTAAAGGACTTATTTTTAGCTCTTTTTGCTTGTTTGTTTCATTCTGTAAAGGCACAATCTGAGGTGAGAGAAACCCCAGACAGACTTCTATTTAATCATTTTAACCACTAGGTGTCAGCCTTCCTCCACTTATAGCTGCTCAGGAAGCACTGCTGATCAAGTCTGAAAACTTAAAGAAAAGTAGCAGAGAAAACAGTAATTAGTTCTTAGCACACATTTTTTTTGTGCTTGTCTAAAAAAATATTCCCCCAATTGTTTTTGGATATTATATATAAAACTTAAGTTCTCTCATTTTCAGTCTGACAGTAGTCTGGTAAAATGCTCCCCTTAAGACCTGGATCCTGGAAATCCTCTACTGTCTGTAAGCTTTGCAATGCATCAGGAGCTCCCAAAGGGTCAAAGCCAGTGAGAGATAAGCAAAACCAAATATTTCTCACAGAAAACTTTTCTTTCTCCAACCTTCCTTGAAATTTAGTGGTGCCCATAGAATCATATTCTAAAAAAATAAAAGCTTTGTCTCCAGCAGCAAAATAACTGTTAAAAGCTTCCAGTCAGCTCCACCCAGAGATTGTGAAGAGCAAGTATATACATTTCAATATCTGAGCTGAAAAACATTAGAACTGGAAGAGTTCTAAACAGTAGCTAGCATTATAGCTTTTGTGACTGAAATTAAACATTTTGGGCATACACACAGGAAGATGGGAGAAAAAGAGCATTAGGTAATAAAGAGCCTTAAAAATTCCAGGCCATTCTACTTCTTTTGTACACCAGTACATACGAATGATTTATCAATGACAAAAGTATGTGGTCTGGATTGAATCTTTCTTTCTGTTTCAAAGGATATGCACTGAAGTTGGCAAGTACTTTGTAGGTAAAAGTTATTTCTCACCATGATGAGTGAGAACCCTTGGAAAACTCTTTAGGAAAATCAAAAAGCTTTTAACAAACACTAAGTATTTATGATAGAATGCTCCTTCCAGCCATAGGCACAGTGTAGATTATTGGTTTGAGAGCAAAAGGGGTTAGGAGAAAGCTGCACTGAAAACTGACTAAAAAAACCACAATTTTCAACCTGCCTTCTTTTAAGTTTCCTGACCTTCAAGGAACCTAGCTGACTGACAAAGTAAAACATTATTTGAAATATCTTCAAAGCTCTTCAAAATGCTACCTGTTCAGCTGCTTTTAGAAATCCTACATTACACTGACACCATGTCTTATGTAGAAGACCCCTACCATATAAAATAGGATTACTTGCCAGGGATCAGAAGTCGGCCCCCTCACCTCTCAAGGCAACAACAAGGTGACAAGTTCAAGTTCTTTTCCGTGCTTTCCTTATTATTCATTTAATTTTTTGAGATGTCCTGTGCCAGGCCACAGCCTAAAGTAACTCAAGAGAAGGAAGACCTAACCAAAACCTTCTGCAACTACATAATTTTTAGTTGTACGAATGAAATAAGCAAGAAATTAAACTGGATCTTCTGATACCCTCTCATTCTAAGTTTCTATGGGAAAATGGCAAAGATTATTTCCCAGAAATGCATTAAAAATTAAATTAAAAATAGAGAGAATGAGAGATTAAATGCTCCTCAGCTCTTTCAAAAGTAGACCAGTGCATGCAGCTTCAGAATTCATGGCAACAATGCAGGTTTTAATACTGAATCAACTGAGGTGCTCCTCTGCAACTCTGAAAGCCATGGCATGTACAGCTCACCTTGCTTCCTGCTTGTTAGATCTAAATACATACATTCAGCACATTTACACACCTCCTTACTCAGCACATAAGCTGTTTAGAGTTCTGCTTCCAAGTGCTCAGTTTTCCTATAAAATAAATACAGAGCTCGGATGCCTCTGTAGGAGGTCCCTGCATCACTTCAGTGGACTCTATGATGCCGTATAGCTGCTCTGCCCCTTGGTTTAGCAATTACTCCTTTAGCTATTACTCCTCTTTGAGAGTAAGCAAATTAACCTAGAACTCACTTCTGAAGAACAAATTCACCAAATAAAAACTGGCAAGTTTGTAGAATTTAAGAAATTAAAGAGAGAAGCTAAGTCTGATTATCAGCTCTGAAATCCAGATTATTAATGTGCTACTTTCTTGCAGATTCTGCTAAATATTCCAGTGAATATTTTCTTCCTTTCAAAAACTGAGCTGCCTTTGTTCCCTCTATATTCTCTTGAGACCATGAGTGACAGCAGGGCATTTGATTCTGAGCACAGCAATTAGGCTCATCCTCAGTAGATTCAGTTCACTCTGTACAGGAAGGCAGACTGAGCCTACAGGGCCTCACAACAGACCCAGGTGAGTGACATGTTGATGAGGCCTCCCAGAGCAGTGATGCTACTCACTGCAACCAAGAATACATTAGGCTGGATTGCCCAAAGCATATAATTTTATGTAGGCATTTCTTTACCTCCTATCTTGAGTTCTTCTTTGAATATTTAAAGATTTAAAATTACATTTCTTAATTGTAACAAAATCAGGCCTGACAAACCTAATCTACAGCGTGTGACTAAGACACTTATAAAGATCTAAACACTGAACTGAAATTGTACTGGCAAACTGTTTCATCATGCATGTACTCTTGTTACACAGAATCAAGTTTCACACACCTAAGGTATTTCACTAACTAATTAAAGTCAGATACTAAATTCACATTCAAGTGGCAAATTATGATTTTAACAAGTTCAAAATATCAGCCAAGATTTTAACAATGACTTTCCTTGTACATCTACACTTCTAGTTAGGTAAGTTTTGGAAAGTCAGTCTAGGGAAAGGAAAGGATTTTTCTGTGATGACAGATAATGAACTCAAGTTTACTCTTTGTATGAAAACAAAATATGAAATATAAGTGGCTCTGCTATCCATTCCCCATACTCTTCCAAGCACAGTAAGTACTGATTTGAGTAATAATCAGATCCTTAACTTACAAATCTAATTTTAAGAAAAAAAAATCTTACCAGATTCCCCTGCGCTAAAGTGATCTAATGGATTCCCTTCTGCATCTGGGTTTAGTAAGACCATTTCAAACTGAATATCCTCGGATTCAGAATAATTCTCCTCGCAGGTAAACTTGTCTACATAAAACACATACCATGTTTCCGGATAAGGAATCTGGGACACTGTCAGATTTTGCTCTGTGTGGTTCACAGTCACTTTGGAAGAAAAAAGAAAATAAAATACGAGTAAATACTTGATTAGTTTGGTTTTAGAAAACACATATTTGAATGAAGATACAATTTAAATCCACAGTATCATATACAGGTTATAAACAATACACAGTAGAAAACAGACTGAGTTTTGAAAGCTATTCATAACATCAGATACCAGACCTCCAACTTCAGCTTTTGTTTCAAGTAGGTGCAGGCAAGGGTTAGTGAGGACACTGCATCCCACCTTTCAGCTCTGCTGGGGGGGGCGCCCTCCTTTCAGAAGCCAGAAAGTGAAAACTATCTCCTTTGCTTAGCATATTTCCATCCTCTAGTTCTGGATCTAGACAGAATTAGCTATTCTGTACTACCCACCAGGTATTTCTGCAGCATGAAAAGTATCTTCATGAAATGTATTTGACTCCATTTTCAAAGAGATTAAGAGCACCAAACAGGAACAGCTGCATGTGAGCTCAGTAAACAACACCATGCATGTTTAAAAGGTGCAAATCAGTATTATTTCACAGGATCTTCCCCAAACTGTAACATACTCAATTTCAATTGACAGTTAACAGCTGAAGACATTGTGTAATCAAATTGCATATTTCAAATCAGATTACAACCACAATTTTTGCCTAAAAAAACAGTTAACCATGCACAGTCTCTTCAAAACAAACTCTTGATGCAAATGAAACCTGTGGCTCTCTATGTCTGGCTGAAACTGCAAGAAATACAAGCATTGTCACATTGACTACTGAACTTGAGAGCTAACCAGCTCAATAATTTCTCTGCAGGAGAAATAACAATAACAGAATAATTCACCTAAATAGGTAAAGATGACAATGGCTAAGGATGAAGGAAAATTTCATAAAAAACCCACAAAACCCCTTTTTTTTCTTATGTGAAAGGCCTTTCTAAATAAAACAGCTGCAAACATACAAACTCATTTTCCCTAAATATTTTGCAGACAAAATTTAGAGCAAATTTCTAATTTGAAGCCTACCTGTGAAAAACTTCTATGTAATTCTGGTAAATGTATTTCAACTGAAAGAAGTTATTTCCTGTTCTCTTAAGGTATGAGCTGAACAACATTAGTATCCAGGAAGAATTGTATTGTATGTTTCCTTGCAGCAAGTGTCATGAAGCACAGATTTGGACAACACACAAACCAGTACTGCATATGGTACTTAGTCCAAATGAAAGGCAAACTGCAGCTGACAGGAGTGGCTTTACTCCCCATGTCACCTCTCAGCTGAGTTCTGACACAGTGTTATTTGCACCAAGAGTAAGGATCACAGAGTGTGTTTAATCAGTTACCTCTCAAAGCCATAAACTGACTCAGAGATAGAAAAGCAACAGATTTTGCCCAAGATCAGCAAAGAGATCCAACTCACACAGTTGGTCAGGATGCTCCTAACGGAGCAGAAATGAGTGAGTACACTGCTGGGACAGTCAGGAATGACAGACCAACTGCCAGTTATTCCAGCAGCAGCACCTTTTTCCAGCTCTGATGAAGTGTAAGGAAACCACATCCCTAGAAGTGACATCTGTGTAAGATTTGACTGTGACAAATGTTACAGATCAATCTGGTACTCTTGAGATTCTGACTGCACAAAGGAAGTATATTTAAAAGAGATGCTGCACTCACTTAAAACACATTTGAATGAAGCTTCTAACACTAATTTAATTTCTTAAAGGAAAATTTATGCTTTAAGTACCATTATGATCAACAAATGATGCAAAAAATATTATTTCAGTCTGTCTTCTAGTTACGTAACTCAATGCTTCAGTGTTTTACTGTTCTTTCACATTTAGATGGGTACTCAAGCTTAATTCTGATTAGCTCATCTTTGATACTGTACTAAAAATTTTCCAACATGTTTTCTACATCAAGGCATGGCAGATTTGTGCTATCATGAAAATATAATTTTATTTTTGTTTTCTCCGCTTCGAAAAATGCCATTTCCATGGAACTGGAGAAGAGAAGCCTCCTGACAAGTGAGAAGTGTTCCTTTGTAAACAAGAGACAAAAAGACAATCTACATATTCTATACTGGTATAACTCTTAGCTCAAATATTAAAAACAGCTGAATGTGAGATTCAGTGACAAATATCAAGTTATAAAAGTAAAGGGTGAAATAGCATTAAGTTATAATGGAGGCAAGTTATAAAGTAAGGCAGGATGATGCAGATTTATTTTTGCAGAGAAGAAAGACTTATTATAGGTAGTGAAAGAGAAGGCTTACAGGCACAAAATTACCCTTTTATTTTGTACTTAGGCTACACACTCCCACCTTACAAGCATTTGTTTCAGAAGTTTACAGGCAACTGCAGCAGGTTCTATCATTTTGCCTCTAATTTGTTTTTCACTCCACTGTAATGGCAGTCACAATTCAAACTCAAACAATTCACAACTCAAGTCACAACTCAAACAATTCAAACTTTTGACTGTCCCAAACATTCAGATTCTTTAGTTCTTCAGTTTCTTAGTACAATGGTATCCTTTGTAAATTCTCTCATGTATCCAAGATAATCTATATTATGGAAAACTTGAGATTAAAAAAAAACAAAACAAAAAGAAAGACATTGACTCCAAGAGGAGCTAAAAAAAAAAAATATCTCTGTACTCAATGACTAAATGAAAACTTCAGCCAAATATGTACCTCTTCTGAGTTGTGAACATGTAAAAGCCTGAACTGGAACTGGTCATGAAGTTTGGCTGTTCCCACTAAAGCCATTGTTTGGATTTCATTTTCCAGCAGCACTCTAAATTGTAGCTTTCAAACAATGTCTTCTAAAGTGATACAAAGAAAGAAATTTTGTTTCCTAATAGTATTTTTAATTGCAAGTGGCCAAAGTCCTAGTCGATGCAAAGCGCAAATTCACTGAAATGAATATTCTAAACACACAGATAACGTAACAGAGTTCTAAGTACACCAGTAACTTTATAAGAAGAAAACAAGCATTAACTCACTTGTCAGCTGAGCTTTAGAGAACTTCTCCGTACAGCTGTGATCTTGGACACTGTTCTCCAGCTTCTGCCATTCCTGTGCTTGAAAGAGGTGAAGTCTAGCTGCTTTTGCCACAGCTACTGCTATATTCTTGATTCTGATACACAGAACAGCATGGTCACCTTGATATTTAAAAAATAAAATCAACTATTCCGCCTTGATGTCAGTTAAAAGCAAAAAGATAGTGTGACACAGATTTTTATCAGTAGCTGCAATACAGCTTCACGTTATGGTTAATTTTTTACCACTAGTTCCTAATAAAAGTATTTATGGTCTTTCAGAAACAACTTCTATGTCTCTCATTAAGAAACCAGTGAACACACAATTCTCTATGGTGGTACTTAAACAAACCTTCACCATAGCCCAAGTGTCATTAACCTCCTCTACTACAAACAGCCTTCCCTCCCCCCTCTTTTTAGAAAGACTTCCATATTATGTGTTTTTTTTCTTACTCCCACACTACAAATTTTATTGTTTTCAAGTTCAAGACAGTGCCTCAACAGTCTCAGTAACTAGTTTAGTAACTAGTCTAGTATTTTATGAACTCTGTGGCATGACTGTGAGCATCACAGGGTAACTCTTAAGTCTAACAACAGAAGAACTTATGCAAATGGACTTTCACGTTACAGATGGATTAGATTTAAAATACTTAATTATAGATGACAGATGTCAAATTGATGCGAAGAAAATCAAACTTCCAAAGTGCTCTCTAATGTGTCACTCTACCTGTAAAACCATAGAAAGGCAGAATGGCCTAGGTTTGAAGGGACTTGAAAGATCACCTGGTTTCCAAGCCCCCTGCTGTGGGCAGGGATACCTTCCACTAGACCAGGCTGCTCAAAGCCCCATCCAGTCTGTCCTTAAAATCTTCCAGGGATGGGGCATGCACAACAGCTCTGGACAACCTGTTCCAGTGCCTCACCACCCTCACCGTATTTTTTTTCTTAATAGCTAATCTAAAAACTACTTTATTCAGTCTGAAACCGTTCCCCCTTGTCCTGACATTACAGGCTGCATCTTGACACACAGAAATATTTTAGTCATTTTAGAACTAGCTCATTTAGTTCAAAATTAGCTCAAAATTTATCTTGCCTGAGGAATTCCACAATCCTCAAACTTGTTTTCATAATTTCTCTCCTATATTGCCATAGACTTCTTTAACCTAGAAGTATCCTAAATTAAAAGGTAGAATTTAGTGGAGAAGAAAAATCAGTAAAACGTTACATGAACCACAGTTAAGCTATGCTTTTGAAATATTAACAGAAGGCTCTAAAGAAAGCTTCACTAATACCCAAAATAGTTGTTGGTATTCATGCAGAAAGAGAAGTATTTCTATGCAAATATGCAACATCAATTTATAAAATTATAGCTGAACACCTACACCACTCATCTTGAATTTTTACAGTCTTTTCTATAAGATTTAAACAGTGCACTTTTCCCCTTCAGATCTATTTAGAGCACTTCTACATTTAACTTCTAGGACAGTGATAATTAACTGCTTTCAAGTCACTTCTTAAGCTATCTCCACCCTATCTATCATTTCTCATTCAGTGCTGGAAGGTCACGCTCCAACTCTGTTTTGCTTATGTCACGCTTTCCTGCATCCCGTTAGATTTTGAAGCACCCCGCAGAACTCTTCTGCCAGGAAGCTCAACGGGAAAGAAAAACAGCCTAAGCTACTGAAATGCTGAGCGCATAGGAAGAGCAGGCTGACCAGCACCAGCCTTCCCTCCACCAGCCTTGCTGGACATGGCACTTGCCATGGTTACACACATCTCGTCCTGTAAAATAAAACTTCTCTTGCAAGCACAAGCCACTGCTAGGGCTCTCTTTCAGCAGGATGGCAGCCCGGGATTATTACTAAGTAATTACTAACTAATAGTCTGAAATTATTACTAACAAGGAGTTAGTAACAAGGGAAAGAAAAGCCGTTGGGAATAACCAGGTGAGAATTTTACATCCTGATGCGCGGCGTCACCAAGACCCCACAGCGACGGGGCAGAGGGTCGTTAAGCACCGCTGCCATTTGGTGGAGTTCCAAGAGGGAAGGAGCGATGCGTGTCGCAGTGAGGACGCTGGGCCGGGAGTGTCCGCACCAGGCTGCGGAAGGCGAAGGGAGGCACAGCGCTGCTCCCCTCAGTGACCCACAGCGCGGGGCCGCTGCCAGCTCCCGCTGCCAGCTCCCGCACCCAGCGCCCGGGGCCGTCCCGCCGCGCTCCGGCCGCGTCCTGCCGCTGGCCGGGATCGCCGGCCGCGCCCCGGTGCTGCCCGGACAGCGGATCGGACCTGTTGCACGATCCGGCGGAGGACAGAGAAGGAGGAAAAGACAGAGCGATGGAAGGACGGAGAACTTCAGGGCTGACCTCTCTCCCCGGCCCGCGGCCCCTCTGACCGTCACCGGTCCCCCCGCGCCCCAGCGGCTCCTCACAGCCGCCCCCTTCCCCACCGGCCCCGTTGCAGGACGGCACAGCCGCTCCTCCGCTCTCCTGCCCTCGGGGCACCCACCGTGGAACTGGAAGCGCGCCACGGGCCGCCACGGCTCCCGGCGGGCGACGGCGCTGGCGAAGCCACCCCGCAGCGTCTTGCCCGCGGCGGGGCCCCAGCAGCAGCAGCCGGCGGCGGCGCTGAGCAGCCATAGCAGCCGCCACCGCATCCCGGGACCCGCCGGACACCGGGATCCTCCTTCCCTCCTCCCGCGCTGCCCCGTCGGGTCACGTGACGCCCCCCGCCGCGTTAGGCGCGAGAGGGCGGGCAGGAGAGGCGAGACAGCCAATGAGAGAGCGCGCCCGCCCTTGGGGGCGTGACCGAGCGCAGGCCCGGCCCCTGCGGCAACGTGTCCCGTTGCCGAGTACGGCCGTAAATTGGCAGATCCATGGACGTAAAAGAGACGGCCATCAGTTGCCGCTGAATGCGGAGGCGAAGCGTTGGCCTTTTCACACGCCGCGCCCGTCCCGGTGCCCTCTGAGACGGTGACAGCTCCGCTCTTGGGGCCGCGCGGGGCGCGAGGAAGGCCATCTTTCAATGGGCCTCTTACAGGCGCTGCGACTCTGCTCGTGAAACCCGCGAGCCCATGCCGCGCACGCGCAGCCGTGGGGGCAAGGGAGTGAGGGGCCGTTGCCGTAAAGCGCGGACGATGTCGGGGCGGGCGGGCCCCGCGGCGCCGCCGGGGTTTGAGAAGCGGCTCCTGGTGACGGGCGGCGCCGGCTTTATGTGAGTGAGCCCCGCGGGGCCGGAGCGGACCGGCGGCCTCCTCTCCAGGGCTGTGGGGGAGACGTGGCGGGTGGGGGTCCCGCGGTGCCGCCTCCCTTGTGCCCGTCCCGGGCCGGTTCCTTGGTGCCGCTGGCTCGGGCCACGCTCACTCAGGGGCTGCTGGTGACTCGTCCCTGTCGTGGGTTCTGAGGTGGTAAGTGCTGGGGAGCGAGCTGCGAGGCTGCCCCGGCCGTCCTTCGCCTGCGGCGAGAATGAGAAGGAGGGACCGCCCGGCGCTGGCGGTGGGAATCTGTACTCGGGCTCAGCCGGGACGGGGCTGCCCAGAGGAAGGCAGCGGAGCTGGTGAAGGGCTGGGAGCACAAGCCTCATGAAGAGCGGCTGAGGGAGCTGGGGTTGTTTTGCCTGGGCCTTCAGGCGAAACCTTATCGTTCTCTTTAACTTCCGGAAAGAGGGGTGTAGCCAGGTGGGGTTCAGCCTCGTCTCCCAGGCAGCAAATGGCTGGACGAGAGGACACAGGCTAAGCTGCGCTTGCGGAGGTTCAGGGTGGACATTATAAAGATTTTATGTACATAAAAGATGATTCGACATTGGACTGGGCTGCCCAGGGAGGTCATGAGTCACTGTCCCTGCAGGTGTTCAGAAAACGACTGGACATGGCGCTTAGTGCCATGGTCTAGTTAACGAGGTTGTGTTTAGTCTTAAGTTGGACTCGATGATCTGAGGTCTTTTCCAGCCTAATGGATTCTTTGGGTTGAAGGTGGCAGGGCTTCGAGCCAGCTGCTATTTCTCATATCAACCCCCAGTGCTTGTGGGCTCAGTTTGAGTCAGAGAAAGGACTGGTCCATCTTAAGCTTAAGCACCTCAGGGTGCTTGGAGTCAGAAACTGTGAGAGTGTTAAATTTCTGTGTGTGAATAACCCATGAACTAACCTGTACTTTCAGAATGAGCCTCATGTACACAAGACCGTGCCAAAGAGGCAGTGCCACCTGGTTGTCACTTTCAGCTAGCAGCAGTGTCAGGGATTTGAGTGAAAGGAGTCACTGTCGTGGGTTAGGAGTGTTGACTGTTCATATATTAGGTATCAGAATCTCCCCGACATCTCATATGTAAGCTGTAGAGAGCAAAAGTATTTTAGAATACCAATTGAATATAACATATAACAGGGTTTTTTAATGCAACTGTGGGCAGTGTTTATTTCTTTTGTTGTAGGATGAACTTTTATTCTTTTAGTTTCTTAACCATATGCACTTGTATATAGAAAATAGTAGGATAGCGTATAGACTATATATTAGAATAATGTTGATGTTTCAATTTGTCTTCCATCTGTCTTGAATATATCCCCTTCTTCCCACAAAGACTTTCGAAAATGCTGGATTTATTTGAAATTTGTCATCTCTTTATTACCTTAAAGCCAAGTATATAATTGTAAAACAATGTTTTTCTTCTATCCTGCAGTGCTTCACATGTAGTCGTCTCTCTTGTGAAAAACTATCCAAACTATCTGATTATAAATCTGGATAAGGTAATAGCTTCTTTTCTTTCTTGATATGGATAACTGTTTTAAGTGATTTTTAATGCAACCTATAACACGTTGAAATTTATGTGGCTTGTTACTTGTGGTTAGTTACTAATTTTTGCTTGGTTTTCCATTTGTTCCTGTAAAGAAAAAAGTCGACTGGTGTTCAGAAAAAGAATAAAGCTTTTCAAGCTCTAAACATCTGTTTAAGAATTTTTTGCAGTTAGGGTATCTGTTGGAGATCTGTGCTTTTAAAGCTTCACATCTGCTTACGAAGTAGTATTTTTTGAAGTAAGTTTTTACTTTTTCCTCAGACTTCCCAGTAGTTAGGTTTGGTTTGAGTTTTCCTTTTTGCTTCCATGAAGCCCACTTATTGATGTTGTGTTGTGTCTTTAGCTCAACTACTGTGCAAGCTTGAAGAATCTTGAAACTGTCTCTGGGAAGGAAAACTACAAGTTTATACAGGTGATAAAGCCTTCTCTTCCACAAAACATGACATTTTATGGATTTTTGCTGTACTACTTGCTCAGCTTTGTCTTCAGACGGGAGATGGATTTTGATTTATTGCTTAGATTAATATTCTGACTTGCTGGGCTTGTATGCTGAGGTTCCTCCTGTCTGCAAAAGGCAGTGTTGATGCTCATCTCTCTGTCTTGGGGTCTGCCCAGGGTTGTAGGACATCTGACAAATGCACCTCAAACAGCACCTTTGTCAGAGGTAGTAGATGTAAACTTGCATTTTTTCTTAGATTCAGGCAAGGCTGCAAGCTGAACTTGCCTTGACCTCTTCATGATCTCCATGGCTGTTTATGTTTTTGTGAACCACCTCTTTATTTCAGTAAGGGATTATTTCTGAGCTAGGGGGATAAAAATTGCATGAGAGGAAGGGGTCAGCCTGTATGCAGACGTGCACGTGTGTGCAGTTTCAGCATGACCAAAGTGGCTTTTTGGTTACCTTCCTAAGGTCTTTGATTGTTTCCAGTGTGTAATATGAAATGTATGAATACAGTATAAAACCCTTGTGACCTGCGTAGATATTAACTTTTATTGGCTGGGGAGAGCTTAGAGTTCTACAAGATAGCCTTTAAACAGTCAGATCCCTATGTGAAGCAGGGGAACAGCAACTAGGAATGATGTGGATATACTGCTTTTGAACAAGGGTAGAAATATCTTGTCACGAAACTTACATAAGTAGAAATAATGCCAATTTTTTGTTGTGGGTTTGGGCTTTTTTTTTGTGGTTTGGGGTGTGTTTTTGGGTTATTTGTTTGTTTCTGGTTTTGGTTTTTAGGGACAGTTGATCACAGCTTAACATCCAGCTGGTATGCAAGCAAGCAGTTATCACTGGCAGGTGAAAATGTGCTGGAAAAGACAGTCTCTGATGTGCAGCCCTTACGATTTAGAACTGTAGCATTGGTACTGACCTTAGGAGACAGCAAGAATGATATACTCTGTAGTGGTACTGTAGAAAGGAAGTCTGTTTTGGGAAGTAGAACAGTAAGTTTAGAAAATTTGACTCAGGGGCTGTATGAAAGATATGTTTTAATCACAATTTCTGTTGTTCAGCATGGATGCACTAAACTTCCAGTTTAAATTTTGAATTTCAGTTAAGAAAAAATTCAGTAACTAGCCATTTAGTTCAAAATAATGTCTCTTTTTAAAAAAATATGTAAATTAAAAAATAAGTCACTGGAATAAATAGCAAGCAACAAAACCCTTGCAAGACATAAACTAATCCCCTTTAGTGGGAATCCGCTTCTCCTTTTGCAGTACCACTAGATGTCCCTGCCTGCTTGCCAGACTGGGAACTCTTCTTTGCTCTGGGAACGTTGCATTTCAGCCTCAGTATTGGAGCTCCGCGCTGTACTTTTATTGTGTGCATTTTTGGACACATTATTGTTTGTAATGTTAACAGTAACATTAATTCTGAAGTAAGTTTCATTGAGGTTTTATAAAAAATGGGTGAATTTTTATGTATGGTCTTATTTTAGACATGGCATTGATCAATTGCCCAGAACTCAGTTGATCATGCTGTTTGTATCCTCTGTTCCCTTCGTACCTTTGTAATGGTTTCTTACGTGACACTTGGTATAAAGGGAAGCTGACTATTTTCTATCAAAAATAATTTGCTTTTTTTTAATTTTTTCTTCTTTAGGGAGATATTTGTGAACCTGATTTTATAAAGCAACTCTTTGAAACTGAGAAAATAGATATAGTTCTTCATTTTGCAGCCCAAACACATGTAGGTGAGCATTGTTGCATGTTTTGGTATTGTTTTCTGTGGCTATACCTGCTTGAAATATATGCCAGTATGCTTTTTGTTTTTTCCTTCCATAAAAACCAAGGATCCAATTTGTCTCTACAAATCACATGGCTGAGTGTCTGGTGGCCTTTTTAATTCTGAGGGATTCACAACCTTGATTTAAAAGGCACTTCATCTAATTTGTTTTGTTTTCATTGCACATAAATGGTAGTGTTCCTTTTTGTCTGCATTACATTTTTAAATTCTGTCTAGACTCACATGTAGCTGATAGTGTACTGAGGGAGTCATAAAGATAGTGGAGAGGGGCTTTGTACATAGTCTGAAGTTTTTACTTAATTGGCTTCAATGTCACATGAAAAAACTGTGAAAGCTGAAGGATTAGGCTTAAGTCCCATTGGAATCTTATCTCCATGCTAAGAAGAGAGAATGAATTATAAAGTGCCTATTTCAGATGGCTGCTTTTCAGTATCACTGTTAGTAAGAACAATCCCCACCATACTCCATCCATCATGAGAAGAAATCCTCAAAGAATACTCCAGGAAAATACTTTTCAAAATTGTCAGGTTTGATAGGTACAAAGTCATTAGGTCAGGGGAACAGTTGTAAGAATCAAAGCAGGTGCTAATGAGTTATTAGTCATGCATATTACTGCAACTGTCTTTGAATGACACTTTTCTTACTGTACTTAGCCAGTGTTGTTTTAGATTATAAAGTCCATAACCAACAAGATTTTTCTCAAGATTCCAGCCTCTTGTTGAGAACAAGGAAGATGCCTACATTTAATAAGGACCTTGCTATCTGACAGGTCTATATTGCAGCCTCCAGGTGGAACCTATAGCCCTGTCTTACCTAAATTTAATCAGAATTGTCTGATTTTTTTTTTTTTACGTAGATCTTTCATTTTGGCATGCGCTGGAATTCACCTATGTGAATGTTTATGGCACCAATGTGCTGGTTGCTGCTGCACATGAAGCCAATGTGGAGAAGTTTGTCTATGTTAGTACAGATGAAGTATATGGAGGTAGCACTGATGAGGTGAGTTTGAAAATGCATGAGGATTTTTCTAGTTTACTTGCTTTTTGTAATGAAAACAAAGTTGAGTCTAACTTTCCTTGGCCTCTGTAAATGTTTGACTTTAAGTAAGCACTGGTTGCTTTTAGAAAGCTGAGTATCAAAATTGTCTTGATTTTTTTTTTTTCATAGCTTGTTTTATGTTGAATGTTTATTGTCTAAAGCAGTGAGATTTGGGTCATTAATGGTGTCACTACTCCTCAGAGATAGTGTGAAAGCAATGTATTATACAGGTTTTGTCCTGGAGCATTCATGAGACTTCAGTAATATGCACAGCTTGACAGGCAGGGAACTGCTTTATATTCTAGGTAAAATACTAACAGAACTGTAGGTAGTGACAATTCAAACAGGAAACAATTCCTGTATTACTGTAATAAATATTCAGATGTTTCTTGTTGTTGTATGCAGATCTTTAATTTTTGAGAATTTATACCTGACCTTAATTCAGGAAATGTAATTTAGCTCAGTAAAAAGGCAAATTACGCATGTTCATCTTTTAAAAGGCATAAATACAGTCAAGGGGCCTTTTGTCATAGTCCCTGGAAATATTGATGTCCTTCAGGAGAGTCTTTCTGTCCTTCACAGAACTTCAGGAGAGTTCTGTGCACTTTCTTATTATCACACTGTCTTTATCAGTTCCTTCAACACTATTTGCATCTGTAGGCTTTTATGATACCCCGGGATGATGTTTTCTTGTGTGTAGACCTGTGGCTTGGATGATACCTTCAAGTGAATTTTTTTCTGTCTTTGGGCCTTGAAAAGAGAACTGTTTTTAATTTTCTTTGTGAATCACACTAGAAGTTCTTACAGAGTTTTTTTTAGGCGAGGAAGGCCATTTCAGAAGCAAAGGTTGGACAAGAACAGCAAATGTTTTAACCATGTTAACGTGATTGTTACCAATCACAAGAAGTATCCCTCTTCCTTCTGGTTTGTTTTTTTCTTCCTTCAAGGGAGAAGTAGATTCAAATATCAGGATAGTCTGGAAGATACCTGCTCTGGAACTGATCAGAATTGTTGAAGCCTTGCTTTGGAAGCTTTTGGGTTGCAATTCTACATTTTTTACAGAAATAAAGTTACAGAAAAATTTAAGAAAAGACCTGTTTTATTTAAGACTGAAAGCTGAATTTTCTAGTGGTGGCCCAATTGCTCTCTGAGGCAATATGAACCTGAAAAATACTAAACCTCCCTGCAGTAACAGTAATTATTTAATAAGATAAAAATCTAAGGACTTGCTGCTGTGAGGTAACTCTGTGACAAGTATAAAAATATTACTGCTAGTAATCTGGCTGCCTCCTATAGTCAACAAATAGGCTGTCTTTTTTTATGGCCTTCTGTTGTAAGGGGACTTTGTGAGACTGATGAGCTTGGATATTTAGGGATCTTTATTTCTTTTGTAACTTTAAGGCTTGTCTTTAAGGCAAAAGAAATTGAGTAATGCAAAATTTTCTTTTCATTTTAGGAATTTGACGAATCCTCACCAAAACGTCCGACAAATCCCTATGCCTCCTCTAAAGCAGCTGCAGAGTGTTTTGTTCAGTCTTACTGGGAAAGGTACCAAGTAAGTCCATGGAAGCCTCAAAAACTCTGAAGCTTGTAATTAAGCATCTGTATTATGTGCATAAGAGAATAAAAGAAAATTAAATACTAGTCCATACAGTGCCACCTCTTTCCTTATTGTTAGTCTTGTAGTTTGGATGTGTTAGAGAATCTCCACCAATAAATTATGAAGATATACTGCAAGATAGTGGGGACAGGTTAGACGATTTTAATTTTTGTTTTTTAAATTTGAATTGTAATATCTAAAAATGTGCTTTGATAAAATGATCGAAGAGAACATTAGGAATTTAAAAACCAATGCTAAACTTGCAGGAAATAAAAAAGTATTACACAGAAGTAAAACATGCATAATTCAAGTTGTATTGAGACTAGGCTTATAGTTAAAGCAAAAAAAAAAAAAAAAGAAAAAGCCCTGCTAGTCAGATTTGTTTAAGCAAACATACGTATTTAATAATTTGGACACTTTAGACTTCTGTTTTTGATATATGATTTTTTTTTTCTATAAAGTGAGCAAGAGTAGGATGTTAATGACCTGTGAAACACATTGGACTAAGTAGGAGCAAACCTGTCTTCAGTCAACCAGATACACATATGCAATGTCCTGTGGTGGTTCCAGAGCAAGAGAGATTTCAAATATTTGTCACTTGTCACTCCTAACAGGCTGAGAATGCTTGAGGCCTTTGCCTGCGTGACAGAAGTACAGAGAGCTCAATTCAGTAATGTTTGTAAGGGGTTTGTTAGAGCTTGCAAATTTTTGAGTAAGCATTGTGCATGTGTTGGTTTGTTTACTGATCAGCAGGAAGCTACAGGTTTTTACTGATATTTGCGTTCTTATGTAATCACATGTGTGTTTAATGCTCTCCAGTTTCCAGTTGTCATCACACGGAGCAGTAATGTTTATGGACCACATCAGTATCCAGAAAAAGTAAGTTAAACTGTACTTTACTCTGAGCTTCAGTGTACCAGAATTCAGGGTAGCAGTGATGTTACTTTTTTCTCTTGTGCATGGGATGACTTTTGAAAAAAGCACTCTTGCAATTAGTATGTGATTATATATTTTGAGCTTACACTAACATGTCTTACCCTGAACACATATTTTTTGATTGTTGATAAAACTTCAATCAGAGACTTGTATTTTAAATGAATTTTATGACAGCAACTTTGTTTTGTAGTTTTTCTATTTTTCAAATGATATTTTGACCGAGTTCTCCCACAAATTATATTAACTCACGTCATGTTCTGTAATTGTGAGTGTTTAATAACTCAGGGAAACATTTCAAAAGGTCAGCTGAGAATACAGTGTCTGGTATAGAAAGGGATGTTCCAGCCTGTACAGAATATAAGTAAGACGGAGCTATAGCATTCATATATAAGTTGAGAGGTAGTGTAAAATGACTTGTCTTTGCATGTGTTCATACAGATCTTGCAGGGTAACTGTTTAAAACAGTTGTTTGTGTGAAGGAGTTGCCTTTTTAAGTCAGTACCAGAATCTGCTTTGTTAGTGAATGGAAATACACTGATGAAATGAAAGTGATAATCACATCTACTCTTTGGAGTTTGGAACTGGTGGGCAATGTAGCTATATTTTACAGTTTTATGGAGGTTTTTTTTTAAATTGAAATTGCTTTTCACCTTTTTTGGTTTTCTTTCCTCAAAATAAATTTATTTTCACCTACATTATTGCAGGTGGATGAGCAATGGCTTTTAGAGTACATTTCTCATTGATCTTTGTATTGCCACAGGTTGTATGATTGTTGGAAGTATATTTCAGGGATGTATTTGCTTGCTTTTAACTTACATATATTCTTCTTCACATACCATATTTTAGTTACTGCTAAAAACTCAGCACTAGGCTACATGAATCTTTAATTTTATATAGTATTATGCTCATGTGTTTAGAGTAGGAAGTTAAATTTAAGTAATTTGAGTAGTCTTCTAATGGCTTCAGTTTAAGGACTTCAATAGTGGGGGCAAGTGTTCTGAAGTGTCTGGGGCATGAATGGATCTAAGCTTTTAGATGAACATGATGTAAATCTTTGGGCAGCTAGCACACTGTCACTTTATCTGTGTTTATCTGTGTTATCTTAAAATTCTCTGTTGATTCTCTTCCAAATTTAACTGTTTTAACAACTCTTTGGTTCTAGATTTACTCATGTTTACTAGATGTTTAAACCTTGTTCTGAACTGTTGGCAATAATTATTTCTATTTGGACTCTGATGCAATGCTGCATGCAAAAGTGATGGAAACTTCACTTAAGTTACACTTGTACTATGTTGTAAAAAGTTACACTTGTAACAGCCAGAAAGATAAGGTTTTCAATACAACAATAGAGGCATCTGCTCTTAGAAACCAAAATCTGTGCAGTTTCTAGGCTTGATACATTCTTTCATTAGATTTAATAAAACTTAGAAATATTTAAAGGATCTTATTAAAATACTTAATGCTACATAACTGTTGAAGTTCCTCATTCTCTGTAGAGTAACAGCTTCTAAAATTGTGGAGTAATTTTTTTTCTGTTGTTTTTCAATTCCTTAGGTTATTCCAAAGTTTATATCTTTGTTGCAACAGAACAGAAAATGGTAGGTAACTCGCATTTCTTTGATAGTATTTGTCGTATAAAACTGTAGTTGCATTTATAAATATTTGCTCATTTGTGAAATGATAATTATATAATTAAGTTCTGAATCACCTACTTTAATAACAGGATTTCCTTAAAGTAAAGGATTGTTTGCATGTCAGCTATTTCAGGCAACCGTCTAACAGCAAAACTGCTTAAAACACAGTCCAGTAAATTGAATGTGTCTATTTGAGGGTTAACAACATTTTTTTTGTCTTTTTCTTGTATTAAGCTGTATTCATGGTTCTGGACTTCAGAGAAGGAATTTCCTTTATGCAACTGATGTGGTAGAAGCATTCCTTACTGTCCTGAAGGAGGGGAAACCAGGTGAAATTTATAACATTGGAACTAACTTTGAGATGTCCATTGCCCAGCTTGCTAAGGAGCTAATCCATTTAGTGAGTAAACAGTTGTAATGCTTTTCTTTAATGGTTTTCATTGCACATATGAATAATTCCACAGACCTTCTGTAGCTCTGAAAGTGCTTAGACTTGTGTTGGGTGTTGGAAGATTCTTGCAGCAGAATGATGTGCTGCCCTTTCTGCAGCAGCTGGACTGTGTAAGTTTGCAGTATGGGCTGTGTTGGGCTGCTACATCAGTTACCCTGACTGGGATATATCCTGACTATGACTGGCATCATGATTAATTACCATTTTTTTTCATGCTAACTGCTTTAGTTTTAGTCTGAGAATATGGCACTATTAAAATCTAACAGGTTGATTATGGATGTTCTGGCAGTGTTCTGGGTGAAGGAGACAGATTGGAGTTGTTCTAGATAATTTTGATAATTTCAGTAGTTTGAAGACTCAGTATACAAAAGACCATTTCTGTTTGTCGTTTTTATTTCTGTTTTCATTTCTGTTTGTCGGTGGCATTTTTTTCTTAACAAACTTTTATCTTCTTTAAAACCCCCTATTTTTTAAATATATGTTTAGACAGCCCAAGATGTATGGGAATGATTTTTTTTTTTCTTGGCAGATAAAGAAGACGAGTTCAGAGTCTGAAATGGAGCACTGGATGGATTATGTTAAAGACAGGTGAGGAATGTGGAGGACATGCAGGATGTGCTGCACATGCAAGATAGTTTTGTCCTGAAGGTTTTCTGAGACTCTTAATCAAATAGTTTTTCGTGGAAGTGTTTCTGCTCTAAAGGAACACTTTTGAGGGAGTAAGAGCTGTTTTGCTTCCTTATTTTTTTTTGCCAGTGGACTTGACATCTGTGATCAAGGTTCTGTATAGAAAACAGGATTTTCCTCTATTATTTGGATCTGTAGGTCAGAATTAATGTCTTGAAGGAGAACATGAAATGCTAATCTCTGTCTTCAAACTTCCTTCATACTGCTCATTACTGAAGTCTTCTCTGGGATGAGGACAAGTTTTACAGAGCAACTAAATCTTTCCTTCATGGTTGTTTGGACAGTGTATTCAGCATTGCTGAATGAGATGAGTCCCATCTTCTCTCACTTAGCTTTAGTATTTTGGTCTTAATGTGACTAATTCAGACTTAGATGTACTTTGTAGGAAGACGCAGTATCCACAGGCAGAAATATGTACCTATGGAGTGTAGTTAGCTTTAGATTTCTATCTTAAACTGAAGCTGCTATCTCAAAAGTAGATGTAAAGCTCTAAGGTACCAACGGTAGGGCAGTGGTGAAAATGGGTAGCTTTTATAGATATGCTTTTCCTGTGTGTTTCTGTCCTTAGTTTCAGGCTTGGTTTGGCTCTGTTCTTTTATATCCATTTCTTTTCTACAGCAACAATGAGTCTCTGCTTATTTTAGATATCACTCTCTCCAGAGTGATTAAAAATGATGTGTCTGCTGATAGCAGTTAAATATTATGGCCTTTAGAATTCTCACTTTCTGTTCACATTTGGATTGTTATCATGGCAACTGAAGTGTCTTTAAAAATGTACTAACTTTTGTTTTTAAAAGGAAATGGTCTTCAGAATCCTATCTGAGTGTATCACAGGACTTTCAACAAATTGCCTTTGGCTCACATGATGTGAATGTTTAGGAGTTCTCAGTGTAGTTCTGTTTGAGATATTTCTTCATGTGTATTGGGCCATGTCTGCTCATGTTTAAACATAAATGGGCTTGGGAAGACTAACCACATAGGAATACGTGTTTCAGGGAGTGTTGAGGTCTTACTGTTAATATATCTAATTTATGACTATTTAATTCTATAATGAGTGACTTAAAGGTCATGGGGTTTACTTGCTACAGAAAAATTAGTTCTGCTTCTGCTCAAGATTGGCATGTTATAGTAACAGTGATAAGTACTTGGTTTGTACCTGCACATGTACCTTGACTATTCAATATGCCAGTGCCAGTAGTGCAGGAATGCTAGACTAGGCTGCCTATGTGCCAGACTGTGGAAGTGAAAATTTCTGCCATGCTTAAATATAAAATGTATCTTCCTGTGTTGAATCTTGCAGCTTGGGATTCTACATATTCAGTATTACTAAATTCATGTAGCTAGTGAGGCACTGTAATGATGCTGCTTTGGTAGCCTCTGTGTTTTAAATCTGAAGTATGTCTAAATTTGTGGGTTTTCAGGATGAAAAATGTAAATGCTAATATTAGAAAATATTAATTTTGTCTCTGCGTTGCAAATGCAGATTTGCACAAATACGTTGGCAGTGGTTTGAGTTTTGTGTTCATTTTTGTGCCAGTAAAATACTAATTAATATTTATTCTAGTTAATTTCAAGTAGTTGACTGTGCAAACTGAATTGTGTTGTTGTAGCTGCACTCAGCTGCCACGTATTTTTTGAAGGTACTGTAACCTGTTCATGTTGATGGGAATTTTCAAAATTGAAGCATATCTAATGTTCCTTCAAAGACAGTGTGAGGTATTGCATCTCTAATTAATGAAGTAGTGTAATCAGATTGTTTTCCTTGTGTGTTTTTCGTCAGGCCTACAAATGATCTCCGGTATCCAATGAGTTCAGAAAAAATGCACAACTTAGGATGGAGACCTAAAGTGCCTTGGAAAGAAGGAATAATGAAAACAAGTAAGTCTGATGACTTACACTGATTTAGGGGTGATGGGAGGAGGGAGAGGGGGGAAATGGGTATATATGAAGAGATTGAATGTAACACTTGAATTTTACATAATATTGGCTGCTTTCTAAATAATGAATTTACATTGTACAAAATAATATAATTTTTTAGTGCTATAATAAGACTTGCACAAAGAACTTAAGAACTTGTTTAAACTAGATTTTTGTAATATTATAGGTTAAAATCTTCCATAAAGAATAAGCAGCACACTGTTAGTCTTATACTTGTGGAATATTTGGATTTCCCTGTTACCTCTGGTCAGCCTGACTCATCAACATTCTTTCCATATTAGTTGAATGGTACAGAGAAAATTTCCACAACTGGAAAAACTCGGAGAAAGCTTTGGAGCCCTTTCCTGTAACAGACCCGTTCGCCCAGCTCAGTGGTCCATAGTGTGGAGCAGAACCTGAAGGAGTTTTTTCTACCTCATATGGTCTTTTCTTCAAAGCCTGCAATCAAGTGGCCACATTAGACTTTTAATGTGTTCAAGATACATGAACCATGATGAGTAAAGAAACACAGTATGGCACAACTTTGGAATGGTTTCAGCACTTTATAAGTTGAACCTCTTAGTTTCAGCTTTCAGTGCAATACTCTCTTCTCACTAGGTATTGATTTAAAAAAAAACTGTACGGATTGAAGAATATTTATAATGTTATAAATTAGTGTACTGAAGTAAAATCTGCCTTATTAAGAATAATTAACTGTGATTGCAGCTTTTGGGACTTGGAGTTAAATTTGTTTTTGTTTTGGAATTACTCATCTGTATTAGTTTGTTTTTACAGTGTAATATATATAATTTTTTGTCACTTCAAAGAGTTGGGTTTTATTTTTAATCAAGGGGAGAAATTTCATATTTTTTTGAGTCTATAAATTGATTGACAAAAGTTGGATACACCACCTGTATTGTTCTGTCCATTTCTCTGTTGGTTCACTATTAGCTTTTGTAGATGACTGATGAAACTTACCTACCCTGTAACTTTAAATGCCCCTTTTTAAGGGGAACAAGGGGGTAAATATATCAGGTGTTCTTGTTGAGATTTCCAGAAGCATTTCCTTAAACATTCTCCTGTTTTTACTGTATTACTGTCTGTTACATGTTAATTCCCTTTTCTGAGCTATAATTGTAACAAACTTGAAATACTGGAGCACAGTTAACATTCCAATGATGTTATTTCCTGTGATATGAAGGCTACTTATGGAGAAAAATTTTTAAAACTCTTATTTTTCTGTGAATTGTGGGTTGGCAGACCTTAATGCAGTGTTTCATCATTTTTTCTGTAAAAAATATTTTGAGGATAAAACAATATTTGAGTTTTAATACAAAATTTGGAAAAAGCTCTTTAATTCTAGAAATATGTCAATGACTTTCGTTCAAAGTTCATTTAGTAATAAATATTACGGTATAACTGGTTTCTCTTAATTAGGAAAAACATGCTGAAAAAGGAGATGGTGGGTTTTTCTTAAGAAATATTTCTTACCTCTTCCACTAACCTGAAAAAAATACCTTCACTTTTTTGTCTTTGAGGTGATATGGCAAACATAAAAAGGGACCACTCTTCTTGGTTTTATCATTTCATCTTCTGTAGTTGTCACAGCCTCTGCTCCTCTGTGGCCCCTCGGCAGAGCTGTGGGAGTCACAGGACTGGGATGCTGTGGTGTACTCAGAAAAAGCTGTGACTTCCAAAGTCTCAGTAACTGGGAGCTAGCTCTTGAAACACAAGTGTTCCCAACTCTCCCACCTCTTGTGGTGCATGGTGCTGTTGATGAAATGCCACTTTTGGTTGGCAAGAGTCACTCTAAAAGAAGGCTAACCAGGAAGTTTCTGTGCTTACTGCGGTGCAAGTCTTTTAAAGCCTTGGAGCCTGTTATTGAAGGTTAGTTTTCTGTGACAAAGTGGGATAATAATACTATACTTGAATTGTGTGGCAGTTAGATTTTTTAGGCTTCTGATACTTGGTGTGCAAGTAAAAGCCTCCATTTGGGACAGATAGAAGCTACAGGACTGCCTATGTAATGATCTGTCACATACTTGGTTTATCTATGGATTTATCATCTATGGATGAATTACTTAAATGTCATTGTCAAAAACATGTTGCTGATTACATTCAGATATTTCCTTAATTTTTATAGTTGAAATATAACTTCCTTACAATGTGCATCCTTCCTTAGAATATCCAGTTTACTGTCCTGGATTTTGCAAAAGTCAGTACCAGAAATAGCTAAAGTGCTGGAAAGATCTGGCTTAGCTGTATTTGTGATTGCTGTGACAGCTGCTTTGAGTGGGTTGCATGAAAATGAGTCTTTCACATCTTCTTATACTGGGAAACTGGCTGTGTTGTGTTTTTAAGAGTAGAGATTACAGATAACTAAAATTTTACTACTTTAAACATGCATAAACCTTAATTGAAAAATATTTTAAACCTTTGAAAATAGGTACAAGTGTCTTTGGAACACTAAAAATAGTGTTATCAGAAGTACACAGAAGAAAGTAATAGGGGTGATTGGTTCATTGAACTTTTGAAAGTTGTTCTTAATGTATAGATGCTGAAGGATGCAAGCTTTGATATTTACATGACTATCCAAAGAAGTTATATTATCGGGAGTGGATTTTCAATAGGATCTATTGATTTTTAGTGGAAGCTGTTCTAGTTTATTTAAATATTTCTGGAGATTTAATTCATCCAAGTGTTTGAGTTTTTTGTCTTTGTGTCACTACTTGTATATATATATATATAAATAAATTTATATATGCACATTTTAAAATACTGAAATATATATACTTTAAAAATGTAGGAGGTTCTTGCTTTGAGCTACTTTGCTGTAGATCAGATTTTTTTAGCAGATGAGTGATCTGGTAGGAGCATTTCTTTCACAGAGAAGTATTTCCTGTTAAAACAACTTATTTTGCCATTAGCTTTCTGGTTTCTGTAGGAAGAAAAGGACAAAGGATCAAGTAGTGAACTGTCAATGTGGAGAAGTGATGTTTTCAGGTTTTATTTCTCACTGATTTTATGGGGAAGCATTTCTGCAGAAGGTAGAGGTAGCGATGTAAAATATTGTGAACACTCTAATCTTTCAGTCCATACTCTCAAGGTTTGTGTCACAGGACAAAGTGAGGCCACATCAATGTTTATTTCACTTCTAAAACTTTCTAAGGGAGAAGGGCTGGACTTTGGCAAAGATTTTCATACAGGTTCTATCAGGAACTTGGGAGTTATGTGGGGATTGCTGTTGGTTTGCATCTCTTTTTGGGATTACTGTTCTGAATTGGGTCAGATCTTTGAGAAGCAGCTCCTCAAATCCCTTGTGCATTGGGGAAAACCAGCATGGCTACCTCACTGTCTTGGTGTACCACAGCTGCTATTAAGTGCATCCCTTGCCTGCAGCAAGTGAAAGGGTTTGGAAGACATTAAAGAGGGCAGCCGAGGCAGGGCTGTCTGCTGTCACAGAATCAGAGTGGTTTGGCTGGGAAAGGATCTTAAAGATCACCTAGTTGAAGCCCCCTGCCACGTGCAGGGACACAGAGCTCCATCCAACCTGGCCTTGAGCACTGCCAGGCTTGGGGCAGCCACGGCTTACCCTGCCTGTGGGGCATTTGTGGTGTGTGTGTATCAACTCCAGTTTGTGCAACACACAAGAACCCCTACTTTCTCCCAGGCTTTCTCTGATCTGACCTCAGCACTTGTGTGCTGCTTGCATTAAGGGGTGTCAGCTGTGGTTGAGGCTGGTTTACACTGACATAAGATGATGGACTAGAAAATACCTTTTGCTTGCCCACCCTATACTTTCTTTGATGTAGGAGAAAGACTAGGGGTGAAAAATGAGAGGTGTTTTTTTTGTTGGTTTTTGGGGGTTTTTTTGACTCAGAATGCTTTATTTTACTGAAACTGTGTTCTTTAGACAGACACAAAATGAAAATATTTTTCTTGAGAAGGAGGAGCTTAATACATACCACCTTGCCAAATTCTGTTAAGGGAAAAGCTGACACTTTTATTAAATATGCTGTGTCTGAGACTGAATTGTCCTCTTTTATATAATTTTGTTTTGCATTACCTTTAGTTTTTGTTTTTATTCCCACTGCCATTTCCATTTCACCTGGCAAAACAAAAGATTTCTAAAAATAAGAACTGGAATAACCTATTGCTCCATAGTACCTCTGATTGTTGTGGTAATGTATGAAAACTCTTAAGTCAATAGTGTTTTGACTTCTGTGCATGCCATGACACATTGGGAATTTATCTGCACCAAAGATCACAGATTGTGTTAGCTGCATCAGTAGGAGACAGGCTTGTTAAGGGATTACATTCATCATTTCTCAGCAAAACAATCATTGCCAGTGGCAATGGAAAATCATGAGAAGATGAGATTTTGTATCAGTATGTTGTTCTCACACCTCTTAAGCACATTTGTGGGTTGGTTTTTTTAACCTCTCCCTAACTGAATTTTTATTTTTTTGTGAAGAGCTCTTGTTTTCAATCACTAAACTGCTGGCTCAGTCCTCAGCCTTTGTGCTTCTGAAAACAGGTATTTGACTCCCGAAAACATGTCGGCTCCTGAAGAACCCACAAATGTGGGACAATGTGAGGACAAATACACTCTGAAAATAAAAGGACACAGGGTGATATATGTTACCAAATATTCACATGGCTGGCTTGGGCCAAGGCTGCTTCTTCCTCACTCAAAAAAGGAGGGATTTGTTAAATTCCTGCAGTACTATGGAAGAGAGTCTTGGGTTTTTTTATTGACAGGAGGGAGCAATGGTGGACAGTTTTGCAAAGAAGCCTCTCTCCCCTCACGGTGTGTAGAAGATATGCCCTCACATGTGGCTTTTCCTAGACCCATGGGCTGTGCAAATCAACACAAACTTGAGATGTCAGTGTCCACCCCAGGCACTAATGTGGGCACTCTGATGCATCCTCTACCTTTTCCCTGTAGCCACATGAGTGTGTGACCAGCTGCCTGTTGAAAGCAATGCCTAATTAACAATATGAATGTAAACTATTTTTCTTAGTACACTGCTTAGTTAGGATTTGTGATTTATGTGGACACAGGGAGCTTCTCCAGCGGAAGACCACGGGCAGAAGAAGGTGCAGGTGCCCTTTTTGATCATGCCTTTCCGTGACACCATGATGTCTGCACACAGTTTGTCAGGCTTTAAAATAAAATCCCTGAAAACTGAAGCTAAAATACTGCCAATTTAATGCTCTTGAGTCCCACATAATCTCGTTCCTGTTACCTTCCCCGGGAGCCACTGCCAAAACACCATCCTGATGTGTGTGTTGTGCATAGATGTTTGTATATGCATACTTTTGTGTTACTGGTGATTTGTCTTTGGCTTACAGCATAATTTTGTTTGCGAAGACCCGTCATTGACTCGTTTGTGGCATCTAGCGCTGCAGGGCTAATAACACTTATTTTATTTAGATCACCGTGCACAAGCAGCCGGGTGGCGGCTATGGAAGAACGCATTAGTGCCATTTCACCGCAGCTTGGGCAGCACGGCAGCCGAAATAGCTCAGTTGGGAGAGCGTTAGACTGAAGATCTAAAGGTCCCTGGTTCGATCCCGGGTTTCGGCAGAACCGTTTTCCGCTTTTTCCTCGCCCTGCCCGGGAGGTGGCGAGCGGACGCTGCCGCGGGCTCTGGGCGCGCCGCAGGAGCCGGCCCGGCTGGCCCGGGGCTTGTGCAGCACCCGGCAATTGCCTTGCCGGCCGCCTCCCTCCTGGCACAGCGTGCCTGCCTTCTCGTGTCCCTTCTCAACCTTTTCCTCTAAGGTTAAGATTTTTATTCAGGATGGAAGAAATGAAAGCAGCGAGCTTCGTTCCCGGGGCGTCCTCTGCCCTTCGCTATCCCAGGGCGGCAGGGACAGAGAAGGGAAAGTGAAACTGTGTGAGGAGGTGGATGGCTGGGAGGGAAGGGGCAGAGAGGGAAGGAGTGGCTCTAGGGGACTGGGACAGAACGATTAGAGGTTGCTTCTTGCCAAAATCTGAAGCGCAGTTCGAAATTTCCCGGACCTCACTAGTCCTCTGCTGTCAATAGATGGTTGAAACTATTTTCCTTCACAGAAAGCCAAAGGAATAGCTTCGAGGCCAGGAAATCTGGTAATTAATGTCACCTAGTCTTTACCGTTCTTCTGTTTCTTCCTGTTCCTTTCTTGTAAATTGAAAAAATTAATTTGGATTTTCTGAAGCATTTTTTTAAGGAGAGTGTGTGGTTTTGATTTGAGGGCACGAAGAGGCAGACAGTTCACTGGTTGGCTTTGGTAATTTGTTGCAAGTTTTTCAAATATTTACCTTTAATCTGGACCTGCCCTCTGTTAAACCTTTTCTGTTAGATCAGAGATCTTTCTTGATACCTGGCATTTGGTCATCACAAAACTGTCAAGTCATCACCCATTTTTGTTTTGATAAGGTAAAGAAATTAAACTCTTTGAGCCTTTAAGACATTTTCTCATGCTTTTGGGTAATTTTTTGGTAACCTTTTTAATACACTGACACCAGAACAATACACAGAAAAAGGACTCTGAGTATTGATGTCACCAGTGCAAAACACAGCAGTAAAGCATCTCCCTTACTTCTGTGTTCAGCATCTTTCATCTATTCATGAAAAGCTGTCACTGGTCCTTTTCTAATCACAGCATCACAACAAACATTGATACTGAATTGTCCAACACAAGAAACACTCACTACAGACGAGTGTCTTAATAGTACAGAGCAAGAGTAGTGTTACTCAGATCCTTACTGGTAAGGCAGACAAGGGGTTGTATAACTGCCTATATTGCCATTCTTCCTACAGGTTTTGAAATAACATTATGACTGCACACTTGAGTACTCAGGGAGGAAATGTTAAAACAATCACTTACAACTCTGAGTGTGTGATATCAAAAATACTTTTTTTTTTTTTTTTTTTTTATGGTGCACTGGGGAAGAATTAGGGAGGTATTGATTTCCTGCAGATATGTGATCAAAGAAGCAAAACCAGGGAATGTCTATTTACTTTTTGGCCTTTTCCATACTGCTGAATAAAAGAGTCATGGGGCAAGCTCGGGTGTCTGACCTCTGACTCTCTGCTTGGCTTGTGCACTGGCCCCCTGAGACAGCTCTGCCCAAGTTTGTTTGCTATGGAGGGAAGAGCAGGACACAGTGGAGACAGTGGATAGCTGCTCAGCTTGAGGGGCCTGGATGTGGCCCCAAGACTGCTTTTATGCAGTGGTCTGGCTGTACAGCCCCAGTGCTGCTCTGGAGGTTTGGTCCCTTCTGCTTCCAAGTTCCTTGAGGTCCAGGAAAGGTGTGGGTCACCCTCAGCCTCTCAAAGTCTCTGATTTTTAACAGGAGTACCCAGGCACATGGATCTATGATAAATAGATCATTTATCTATGATAAAGTGCTGTGGTAGTATCTGAAATTTCTGTTTTATAGATAAAGATAATATTACCTGAAATAGCTATTCCATTCTCAGATCTTTTGTAATGTAAAACAGAAATTAGAATTTCGGAGCACTGAAATACTAATGCTGATAGCCATGGAGACAGTGAGAAGAAAATCTCGGCTTTTGTTTGGTGTGAGATTTAGGTTGCACACACTGAGTAAGGCCTGAAGTCTTATGTGGAAGAAGAGGATAAAATTAAGAGATAACCTCAATTCTGGAATTTTTAAACTGCTGTCTATTTGATTTTTCGGGCTTGATGCAGATTTCTAATGTGATTTGGCAGGTCCTGTGAAAATAACCCCAAGTGTTGCCGCTTTATTGCTCGTCACAGAATATTCAGGCATTTCTTCATTCAGCTGTACCTTCTTTACACAATCCTTTTTTTTGCTGCACTCTAGGCCTCTTCTTGCCAGCAAATATTTCCATTTATTTTTCTATCAGCTTCTTCCCTCCAGATGAGCCCCCTGCTAGGACACAAATACAGGCTGTCTAACCTGGCCTTTATGATTTAGTCACAAAGCTCCTTCTCTGCAACTGCGAAGTTTCTCTGCTACTACAGATATACTTAACATATGCATTTTTAAATGTCCATCAAATACTGAAGTTGATACCTTGCAGGAATTCAGAGAAAAAAGACTATCATGTGTTTTCAGCCTTAGGCAAAGATTCAAAATCTGGAGGATTTGGTTCACGTGCTTTTTCCATGGCCATCCTGGGCTCCTGTTTTAAGTGAATGAAAACTGGGGCAGAAGGAGAGGATCAGAGAGAGGCATACCCCACATCCTAGCTCTGCTGCAGGCTGCAACAACCTGCAGTCATAGAACATGACAAAAAAGGAAGAAGCTTAAAGCTTTACTGAGAAATACCTCTATCTGGAATTTCTGACAGTCGTGGGACAAAGTTGCTGTGCCTGGTGTTTTCTCTAGGCTCGAATTCAGGTGTTCCTCATGCAAAATGCACCTCCTTTTCCTCCATGTCCCTCGAGTTGCACATCCACCTAATTTAACAGGTCTCCTCCTAGTCCCTGAATGAATTTCTGCACTTGATATTTGCTGCTGTCTCACCTACCTCTCAGCAGTAGAATTTCCTTCTCTTTAGATTAAAAACTGTGTTTGTTTGAGACAAAAGATTCGTTTCTGTCTCCTGATTGAAAGATTTCTGTCTTTGTCTCCTTCACTGTTTACAGACACCTGGTAAATCTCATTTAGCGATGTAGTGTGACAGATACAGGGGGTTTAGAAAACAAAATCAGGACTCACATTTAAGTTTTTCTATGTTTTTAATAACAAATCTTAATTATAGTCTATTTGGTTCCTGTAGAAGAGCTAGAGTGGTGTTTTTCAATTTTCTGGGAAATAAATGCAGTTAAAAAGACAATAAAAATTTTCAACTGATGATGTATTTCCAGAATCCAATAGTTTACATTCAAGTCTTTTATTTCCTCTGCCCCCTGAGTGAGCGGTTTAGGAGAATTTTATCCTGTTTGAGTTCTGCTTAGGAACCTCATTTAAAAGAGCCTTTTTCTGATCCTGTTCCTTGGGAGTTTTGGGTTGTGGTTGGGTTTTTTTCCCCTCTCCTCCTTTTTATCTTTTTATTTTTCTTTTTTTCCCCATGTGATTTATTCTACAGTTCATACTCTATGCTTTTCTAGTAATATGGACTCATATTCCATTGTAATATAGAACTAGAGAATTTATGGTGCAGTTACCAAGGCAAATTTGGGGCAATTAAGTGAAACCTTAGCCTTCATTCTTGCTATGGTCATCAATGCTGTCTTCATTTCTGACTGAAACCCAGAGGAAACATTTTACTTTTTGTTTAAATATACATACATCCTCTTGCTTAAAGCAAGGGACCATTCATTACCTTGTTCAACAATGTTCTTGGAATTTAGACCACATGACATGCGGGATGAATATGTTTTGTTCCATTTTATATCTTCTATTGGGATAAGTAGTAGTAGCATTAGTATTTTGAATAAAAATTGTGAAAAGAGGCTCTGGAATTCTAGAACAGGCTCTGGAAAGTTGAATATAAGGTTCCAACCCAGACTACACTGTGATTCTTTAATTTCAGATACTATTTCAAATAATTGTCCTATCTTTCAGATTTTTTTTAATGTGGTACCCAGATCTGAATTTCCTTCTTCATATTTCTTCCCCTGTGACAGGGGCAATTTATTGCACAGCTGAATCGTTGAGATGAGTGACTCTGTCCTACCTATTTCACTTCACATTTTGTAAAGTGGCATAAATCTACTCTATGTAGAACAGGCCCTTCCCTACCACAGCCATTTAGGGACATTCATTTGGTATCAGTGGCATTTAGAATTTCAGTTTCTGTCTGAAGTCAAACTAGTCACTCTCACCTCCTTTTAAGGTCAAGGTAGAGAAATTAGAACAGAAGACCTTTCCAAGATGCCTGTCTGAGAATGGGGTGTGTTGTTCCCTGGAGGTACTTCTTTCCCTTCATAGAGTACTGGTGAGCATCAGGGTAACTGAGATTTAGTTCTTTTACCTTCCAGATTCTGGCCTCCTTAAGTGAATCATACTTTATATTCTATGACTGCCTTTATAGTAAGCCCAGGCTAGAGGCTGATGAAATAATTCTAAAGATGAAACTATTTTTGAGTAGGTGGTCACCACAGCAGCAGTTTAATCGGTCAGTCAGCATTGTATTTGTCTAAAGTATAAATGGCTTAAGCTTATATCTATGTTCCTGCATAATATGGTCACCGGAAAGAGTGTGCTTGTTTAGTTGGAAAGTGACAGAGTACTGAGTTTCATAAACCAAATGATGACAGTCATGATCACTGAAGAAGTTTCTCAGACATCTTGAATGAGGGAGTAGAATGAAAGAAAGATCTTACAAAAGAAATAGAAGTTCTCAATCATTATCTCAGACAGAAATGAATAAAATCACAGTAAGGCAACACCTGACTTAAAACTGTAAAAATATGTCTGCAAATAATGTTTATTTAAGGCTGTGGAAGTATCTGGCAGAATTAACAGGCATGTGCTGTACCAAAGCTGTTTATGAGTGTTGGACCTTCCAATGCAAGTTGTGCAGAGTGCATACTTCAGCTAGCATGTGTCCTTGGGGACAGGAGGAGCAAAGTGCCAGCAAATTAGGAGCTTTGGAAGTGTCTGTGTCTTTAAGTAATGAGGAATTCCCACTGCAGTCATCTCCAGCCTTCTGGGAGGCAAGTTCATCTGGACCACAAGGCCTGGTGAGGAATCCATGAAGAATCTGGGGTGGGATTCATTATGTCTAAATGTAGACGTCTCATGCATATTGAGTACCTACCACTGAAAGCAAGCTGCCTTTACAATAAATAAATAAATTGAGGCTAGGTCTTGTGTGGTGCAGTTCATCCCCTCTTAATGTCAGTACAGAAAGCAGGCCAAGTGAACTGCACCCTAAACCCAGCTGTTGCTCTCCATTAAGAAAGTGTCCTACAGAGGAAACCCTGAGTGACTGGCTAAGTGTAGATATCAGTAATCAAGAGATGTCTAACATCAGGGGAGATAAATTTCATTCTGTGTCACAATGAGGCCTACAGGTAAATCCACAAAAAGATGACATGTGAAACTGGTGACACAAGTAAAGCTTGAGTAATCCAGCATCCAGACTGACAGGGTACAATATAGCAGACTTCTGGTTATTGGGTGAAGAAAATTCATAGAAGACCATGAAACTGTCTTTAACTTAGGTTTAATTCCTGGCTGCATTCATCACCAAAAATACCATCTCATGGTATTTTCCATGATACCTGAGCAGATTGTTCTTCTCTGAGCTGCTCTTCTCTTCTAACAATGTGTGGACATGCACATAAATTGGTTTTCAGGAAGATAATTCCATGCATTAGAAAAGGACTAGATAAATAGCTTAAGAAGATGAGAAGCCAGGAGATGATGAGACTGTTCATATGAAGAGGGTTTCTGTGCAATGGCAGAATCATGAGCTCTTCAGAGCTGCTCTGACATTCTCAGACTTTGGCCTCATTCTCCCACATTCTGGACAGGGAGACAAAGGGTAAGGTGGTGACAGAACAGTAGCTTGTGTTGACAGATCCCAAAGACATGAATTTGCTAGGAGATTCAGGAAACAGAACACGCACAGGTGTCTGAAAACATCTGTTGCGGGTTTCCTTATAAAATGATCTTTCTTCTTGTTATCTCTAGAGTCATTATGAATTACCATGTGATTAATTTATTCTTCTGTTGATATAATGATTTCCACACCAGTTTATATGTAGAATGTTTTATTTTGACCAAAATTCTTTCCAAAATTCCAAGGGCTAAATACTTTTCTGGCTTGATACTAATCTGTGCTTGAGTACAGTAGAAGGAGCCTGAGAAACAATAGTGTCATTGAGAAAAAAAATGTGAACTTGCTGCCTACTTACTACTCAGGAATTCTGTATTACTGGTGTGAATTTTGTTTAGGGATTTATTTGCCAGTACCTTCAAGTATTCTTTTTCTTTATTTCCTCTCTTGCCACAAAAATATGTGGAGGTATTTATTCCAAAAATGTGTTGGCATATGGATGTACTTCTTTGCCAGACTTTGATGACTAAGAAGTTTTCTGTAGGGGGTCACCCTGTGCATGAATCCAGACTACAAGGTCACTGAAATACTGTTTTCCTGTACTTTCAGCGTAAATCCTAAATATTGTAATTAAAATTTGAATATAGTTTCAGGTGTGGTAGCCTGATCCAGTATCTCAGATGTGTGGTGTGCTGGGTTGACCCTTGCTGGATGTCAGATAGCCTCCAGAGCCACTCTGTCACTGCCCTTCTCAGCTGGATAGAGGAGAGAGAATGTAGAGAAAGGCTTGTGGGTGGAGATAAGGGCAGGGAGACATCATTCACCAATTACTGTCATGGGCACAACAGACTCAGGGAAATTAGTATAATTTATTACCAGTCAAATCAGACTGGGGCAATGAGAAATAAAATAAAATCTTGACAACACCTACCTCTCGTATTTCCCTCCTTCCTGGGCTGAACTTCACTCCCAATGTGTCTACCTGCTCCCCACCGGCAGTGCAGGGAGGCAGAGAATGGGAGCCGTGGTTAGTCTATCATGTCTCTTCTGTTCCTTCCTCCTCAGGGGGAGGACTCCTCACAGTCTGCCCCTGCTTCTGCCTGGGGTGCCTCCCACAGGAAATAGTCCTCCATGAATTTCTCCAGCATGGTCCTTCCCACAGGTGCAGCCCTGCAGAAACAGACTGCTCCAGTGTGGGTCCCTGCAGGGTCACAGGTCCTGCCACAGGCTGCTCTCTCTCCACAGGTCCTGCCAGGAGCCTACTTCCCAAAGGGTCACAGCCTCTTTCAGGCATCCACCTGCTCTGGTGTGGGGTTCTCCCCAGGAATCTCTGCTCTTGTACCTGAAGTACCTCCTGCCCCTCCTTCTTCTCTGACCATGGTGTCTGCAGGACTGTCCTTATCATATTTTCTCTCCTCTCTCTGTCTGCAGTTGCCATTATGCAGTAATTTCTTTTCCTCTTTTTAATCTCTTATCCCTGAGGTGCTACCACCTTCGCTGATGGGCTTACCCTTTGCCAGTGGTGGGTCCATCTTGGAGCCAGCTGGCTTTGGCTGTCTGGGGCATGGGGGCAACGTTCTGGAAGCTTTTCACAGAAGCCACCCCTGTAGCTCCCCATCTGCCAAATGGTGGCATGCAAGCCCAGTGCGTGTGGATCAGGCAGTGCAATCACAGTTTGGATCACTGGCATGGCTCACATGCTCAGATTTGCTGCCTGAAAAGTCCTTTGATGGTTCAGGGCAGTAGTACCAACACACACAGCACTACCCATTTTTCAAGACATAGTAAAACTCTGTAGTAAATAGAAAGTCATTCAGGATGCTAATTTGTAAACTGGTAGAGTGCTGATTCTGTGCAGCCCCAACAACAGCTCCTTTATTTGAGTGTGATTGCGTGAGAAAAACGAAAATACTTCTCAATAGTGACACTGAGGAATGGACAGTGCTTGCTGTTTTCCCAATGACTAATTGAAAGACAACTGTCTTTTTGTAATTTTGTTCAATGTGTTCCTCATGGCGTGTCATGCAGCAGCAACCACCATTGCTGGCGACACAGTGACTCCAGGATGTGGGATCTGTGCATCCTTTTCCCGTTTGTCTGGGTCTTCTCCCTCAGCCAGGGAAGGCACTACTAAAATGCTAATGCATTGCTGAGGACAAGAGACTAGTGCTACATCTATGGCAGGACTGCATGCCAGTGCTGTAGAATTATGTGGTTGTGATGCAGGAAAGTAACCATAATAAAAGCTCCACATGTGCTGCTCTTCTACTCACAGTTTTATTTTCCCTGCACACTAAGTAATTTCCATGTCATCCTCTACCTGCTATTCCTTTTCTCCACACTCCAGCTTCTCTGAAAACAGCAGATTTCTCCTTTCTCATGTACTACATTAGAAGCCTATTTTCTTGCCTTACCTTATCATGCCTGCCTCAGTACCTCACCTTTCTCCGTGCTTACTCTGTCTCATATAGGGTTTAAAATAGCTGTAGAAACCTTCCTATCAGTGTGTGAATTGAGCCAGCTTTGATTAAAATGGCTGCTTGGACACATATTTTGCATGTAGACCCATCAGAGCCATCAGGGGTTTGATTGCTTAGCTGAATCCTATCTGTATATTTTTTTTTCATTCTGGTGATGCTGATAAGTGAGTGTTCACTTTAATTGCTTTCAGAAATTATGTGTGTAACTTTGGTACAAGACACTGTTTAACATAGGTTCAAAGACAGATCTTTCACACATCAGAGAGACGTATTTGGGTGTTGAGTAGGATGGGGAGGAATGTTTTTCAGAGGGTTTTTGGGTCAGTGCTTCCGTTTATAACTCCTGAGCTTCTTCAACATATTTTTTCAGCATGTATTCACACTTTCTGTCTTTTTCACATGTTGTGTCAGGAGCAGCAGACAAAAGGCAATCCCAGGTAAAGTGAATCCAAACTGAGGTGAGTTATAACCCATTTCAGAATACACAGTATTGCTGATATGCTTTATGCCTCCATAAATGAGGTAGAATCATATTTCAGTTTGTCTGTCAAACAATAAGTTTTTGATATAAAGATCTGTGTCCTGGAGTGACTTTATGATACTGGTATCCCCAATCGTCTGGTTTATGTTATATATTAAGTTCTGCACCTTTAAGATTGTCTTTGAAAGCAAGAGAGGGGAAAGAAGAAGCGCGCAGTGTGTTAAGAAAAACATCACTCCCACGCACCCCGCTCCTGGACTGTGGTGTCTGCAGCACGGACAGACAGCGGGACAGAGCTTCTCTCTGGCTTTTAGTTAGTTTTAGCTAGCTGAGGCAGAGGAGTTCCCTGGACCTTTGTTAGAACCTAAAAGTGCTGATGACAGTGTCCACAGTGTGGATGAACTCTTTAGCTGGATGATGGCAATAATTTGCTGCATAGATCAAAAATTTCTTGTTGCAGAATAGTGAGGTTGAACATCCATGTAAGTATTGAATAGCACGGACAAAACCATGGCTTTTTTCATTATACATGCTTATAAAAACAACTAAACAACACAGCTGGGGAAGGTGGAAGGGGAAGGTAGGGAAAGCTTTCAGTGAAGCAAGGGGAGTTGCCAGTTTTTATTTAGTATGTCAGACCTGAACTAATAGCTATTGCTTCAGACTCACAGAATCACTAATCACTACTTTTTTTTTGCTTATTAATTCTATTGCTCTAGGAGTTGCATCGAGGGCAACTAGGAGCTTCTTAAAGATATTTTTGTTGGTGTACTGAACAGAACCACTTAAGTGCATGTCTGGTGTGTGTATTGATCTCATAGACTGTCTCCTGCCAGGTGGGTAATAAATGCTCAGCTGTGACAGTTCTGAAAGTCTAGCAGCCAGATCATCTCTGCAACAACCTCTGGTGTAATGGTGGGGAAAGGATTACAGAGCAAATAAGGACCATTCACTCTTTAAAAACAATTAAATAATTTATTTTGCATGCAAAAAGGCTATTAGGAAGGAAACCCTTCCCCACTTGCCACTCAGATGTTTTCAGCACAAGCACTGAAGTTCAGCAGTTGGCAGGTGGAATCTTCATCCCAAATTTATACTACCTCATTTATTAATTTTTGTTAATGGTGCTTCTCTATCCTCTGCTCTTCCAGCTAGTTTTCCACTGCTACTGCTTTAATAGAAAGTATTATCTTGCAGTGAATGAACTAAAAGAGAAGAAGTTTCTTCTTCTATTTATCATCTGCTTACAGGGTTTTGATTAAAAGAATGAATGTTTTTCTCCAGCCACTTCAGCTAAAACAAGACCATCAATTTCTCAAAGCTCATAAAAGAGTTGGAGAAATTAATCTGAGGCATTCATTCTCCTGACAAGCTGCCAGAGCCTGCAGAACTTGCTTTCAGACTGGCATATTTTCTGCCCTTGATGTCATGTGCAAAACACGAGGATTTGTACTGTGCTAATCCCTCTAATGAGGGCTTCTCCCAACCTCTATATAAACCCTGCTCAAAGCTGTGGCTGCTGGGCAGGCACCACAGAGTCAAAGCACCCTCTTTTGAGCTGCATTCAAGGCAATTAGAGGCTGGGATTAAACAAACACCCAACACCAGCATCCTCAGCAGCAAGAGTTATTATCCTGGTTGGCTGGGGCATGGAGCTGTGGTGAGGCCACGTTGTCCCACGGTGTACATTTCCCTGCTCTCTGCAGTCAGGTCCAGCAGGGAGGCACAGCCTGCACCCAGCTGTAATGGGAGCCCTGAGGTGGCTCTTCTGGGCAGGGCTGGGTTACCTGAGCTGCTGCTGTCCCCCACAGGCACAGGCACAGTTTCCCCGTGTCTGTATGACGGTGGAAGCCCTTCGCCTGAAGCGCTGCTGCCCGGCCCTGGGGACAGAGCCAGGCAATATCTGTGGGTCCCTGCAGGGCAGGGGACGCTGTGAGGGGGTGCAGGCAGACACTCAGCCCTGGAGTGGCCCCTACACTCTTCAAAATGTGGATGACCGGGAACGGTGGCCCCTCAAGTTCTTCAACCACAGCTGTCGGTGCACAGGTGAGATGGGTGCTGTGGGAAGGGGATGGGGATGGAGGGGTCTGCTAACCTTGCTCCTAAGGCCAGAGACATTCCTGGTGGTATAAAGGTATAAAGAAGGCTTCAGTCATTACCAGTATCCTAAAAGTTCTTCCATATTCATGATACTGTTAGTACCTTTTCAGAGCAGCAAGGTCAGAGTGTTTTCTCTCATGTGAACTTTTGTATATTTGTCTTTGCCCCTGGAGATGTCCCCGTAGCCGGTGATCCCCTTTCTCCACAGGGTTTTGGACCTTTCATTGCTGCTTTCAAACCTCTATCACTGCTACTCGTGGTGCACTGAACCTGGATCATGTGCATTGTTTGATTCCTCATGGACTAGTACTTTGCAGCATGACTTAGCCCTGTGTGCTGAAAGTCTCCCAGTGTCAGGCCAGGGTGTTTCCCAAGTTTGTTAACTAAATTTACATCTTACACTCATCCAAAATGTGTCTGTACAGCCACCAAAGGGGCCATTCCATCCTTTTCCTCCTCATCTCCAGCTGCTACTTCTCACTGTGACTTTACACGGGCTCCTGAGTTTGCATGCTGGAGGTGAAATGGATCTGGGGGAGATGTGCTTGAAGGCTAACCTGGCCAAAGGGGTAAGATTCCAACGAGACCACTTCCCTAATGTGGCAGGAGGCAGTGAGCAGGAAGGTGATCTCAGGGTAGAATAAGGTGACAGGACCCTTTGTCAGCAACAGCCCTGGCTGAAGTGGGGTTAAAATGAGCAGGCACTGCATCCTCAGCTCAGACTTCTGTGCAGGACTGGCAGGAGATGGCACCACTACTAAGGCCAAAGGCACATCCCAGGCACTGAAGTCTCTTTCTAGGCACATTTCAAATGAAAACTGTGATTTCTTGTTGAGAACATCAAGAAAATTGTTTGAATTTTCTTACATGAGAAGAATAAACTGTTTTGCTTCAGTCTGATTCTTAGAACGAGCTGAACTGTTTTGTCTAAAATCTATACCTTGCACTACCAAGAAAGCCCAGATCAATCTGGAAAGGCAGCACTGCAGAGAAATTTCAGCCAAAGAGGTTAAATTTTCCATTACAGTTATCAACTGGAAACAGAGAAGTAGTGGCAGATGACTTAAATGGATACATGTTACTGAAACTCCTCAAAATAATAACAATTGACTTTATAGTATACATCAATTTTTATCTCTTCCTTTGACTGGATTTCAAATGCTTGTGCAAAAAGACTTTTCCAGATGGTTTGCAAAAAAAAGAAATTGGATGCACATTTTTTTTCTTAAAGGTCTTTACACACCTCCAGAACTTAAGTCAGGTATCACATACAGACACAGATCCTGGGTCAGAAGAACACTGGAGCAAATGGACATGCTACAATATTTACGCAGCTAAAGTAATTAGAGCATCAAAACCTGGGAGTAAATTCAAGAGCAGTGGAGACAGACATGCTCTGCACAGGCAGACATTAATTTGCTTGTCCAAGTAGAGATAAGCACTGGTATTTGATATTTGCAGGACTGGATCCAAGTTACATGAGCAGAATGTAGTGTCCTTTCGTTCAGCTTTACTTCTTCTGAGCTGGCTGCTCCCCTCATCTCTTTAAATTCCTTGGATTTCTCATTCTCCTTGCAGTTTTTTTAATCTAAATATACTGGTGATAAAACAGTAAGTGAAATGTATCCTTAAGCATGATTTTCAGAAAGTTTTCCTGGGCTGTACTCTGCTTGATGCTGTATGCAAAACCATTTCTGGGAGAATGCTAAGAGGTTCACAGCTGTGTGGGATTTGAATTAGATCTGATGCTTTTACAATGCTAGTGATCGTGCATCCGTGTCTATTAGGGGCTCTTCGTGGGGTTTTTTTCCACTTGGTTTAATACACTGGTTGTCTGCACACCAGCTGTAAGTGGCGTGATGTGTGGTATTTATTAGGCATCTAGAGCTATGCTACCTGTGTAACATAATTGTAGGTAACATATGGTAACAGAAATTAAATATGCTCATTCAAAGGGACATGGAACACAGCACATCTCTGCCATTAAGGTATCTTTTTTTCCAAGTGAATTTTATGTACAAACTGCCTGTTTGGAATGGTTCCTGGATTGTGCAAACTCCAACCTCATCAAGGCTTTTTTGAACACTTTAACAATATAAAGAGTCGTGTTCCATCTTGGCAGTGTTTAATTTATAGTTTAGAAACTGTGTGAATGATAATCTATGGGAACTCCAACAACCATGTAGCTGATTATTTGGTCAGACAGTGCCAAATGAACATGTCACGTAGCTGGAAGTGTGAGGAACAGGGGCCGAGGTCTTCCAAAGGTGGGATTCTGGAGTTTTCACAATAAATTTTGCTTTTTTTTGCTAAAAACTTAGTATCTAAGGAGAAAAGAAATGAAATTTTTTCCATTTGTTTAAGCTGTTCACTGAGGAAAAATACCTTAAAATCGTATCTATCCAGGTCTGGGTCCTGGATATTTATGGAACGACCCCCCTAACAAACCAAAAAGAAAAAGAGAAAATCCCAAACACAAGTATGGATGAATGTCTATAATAGGAACAGATTAATTTTTTTCCATTTCTAGGCTTTGGCAGATAATATGCAATAGATTTTTTTTAACTGAGGACAAATAGAACAAGATTAGAACAAAATAAAGATCCAGCTTTGCTTCCCACTTTTTGTGCCAAGGGCCATGGTCAATAAGCAATTGCAGGTTGATTGTCAGAATGATACACATTTCACTCAATGTGTTGGTTGCAGCAAAAATATCATCTCTGTAAAAAAATATGGGGTTATGGAATGAATGTAGTTGGAAGGTAGCAAAGAGTTTTTCGTTCTTGACTAATTTCAATTTTGAATCTATTGAATGTGTTTTACAATTGGTTTGGGTGCTCCTCATATTATTCAATTTATATGAATTCTTAAGCTGAAACTACCTGATGACAGATCCTGACATTGTGCAGTGCATGTGAAGGAGAATGTGCTAACTTGTTTTTCAAGAAGGTGTACGTATTGAATTAGACCAAGTGATGGATACATGAATCCAACCTTGAATATTGAGACCTGTAACTGTTTACACAAAACAGTATTTCATTGAGATAATTAAATTTAGTTTAGAAGAAAACTATTTTAGAAGACTTGTAAACTAAATGCTATTTTGAGTTCTGAATGATAACATTATACTGCTGGGATACAGATCTGGTATAGCATTTTAAAAACTCAGTACAGAAGACTATTGTGAAAAACCACTGCAGTCATGTGGTTGCTAGTACAGATTGTGACAGTGATTAAACAATGACGTAGCTTGAGTTCACTGAGGAGTTAAACATAATTGTCATTTTTTTCTGCTTCCGCTTTCTAAGGTTATGCTGAACATTACTCTATTTTTAATTGAATTTTTTGAGAGAAAAAAATTAAATCCTTTGAATTATTGTTTTGTTTACAATATGTTGGAATATATTCAAGCTGGGGACAGATGATTTAACATCTATTCTTTATCTGTAATCATATTGTCAGTTACGCCATGTAGCTGATATGGTGGCTACCCACAAGGTAAAAATTTGGCTTCTGAAGTGGTTATAAAATACACTTCATTTACTTGTTGTAGGGTAATGTGTCTGTGGGATACTACGAAATTATAGCCTTGATGACCCTATTAAATCCAGTGTAGGTACAGATCTTCCACATCCTACAGCCTGTGAGCGTGTCCAAATGAAGAGCTATAAAAGAGAGAAGAGCTAACTGTTTGTCCCACATGGTAGCAGTCCTGATCCCAGCCTTGAGGAATTGCAAGTATGCAGGTGTTTCAAATCTAGTATCACTTCTGGTTTTAATGCAATAGCTAAAGGAGCCTGAAAAGGAGCCCTTTCTCCCCATCCGATAAATGATGGATATTAATAATGATGGGCATTAAACTGTTCTCTATAGTAGGAAGAGGCATGACAGCTGCTTGGGTTTCATCTCTACACTAAAACAAGGCAGAAGATGGTTAGTGTTGAGTGGGTTCATTTTCACTGAAGAAAAGACACTAAGTTGATGGAGTTATTAATTTGTGTTATGCTTGGTGACTGAAGGCCAACCACGTGTTACAACTGCTAAGAGGTATGAGCTCAGGCATCCCCCAGGCTTGAGAAACATCTACAGTGGTGTGTGATGTTAGCATACACCAGTGATGTGTATGACCACACACTGAAGGTCAGGTCAAAAAAAGTGTGTTTTTCTCAGTGCCATGCCCACGGATTGACCCAGTGGGAGAAATTCAGAGAAGCCAGATTCACCCAGCTGGACTGAGAAAGAGCACCTTAAGTATTGCTGACATCGGGTACAGAAGAAGACAGCTCTCAAGGCATGTGATCCCATCTCCAGACAAAGGGGTTAATGGAGAATATGCGGATTTTTTTTTGACCAGCGGCAGTACAGTGGGCATTTCTGGAAAAAGTGGAACAAGCTGGGAGCATCCAACAATGATATGATCTTCCTGTGTACCAGAATGACCTCCCACACTATATTCTCTGGAAACCACAAGAGACGATAATAATCTCTTGGCCCTGGCAGAGCCTCAGGGAGGTTGTGCACTGTGTTCCTATGTGTTAATCACTGAAGGTGAAAAAATGCTAAGGCATGAATCCTTGCATGTTCCTAGGTAGGGTTCCTGTGTGCAAAAGGATCTTGAAAGGGTCTCACAGCCTTACTGAAAGTATCTACTGTGCACTATATCCTGCTATTGTGAGGTTATTATTCCTGTTCTCGTGGACCTGTACCATTGGGTCCATCATCACTAGCATAGCAGACAGGGAAGCTGAGTTGTAAGAGACCAGCATTTCACAATGCTGTCATGTGGGAAGTGCACACGGCAGTAAATGAACTTTCTGGAAACAGGAATGCAAGATGTCCAGATCAGTGGCCTGGTAGAATGCTGTAGAAACAAATACTGAAAGAGTGATTTGGGTGGGTCATAAAAAAGCTGGGTCTGATTACTGCAGTAATTTCTCTTTGAATTATGGGAAATCCCACAGACCTCCATCATTTTCTTGCCATAACAGCAGTCCTGTGATGCACGCAGTCTGTTGAAAGAAAATGACGAAAAGCAAGCTTTGATATCATAAAGTGTTGTTTTCTGTTTGTTTCTGACAATGGAACATTGCCAAATAGACCTGAAGATGTGATAAAAATGTTCAACACAATCAGCAGAAATATTGCGGTGTGAAATACCACTTTGCCTGGAAATTGTGTCCCATTTGCAAATCTCCACTGCAGTCCTCCTTGCTTAGTAAAAGCTCATGCCCCATTGAAAAGTGACTGGGGAAGTGATGGAAGGAATGGAGCCCTTGGATTCCTTCATAGATAGGGTGGCTAAGGGAGAAAATCCTGCAGAGCATCAATTGGATATAATTAGTGCCTGCCCAAGGGAAACAGGTAAGCAAGTCATTGGTCCGCCTGGCTCCAGATACATACAGTTGGAGAAGAGCTTTCTTCCCATGAAGATATCTCATCATTTCAGGCTTTTGCAGATTTCTTCTCAGAGCCTGAGTAGGTACATAGAATATACCTAAAATACAGATATTGTCTGGTAAAATGATTTCAGGCATCAAGACCTGCAGATTCAAAGGGCCCTTCCTGAGAGAGGAATAGCCACCATCAGAGCCTCAACTAGTGCCAAAGAGTGTCTGGTTCTGATACCAGAACAGACAGCAAAAACCTGTTCCTGCACTGACTTGGGTTCTGTTAGTGCTGTATTTCAATGTGATGCTTATCTAGCACTGTGAGTAGAGGGGTCCCTTAAATGACTGGAGGAATTACTGCCAGTCCCAAAAGAAGTTGCTGACAGATCTTTTCATGGTTATTTCCTTCTCTTTCCCCCTTCTTTTAAGGATTGAATTGTACCCGAGTGTGAGGGTCAACAGATGCTTTCTAGAAGTTCATGGTCCATGACTGAAACTTGAGCAGTATACATGGCCTAATTAGGCAATGCTACAAGATATTCTTGATATTTGTCATCTGGTCAGTTCAGGCTGGAATATGTGATGGACCCTAATAGCTAGGCTGAGTCATGAAGAATGAAGACACAGATAGTGGAGTACACTGAACTGATAACAGTAATTGTGCTGTTCTGATGGAACCCTGAGGATAATGTGATCAAATAAATCTTCCATGTTGCTTACACCCCCCATATCCACACAATCTGCTTTGTTTCATATAACTATAACCTACTTGCTTTTTCTGGTGTTTGTCTTCATCCCCTTTAGCCCATGCAGAGACCCCTGGCTTTGGGAGCCTTCCCTCATAGCTGGAACATGGCAGCTGAGCCCAGCTGCTTCTGCTTGCATCACGACAAAATGTAAGCCATATGTCTGGAAACTGTCCTCATGGGATGCCATCAGGATGTGCATGATAAAACCTCATTGAAGTCTTCATGCTTGTGGTGCCTAAGCTTAGTCCTGATCCTCAGCTTCATGATAACCTGTAAACTTAGAGGTCTCAGGGGCTCTGAAGCAACTGTAACCAACCTACAGTGGGTCCAAACTCTGCAGTACGAGCTCTCATATCTTCTTGGCAGGTCTCACTGGAGTCTGCCACAGATGTTTACAGTACAGCAGCCCTTACCCCAAAAGCTCAACATATGCTTCAGAGCCTTGTTGGTAACAGGCCTTGTAATGCTGGGGGTCTTTGGATTTGGTAATAAGCCCTGTAGCCACTGACAGTCTGAAATCTTGCTTTAATGTTAATTGTTGTTCTGGTCATATGCTCAAGCCTACAGCCTAGGCACATCTGCCTGTGTGGGAACATTTCATAAGACACTACCCCATCCCCATGTTAGTCCTGGATCTAGCAGCACCAATATGTGTGGTGTGTAATTTCTCTCTCCTTGCCTCCTTTGGGCTGAATTTTCTGTGGATATATCTTTTCCCTAGTCTCTCAGCCTCTTTTGGGCTGAATTCTTCTGGGATCCTCCCTTGTGGGGAGTCCCACTTATCTCAGTCCTTATTATTCAAAGAAAACTCCCGAGCTCGTTAGAATCTTGTTTCTCGTGTTTATTAACAGGTGATCACAAAACTTGACAGATCTCTCCAGGCTGGTTACAAGGTTAATCTTTGTAATTTGGCACATTTCTTTCTTCTGATGGTACAAACAAGGCCTTGTGGCTCACTTCGTGTCTGACGCACAAAATGGCCCCGAACTACGCAGTTCTTTTATCTTTATACCTATTTTTACCCAATTAACAGTAGACATGTATATTATTTTTCTTAATGACCCAATGACCCATCACCTCTGTGATGCACTGGGGCATTTTCTATCCAATCACTTACTATTACCAAAAAACCTCTAGGAAAAGAACATGAAGAAGAAAGAAGAAGGGACAAGGGACAACACCCTAAATCCTCCGTCTTGTCTCCTGTTCTCTAAACTAATTTTTTCACCCAGTGATTTAAAAATACTTTCTAATCTACACACTTAGCCTTTTAGCTTTTTCTATCTAACTCTAACATTCGTTTTCATGTTTTACCATGAAAACATGTTCATGAATTTCATATTATATGAAATTCAATGTTTTTCTAGATCTTATAACTAAGTATCAGAAACAAGGGCATAAACTCTGTATTCCAGACTCCAACATGGTGAGCAGTGAGATTTTTTGGCATTTTGGAAAATAATTGGCATGGTTGTTGTGGAATAAGTGTGTGGGGAGCTGGAGGGGAGGTTGAGGACGGGTTAAGGAGTCACTTCAGATTTTTGATAGCAGTGTGGAGATCCCAAAGGAGCCCTGGCTGCCATTCTGCTCCCCCCTGCCCCTGGCAGCATCGCCCCATGTCCTCCACAGCTGCAGGCTGTCAGCACGCAGGCAGGGGGCAGGTGTGTACTGCGGGAAGGGCTGGTTGTTCCCTGGCTCCCCCAGAAACGGGGGAGCAAGATGCAGTAGGGCCTTTCTGCTGCTGCCAGCTGTCTGCCACAGCGTGCAAGGGACCACACCTAAAGCAAGCTCTGCTTTCCCGGGCTCTTCCATCTCATCAGAGAGTCTGAGCTAATGTCCTAGAGCGGACCCGACTACTTGCCTTAGGAGTGATGCCAGCAGGGAACGACAGTACTGCAGTGTTTCTCAGGCTGTTATTGCAGCACTATTTAATAATGCTTAAAGAGTGACCAGCAGCAACCCTGGTGCTTGTCCTGGTTTGTGTTGGGCCCCAGATACACTTCTAAGAGGCACTAGTTTCACATAAGTTTTGTCCCTAAGAGAACTGTTTTGTGTAGGGATTTTTTTCTGTGCTTAAGGATCCATGTGAACTGACCCAGTTTTGGGTTTGATCCTGGAAGTAGAGGAGTACTTGAGAGCCAATGGAGCAAAGCACTTCATCACCGGCTTAACCTCAATTGCTCAGCTCTCTGTTCAGTGAGAGTCCTCACGTGCCTGCGGGCTTTGCAGAGCTCTGAGCATCTCAGGGCGTCGAGCCCATTACCCAGCACTTCCCCAACTGGCTGAGTGTTATTCTTGGCCCTGCTGTGACTCTGGGAATCGAGCCAGCCATCCTTCTGGTTAGTCAATTGGCAAAGCTGCCAGTCTGCTCAGCTGCTGTCCTTTCCAGGAACTGGCATCTCTGGGGAAGAAGAGCACTAATTCTTCATTCTCCTGCATTTCACTGTTAGTTTTCCCTGATTCATAATGTCATGACTGATTGTTCCCTCTTGATCCAGGGAACTTTGGTGGCTACAACTGTGGTGAATGCAAATTTGGCTGGACCGGCCCTGAATGCAACAGGAGGAAGCCAGCAGTTGTCAGGAAGGATGTCCACTCTCTGACAGCAGAGGAGAGAGAGCAGTTTTTTGATGCTCTAGACCGTGCCAAGACGACCATTCACCCGGACTACGTCATTGCAACTCAGCACTGGAGAAGCCTGCTTGGTCCAAGCGGAGAGGAACCGCAGATTGCCAACTGTAGTATTTACAACTACTTTGTCTGGCTTCACTACTACTCAGTCAGAGACACGCTCTTGGGTTAGTGCTTTACTTTTCCAATGGACTCTGCAGGTAAAGAAAAGGGTGAAAGTACCACTGCTGAACAAAGGTCCCAGTAGTAGGCACAGAGCTGTGGAACAAAACAGGTGATGGTGAGAAGCTGATGGCCATCAGTACTCAAGGGAGATGTCCTTTGGACCTGCTGTGGTCTGGTCCCCATGCCCCATGGCACCTGGAGCACACCAGTTGTGTTCCTAGTGCATCTTCAGTCTGACAGAGAGCAATGCACACTTCATTTCACTTGAGTGAACTGAAGTGTGGTCAGGCAGCGACTGACTTCAAAAAGATGTTCTCTGTCCATAGGACAAGATAGATAAAGTGGTGCTGGGAAAGGGGCTCTGCAGTGGTGAAGCCACAGGCCATACAGAGATATTTGGGACCAGAGTGCTACTGCTTTCTGTGGCTTTCAGCAATTCACCAAGAATGGGATTTGCTTGACTAATCACAGTCACCTTTTAAAACCAACCTAACTTAGAGGTTTGGGTCTCTAACCCCATGCTTTCTCCCAAATTCAGATTCCTAGGCCTCACTGCTTTTCTAGACAGAAGCACCTATACCAGCCCCATTTCACAACTCCTGCTTCTTGCGGGAGGTGCACCAACCAGTATGGCTTTTCCAGCAGGCAGTCCCATGTGCAGACTGGACGGCCCGTATCGATCTCCTTGCTGGAGGGTGACTGCTACTCTGCAGTGGGTATCGTTCAGTTTGCCCCTCTGACACAGCTCCGTTTTGCAGGGCTGAAGGAAGCAGCCTCTGGCCTAGTGAGAGCAAAGGTTCTTCAGCCACATGGAAAACAGCCATGGGGAAAGGGAAAGGGGAACTTCTAGTGCTGTTGCAATGGTAAATAAACGCATATGTGGGTTGAAGGTTTCTACAGTTACAAACAAATCCACATGTGGTTTGAAGCCTCTCACCAGCAAAAGCACAATACAAGAAATAACAAGCACAATTTGAAGAAAGTTGGCAAAGGGTTCTGGATTACTATTGGCATGGAAAATGCTGAGGTTCTCTTCATGGATACATGGTGTAAGTCTTGCAGCTGAGCAAGATAATGAGATAATGCACATATATTAGCAAGGAGATACGGTTTTAGAAAATAAAACAGCTTTTAAAATCAAAATCCACTAAAGCAAGAAGAAATATTCATAATATCCAACTTTTTAGGTAATGTGAAGTTTTGATAAGCATTGAAGCAAATATCTATAGAGGAGTTTTTTTCATTTGTCCCAAGGAAGTGATGTGGCTTCTGATGTGTGCACTCTTTTCAGAGATGCAGAGCTGAAGGTTCTTATTTAACTCCAATCCAGGCAATGAAAGGAGGTGCTCATTTGATGCCTAAATGCTTGTTTTATCTTCCTTTTTTAGGTCCTGGCCGCCCCTTCAAAGGTATTGATTTCTCCCACCAAGGACCTGCCTTCGTTACTTGGCATAGGTACCACTTGCTGTGGCTGGAGCGGGAACTGCAGGTTAGTTGAACAGCCTTTCCTTTTCCTTGCACAGCTTCTCCCTTTTGCTTTGTCACTTTGCTGAGTTATCCAGCCAAGGGTAAGCTACCTCCTAGGATAGTTTCTCACCCAAACTCCCAGGGTTGTTTGCTCATTGATAATTTTCTTGTTTTGTTTTAAGTGAAATTAGTGCTTTCTGATTGCTGAGGACTGAATGGTTTCTCACCATGAACAGTGATGTAAAGGTTATCATGGAGATTTTTTTGCCTTCATCTCCACAACAGAGGATAGAAGATGTGAAGTAACAGTATAAAATTGAAGCAACGCTTTCAATGTAAAATTTTGTAACAGATATTGTTGGCTGATATTGAAGATACTGTTCCTATGAAACCAGCTCTAAATATTACTCCCTTTAAATATGACATATTATACATTTAATACATACATACATACATATATTTAACAACACACCATTTAAAGAAATATGTTAACATGCCTGAGAGCCAGTTACAGAGGCATCGACTCATTTCCATTTGCATGGCTCCTATGCTGGCAATGTTGCTGTATTTCAGCCTTACAGATCTCTAATGAAAATGGTTGCTTATCAAAATAGCTGCAGGATCTTGCTTGTGTGAAATCGTATCTGGCAAGCAAGCACAATCAAATGCACTGTACTCCCTTATTAACACAAGTTCTGATTCCTCCCCAGGGCCGGTTTTCTGGAACGAAAGCCAACCACATGCACAATTTTACCCATTACCCACTTACATCACTCAAAGCCTCTTACTTGCTTAAGGCTCAATTCATCTCTGCTCCTGCTCTCCTGCCTGGTCTCTGAGCTGGCAGAAAGCCTAACGTGGCCTAAAGAAGTGCAGTCCCACAGTAGGGAAACTAATGACAATGTCTTTGCTCAGGCTGATTTAATGTCACGATCTTTTGGAAGGAGTTGGAGCGGCACCATGAAATGCAGGTAGTTGAAATGCAGAATGCAAAGCTGACTATTTAGTGAAATATCCAGTCAAACAGCTTGAAGGAGTCCCTTTCTTTCTCTTCCCTTTGGAGTCAGTTCCCAACTAATGCATTTCTGTCCATTGCAGCGCCTGATGGGCAACGAGTCCTTTGCGCTGCCCTACTGGAACTTTGCCACGGGCAGGAACGAGTGCGACATCTGCACGGACCAGCTCTTTGGAGCATCACGGCCCGATGACCCGGGCTTGATCAACCTCAGCTCCAGGTTCTCCCGGTGGCAAGTAGTTTGTAACAGGTAGGAGAATATCCAGGGCAAGCTCGCATATGGACGAACCCTTGCTGTCATTCAGCACTGACAGCATGGGCTGCTCTCTCAGTGTGAGTGAATGGCAGGAAAGGAGCCAAGACATCTTCTTTAAAACTGGAAATTGCCGTCAGTTTATGTGTAGATGGTTCTGTGTAAACTTTCTCGTATTGTGGAAGTGTGTTTTTTAAAGATGATTCTTCTAGTACAGGATTTTAGTTGATTTAGCCAATTTATGGCAGCCAAAAGTCTGAAGAGTTTCCCCATTGGCAAGTATCTTTCTAAAAAGGAAATGCCTGTGTGTTGGTTCTCTATACACCAAACTGATCTCAGCAGCAGAAAATTGTTTTGGCATACAGGAAGCTAGAGATAGGCTGGAAAGTCTGCTGCCTTGTTTTGGATGAGACTTTAACCCTGATATATTTAAGGCAGTTTGGGGATTGACTTTGAAATATCTGAGATTTCACATGAAAAACAGCACTGAGCCAGCTAGGAGCTTGCTGCCAGCTCTGTGTGGGAATGTGCTGCCTCATGTGAGAGCAGGGCTTTGACAGGGGATTCAGATGTGGGATCAGGATGCTGTGACATAAAATGCTGTTGGTTACAATACCCATACATCATTCTTCTCTCAGCTTAGGGGCAGTGTGCAGTTAGTCAGACAGAGGTACCAAAAGCTCAGGGTTTTTCAAAAGAGTCTCTTTTTCTGGATACCTAAAGAGATATTTGAAATTCCAGCTTTAGGCACCAGTTTGCTTTAAGTCTTGCCCCTACTTTTCCCTCAAAAATAAATAGGGCTTTGTTGTTTTTCTTGAAAACTGAAGTGACTAAGCTTTTGCCTCACCAAGGTTAAACTGAGAAGAGCTTTTGTTTACTTCAGAAGTTTCTGAAAATGCTGTTTCATTTCATACTGAATAGAACAGATTTTTTTTTTTGTTTCAGAAGTGTTACACAGTTTTTCTCCTTCTCCTTCCCTCTTCCTCTCCCTGATATAAAGGATTAGCTCCCCATTAGTTACTGGGTAACCCCTGAAACAGCAGGTTGCTCTCGAAGGCCATGAATAAAGAGGATACAATGCATTGCTTTTGCTTTCCGTCTAAAGGGGATGAGAGATGTCAAGTGAAAACCTGTTTTCTGTCATATCTTGCATTCTCTCAGATCACATTTCCATTAATTTTTTCCCTTTTTGTTAAGAGTTAAAAAAATAGTCCTTACTCAGGAATGAAAGTTTATCAATTCAAAATTGAAAACTATGTTTTACATTGCCTGACAAAAACTTCTTCCAAAGCCCTTGGGAGGGGAGAGGGCATGATGGGAGTTGTGCTTGCCTTTTTAAAACATCCTCCCTCTGTGGACAACGAACCTGGTAACTCTTGATCTAAATGACTGATGGTCCACAGAGGATGATGGGCCACAGAAGGCCATGTCATGGTGATGGTCCTGCAATAAATTCATCTCCCAGGTGGGAGGTGAACTGAGCTGCCCCGGGAGGTGTCCATCCCAAACCTCTGCTCTCTCACACGTGTAGGCAAGGACTCTATACTGCATGAGAAAAAGCCAACAAGCAAGTGCTCACCTTTCTCTGACTTGTGCTTCTCTGTGTTCCGTGCTCAGTTTGGATGACTACAACCGCCTGGTCACGCTGTGCAATGGGACTGACGAGGGGCCGCTGCGGCGGAGGCCGCCCCACAGCTCCAGCGAGCAGCTGCCCACCGTCGAAGATGTCAGGAGGTGCCTTTCCCTGCAGGAGTTCGACAGACCCCCCTTTTTCCGCAATTCCAGTTCCAGTTTCAGGTTTGTCCTTCGGCTCCTCTAGAGCTGGTTTTGTTTATGAGCACATTTGTCAGCAGAATGTGGTTACTTGATGGTGCTTTTACCCACCCGCAGGAATGCGCTGGAGGGCTTTGATAAAGCAGATGGAGCCCTTGACTCGCCGATGCTCAGCCTTCATAATTTGGTTCACTCTTTCCTGAATGGGACCAGTGCTCTCCCTCACGCAGCTGCCAATGATCCCATCTTTGTGGTATGTCTTTTACCCACAATTGTGATTGACAATGGCTGAGGCCCAAAGGCACATTTCTGACAAGGGATATGCAGAACAAGTAAAGTGAATTCCCTAAAAAATACTTAATTTAAATAGAAAAGGAGGAATCCTTTATCTTTTCTTGAACACTGCCACACCTGCATAAATGTTGAATAAAAAGGAAAAGGATCTCAGGGTAATTTGTAAAATATAAAATAAGATTCTAGGGAGAAGGGCTGCTAGACCAAGTCATGCTGCCTTGAATAATTTCGTTAGGTGATATCTAAATCTAATGGCTTATATCACACAATTTTACAGCAACAAGGTAAGGTGAAAGTGGGCATAATTATTTTAAAGCAGTAGATGGAATGGTTTATTTCTTTGTTTCAAAATCTACAAGCTAAAAAGAAGTCCATCTAATGTCAGGGTATTTTGGGAAATAGAACGTGGTTTCAGTGGTGCATCAGAATAGTGCTGCACTGCCATGAGCAGCACAAACAGTATTGTGCAAATAAAAAGCCATTAGTAGACTTTGCTTATACATCTTTCTCCCCTAGTAAATTAATGCAAATTTATTCTCTACTTTGTTGGATTTAACCACAGTGTTTGCATTACATGTATAAATTCTTCATATATTATATCTATATATTATGTAGATACATTTCTTTCTTACCTTTATTTTAAACTTTCAACTTTTTTTTGAGAAATTAGTCCAAATACTTATGTAGAGGTTCTTCAGATTGTTTCCTTAATAATTCTTTAATTCCTCATTAGTTTCTTTCTCATATGACGAAATTAATTTCACTAAGCTGTAATTTTGTACAAAAGATTATTTCCTATAGGATATTTTCCAAGTTTTTACAGGGTTGTAATTATGAATACACGAGTATAAAAATAAAATACACGAGTATGTCAGAAATTAGTTTCAGATATTTTTAATAGTTGTCTGAACCAATTTTCCTGCATTAGTTAGTTTTAGATCTATAAACTTACCTGATCAAAGTCATGGGCATCTGGAGCTGTGGGGCTGGTGGCATATGCTCTAAGGTGACCATGATGGAGTCAAATTTCCTGCAACTTTCCATACTTGTTCAGAGACGAGAAAGATTAAAATAATTGTGAAAGGCACATTCACCTGATTGAGCTCAGCATCTCCTCACCTGTGATGATTCACACGCCCATTTGATGTCAGCCGATGTTAAACTGTCTGGAGAAAGGTCTTATTGTGAACAAGCAGGAAGAAGGATGTATAAAGCAAAATGTCCCATGTGGAAGATCAGTTGAGTTTTTTCATGAGCTTTCCTGATTTCCCATTCTGTAAATCCCATCTAAATTAGATTAGCCTCTTCTCTCTCCCTCTCAAAAGCTCCAGCTACCTCGCGTGTTTGTTGAGTGTTTTAAAGGTGGCTGATTCCTGAAAGAGCTTAATAAATGTGCGTGCCCGTGCCTGGATTTTCAGGTTCTTCACTCCTTTACTGATGCCATCTTTGATGAGTGGATGAAGCGTTTCAAGCCCCCTGACAACGCTTGGCCCGAGGAGCTGGCCCCCATCGGGCACAACCGGCTGTATAACATGGTCCCTTTTTTCCCTCCGGTGACCAACGACGAGCTCTTCCAGACCAGCGAGCAGCTCGGCTACACCTATGCCATCGACCTGCCAGGTATGTCCCAGGGTGCTGTTCCTGGACAAGTGATGAGACAGCTCACATTTTCCATGGCACAGGCATATATATAAAATAAGGAACTTTTCTCGAAACGCACGGGTCTATTCACCTGCTCACTTCCCAACCTTTATATTTAAGTATCTGGAGAGATACCTGGCTGCTTTTTGTTGTAACTCTGAATTTTAAAGATTTTCCATGTCCATAGCTGGGATGTGTCTTATTGTTTGTCTATTTATTTGAAATTACCTTTGACACAAATCAGACAAAGATAAAATAGCAAGAAAGCAAAGTTTTTATGCACAAAATCCAAATTTTGCAACAAGATATTAAAATATTTGTAAAAGGCAGAAGAGTAAGAACTGCATGAGGACCATGTCTCGGCTGCTTTTCCAAAGATTAGATCTGAATAGTTTCTTTCTCCGTTTCAGTATTACTTGGAGAGGCATAAGGTGCTTATCTAACCTGTGTGGGCAGGAATTTCTTCTAAATGCTTACCATATATCTCTGGTTTTAATCTATGGAGACTGTTTAAATGTCTATAGACTGCAAAAGATTGAAACCCTTGTCCTCAGGCTGCATTCATGCAGGGGAGCCCTGATTTGTGGAGGCATGCTGGCTGCTTCTGCAGTGCTTTCCTCAGGAGCATCCCCAGAGTTTTCCCTGAAAATTTCAACTTCCCCTCTTAGGGAGTTGAAGTTTTCCTCCCTTTGGATTACTGTCCCCCTCTCCTTCTTTGCAAGTGAGGCACCCAGAGAGGAGCACAGGTAGCTTGTGACTCTGTTGCTTCTGACTCACACCTAAATAAATTGTTAGCTCTCTGTGAAGGAGGGTATCTATCCCTGTCTGCATGGCCTGTGTTCAGACAATACAGCCTTTACATCCAAACCCTTCTCCTATTCCTAAAAGAATAACTTGCTAATTGTACTTCAGGTAATCACATTAGAAATAAACATATATTAATAAATTGCTGGTTCTTGAAAGGTGGTAAAGCAGTAAACAATTAATTTTGGGACATTACTAATTTTTGGAATGACTGCACTCAGCCTTTTTGAAGACTGCAGATTGGGGCACAAGACTTTTAGTTGCTTTTATAGTCAGTGTGGCATCTCCCTTAGCCATCTGTCTCCTTTAACCCATATGTCTAGATAAATATTAAATATGTGCAGTCCTCTTGAGAGGTTTTTTTTTTTGAGATTGTTTAGTCAATGTGATTATTGCCATATCAGTATATGTAGCATTCTTCAGAAAAGGAAAGCAGGCAATTTTTGCTTCTGAAAGCACAGATGAAAACACAAAAATTCAGCTAAGTGGAGCAATGTTATTACAGGAATAAGCAATATTATCTTTGAAGACAGTGGTTCTTCAGAAGTGGTTCAAAATCAACAGATGTGATCTGGAGCTGGTCAGCAGAAGCACATTAAGTAGTGGTTTCAGTTAGAAGTTTGACAATAGGCTGCTTTGTGGTCTTTAGGAAAATTTGAGGGTTTTCTGTTGACCAATAAATCTTGGAAGCAGCTGTCTTGAAATGTCACTATAGAAAGTTCATAATTTTGGCCAAATTAGATGAAAGAATGGTCTTTCTGTCTTGCCAGTGTTAATCTTACCCATTCCCAATACTTTAATTTGTATGAATTATTGAAGTTTAAACTCAGCTGTAGACTTCTCTGGCAGGAAGCCTCTCCAGCTCTGGTATGTGTCTCAGTTATATGGTGTGTTATGAATTTTGCCTGTGGGCAGTAGGTCACTAAGCTGCACAAGTCATTGTAATTATCAGCATGCAGGAAATATTATGTCTTCTGTGTAATTTGCAAAATTGAATTATGGGCTGTCCTCACTTCAGTTGTTTCATATTTCCAGGTTCCCTTGAGGAAACCCAAGCATGGGCTGTCATGGTTGGATCCACAATTGGAGGAGCACTTATAGCTCTGGCCGTGCTTGTTCTGCTGCTTGTCCTTTTCCAGCACCGAAGGCACAGAAGAGGTTTTGAACCACTGATGAATGTGAGCTTCAGCCCCAAAAAGTACATGGGAGAGGCCTAATGCACTCACTTCCTTTCTTTGCTTGCTCTTGTAGGAAGTGACCTTGATTGCCTCACTGGTGTCTTAGCTGAGACTTTATCACACACTCCTTTGGCAGCTGACTAAACTGTTCTCATTCAGGTTTTTCCCGTTATCTTGTGAATTGTAATGTGTGAAGTCTCTGGGTACATATGAGCAGGGCCCATGCCAGGCTAGATTTTTTCTCATTACTAAATGTTATCTGGAGTGTGTGACACATGTAAATCATCCTCTATAGTTAGATCAAGACAGCTGAGAATCCAAATAGAAGGAAACCAATTTGAGAATAATCAAGATAATTTTTCACCTTAATGTGTTCTTGATTTCATTTAGCAACATTAAGAGGTGCTGAAAGTTATTAATTCTACATGTATGTTTGAATAATATATTATTTTACAGTTCTCAATAAATATTCTGAATAATATAGTCTTGTTTTAAGGTTCAAAATATTTCATGCTGTTTGACAAAATACTTTAATGCCCTGGTTACAGTTTATTTCAATAAAGTTGAAGACAGCAATAGGTAAACTCTAAAACTCCAACTCCTAAAATTTAAGATCAGGAGTTCCTTGACACCTAGATATACACTTGTGTTTTACTTCTGTGTTAGGGACCTTGAACAGAAGTTGAAAGTGAGACTTAACTTTTTTGTCTCTGATGTGCTGGTCTATGAATCAAGACTTAATCTTCCAAATTTCCAAGGTCTAGGATGCAGGACTCAAGGTAATAAAACTAAGATACCTTGCATTACTTAGGTGTGCAGATGGGGAATCAGGTTTGGATGTGGCAGTTGCTAGACCCCACCTTAAACATTCCTTTATACATTCCCTATATATTTCTTTATTTAGACAGAGATTTGAAGCCCATTTGTGTGGTTCTCCTGTGTTATCTTGGCACAGGTGTTTTTACATAGCAAATGACATCTTGAACAGATCCTGTCAGCTTTGGTGCTTGGTATATTACATTAATGGAGTATTCAGACTTTGTATATTGTGGGGTCTCAAGTCTTACAAAACCTTTGCTTTTGTAGCCTTGAATAAAAAGTTCAATTAGTAACAGTTTCTGTCATTTCTCTTAGCCTGCTCAATACTGCCTATGTGGGCTAGAAAGAAGATGGTTTTCACATCTTCTACTTAGCATTGAATATGTGAATATCTTTGAATTAACTAGTTTTGAATAACACACAAAACTTACTTCTAAAATGCAGACTTTTTAGGTCAAACAAAGTTGTGATTTGCTTATCACACACTCAGATAGCCTTTGCTCCATGAGGTGGACAGCAGACTGCTGTCATTTCTGCTGTTTTGTGGTGCCTTTGTGGGATCCCAGTGCACTTGTTCCTGGATTATGCCCAAGATGTCAGAGGTTGAAGCACTTTTTGTACAGCAGCTCAGCTCAGTACCTTATTTCCCAACTTAGGTTGTCTTTTGGGGGTTTTGTTATTTAGGGACCCGTGTTATCTGGTGCTGCAGACAACAGATGAGGTCTCCAGAGATCTAGCTTACACATGTGTCACATTGGTTGGTCCTTATTTGTGTCAGAAGATAGCTAGGTCTGAGATCTCCATGTGCCTTTCTCAAGGAGTTGTCAGCTGTTTTCCAGCACCACAAGATTATGGGTCTTCATATAGAATCACAGAAGACTTCAGGTCCCTATCATTGCAGCTCCTCTTCAGTGAGCAGGAACATCTTTAGATCAGGTTGCTCAGAGTCCTGTTCAGCCTGACCTTGAATGTTTGCAGGGATGGGGCATCCACCACCCTTCTGGGCAACCTGTGATAGAGTTTCACCATCCTCATTTTAATAAATTTATTCCTTATGTCCAGTCTAAATCTACCCTCTTAGTTTGAAACCATTACCCCTTGTAATGTAAACCCCTGTTGTACCCCTACTACAACAGGCTCCATCAAAAATTTTGTCCCCATCTTTCTTAGAAGCCCTGTTTGAATATTAAAAGACTGCAAAAAGGTCTCCCTGGAGCCTTCTCTTCTCCAGGCTGAACAACCTAGAACACACACCAGTTCTTGCTAAACACTAATTTAGACAGCTGGAGATTGACACATATTTGTCCTTCCTGGGATCTGGATGCCAAAATTTAGGAGGCACTCTAGACTGCTGTTTCCAAGGGTGGATGAGAATTCCCCTTGGTGTCACAGTGTGCCCAACTAGCTTCATCAGCTTGTAGGTTTGGATGCTGCTGTCCCAAGTGTTTGCTTAGCAAGCTGCCCTGGTTATGGGCAAGTAACAGTGACAGTGGGGTAGAGGAAGGAAAGAAAGAGGGAGAAATGTAAAAAATATAACACAGCAGCTAACTTGTTAGGACAGATTTTGCTAAGAGCCTGTGGGAAAAGCAAAGGAGAGTTGTTCTTGTCTCACATGTAAATGGAGTGGGAAGGTATTTTCCTTTCCAGAAGAAAAGCAATGAGGGCATTAGATTGATGCTATGCACATAACAAGTACTAGGGTCAAAGACCCATGCATTCCTTTTTTCACTGGCTGGGGCTTAGTTTGGTAATTAGGGCTTTAAAGCTGTGAGTGGACTTAGCAGCTGTTTATAAAAATCTGTAGCTGTATCGAGAGCACAACCTGCCCTCTCCTGGCTTACTGGAATATTACTGGTGACACCAGAAAGCTCATCTCCTCTTAAAACAGTACAGTATTGATCTAGCAACCAAGTAAAGTTGTGTCTTTGGTGAAGGGAAGAAGCACAGGTCAAATTTGTATGAAATGCTTAAAAAGAAAGGAAACAGGCACTTTAAAGAATGGATGGAGGAAATCCTTCAACAAGTCTGGTTGTAAAGGTTGGTTTTACGTGTTTTGATATTCCATTAATTCCAAGAAACACAAGACACATTTTTTGTTGCTGTTTTATGCAGATGTTAATAAATATCTATCATATCTTGTTTCATAAGTTGTCTGAGGCTGCTGGGGTGGGCTGAAGAGGAAGCTCAAAGGGGTGGGAAGCTCAAAGGCTCCCTCAGACGCCTAAACTGAAGGAAAGAATGCTGAAAACAGTATCCCCAGTCTCCACATAGCCCAGTACAAACCCCCTGGAATTTTCATCCTACAAATCAGTGCAAAGCATAACCTCAGCTGGTGCCCATGGACCACCTCTGTCCTTCACTTTTCCCCTTCACATTCATAATTAAACATCCACCCAGCCCAGCCCAGCCCAGGGAGGAAAGATGATGGATCAGCACATCTGTCTGTGTGCTTTTTACCCACGGTACTTTGCTAACAGATGGGAGGTGCACTGCTGAATGGCTTCAAGCTGAGATGGGTGTAAACATCACCATCCCTGCCTCCCTTTAAAATAATTCCTACTGAATTGCTGCTTTCTTCTGAGAAAATGCACACAGGAGCTACAAATAAGATGTTTGAGCTCTGGAGAAATACTCCAAAACATGCCTTCCTCAGCCTTTTTTGTTAACTAGACACATGCATTTCAGCTTTGCATGTAGGGCTTTTGACTGGATCATCCTTCTGAGGAGTTTGATGCTCTCTGGTCACTAGTTATTGCTCTCTCACCTGTCTGTACTGGATCTGTGGGCAGCTAATGCCTCTTTCTGAATCACTCAGTCAATTGGGTGCCTAAATTTTGACACTGCAGTAAACTGATGAAAGCCACATCATCTCTGTCAGTCATAGCCTGTGCCTCTGTGAAAATGATTATCATGAAAATATTCTTAAGGAATTAGTGAGAACTTCTTTTCTGAATTAAATTAAATCTCATTCCTGTCTGTTTAGCTAAATGCTTGAAATGGAATTTGTTGCAATTTTGCCCTGATTTAGGAAAGAAGTGACATAAAGCTACCATGTCTCACAGCTATTATAAAATTTTAAGTTGCCAATACCATTACTGACTTTCTTTTGGGGCAGACACATGCCTTTGCTTGTGATTAAGCATAAAGAAAAGAGAAAGAAAAGAGGCAGATTGAAAGACTGTCATCTAAATTTAGTATGGAAGGTACACACTTACAGAACAAGGCATGTAGGCTGATAACTACCAGGAAGAAAACATTTTTTCCTGAAATACTGGCTGTGCCCTGTTGTGCAGTGCATGCAGCACACAGGTGCCTGCACTAAGTCAGTTTATGAACAAAGCTGTGTCTATGATCCTGCTCTGCAGCTGAGAGGCAGCAGATATTCATTATCCAGGGCTTTTTACTGAACCTAGGCTTTCCAAGACCTGGGTGGCCTGACAAAATGGTACCAATGCTGCCCATCTTTTTTACATACCACCTTCTTCATCTGAAGGGGCATTCATCTTTTCCATTCCAGCAAATACACCTCTACACTGGGCTTCAAAGTAAGACAACACAGAAATCATTGCACTGTATAGATCGAACACTGTGCTCCAAAACCAGCAGGGTTTGGATGAAATATGAAAAGGAAGCTCCCAGCTGCAGAATCTGCAGGTTATTTTGCCTGTCCTAATCTTCTCCATGAATCCCGTCTGCGCTGATGATGATGTTTACCATTGCCTTGTGTTCCCACTTCAGAGGTCTCATTTATCCTTGGGCCAGGAGAGATGGGTTTTGCAGGATAGTGGCACAGCTAGGACATCTAACTGAGAGTGAGAAACCTCAACACACCAAACTTTTCAGTAGAGGCCAAAGAAGCAGTCAGGTCTCTTCCACATCACATTATCCACCCCTGTTTGTCTCTCCTCCCTTCACTGCTTTGTTCTCTCTGGCCTGTTGACAAACTGATGAACCCTGGAGCAACTTCAACAGAAATGAGGGAAAGAAAGTATGGGTGGACTGCAGCCATTGCCCTTGGCAGCACTTCCAAGTGCCTAAATAAAGGAGGCAGTCATGGGTCTCCAGCCCTTATCTCTGTCCTCAGGCTTTCTCACAGACTGGATTAAAAAGATCCTTTCTAGCACCATCGTTTTGCCTGTCATGGATCTTCTTCTGTGGCTGCTGATTTTCTGTGGCTGTGCAGCAGACAGCTCAGCTGTCTGTTCTGGAAATGGTGAGTTGTGTTATGTGGATTTATGACATGACTGGGAGACAAATGCTTAAATGTTCATGGTAAGGCCACAAAATCTCCCTTGCAGCTTCCTTCACTGGGTGATTTCATTGCTGCATCCAGGCTGCTTCCAGTCGTGTTTCCCTGCCATCCATCTCTGTTTGGTCTATTCTGTCTCTCACCAGATTTTTTTTTTATTTCTGACTTCGAAGAAGGTCTCCTGAGGTTTCTTTCATTCCCCACCCCCGCATGCCTTCTACTTGAAAACATCTTTCAGTGGCTTCATATTTATGTGGAGGCATTATTGTTCAAGTATCTGTAAGAGTTTCACAGTTGCCTCCTCTGCCTGAGTCAACTGAAAAGCTGCTAAACCCATCAAATGCTCAGAGGCTGCTCTTGTCTGCAATCAGGCTGGTGACTGGCTTTGCTGGGGCAAGTCGCCACCCATTCCAGATAGAGCCTGAAGCACTTATAAAACCTTCTTAATTGGCTTGCTTTTTCATTTTTACCGGAGACTTGCAAGCTCCAGTGTCACTGTTGGACAAGAAATGAGTCACATGAGCAGCTCGAGATGTGGTGAAAGAAAGAGAATCGTTTATTTGTTCTTTCAGTATTTGTAGGTTTCTGACCACCACCAGGGATTGGATAGTCCGGTTAACACCTTCCCAACCACACTGGTGTGAGAGGCATCCATCGAAAGGCCTATCTTTAATGGAATGTATAAACACCTGTGTTTGTAGTTACTTTCCCGGGAAAGTGGCTAGAACTTGTAGAAAGCAATATGGAAAGCCTGATTCTCAGGGCGACACTCCAGCCTAGTTTCTATAAGCAATTTTTTTTCACTCCCTTCCACGCTGCCATCCCGCGGTCAGCAGTTGCCCGGGCTGGAGAGCCCTTGCGGGAGAGCTGCTTCCTCCCGCCGTGCTGTGCCGGGCCGGGCCGAGCCGTGCCGTGCCGTGCCGTGCCGTGCCGTGCCGGGCCGTGCCGTGCCGTGCCGTGCCGTGCCGTGCCGTGCCGTGCCGTGCCGGGCCGTGCCGTGCCGTGCCGTGCCGGGCCGTGCCGTGCCGGGCCGTGCCGGGCCGGGCCGTGCCGGGCCGTGCTGTGCCGTGCCGTGCCGTGCCGTGCCGAGCCGTGCCGTGCCGTGCCGTGCCGTGCCGTGCCGTGCCGTGCCGTGCCGTGCCGTGCCGTGCCGGGCCGTGCCGGGCCGTGCCGTGCCGGGCCGTGCCGTGCCGTGCCGTGCCGTGCCGTGCCGTGCTGTGCCGGGCCGTGCCGTGCCGTGCCGTGCCGTGCCGTGCCGTGCCGTGCCGGGCCGTCCTGTGCCGGGCCGTGCCGTGCCGTGCCGTGCCGGGCCGTGCCGTGCCGTGCCGTGCCGTGCCGTGCCGTGCCGTGCCGGGCCGTGCCGTGCCGTGCCGTGCCGTGCCGGTCAGAGCCGCCGTGCTCAGCGCTCGCATCAAACCTGCTGACGGGTTCGGGGCTAGCAGGGGCTGCTCGCTCTGCTGCTGCCCTTGGCCTGGCTGTCCGGCTGAGCTGAGAGAGAGCTGCTGCGGGGCTGCTCGGCTCCGTGTCACACCGCAGGGCGGCCGCGCCTCCTCCCCGCCGGGCTGCAGCGATCCTGCTTCTCGCAGGATTCTCCTTCTCCTCTTCTGCCAAACCCCACGGGTTTAGAATTCAGCTCAGAGCTTTGAAAAATACCGCTTGTGAAGGCAAAGCACAGTCCTCCCCGAGGAAGGAAAAAGCTGTGTTTTTTTAACGGGAGGAAAAATCCCTTCTTGTTTTCCTCCGACATTTTCCGCATGTAATCTTGGGATAAGTTGATTTTGCAAAAGCAATGAGAGCGTTTGTTTTAATATCGAATTTGTTGTTTTTAAATCAACCCCCCAAATAAAAATATTTGATCAGGGACATGACACATATATAGAGAGAGATTACAGAGCTCAGTGCTCATTTACACTATGTCTATCTGCTGGTAAGAAAGAAGTATACCCTGGTGGCTGTGCTAGGACAGACAAACATAAAGATAAAAGGTATATTTCTACTTAAAATTGAAAAGGGAGGGAAAAACTGGTACTTTTTGTTTCAGTCTCGCCTATATCTAAATTTTTTAGCTTGGTCTGGGGATTGCTAGTTGTGTTTTTGTGATGTATACTTAATCGTGTTGTTCAGACAGATGAATTTGTGTCAGCTCATCACAACAGCCTGTCTCATGCTCATTTTTGCTTTAGTTGCTGTCAGTCTCTCAATATTGGTACGGTTTTTATCTGGAAAACACATCTCTAGCAGCACTTCACAAAATTGCTCTCTCTTCTTTTCTCTAATATTCCATGATTTATTTCATTTGGAAGCAAGGTAGGGGTAGGTTTTACAGAGCAAAGTGAATGGGAATGGGAATTTATTGAGCAACAAAATGACTACTTGGAATATTGCCTTTGCCTGAAAAGTGTCAGTAAATTCAATTTGCAGCCAGGGAATGTCAGACTTGTTTCCTTCCACATTTCATGGAATGTGTAGTGGAGCTGCTTGCCCTAGATTAGAATCCCTTAGTTTTCACTTCTGCCTGTGGCACGGTTAAGGATCTTTGCAATTGTTTCAGGGAAGTGTCCCTCAAATATTTCAGTATTTCAGGGAAAAACAGTTGGAGAAAGAAAAAAAATCCAGTCTGAATTTCTAGCATGTTTGCATTGCATTGCAGGATTGTCCCAGTTCTGTTTTCAGCTGGGAGGTGCCCAGAGATTTCACTTCTGTTTGCTCCTCTAGAGACTTCTTCAGTCTCCCTCCTCTCTTCCACATTGCTTGCCTTGTCCTTTTGGCTCTTTCTGCCTTGCTTGTCAAATCTATTTTGCCCTCCTCTAACTTATCTATTAATATTCGTTCCAGTGGGGGAAAGTATAATGATGCTTAAACCTAGTCTGTATTTTAAAGAAGCCTCATAAACTGAATAGCACAAATAGTTCTCCCATGTACATTTGTATTATGCATACTCTGCTGGTTTAAGTATAGTCAGGGTTACAGTTGAAAGATGGAAGTTTTTAACATCTAATAAAGAGTGTGTGAAGAGTTTCTGCAGTTATAATTTTATTGGTTGTTGTGAATTAATTAATATCTCTATCAAAACTGAATAAATGCATTATTGAAGAAAATCATTAACCAGAACAAAGAGAAACTTCTTCACAATATTTAAAATCAGGAGCCAAACTAGGCATCTTTATCTGTTTCACTTTAAGGATATTTTTACTGATACTCAGCTTGACTCTTTCCTCTTAATTCCATTATTCTGTAGCTCTTGGACTTTCATGTTACTCTTCTCTTTCTCCCACACTCCTTATCTCATAGAATAAATTATTTCAAGGAACTATAAGTATCAAAGATGTCTCGTTGCCATAGGCTGGTCTCTTCTCCAATCCCTCACGTTCCCTCACTGCCCTGTCCCCAGAGCTTCTGTCTGCATGGGCTCCCCAGCCCTGTGCTCCCTCCCAGGTGAACAAGTGAAGCTGATGCCAGAAGTGAGCATCATCCATCACATGAGCTGCTCAAAAATGGTCCATCATCCCTCTCTTTATAAGACAACATCATTCCTCATGCAGGTGCAAATCCCAGGAGAGGTTTTTTGCATTGTATTGCAAGTACACTAAACCAGCACATTGTTTCTATTAGCTGTGAATCCATACCTGATGGCTCTCTAGTATGCCTGAGCTTAGCAATGCATCAGAAAACATTTTCTTAGGCCACAGTTTTCCCTGGATTAACATGAACAGTTGTCTGGATTTATTAATGTTTGCCATAGACACTACCTGAACATTCAGGTAAATGGATATGCACAGATGCAAATGTAATACTAGGTTTAATAGTGTATTAAGCCAAGAGAGTGCTAATAAATTCAGCAAAGCCTCAGAATTTACCATATCAATATAATTTCAGTGCTAAGGCTGGTGTTCAAACTTCATCTCTAAATTGTAAAAGAACCGACCAGAACCTTTACTTGCCATTCAAATAAAAGCATCTGTTGTTTTCAAACAGTTAGATGGTTGTATTTTCACTTTTTAAAAGACTTTCTCACATCCCGTTCTCCTTGAATTTTATTTGCATTCTGATGAGACAAAAGAATCAAAATAGACTTGCAATGTTTCATACAGTCATGAAACAAATATCAGAAGTCTGGCAGAGAAAATGGTTGTGATAGTATTTCTAGACCAAAGGATTAAGTGGTGTTTGAATAGGCAGGTAAATTTTTGACATTTAACAGAATCAAATCCCTAGCAATTCACATTTTCGTTCTGTTCCAGCAGGATTTAAAGCAAGGCACTATTAATTAACAGAATCTTCTCATAGGTGCACAGGAAAGGAGTAATAATTAAGAGAAATTATTAGTTGTCAGATAGATTTTCCATGATTCACAGAAGACTCTATGCACTCCTTCAGGTAATGTCTCTTCAAGGAAGTACCAGAATTTTAAAATGTTGATTTCACTAAACTCTTCTATGACAAGTGATTGTTTTTACCTCGTCAAGAACATGCACAGCAAGGTTTGTCTTGTGTTGAGAAGATAAAGAATGCTACAAAATTATTAGAAGCTGGAAATCATTCTTCAGCCTTCTTCAGAGGCTGAACACTGTAAAGTGTTTTTTTTTCCTCCTTGAAAACTCAGTGTTTTGGTCTAGGATGAGGAACACAGCAGCCCACTCTAAAGAAAGGGGTACATTCCCAACCCTACCCAAGGAATTTCTTCACAGAATTATTTTAAAAATGAGCTGGTTTCTCTCAGTTCAGTGATAGATGTGCCCAGACTTCCTCTGACTGGGAGAGCTGGTGTGGTTGGCCAGAGGCAGGTAACGCAGTGTCCCTGGAGATGTTTAGCGTGCTCCAGCCGCTATCCCAGGAAGCCATGGATTTCCTGCTGCTCTGCATATTTGCCAGCTACACACAGGCATCTTGAGTGCAATGCCAGCTATGACTCAATGAGCCTCACAAAAAAAGTGTCCAGAGACATCCTGGATACATCTTCGATACATCCCAGAAAATCCAAGGCAGTGGGACTACAAGATGTGAACACAGACAGCTGAACCAAATCCTGCCATACCCAGAATGGCAACATTGCCTCTATTTAAGCAACTAAACCCCTTCTCAGGGCGAGATTTAGGTTGCCCAAATCTAGGTTTGGACCAGGTTAGAGTGGGATTCAGCTCACCTGAATTAAGGACATTGGTTTTCTTGCCTAAACTTAGGCCTTTAGTTTCATTCAAACTTCTTGAGGCCATCCCATCTGGACAACTAATTGCCAGTCTAGAAGGATGCAGGGCTCTGCAGGTCCTGTGTCATGTCTCCTGGCTCTGGGCAGATACCTTGGCTAACTTAAATTGTTTTAAGTGATGCCAGACAGCAAAATGTAGGCCTCTGAGCAAACCCCTTAAACTTGAAACATAATAAACAGAATAATTTTAAAGAGGCTGTGCTGACAGTGTGAAAACCTACTATGAAATCTTAGACTCCACTGAAGGAATTAGAATAAACCAAACTAAAAAGGTGAAAGAGATCCCTCTAATTTGACAGATCCCATGGACCTTTCTTAAAGACCATGACTGATTCACATTTTAAGACTCCTGGATCATTGGCAGTCTTATGCAAAAAAAGAAAAAAAAATAGTGTTCAACAATTTCAATAAAATACTACCATTAAATTATGTCCTAATATGATTGACTTAGAACTATTAAGTAAGTAAAAGTAACAATCAAGTATAATTTTTAGAAGTATTTTATGTATAGATATAGAAAGATCTCACCTTTAGCAAAAGAATAAATAAAGGACTCATGAAATTCATCCTTAGATGCCATGACTTTGGACACTTCCACAATGTTTTTCACTTCTCTGACAGATTTTAGGGGAATATGGCTGGCACAAAAATGTAGCTTAAAAAAGAATGCTGTAGAATGAAGTCCTTATAAGTTATTTTAAAGATTCATTTTACCTCATGACTCTCCAGTAGCTGACAATCATAGGATTAACACTGCTGGTCTGCAGAGATCACTTTTCATTCTGCAGACAAGAAACCACAAGACATGAGGCAGGTACTTACTTCAGATATTTATTGTAGTCCATCAGAGAATATCAAATACCTGTTTTTAAACCACCAATATACATTGCCTTCCTAGTGTGAGTAAAGGGTGATGGGAATGAGAAGAACTGATGAACATGATTTAGATTTAACAAAACTTGGATAAAAATGAATTGGACAATTTTAAGTCAGAACAGTTACAGTTTTATTCTTTATATGGGAAAGCAATCTAACAAAAACAATACCATAAAAATAACTAGAATGAATAAGGCATGTCAAAGTCTTCACTGAGGTGTCAAGTAGATATATACATACAGTACTGAATATTAAGTAACAGTGTAAAAGATAGTCCCACACTTTACTTCTGTTGTAATTATGAACTAGTATTTGTCACCAGTGTTGAGAGATAGACAGCGAGGATATAAACACAGATTTAAATGGTTAGTATCAAACTTGTTAGATGTGCTATTCCTGGTACTGGAGCCAATGGCAAACTCTCACTAGCTTCACTGGGAGGAGGACCAGAGAGGCTGGGGAAGGTGTTTCTGATCCTCCATTGCATAGTCCTCACACAGCATAAATTACATTGTCCAGGTTGCTGGAACACTTCTAAACTTTGAATTTAAATGAGTTACTTTGGGAAATCTTAATCCATACACTTAGTTACCCCACCAAAAATAACTGCTTCTGATCACCTATCTCTAATACTTGGATTAATGGGCTGAGTGCAAACCACCTACTATGGCATTGTGCATGTATTTAAAGGTTTCTAAACTGAAGATGGTAAAGAATCGTTCATGGAGCTTGTCATGCCACGATGCCAGAGCAAGAATACTCTACTGTCAATAGAGAGAAGTCAGAGCAACATACTGTACATGTAGCTACAGCCAGTGGAAAGAATGAATACACATTTCCCTGTTCCTGTCTGTTGATTGTATAGACAGTTGAAATCTCATGGCAATGGGAAGCAGAGAGTTTGGCTCTCTCTTTGCTTTCTCGATGTTACATCCCACAGTGGTTGCTGCAACTGGATACCTATAGTATATGGTCTGCAAGTGACTTTGTGTGTTTGCATCAATACGACTTCCCTGACGAGCAATCTGGTATTTTTTAGATGAGCTATTGCTCTCTCTGCACAGAGAGTTAGTGAATTGTGGGCTCTATATTCTAATGCTTTGCCAATTACGGCAAGATTCATATAAAGGTCTTGTTTAACTCAGAAAATCTATTTATTTTGTATAAAGAAGACAATTGGAAAAACTGTGTTTTCTGACATTTTTTAATGCAATGTTTTTGTGGAGATTCACAGATAAGGAGTTTGCTGTGATTTTGAAAGGAATATAATTTAGATCTAACAATCAAAAATGAACTCTCATGTAATGATCAGAATTTTATGTAATGGTGTCTTAACAAAAGAAAACTCTGGCTAGTAGTCAGTGACAATCAATTAGTCTTTCCAACAAGCCATTGCAAATTTAAAATATGCACATGTATAAACAGCAGAATAACACTATGAGAGAAATAACTTGCCTTACACTGTCGCCAATGGAAATACATATTCATTAATATATGTATACTATGAAGCAGGGCAACTAACAAGGTACAATCTGTCTGAAAAGCATTACGTGTATAACATTTGCAGGCAAAAGGCAGGGCAAATAAAATGAATCTTTAAGAATGCTAGTTATTTTTTCAGTCTGTTACTGAATATTACAATCCTATTCTAGCTCTCAGATGTGTTGTAAGCACTAAAAAAGGATTTTTCAGTAGGCAGCAAAAGAAGTATTGATTTAGAAAATAAAATGTATGGCTTTTTCAAGTGCCTTTGTCTACTAACATAATATTGCACCAGGCAAAATTGCCTTGGCTGAGCAGCAAGGTCTTCTAATGTCTATATTTCAGGAAGATGCAATACAAAAAATGAGTTTAATAGGAGGACATTCATTATCTGGTAGTAATTTTAAGGTATATGAAAGAAGCAGGTGCAGCTCTACATACATATATACATATATATGCATGTAAATGACCGTTAATACAACCCTGCCAACAAAATATCCCTGCAGTCAAACTTTTCTTACTAATGAACAGAAACACAACGCTTTATGTTTTAACTGTTCTGTGATTTCCAAATATCATTTTTAACATGAAAATAGATGAGAGAAACAAGCTTAAGAAACACAGAATTCATTATAAATCTTGAGGGAAGAAATGGTATTTACATTACTGATCATTGTTTTGTGAAAACCACATTAGCTGTTGTGCACTGGACTTAGCAAAAGCTCAGGGGGAAATGAAAAAGCAATGGGCTGAGCAGTACCGTCTGAGATTGCCTGGAAAATGTCAAACACTTCCCTTCTTTTTATCCACAGGGAAATCTGAATGCATTTCTACTAATCAAAACTTCCTGGAGGAAAGTGTGTGGAGAAGAAAGAAATGAAAAAGACCCAATTGCTTCAGGGGTAATCCCTTGGGTATTGTGTCGTGTCATTCTTGAGTGATGGACAGTGGCAGTGTGATTATAAAACTGTAATTCAGTTAAGGGGGGCCAGATGATATCATTAAAAGTAAGAGCCACTTTCCATGCATTATGAATTCACTTTTTTAAAAAACCCCAGCAAGTATGATGATGGTTTTGATCACCAGTATTTTACCCAACTTGTTTTTAATGAACATACTTAAATGTAGAAAAGTCATCATCTAAAAATTATTGTAGCCTGAAAGGAAGGAAGTAGGGGTTCCAAAAACTTGGTGAGCTTCTACAGCAGGTTTTTTTTGTGTGCAAATAGAAACCAAGGAATTTGTATCAGTAAAGCTCCAAAATACCATCTAGGTTGCTGTTTTTATCTGGAAGGTTGTGGGTTTTATGCGTTCCTTACTAATAGCAGCAGATGTTGCCAAATTAAGTTCTGCAGGCTCACTCTTTTCCAGTTATTTCAGAAAATTTCAATAGCACTTTTAGAGACACAAGGTATAAACATATTTAAAGCACAAGTTCCTGCCTGGGATTTTTCTCATTAGGTCAATATTGTGGTAAATTGAGCCTTTCCAATATTTTCTTACAGCATATGTGCTTGAAATATACTGGTCTGTGGTTGCATTTGTGGAGATACATGTATGCTTGTATGTGCATGCAGGGAGAGAGATGCATCCTCACATGCACCGTGTGCATATGCCATTCTTAGAAATGCAAAAGGAAAACTAAGTGGAAAAGCAGGAGGCCTAGAATACTGGACTGAAATGGGTGACTCACAGCTAGGGCTTTTGGTTTCTGCCAAATTTCAAGTACCAAGCTCCCAAGAAGTATTCTGGGGAATGAATTTCATCATTATGGAGTCTCAAGAGATGGAGTGGGATACAGATGAAGCTGTGCTTAATTATTGTTCAGTTTTTAATGAGCTATTTCTGTCATACCACTCAGCTATTTTTTCAGAGGTGTGTTAGTGGTTTGTCAGCATTAACCTGTAGGTATTAACCTTGCTTTCTCTTCACCAGCCTCTTAGGCATGTATTTTCCTTTCACTGATGCAGTAAGGGCTGAGACTGATGAACAACTAAGTGCATTAATGATTAAACCCAAAGGGTATCTTTATCACAGTTCCTCACTCTTTGAGGCACTGCATTAATTTGCTTTCTGTCCTTTGGCCATGTGCATCATAATCCTTGCAAACTGTCTGAGCTGGCTTTAGCCCTGTGCACTGCTTTTAAAGACATCTGGGATTTCAGAAAAGACCTGTTTGAGCTCCATCCCTTGTGCATATGTGCATTGAAGGCAGTCTCCTTTCCTGCTTGAAACGAGGATATTTGACTGGTTCCAATGTCTTAAAAGTAAGAACTCAAACACAGCAGCATCAGGCAGCATTCAGAACAACAAATGCATGTTGGTTTTACCTCTGGTTACACCAGGGCTGGTGTGGCCCAGAAACAAAGTCATTCTACTGTGACTTCTCCAGGTGGAATTCCTCTCCAGGCTCCTCACTCCAGCCCTGGCGTGAAGAAGAGGCAACATTGGGCCAACAGAAAAAAAAAAAAAAAAAAAGCACAGGAGAGAGTCTGGGTGAAGTTTGGACCTCTTGTCTCACTATTGGCATCTACTTCCAGGCACTTAAGTGAGATTTCTACATGACAAACCTTGTCATCCCAGACAGCCTGTGCTGAGAAGGGAGGTAAGCCCCTTCCCAGGTATGGAGGTGCCCATCTCTGCTGACTGAATGTAGAGATCTACAAAGACAGTGTGCTCCCTGAAGTGCTTGGTGGGACGATCTGAGGTCCTAAGTCACAGCCCATTTTCATGAAGACAGATGGCATGACAGGAAAAGGAGTTGAAAAGGACTAAGAGAGTGTAGGCATTGCCCATCAGGAAGGTCTCAGTGCTCTTGGCACTGTCACCACTTCTTGCTTCCAAGCTCTCAGTCTACAAGTGGATTCACAGCTAATAAAGCAGAGCTTTCATTGTCTCTCTGTTATAGTTAGTAATCATAAGGCTGTATATGATTGCAGTGGAAAGAAAAGTCTAGTGTTGCATCCGAAGTATTTACTATAAAAGGCTATATACAGAAATAAATTCAATTGCATTAGCCCTACATAAAGTGATTTAAGGCATTTTGCACAAAAAAATATCAAGTTCTGCGAAACCTATTTCACAAATGTATCAAAACGATTGTATATATTTTTCTATTTCTGTCTATTTCTGTGGTACAATATTTCTCTGAAGTTACAAAGCCATAAAGAATCTTCCCTTTAAAAGTTCAAACTCTGCCTTGATATACTGCTATATATATATTCACACACACACACTGCCATATGCTAAATATTCTATCTTTGTAAGTAGTGCTTGGAGATGGGGGAACTTGGATTTTTCTCTAACTTTCATTTTGATTGGAAACCCTCAATTTTGAAATTACCATTTAGTTTCAGGTATGAGCTAGAAACTGGTTTTGGATAATTGTTGTGCCAAGTTAAGCTGAAATGTTAGAACCAGATCAGTAGAAAAGCAGGTTTAAAGTTTAATAATAATTTTTCAACCCAACCCCGTCTCTGTCTAAAACGAATTTTATTCTAAACTTGATTTGCTTTCAAATATCATCCCTATAAATTCACATTTAGCTATGTTAAAAACTAATCTAGAAATATAGCATAAAAACCAGAGCTAAAAATTTGCATGCTTTCAAGCAATGTTCGTATGTCTGGAGTCATAAAAGTTTAACAAACATGTATAAATGTCAATTGATACCCAAATCAAGAAATCTGACCTACTTAAACAACACCCTTTCTTTGAATTTGATAAATGTAACAAAATTGCTAGTGGAAATTAAATGATGTTGCTCATCAGCAAAAAAAAAGTAACCTGGGGGAGTCTGTCTATAAATGTCCATCAATTGATTCAGTTTGACTTCCCTGAACATCTAAATGTGAATTCCTCATTTGTAGATTTGTGTTCAGATTAGGCAGAAATTGAAAAAAAGCATCAGAATATTTAAGAGATGCAGATGCTCCTTTCTTCCCCCTCAGGTAAACACACATATCCACAAATAATTTACAGAATATTCCTGGAGTCTCAAGCTCAACTAATAGCATGAAGCTGAAGTCTGAAGTTCTCTGACTACTCTTTGGGCAAACTTTTGAGACTGATCATCATTCTGTAGCTCTTAAAAACCCCCCTAAGATCAACCAGCTGCTTAAAAACGTTCTGTGTGATCTAAAGACTGAAACAATTTATCTGTAGTTATATTACAATACATGTAGCCAATGTGTGAAGTAAATGAAATGAATCCCACAACATTAAAATAAAATAAAGTGAAATAAAAAATACCCAACACCAGACCTCAAAATAATCAATTACAGAAGCAATATGATTTTTTTCCAGAAGTTGTTGCCCATTCAGTTAAACTTGCTATAGAAAATCCAGAAGTTCTTTGGCATTGGCCTTGCTGGCTTATCAGCATACCAGACAAAACAGACACCAAAACAGGCCATAGTTTCAGGCTATAGTTATAAGAAGTAGAATTTTGCCACAACTGAATGAATAACCCAAAACATAGTCTATAAGCACTAATTATAGATAGAAAAAAGAGTCAGCAGGATATATGTCAGATAATCGAGAACATACACACCGACAAGCATGTTTAGAATAGAGAATAAAAGCTAAAGTTGGGGTTTGATAAAGCCCAATAGAAACCTCCCAAATAAAGTGAACCAAATCTCCCTGTTGCTGCTTCCTGTCTGAAAAATAGAAGCGTTAGCTTCTACCAAAGGCACAGAAATCTGGTGAAGGGAGATAGAAAATCCAGTGAGCTAAAAATGACAGAAAAGACAGTTCAGCATGGAGAGGAAAATTTTCATAGCTGCATGGGTGACTCAAAGACAGATAGGACATGTGGCACACAGGAAGTATTAGTCAGAATTATTTATCATCAGGAAACACAGATATGGGTTTTTTTTGGTTTTTTTTTTTAATGTACTAGCTGAGATGGTGAAGTACTTATTTTGAAATATTTTCAAGGCCAGGATGATACTTTGAGGTGAGGAGTGAGGAGAGGAGGGATGAGAAGGAGCACTGTCCACCTGTAACATGGTATTTGGGGTATTTAGTGGAACATGGAAGACCTCTAAGAAATTTAGAGGGTTAATAGAGTTTGAGCTTTTTCCAAAGCCTCCTCTGAGTGTCATTTTCAGGCTGGAGAAGAAAACTCTCTAGATACATAGTGAAATTGAGTAATTTTCATGAGACATGTGAACAACTTCTGTGCCTAAATAACACCTTTTAAAAACTATTGACACACAAAAATCTGTTTTAGGTAGTAAGGTCTTCCTCAGACTCTGAAAGATACAGACAGTATACCAGGAAAATGAGAAGAGGGAGAGAAATTTTGCAGCAGACTACCAAAGCACTGCTGACTTGTGAAGCAGTATTTGTGCCTTTGCTATGTCCATGAGTAGATGGTTATAATCAGACTACACTGAAAACTCAGAGGCAGTAGGTTGAAAAGAAGAGCTAGACAGATGTGAGGAACTCCAGCTGTCCCTCACCTGATTTCATTGTTAGTGCCCCACAATTATATATATCTGCTGGGTCTCACTATTAAATTTTATTTGTCTTCCCTGGAAATTTGACTTCAAAACATCTTCACAAATGCTGACAGATGGACCTCCACTATACCTAAGATAAATAGTTGACATTCTGTACATCTTTTTTGCTAATGATAAATGGACAAACTCTTTCCCTATTCCCTCTCAAGAAAAAGACAACTCCTCTTAGTAATGCAGCTGTTCTGAGTTTAATAAACAAGCCACACACCAGATGCTGCCAATTGATTTAAGTATTAAGCCGCACCGATTTCTTGGTGCCAGAATAAAGGAGGAAAAGGAAGAAGTTTTTTTTCACCAGTGTGAAACAAAAGCCTTTTCATGTGTGTTATATTGTTAATAATCAGTGCTACATAATTAAATATAAAGGCAAAATAAGAGCCTGACTGAAATACAACCCATTTTCTTGAAATTATTAGATTTAACTGTGTAGACTTAAAGTTATGGACAAACACATATGACTTTATTGAACTCCTGGACAGTCCAGAGACCTCAGCTGTGGGGAAACCAGGCAGAAAGACTGCAACTGCTTTGGATGGAAACTTGCAGGTAACAACGCTAACATCACTTCTTTTATGGACAGTGTTGTTGTTTTATTAAGAGTCAGAAATAAACCACATATTAGCAACTTCCAGAAAGAAAGGGATTTATCTTTTTCTCCCTGATTGTAGTCAAAATTCTTGTTAATGACAAAGCTCTCATTCGCTTTGTCATGGCACCAGGATTTCACACAGGTGCAATGCACAAGTCTGTTTATGACCTCATATGATGCACAGTCAGAATCATAAACTAGATACTCAGCTTAGTAGAAAAAAAAAAGTAGATACTGTAAGTGAACACTTCATGTTACGTTGGCAAACTACCCTCAAGTGATTGGTTGGTTGTATTGGTCAGCAGATTTGAATAGGATAGACTGTTGCAAAATGTTCTGACTAAATTAATTTGAGACCATCACTTTTGTCTGATGCTAGAACTCTAGATTAAAAATCATAGTTTTTCATTCTCTATTAAGTCTCCTATACGGTTTAACAGATGAGGGAATTGTTACTAGCATAACATCTATCCTTCACATACCCTATTACCATGGTACTATGGTCTTTATCACTATTTTATCCAAAAAGGGTCATAATTACACATATTAATATGATCTTCACAGTCCAGCTGAGTAGTTGTAGTGAAAACATTTCCATGCTCAGCACATCACCTGCCCTATTTTTCTTGAAAGTAGGCATTGCTGAGTCTATTATGTTTTGACAACATAATCTCAGTACCGACACTAAGACTTAGCCTTTGACTGCTGAATTTCCCTTTAAAATTATGCCTTTTTTCAATTTTACGTAACATTCCATTATTGTTAACTATATCCATTCTCCTCTAGCAGGTTTGAACATTTGTGGGTAATATAGTAAACATAGTTTTGTGGTCTTTGAAATGTGGATTTCTTCTTAATATCCATAATGAAATCTATAGAAACCTGCATAATCATTCTAAAATTTTCTGTATTCTGTTTTAATGGGTTATCTTTAGAAGCAAATTAAAAACAAAAAACACAACTTGCATCAGTGCTGTAATTTATTTTTTATGTTGAAGTAATAAAAGTTTCAGTGAATAAGTATAGTTACATTTGATAATGATTCAGAGTCAGTTAGTAAACTGAAGGCAGCTGCTGCCTGCTGAGACACTGCACACAGAGTCCACCTCCCAAGAACAACTCCAGCTCATAGAATCACAGAATCACAGAATGGGTCAGGTTGGAAGGGACCACAGTGGGTCATCTGGTCCAGCCTCCCTTCTCAAGCAGGGTCATCCTAGAGCACACGGAACAGGATTGTGCTCAGATGGCTCTTGAATATCTCCAGTGAGGGAGACTCCACAGCCTCTCTGAGCAATCTGTGCCAGTGCTCAGTCACATGCACAGTAAAGCCATTTTGCATGGAAGCAGCTCAAACTGGTTCACACATCTGTGGGAATCATTCTTCCTAAAAATCCCACAGAACTGGGATGATTTGTGCATCTGAGACTCAGATTTTCAGAGCTTTCCAAGGACAGAAGTCTATGATGCCTCTTAGGGAGCTGGGATTGATCAACTCTTACCAGAATGCCAGGAACAGTTTCCTTTCCTCTTCCTCTTCCTCTTTTCCAGAAAATCTCTATCCTCTTTTTTCAGCTTTTTTTGATTGTCTTTTTTTTTGAAATGCCTAACTTTGGCCAGAGTCCAGGTAGTCTGCACTGCATTTACAGTACTATGTACTGAGCCATCAGTAGAAAAATCTGCAGTACAATGAACATGAAAAATTTGGGGAAGATGCAAAAGCAATATTGAAATCAGTTAATATTGAAAAGCAAAAACCTCACAGGGGTCTACAGCAATGATTATGTAATTAATTGCATCTAATTTTTTATTAGCCTCCATTTTAAAAGAAATTACATGTGAAGAGCTTCCAGATTGCACAGCATAGAGGGTTTACACAATCAAAAGACTTTTCCTTAGGATTTAGACCCTTTTTCTTGAACATGTAATTGTATTCTTTATAATTTCTTACTTTATCTGCTGCTAACAGAAGAGAAATATTTAAACTGTGTCACACCCAAAAATTACCTTAGAAGAAGAGCTATTGGATGTAAAGGATGTGCAAATAGAATCACTGGAAATTATGTAGATTCTCACATTTATTAACATGAATGCTTTTTCTTTTCTCTCCCTCATTCCCAATTTCATTTTCTCTGTAGATTTAATAGCTCTCTTAATCTCAGAAAAATGCAATGTATGAAGAGTGTATTCAACCTTTAGGGACTATTAAAGAAATGTATACACAATACTTCACACAAAGGCATCTCTGTCTCCTGACAAAATATCACCATGCATAGTAGGAAAATAAGAGGAGAAATGATAATGTGGAAGACATAAATTTCTGGCAGAACTCCCTCAGGAATCACATTTTGGCAAAGATTAAGCTGGTGTGTTGTTTGAGCAGCAGTTTATAAGATCCAGTTCAAGAAGAGCAGGGCAAGCTCCTCCAGTGACGAGCACCTTCAGTGAACCCCTAGTTCTTAGGGATCCCTCTTATTCCTTGTCCAAAAGTCCATGGAGGTCTGCAAATAGATGAGAGCACCCTGGACACACACCTTGGCTGCACTAGCTGAAAACAGTCATCAGATCACCTACATGTGGGCCAAGGCTAACACAAAAAAACTGGTGAGTCCGTCACCATCTTCACTAGCAGTGTGGAGCAAGTACAACAGAGGACTTGCATCAGAGGGCTTGGACATTTCTGCCTGTCAATAAGCTTTCAGATCCAGGATAACCAGATGGAAATAGAATCAGTTACCAAAGAAACACACAACCAGAGAAATCAAAATCAAACTTAAGTTCTCCTGAAACAAAGTTGCTGAGGATGTAGAGAGGATGTGGAGATGGGTCAAAAGAGATGGACCAGGGGAGATTTTTAAAGGTTCTCCTTGTAGAAAGCTGCATGTGCAAGTTCAGGAAAAAAAACTGAACGTAAAGACCTTCTGCTTGATATCTGCTGCACCAGGGCAAAAGAAAAAGCCTGTGAGAACTGGCTTAAACTTGCTGCAGACAGTAAATGCTCAATCAAGACCTGCTCCAGGGGGAACCTTTGGAAAAGCAGGAAGCATTGCTATGGCCATGTAGGGCCCAAGTGATCTGTACACTTAGGCAGTGACTTACTAATCTGGGCCCAGAACAGACCACCTGTCAGGGCCAGGCTGAATGGGGCCCTGAGTAACTTTATCTAGTGAATGGCGTCCTTGCCCAGGCAGGGGGGATGGAACTAGATGATCTTTAAGGTCCCTTCCAACCCAGACCATTCCGTGATTCTATGATTCCATGATGGTATCTATAATTATATTTCAAAGTAAACAAATGGGGAAGAAAAGGAATTGAATACAAGTGGCTCAAAACTTATGCTTTTTGTTATTAGACATACTATATAAATAGTTTGTAAATACTTTTTGGTAAAAGTGCTTAAGTATACTTTATTCTAACGTGCTGTGTGTTTTCTATTTTAATGTCATGCCTAAATCGATAGCTAATTATAATTTGTCAAGAAAAAGCGATTGCAATGGATGCGATCTACCTGCTCGGCTGTTAAATTGAAATGTGGTTGGCTGGCTTTACAGTGTTACCACAATTTGTGTATACCATTTCCATAGTCAGTGTAAGAATCAGGAAATAAATTTATGGCAAATCAGTTCAACACCACACAGAATTGCCCCAAAAATTCTTTATCTGTGGTTGCTAGAAGAAGGAAGATTTTGATGTCTAATTGTTGACACACATTTGTCCAGGATTTAAACAGTTTCCATCTTGGGTTTTACAACCAGATGTAAATTAGGGAAACTCTATTCCAGACCATAAAGATTTAGACAATGATTATTAAAGCAATGTATCCTTGAAGAATCTGAAGTACAATTACCACCACAATTAACATCCATGTCCTCTTCTAGGCCTATCATACAAACTCACATGCCCCCCCGCCCCCACCTCCACCAAATACACACATATGAGAGAGGTTTTCTCCACCAACCTGCAAACTTGTTAGGAAATGGACAGCTGGATATGTAAAAAATTCTCTTCTTTGATTTTCATGCTCACCAGTCATTAACGGGTTACTTTTCAGAGCAGCAAAAAAAAGAAGAGCTGGTTGACCAAACATTTTTTTTCTTATAAAGAAGTGTCAACCCTGAGCTTGTAATTAAGAAGTTAAAATCTGTGATTTATATATATTTATATATATAAAAATAGATGATCATACTAAGACTAAAAAAGTGAAAGAAATCTCCATGTCAGTACTATATATCTGTTTGATCTGAAATTTTGCAGAAGAAATCCTTGTGACACTGAAATTAACTGATATGAAAGATGTAGTTAGGTGTGAAACACTATTGATCTGGTTGCTGTTAGTCTATTAGAGAATTGCTGTCTTGGTAGGGTAATGGACATAGAACAAAAAGTTCTAATCGATGTCAGAACAGTAACAAAAGAAAAAAGATTACATCACAAGAGATTATTTTCTGTCTCAACCCATGAGGGGTCAAGAGTGTTGTTTAACATTGCCATCATGGCTGGTGAGCTCACAGTGGTGAGCTAACTGGAAAACTGTGACAGTTCTAGAACATGGATAAATCCTAAAAGAAACTAGGTGAAATCGTGCTACTACTCATATTTAATGGGCATTAAGATTCAATTCCTAAGCAACTGTAACATGACATTCTGAAGCTAGTGGAGCTACTACCATACTAAAAGATAAACTTATTTTTCAGCTTCTCTACCTTCATACCAATCTGATGTGGTTGTCAGATGGAGTGCAAGACATTCACTGCTGAGACATATGTTTTTAGTGTTGGGGAAAAAAAATCCAGCCTTCCTCCCTACAACAGTGATCATTCTGATGACCTGAATCATCCTACAGAAGTTTCTAAAGGAAACCTGGCTGTCAGTGAAGAACGGTTGCAATTTTTTTTTGTTCCTTTCTTGTCCTTTTTTTTTTTTTTTGTTTTGTTTTGTTGATATTCTGTTGAAATGCAGCAGCCTTGAGTCAGGCTTGATTCAGAAAGAAAACTTTCTTGGTTTCTTCCCCTGTCTTTTTTCTCACTGGGGAAAAACACTTACTGTAAGATCCTTTTTCCCTTTTGCAGCATAAAAGGAAATGAAGCTCAGAAAGTTTCCTGTAATAAAGGATTGAGAAAGAATTCTCTCAAGATTGGATATTGTCTTCAGAGATATCTGAAAAAGCAGGAAGCAGTTCAGTCTGGCACCTGGTACTCTTTGGGAAAACTAAAATGGGAAGCAGGTTGCAATACTGCTGTCTCGTAGAAAACTGCAAGTGTTTGTGGCATGGTCCATTGTCCAAGAGTATAAGAAAAGAAGAAAGTTGGCTGTTTCTGTAGCTAAAACACAGTTTCTCTGACTAGATCCAGGATTATCTCCACCGTCTCTGCAGTACAAGGCTGAGGAAGATGATGAGCAATGTCTGCAGTGACCAGCCAGGCTGTGTGGCTGAAGCCTCCACCTCCCTCCTGTCCGAGTCGACAGGCGGTGCTTCAGTGGTGACAAAATCAAACTCGGTGGGACAGATGTCGTCTGTGCAGCCACTTCCACTGCCTGAGCCGCTGGTTTCGTCACCTGGCACAAAGGAGGGAGGGAAACAGCGTGAGTGCTATAGGTTACAGCTTTCATTCCTTTTCTCCCTTCCACCTGGCACCCCAGGGGGGATGAACACATTGGGAATGAGGAAGTGTTGGTGGTGCTAAATTTCATTCAGTTAAGCTTCCAAATGAAACCCACTGTGACTTAATTAGGTGATTAAATGCTCTTCTGAAAAAGGATCAGCCTGCTGGCATTATGGAAAGCCTTCAGTGTCTGGATGCATTAAACATGAAGATAAGGAAGAGAAGCAAGAGAAACAATTATATAACTGGAATTTCATGGAATAGAAAAAGACTTTTTATGTTGTCAGCAGCGCAGAGCATAAAGACCACAGAAAGTCATTGCAACAGAGCCAATTTATAAATGTGTTCCAAAATTACAGTTATGTAATGACAGTTAATGGTTTCTTACTTGTATCCTGGAAGTTGACATCATTCCCATTGTACGCATTCTTCAGTTTGTTAGTCATGACACGTAAGGCCATGATTTGCTGTCGAATAAAGGTGTCTGGCCTTGTGATGTCCACGTCTACTTCTGGATTGTTGATCTGGTTGGTCAAGCCATCGTTCATAATCTCAGGCAAGTATCTATACAGCAGAATGAAAGATTGGTTTGAGATGCAGCAATTCCAGAAATAAAACACTGTGCAGTAAATGATGTGCTAAGAAATTCAATGTGCAGTTCTTAAACAGATCTATTAAAACTGTTTTGAAAATATAGTTTTAAATTTTACTGACTCCAAAGGATCTGTTTAGTAGCACAGCTGCATGGGGAGCAGAAAGGATTTAAGTTTTTCAACCTCCTAACTCTCCATATACTCCCCAGCAAGAGCAATGACTGTGTGAACTATGGAAAAGGTTCGCAAGCCAGCAGTAAGTCACCACATATTCATATCCTCTACTGACATGAATGGCTGCACACTAAATTAAGCATCTAACAGTGCATTCTGCTGTTTTTATTTCTTTCTGCTTAAAAAATATGAAGTCCTTTGTTGTACATAGCATATTTGTTGTTCTGAGACAGTTTAGAAGCCTACCTTGAGGCGTTATGGCTTTCCTAGTTTAAAAGTACACTTAATTTCCAATTCTTCCTTGCATCTCTCTTTTAGACCACCATGAACAACATCTCCAGGCTATATGACATCTAGGCCCATAAAAAGCATTATAATTTTACCAAACTCCTGTACACTCTTTGATTTGGTCATTATTCCTTTAAACCAGGCTTATGCTTGCATGTCTCACGTACTTTGTGCATAACATTTAAGGTATGGCATTTCCTATCCATCCACAAATCTAAAACTTTTATTCAGTCTCTTACCTTATAATTTCTTGATTACAGCAGCATTCCTTTCTCTGACCTTGAGTAATTTAGTCTTAGGCTGCTCACAGGCAGCAAGTGTGCTGTTGCACATCTTTCCCCCACAAAAAGCAGCCTCCAATCATCCTGCAGCAAAAAACTCCATTACCCTTTGTTAAAGATGCAGTCTTTGTCCCCTGCTGCTCTTTGTCCTCAGGAAGCTCTTTTTGTAGGAATTTGCAAAGCAACATTTTTTCCTGCTTTGAATTTCTGTTAAAAATTATCTGTGCATTTTACAGCTGCCAGGCTGAAAAAGGGTTGACATTATTTCCCTGTGCTGGCATGGCACCCTGAGAAAATAGTGTATTGCAGCTTCCCTCTTCTCTCTTGTCTGTCTTTCTATTTTTGTCCCATATTTAGGCTGCAGGGGATTTGGTGCAGATCTACCCTTTGTTTATGTTCTTTATATGATCTATTTTGTAATTAGTTTGCATACCAGGCTGTCCTACTAATGTTTGTGGGACTCCTTGTGTGCATATGTGCTGAGACAGTAAGTAATGATAGCACAGTCTAGCCTACTAATGACAAACTTCCATGATGCCTGGTACCAAATACACTTTGAGAGTATTTCACGTCGCTGTCACTTGTGTGAGCCAAATTCTCTACCAGCACTGAAGTTTGGTGTTGACAGCATTCTTCTTATTGGTCTGGAAAAATGAATATTCCTGAAAAATAAGTGTGAAAGCAAGGGAGATGAAAGGACTTTCTCTGTTGAAGTCATGGTGAAGGGAAAATAAGCTCTGCATTGCTTCTGGAGGTTCACAAGACGACAGATGCTTTGCTGCACCAAGGAAGGGCTTAGTCTTAGCGTAATGGGTTCTCGTTTTGCGAGATGAGACTCATTTGCAAGCAGTGGCCTTTGAAGGCTTACATGAGAATAATCCTGGGGGTATGTGAACACCTAAGAACCAAACATGACTGCCAAAACACCCAGCCTCAAGCTGCATGTCCTGTTGTTTCATTAGTACCATAATGAGAAATAACATTGCTGTGGGGATCCCATCCAGACTCCGGCAGTCGGATTTACCATAGTGAGAACACAGAGCTACTTCCCCCAGTATGGAAGACTGCAGACCATGGTGTTATGAATCACTAAAGACAGAATAGGAAATAATTCTGCAGAGCTGCCTAGAGGCAGTAGGATGGAGACCTTGGCAGGCAGGGATGCTGTGGACTGCAAAGGAACAGCATCTCCATCTGTCACACGTCTCTACAAATGAAAGGGCTGCTGTAGATAAATTACTCAGCCTAGTAGTAAATCAGAGATTTCAAGGTGCAGTTGATTAAAAACGAGAATGTTAGAATTGAACTGCTGGCTCAGAGAGGATGACTGTCTTGCTCCATATCCTGTCCATGACGATGGCCGTAGATGTTAGTAGGTACAAGTTATCTGAAATTGCTAAATATTTATGTGGATTGCTTTCCTTGTTTATGAAGGGTTAGCAGCTCTTTATTGCCAGCTGTCCATGAGAAGCTAAGGATAGCTCTGAAGGGCAGCTCACTGGCTTTCTTTGACTGATATTTGTTTGACTTCATTTTGTCTTACCATCAATAATAAAAGAAGAATGTACTGACTTAATGCATTTAAAGAGTGCTGTGGTGTGTGAACCTTCATGAAGGTTTGTATTTTGCACAGTGACTAGCGTGCATCTGATGTCCTTCCCAGCAGATGGGGCAGCCCATTCAGTTATTTTGTCAAACTGTCACACACCCTGCTTTATCTGCCCAGCATCTGGTGATCCCCAAAGCATTCCAGGCAAGCGTACCTACCTCACTTAGGTGTGTAAGGGACAAATTCTTGATGTAGGTCACAAGAAACCCATGGCCTTAACACTGCCTAACAGTTAGCGGGATACTTAAATTCCCTCGACATTTAGGACATAATAGCAAAAGAATTAGAAAGGCTGAAAATTAATCTTTAGGTTTACACACATACCCAATCTTGGATGTTCAAATGGAAATGTCTGCGCATAAGCAGAGTCCCACTCCCACCAGATCCAGTCACAGCTAGTCAGGAGTTTATTCATCAATGGAGCAGGGACAGCTGTTAGAGTCCCATGTGCCTTTGGCCAAATGACTAGTTCATTGTGTTTCATCTGCTGGGATTTCCTTGCATAAACATAGACAGCTGGTGCCATTTGAATGCTCTTAGTTATTCCTCCTCTTCTTGTCACTAACTCTGAAAGGTGAGCTCTGAAAAGGTGAGCTCTGAAAGGTGGGACTTTCTGGATCATATCTGCAGGCTTGAGGGGGAGGTCCTGGACATCTGGGACATCTAAAGTTATACTGTGTGCCTTTCTTTAGGCAGCTGAATTGAGTCTTGAATGCCACTTTAGCCACTGTAGGCTCTTTGGTGTCATGCTGCCACTCCAGTAGGGTTGAATATCCCGGAGATATTCAAGGGTCTAATTTCCCAGCTCCATTAAGGTGTCCTGACTACTCAGACCATCTTACATAGCTGTAGGTAAGAGTGTTCAGGCAGCGGACAACTGCCTCTGAGCAGGCTGACAGGGTATTGGGGCTCTTTTCAGGTACCTTAACATTGGTGCTTTTAAAAATACTCAGTTTTAGCCCAGGCTCTGGTTCAGAGGGGAGACAGTGTCCTGTGTCACACTCATCTCAGATGGCCCAGAGAGTCTCCAATGATAGTACAACTGCATGGGCAACACACTCCTTATCACCACATATTTAAATATCTGAATTTACACGTTTGAATGTGTAGCTGGATTCTGCCCTTGTTACTGAAGCAGTTCACCTGCTTCTTTGCTGGGGGGAGGGAGGGGGGAAGTCAGATAAGTCTATATTGAATGAAATATCTTTGAATAGTTTTCATTTCTTTAAAAGACTGATGCAGATATGGGAACATGCAGCCTAAGGTGTTTCGTGAGTAACTCGGAGAGGCAGCCCAACACCTGTTGTGACAAAAGCATTTTGATGTGTGTGGGGTAGGGTTAAGTCACACTGAATAGGAAGCCTTGTCTTGGGACCATGATTTGACAGAAGATTTGTTGCTGGCTGAGCAAAGTTGTTGAACACAGCTGCTTTTGCTGCACTTCCACAAGTTGAGACACCCTTGTGAATTTTAAGTTTTGCTGCTGCTTCTGCTCTCTTTAATGATCTCTTTGTAGGCCTGGCCATTACAAGAACTGTATGCCCATTATAAATGAAAAGAAGTGCCAACCTGAATCAGTGTCTGTTCTTTGCATCCTCGTAGCAAAGAAAAAAATAATAAAAAAAAGAGAAGCAAGCTTTCTTAGCCCTCTGAGTATAGAGAAGCTGAACAATACTATTTGTTTTCTGGTGTTTGCTTCTTGCTCAGCTATGTCAGGATTTTAGTGTAATTTACATTGTTTTCTAAAATATTAATGCTTTCTGTTCCTCTTAGCCTTTCCACAGTTCTTGCTTGTCTCAGCAGACACAGCAAAGATGTTTTTTGGCACATAATAGCCAAGTACCACAAAGCCTATTTAAAACCACTTCTCTTTTCCCCTTCACATTTTTTTTTTTTTTTTAATAAACCATTAATGTTCCACGGTGTCTGCTTCCTTTTCAAATCTAAAAATGATTGATGAATTTTTCAGGTCATATATATAAAGCCTGTAGATTTGACACCTACCCACCCCCCCCCCCCCCCCCCAAAAAAACCCCAAAAAACCAAAAAAACCAACCAACCAAAAAAAAAAGGAAGAATCTTCTGATTTTTAAAAAGAATCTGTCTTAAAGGACAACATTCCCCACATTTTGCTGCCACAGCAGCTGCTTGCAGTACAACTGGGGCATGCCACCTAGGCAGTACTGGAGTTATTCCAGGTGCACAGAATTGTAGGCAATAGAGTACAAAATACAGCACAGGCTTACTCAGGCTGGGCTGGGTTTAGACAGTCACATCTGGTCCAGAAAGATAAGTGCAGTGGAAAATTGGCTTGTTTGGCTAACTAGTTCACCTCATCTGATTCTGTTTGCTCAGGAGGTAATCCCCATAGGATATTTTCAGTTTGGGTTTTTTCCTCCATCTTGGAGAAAAGCTTGAGGAGACACAAGGAGAGGGAGAAAATGCCTCACTGCCAGTTTGTTGGAAGATATAAAAATAAACTAGAGCCATCAATTAAGAATAGGCAGTTTTCACACTTACTGAGAAGTGGTTTATTCCCACTTTCATTAGTGGTGCTAAACAGTTATCTGTGCCTACCTCCAGCTAAAGGACACTCAACTCATTGTCACTGCAAGCTTTGCTGGACAGCAGCGAGAAGCTTTCTGAGGGCAAGCACTGATCTGGTGAGTCTTTCTTCCCACCTGAATTTTACCAGTAATTAAAAGCTCTCTGCCACAGAAGTAGATATTCCCGTATGTGTGGCAGGAGAAGAAATGTCAGGACAGCTGAGAATCTACCCTGTGTTTCCTTTGGTGACATACCTTGTAGTTTTTAGCTAGATATTGAAAATGATAGTGTTAATTTTTTCTTTTATTCCTTACCTTTCTCTATATTATTCTGTTTGTTATATTTTTCTGTCTCATATATCATTCTATTTCTTCTTCTGTTTGGAGGAGTGATAGGTTCCTTGTGGAAAGGAATGCAGGTCTCATCTGTTTTTCATAGCTTTTCAGAGCTAAGACATATTAAAGGCTACAGTCCTGGTGAGCATGAGCACCAGGATGACAACGCATGAGCACAATCTCTCAGATGCTTTGGTTGGAATGAGCTGGCTCAGTTGGCTGGAGTAATTCAAGGTTATTATCCTGAACATCAGAGGGTTCCAGATTTGGTTGCTATTCTTACTTCAATAAAAGTTATATATTCAAGGACTAATACCTTGGACTTGGTTTAAGTCCTAAAACCTGATTTTTAATCATTCTTGGGAAAATTCCCTAATTTCTGAAGAATACCTACTGGTGAAGATGCCATCAGCTCTTGTTAAGAATTTAATTGCATGTAGGGAGGTAGATAAATTTTCAAACTTTGATCTTAATGTTGTTTTTTAGATCCTAAATAGCTTTCAAAAATCTGTCTCTGCACATCTGGCAGAAGATGTTAATTCTTTAAACATAAAATTATGTTCATGTTCTTCTGTGAATACAAATGGAGAAATCCTGCTGGGCATCTCTCTAAAAGGCACTTTGTCTGAAGTAGCTATTATTATTATTATCTTTGATATGGATTTTTCAAAAAAAGAGATTCACCCATCTAACAAATATTTTCCCATTTCCACAGCACTTGGTTTCTATGTGATGTGACCTGATTAAAACTGTTTTTTGTACAGGATCAGCAACGAGCCAAGTGCACCCTTCCAGAACACCAAATGGATGACTCCTTTACCCCGTGATTACTTGTGAATTGGTGACCTTCAGTTGGCGACCTGGTGTCACTGTAAATTAATCATGGCAGCAAAGTGATATTTAGGGAGTGTAATAACCACAAATGACCTTGGTGTAATGCCTCTCTCAGGAGAAAGCCAAGCTCTCATTCTCTGTGATCTCAGGTTTGTAATTCTTTTCCACTGTAGAAGCAGCATCAAAAGGTGATGTGTAAAGTGAAACATAAGGCATAATGTCTATCTGGCAATTCAAAGTTTCTAATTCTTTGTTCCAAAACAGGATGTGATAAAAACCCCAGCAATAAAAACCCCAGCAATAATTTCCTTTCCCCATGGTAGCAAACACCATGTTGTCTTTTTCCTTACAGTATTAAGCCTAGGTGTATGCATTTCCTTTTTTTTGTATCGCAGGCTTTTGTCATATTCTCTGGAATTCAACATGCAACTCTTCATATAGCACAGTGGTGCTTATGACAGCTGACACAGTGAACACGTATACAAATATATATATATATATGAATACTGGCCAGATTTTGTTATGCTCATTCTTGTGAGCTAGTATTTGATATTAGACACTAATGAGTCTGATCAAGGAAACCTTTAATTTTTTTATGCTGCAGTAAAAGTCTTTGTCCACTAGCCAAGAGGTGATTTTGCATTTAGAACTAGTTATTGTCAATATTGTTTTTCATACTATTTCATGTACAGCCATGACATTCTGTGGTGTTTCTCTGATTTATTATTATTGCCTCCACCTGAAGCATTTATTGAATTCTGTTGCTAAGACTATGACTATACATTTCCTTTGTGAATGGATATTAAACAGAAACTGGGCAGAGGAGCAGTGCCTGGACCTGCTGAAATCATATCTTCAGGTGATATTTTGAAGCTGTCACTCTACATCCAGTGAAACGTCTGTGTTCAATTACCAAGGAGATTATTAACAGAGGACTGCTCTTCTCTCTCCAGAACATTAATCTCAGAAGGCATCAGGAAAAAACCCAGGCTTCTCATAAGATAAATTCTGCAAAAGAAGGGTAAAAAACTATATGCATAAAATGTACTTCCTTATCTGCCAACAAATGTGGAAGTTGTGCCAAACCCTTCAGTGCAGAAGAGAGCTGCCAAGTATTTCCCAGATGTGGTACACACACTAGTGCTGGCCATGGAAACCAGGAGGTATAGATAGATAGATATTAAGGGATTTGACTGCTCTTTTGTAGAAAGTGTAGCATATATCTCATATATCTGGTGCATGCATCCTGATGTGGCTCATGGCATTTAGCTGGGATACCTTGAAACTCTGCTAAACTGCTGGGAGTGCAGTTTAGACATGAGCAGCCTGAGCTCATGTCTTTCAAAGCTCAATAACAAGAAAGGATAAAATAGAGAAAGAGAAAGCACACATTTTTATTTCTCCCTTCACACTGTTTCTTTATGATGAAACCTGTAATAGCCAGATGCTCCTCCTAGTATTCTCTGAATCCCCAGGGGCTTTCTATGGATCTGGGACTGCAACTAAGCAGTGGCTCATGCTTTTGGACAGGTTTGTTCACATGCATCCAAAAACGGATTCAAGGGGCTTGCAGTATGCCAAACAGCCCCCTCCTCTTGTCTGTAAAATGAATTCCCTTGAAGGTTATGTAGTAAGGCTAGGAAAAAATTATGTGCATTCAGTGTGAAACATCCCCTTGTAAACTGTGCTCCTTATCAAAATGATCAGATGATGAGATGGTGGGGTGGGTGCAATCTATTTATGCATCTGCCCATCCATATATCCATGTAAAATGACACTCAGTATGTTTCTAATTTTTTTTCCCTATGTTGCTGTATTTTCATTGTTTTTATATTTTACATGCTTGTCTCATTTTTTCTATTTGTTTGTTTGATTGATTGGTTGTTTTTTCTTTCTGGCTCATTTTTATATTCTGTCTTCACATGTATCTTCAGGTAAAAGGAAAATAAAGATTCCAGTCCCTGAGTGCCAGAAAGTGTCACTTCCCTTGAGATTCAGCTGTCACTAGACACTCAAACCTCTCCACTCCTCATGTCTTCCCAAAAGCACAGGATACTGCTGTGCACCTGAAACTGTGCCCCTGGCATGGTCCCTGAGCCAATTCCTCCCCCTCTCAGCAGGGATAATCAGATCCTCTCCTCTGTCAGCTGATGAATCCACACTGGGACTTTTGGAGACACCTGCTCATCTGCTGGCTCCTGCTCTGCTGCAGCCAGGGCCAAGTAAACTTCAAAATTAAAACTCACAGAAAATTCATCACAAACAAGGGCAGACAACCACAATTATCTCTGATGAAGTAGCATAAGGTCAAATCTTCTACACAAGATAAGTAGGAGTGCTACATTTATTCTTGGGAGGTTATTTTTCATTCCCCTGCCCCCCAAAGGAAATAGCCCTAAGCTTTGCCAGCCAGTAGCAAGTCGAGTTGAAATTCCAATCTCTGTTTCATCCCACTATGATATCCCGAGAGTGTAATTGCATCACAAGATGTCAGTCCCAACACAGGGATGCTAAATGGACCTAAAGAGCTCTTTGAAATCTCCGTATAAATTATCTTTCTGGAGCCAAACCAATGCACATTTTCTGCCTTCACATGCTGACACTCTGTGCACATTTACCCTGACTCACACTCTGGCTTTAATGGCACTTTGACAATAAGTAATCCTGGCAACAAGCTGCACATGGACAACGGCTTGTTCTCCCCATTTCTGTTTCACCCTGACAAACAGTTTCATGAAATACCCCCAGTTTGATGATTGCTTCAGGTCAGATGGGGATTTGGAGCGGGTGGGGTGGAGAGGGGTCCACCTCACCTCGCCTTGGTGTGGCCATTCCAGCAGTCCTCCTCGACTGACGGACCGGCTGTCACTCGCTCGTCCTTGCAGATTGTGTAGGGCAATGTGGACCAGAACTTTTTAGAGAGCTTTAGCTTTTCTTTAATGTCTGTTACCTGATTGAGAGACAATGAGAGGGCAAACAGATTAAAAAACATCAGCCACGCTAATTATAGTGTTAAACAATACATTGTTTAAGTTTGTAATGGTGATGATGGTGAAGGTTAAAAAAGCTAAAGGTGCTAAAACTTAATTTCCCGTGTTTAAAAACAAGACACCCAGAATTTGAGTTCAGAGCATACAAACAATCAAAGTCACCTTTTTCCACAGGCAAGACATTAATAAAAGCATGTTGCATCTTGAGCTTCCTAGTCTCCATTTACCTAAGGTTTTATAAATATACACCTTTTTAAGAATTAATATGCTTCACAGTCTACTGAATGTGAATTCAGTAAAACAGTGTATATCAGATAAACCCACCAGCTTGGTCATGTCTTAGAAAAATATTATATAGACAGCTACATGTGCAGGTTCTAAAAAAATGATGCAGTGCTGAGCTGATGTTGAACTGATTTAAGATACATGGGCTGAATACATTGCTGTACATTTGGATCTCAGTTACAGTGAGAAGTCATGCAGAGAACATATTCATCTTTCCTATTATGTGTAGATAAATATCTGTAGGTGAATACAAAATCTGCATGCAAGAAATGTTGTGACAGTATCGAAACAGTTTCTTTACCTTATAAATTCCTTGAACAATAATTTAATTTGGCATGATTCAGGCTGCAAGCAGGAGCAAACTGAATTTCCAGCATCAACTTAATAAATAAATGCTCTGACTAAAATTTTATCAGTTCTTGTTTTGTGTATGGTATACCAGAGTGGAGAAATCTACAAGAACAGATAGAAAAAACAACAGAGGACAGACTACAAAGGATGAATGCTGCCACTGTTGTTCTTATGGAAACAGATGCATTTCACATTAAGTTGTAATAGGATTTAGGGGAGCTTGTTGAATAGCTTTTAAAGGAAATCGCTAAGCTTTGTTCTTTAAAAAAACCAGGAAATAAATGCTCTCCATTCCTCCGTTCAGTTTTGAGATTGTCTTTTAGGTTGTTGAAGTACAATATTGTACTCGGCTATTTATCTCTTTTATCTTTTTTTCTCAGGACATGATAGCTCTCCTTGCAAATGGTCTATGCTGCTTTGCCATGCTTAAACTCTGTGGAATGTCACTTTACAAGCCAGAAGATAGAAACAGCTGAGGATGTTATTTCAGAGGCACTGTTTGAATTTTCATCCACAAGAAATAAGAAATAAGAAAGAAATAAAAGAAATGAGAAGAGGACAATAAAAAAAATGTAAGAAGAAGAAATAAGAAATAAGTAGGACAGTATTTTTCTGCATGGGATGTTGACAGTATTTCTTGCCAAGATAGACACCTTATAAATCTCCTCCACACCCCTTGCCAAGCCCCAGTTACTTTGTTTTCACATGAGATATCAGTGGCATTTGCAAGCCTTTAAAGTCTCTATAGGGGAGCCCTGTCAAGCCAAAAAATCAATTCCAGTTTACAGGCTGTGAGCAAGGCTTTGGCAGAAGTGGAGACCAAGGATGCCTACCCTTTCTGATGTCCTTGGTCCATGGGACCAGGGCTTCTGGGGAGACAGCAATCCCTCTTCTTCCCTTTCTGCCCATGCTGAGGGTAAAAACCCCAAGGTATCTACTGGGACAGCTAACCAGCACAAGCAACATTGTTCATGGTGTGCAAATTCCTGCTAGGACACTGTGAGAATAGAGAAAGTCTATAGAAAGTGTAAGGAAGAAAGAAGAGTGGGTGGAGGATCCATTAATGTAAGTTTGGTGAACATGAAAGTCAAAGGGATAGATTTTCTTATTATAGCTTGTGACTGGATAACTATTTACACAAATAATCTGATTAATATTGGTGGTGAGTAATTGGCTTTCAGACCAATAACTTCATTGCTTGCTGGAAGTTATGTAAAGCTATCAAAACTCAGATGTTTAGACTTACATTCAGATTTTGCCCATATTCAAATTAGAGCTGGTGTTTTAGGACTTGCAGACTTCTGTTTTCAACAAGTGATTCAACACATATTGGAAAGTAATTTTCCCCCTACCCTTCTAAGAGCTGTAATTTGGAGTAGAAGCCTTTCATTTTCATAGAAGCCAGCAAAAGAATGGAGAGATTGTCACTCTCACGCTGCACATGCTCTCCAGATACTCCCTGAAAATCAAAATATGGACTCCCATTCCCCAGTCTTTTCTGAAGATATTAAACTGTGTTTGTGTACTGTATATTAGATAAAAAAAATCATTAAATTTCCTAACAGATTTTTTTAAAAATTCGTGTTGAGGAAGTACACATGATAAAATAAGATGGTCTTACTTTATTCAGGATCATTGGTAAATGACAACTAATTAAATCTCAGAGGCATCCTCCTGAGGTGTTATTCCTATTTTAGAGCCTGGAGGGCAGTAGACATTTGCATGATTCACAAAAGGCAGCAATAGTGAAAATGACTACAGCTTAGGGAAAGGTTACCATTTACAGCCTCTCAAGATGCCTTTGATTCAGGTGCATTTAAATTTTTTTTTTTATGACTTCAGATATTTCCCTTCACAGCTATCTCCTACCTCACGCCTCCCTATTGCATTTTTTCACCATGGAGATTTACACAGCCTGTGTGGACTTAGTCTCTGAAGTCTTGTCCCTTCCTGCTGTCTGACCTGCATTAATCCCCAGTTTTTAGCACTGGAGTTTGCACATCTGTCTAACTGGTTCTGCAAACCTCATCCTGAAACTTTCTGGAAGTGCAGTGTGGTGTCCGGTGGCTTTGCTAAAGGAGTTTTGAGCACTGAGGGAGCCACCTCATCTTTCAGGGAGCAGCCCAATGGCCACCTCTGTGAGATGAATGTTTGGGCAGGCAATGACTTTGGAGTACTTTTAATGTAACTTTAAGTGCAGAATAGAATTAGGAGATGTAATGCCTACCATGACACGTTAAACTTTTGCCTGTGGATTTCAGAGGCTTCAGTTCTAGGATCTTGTCAAGCATGACCACAGAAATTCTCTTATTAGTCCCCATGGTTACACATACTCCTCTGTACATTGTTTTGATCACCACCAGCATTTAAAAACTATGTAACAGATGTAGAGACCCTTGAAAATGAGACAAAACCCACTAAGGACTCAGTTAACACTGCTTGCTTGTGATTTATGAAGTCAGACTACTGTATTCCCTAGTGACCTGTGGCCTTGTAAATGATTCCTCGGTATTTCCTATTCTTTGAATTTAAGATTAACTTTCAAGCTTGGTTAGGCTTCTGTGGAAACATTTAAATATGAGACATATGCAGTTTTGATATTTTACATATTTTCTTTCCACTTGCTCTAGCAGAGATTTATGGGGATTAAGATGCCTGGATACCTTTGGCTGTAGCTAGCCTGATTTTCCCTAGTTATCTTCCTGACATAGCCCTGATATTATATTGAAATACCCTTTTTTCAGCTACTTTGAAGGTATGAAACTTGTTCTGAATCACAATATTTTCTCATTAAAAACAAAAAAAGATACAGCAAGAACCACTCAAAGAGTTAATTTTTTAATCTATTGGGGACATAAAAAAATGTATATTAAAATAGCCTTTTCTTGATCTATAACTGCTAGAAGAAGAAAGGCATTACTGTGTAAGAGAGAAAAGTTAAATATTTTCATAATTTTCAAAGAGAAACTCATATCCAGAGTTATGGGAATGTTATACCCTCACATTGAAAAATACAGTTTATTTTGTATTTCTGCCACTGACTTCTTATGCAACCAAGTCAGTATGTATGTCATGCAATTCCTCAGCAGAACTTGGAAGGGCACCCATGAGCTCAGTTCCAGGCCCACCAGCATGAGCTTAGTTATAAGCTAAATAAAGCTGACACTAAAATAGAATAGAATAGAATAAAATAAAATAAAATAAAATAAAATAAAATAAAATAAAATAAAATAAAATAAAATAAAATAAAATAAAATAAAATAAAATAAAATAAAATAAAATAAAATAAAATAAAATAAAACTACTACACCCATGTTTCTGTCTTTACCCACCTTGCATGCCAAAATCATGAAGAGAGCTAAAATCAAGCCTGTCACTTTACTAGGAATCAGATCCTAGCATTCCTTGCTTTATTTTGGGACATTTGGATAAAATGACAATTCAAGGTAAGTTTTGAATATACCATGTAAAAATAAAGGTGTGCTGAATACCAGTTTCACAAGGCATGGAAGATTGCAGAAAGACCCTTGCTTCTGAAGCAGGCAGACAATTTCCAATAGAATCACTTTGGCTTAATTTCTGATGGAAGAATGCTTGCTTGGCAGTGTGATAAAATACACGCAGAAGCAATTGGGGAGAAAAAACAAATTTTAAATGTGGAGTCCCTAAAATAATTAAAAAAAAATAAATTCTTTTTTTTTTTTTCTTTTTGTCCTGATCTGCCAAATCCTCCCCCGTCAAGACCAGCTCATATTTCTTCCAGATTTATCATCCCTAGCCATATGATTCCTACTTTCAAAGATAAAGGGCTATCAGAAGATGCTAAAATTGTGTTCAAAGATGGTGAAATACACACAAACCTCATGTAGGTTCAATGCAATAAATAAAATAAAATAATATGGAGCCTTTATGTTAAGAAGAAATGTTTCCCATAGTCTCTGTTTCTTCTTTCTGATGTTTTTGAATTGCATTTTTTTCTTGTTCATTCTGCTATTTGGAAAGATTTTCCTTTTGAAGTGAAAGCAGAATATTCAGCTTGCCTTTCTGTCAACACCTTCTCCTTGTGGCTGCTCAGAGATGTCTTGATGCAAAGCCCATTGAGAATTAAGCCTTTATGACCTGGAAAAACGTACAAATGTTTCTGGTTGTTCACCATAAGTTGCTTCTCTGGGGTACGGGGGTGCCACCCCGGATGTTTTGCTGTGGGTTGTATGGGGCAGCAGAGATACTTGGCAGATGTTTCAAGTGGCTGCTTGTGATGGGGAGCTGCAATTTCAGGGACTTCAGGCTGCATGTGTAAAGTGTATCCTGCCAGTGTGTCACACTGACAGGACAGCTAGAGCCAGCCAGTGGAAAGAGTCTGACATTTTGTCTCAGAGAACAGATGTGAAAACAGCCACTGTGAACCAAGTTCATGCCTGTCATGTGGAGGCCCTATGGCTTGGTCTGGCTGGTGGGCCAGCCACAGCCAGGATCAACCTGAAAGCAGCACCCTAAGTTCAGGGATATTGTTTCAGTTAGGGAGAGTTAAAGTCCATTTGCATTGGAGTTACTATGTTAATATTGGTTATTGGCTGCCACTCATACTTGGTTAGAATGTTTCTAGTAAGTTCAAAGCTAAATTGGATTGTCCTTCCTTCGCAGCCTTAGTGTGGGGCTGTATTCAGGAGGGCTCGGTGTTAAGATTAAAGGACCCTTGGATTTTCCACCTAAGACACATCACCTGCTCTTTTCTCCCATGCCAACCCACCACAACTGCTGCCTGTCCTCACAGGCGTGGGCTGCGCAACGCCTCATGTGCAGTTTTAGTCAGAGAAACCTTTGCCCTTTCATCCACAACAACATTTAACTAATGCCACTTCACGCTACATTATTTTCCAGTGAAAAACCAGACAAGTTTTTTGTTTGCCTGCTGCTTGCTTTGCCCTACAAGTGTCTAAGACACCCAGCCACAAACTCAGCACCCTTGCAGTCTTTATTAAAAATAATGTAGACCTTGTATAATAATAGGCAGCTGGATAATGGATTTGTGGATATGGTCCTCGAGCACCTGACCTGGCATGTGGAATTGTGAGAGGCATGCCCTTCACCATGGGCATGGCCAGGTAAGAAGAACAAACAGTTCACCACCTGATTTGTATTCTGCCATACCAGCAGAAAACTGCGCCAGACTTTCATACATCGATTTATGTCCATTAGGGATTTAATCTGAAAGCATTCTGAGACTAACAGCCAACAATTTGTTTAAAAGGAGTAGGTTAGCAAGCACAGATTTTATACTGCTTCTAACTAAGTTGTTATGTTTATATGTCTGCTACATGTGTGTCACAGTCAGGGCAAGAATCATATGTCACAGTACAGGACAGCTGGGTATTTTAATTGTCACACAGTTTTCCTTGTAAAATGTGCTTAATGAAAAGCAGTTAACTAAGTTTTAGGGGCTGTCCCCCAAGAAAGATGTGTCTCCTGTGTGTGCTTTGTTACTTCTCTCATCTTCATATAGATGTCTCGGAGGCACTAGGCATTTTTGTATAAGCGACTGAACTGGGCTCCCTCTACCTCATCTAGCTAAAGAGGATCTCTCTCAGAAGTTTTTTAAAGGCACCTTCATTTTTCCACTGATTAGATGTAGGGGAGCTTAGGCACACATTCTTGTTTAGAAGGGCTCATTAGGTGCCCAAGATTTCAATGCACACTAGGTACCTCAGTGAGGGTGACCTGCTTCGATTATAAAACAAGCGAGGCAGAACTTTATTTGCTCGATATGGAATTTTTTTTTTTTCATACGTTATACATTTCCATACTTTCTCACAAAACATAATTAAATACTGCCAAGCAGTAGCCAAACCACCATGAACTTGAGGGCGGATTGTTTTCAGCTTTTTGAAAAGTGAGGCGGGTGCCACATGGACTCAGCAGGACTTGAGCATCGCGTTGCCCCAGCTGCCAAGGAGCACCCTGGATTTGGGGGACCCTCGAGATGGCAGTGTTGCTCAGTCTTTAGCTGCTGCCAGCCCCTCTCAGCACACCCGCTGTGCTTCCCAGAGAATAAGGCTGTAGATTGTTCCGCTGAATATAAAACTGACAACCCTGTTATTTTAAACTCGAAAGTGACAGGCTGTTATTTTAATGAGGTCTGCCAGTGCCAAGGTTAACCAAAGCTTTATTTTCCCTACAAAACATTAAGGCTGCGGTTCTAAAAAGGGGGCTGTGAAATTTTATGGTTATTGATACTTTCTCAGGGCAGAGAAGTTCTGAGAATTTCACCCAGGTCTTCTTGCTCAAGAAATGCTTTTTGGTTTTCCACTCTTTTTTTTTTTTGTTTTTTTTTGTTTTCCCCTGACTTTGTGACTTTAAGTGGTCTGGAGCTTTACCAATGCCTGCCTGCTCATGATTCATGTTTCTGAATCTGCAGAAAAGCAGATGACAACTCTTCTAATCAAGAACTAAGGCAGAATCCCAGTTATAAAACACAAATGAGCACCTGAGTAATTTGTGAAATAAAACAAATGAACGAGGTGACTTTACAAAGGAAGACTTTTCTCATCACAGTATTTCAAAGTAAAATGGAAGGATTTTTGCTGTCAATGTATCTGAGAGCTATCACCTTTTTGACAAGAAAAAAGTTAAGGCCTTTAATAACAGTAAAGAATAGCTATTAACCTTACTGAATACATAAGTTCAGAGAGTTAGGGTGCATTCAGCTTCCACACCAATACTCCTACACTTATGTATCTACATTCACATCACAACCCCAGAAACCCAACACTGACTCACTTAAGTTTCTAGTGCCATTTGAGACACCTGCAGCGATCTGGGCAAGTCTCCTGTAATTTGTGATTTATATGTGACCACCCAGGGTGCCGTCTTGGTTGACCTAGCTGAATTGTGTTTCATTGAGCTTTGACCCGAAGCAGTCATTTTTAAACAATCCAGGTTGCCTACTGCATGTTTTTCAGGAAAATAATTTGCAGGTCTGCATGAGGGCTGACATGACCTCGCAGAAGGCTCCTTGCCGTCTGTGGCCTGGAAATGCTGGTGTCACGTCAGGCGTTTGCTGGCTCCAGGGGCAGCTGCCATTGCTCCTGTAGGGGCTGGACAGTCACTGCTCAGAGCTGACAGCCTTGTGCTCTAAAAGAGTGCAAATAAATCAGGCATGTGCCTTTGGCATTGCTCCCTTTCTGTGTTTTAACCCTCACCTGGAGATCCTGCCTTCAGCAGTCTCCACAGCCCTGCAGAGAGCACAGCGTTGCCTCACATCATCAAGTGGACCTTCCTTTTTTAATAAAAACACTGACATTTTTGCTTACAGGCAGGTAGAGCCTGACACAAAACTCCTCCCACATTCAACATTCATTTTGGCTGGCGAGAGACGAAGGGCAGAAGTCTGTCCAGTGGTGAAGCAATCTGGCCTAAATGTCCTTTCCATAAATGTGTCCTCCTTTCCATAAATGTGTCCATTTATACTCTACACTTGGACCCTCAGTACATGAAAACATTGCTTTTGGAAGGTAGATGGTACTGGAAACATGCGTGCCCTGAAATGGAAATCTGTAGGACCTGAAGCAGCTTTCCCCTTTCCTGCAATACCTAGGAGCAGTGCTAAAAAGCTGGTCTACAAATCTGATTCAAACAAATCCAAAGCACTCAGAGGAATCAGCTTTTTATTGCAGATAAGTATAAAAGTAGCAACAGAAATATGCTGGAATCTTAAAGATAAAATGCCAGAGGCTTTTCTGTGTCAAGGCTAAGCTGTTAAGCATTGCTTCTTTCTGAACAGTCCTTCATCTCTCCAAGCAAAAATGTTAATAGCTAATGTAAACAATTACTAATAGATTATTTCAAGCTTATATAGCCTTTCATTTGTCCTGGAAATGTTCATCTGGTACCCGTGGTGAAGGGGCTGTTTCTTCTCTTAAAACTCAAGGGTTTTGCATGTGTTACAGCAGAAAAATAGCTGAAGCTTCCTAAGAGCTGTGAGAAGTATACAATTTCAAAGGGCAGCAAGAGGCTGGGATATGTCCTTTCATAACAGAGCAATGACAATTGTACTTCACACTTGAAGTAGCCTTATACTTCACTTCTTCTAGTAGTTAGTTCTTGACACAGCTCCTCTGCTTTCCAAACTGAAGATGTTCTCAGTGGACTCTCAATGATTCAAAGCCAAACTTTTCAGCTCTTCTTATCCCAAGGGATTCTCAGGTCCAACACACTCAGCCTGAGGGAGAGCAGCTGCAGAGAGCAAGGCATTGGAATGGTAGAGCACTCTTCTCCACATCATAATCTAGATTAATAATGCTCCCATTATTAATATTCTATGGGAACACCCCAAACTTGCAGCCGTACCATGCAAACTCCTGCTTGTTCTAACACCACCATTTATTCCATCCAAAATTAATGCCTGCTAGATTTCCTTCCCCTAACCTAATGGCTGCCAGTCAATCTCTTCTGGAGCTGGAGCTTGGTTTCAATGACCTGGATATTTTCTTTCTGGATTATTTTCATCCAAATACATAAAAATCTGCATTGTTTCAAGTGGTGAATATATACAGTCAGGAAAATATTAAAAGTCAGCACAGAGGCTTTGTGACATTGCATGTACTCATTGTAGTGATGTGTAGTTTTGCCAAATTTTCTTTCCAGACTCCCCAAGGAAGATGACACAATTTCATTTTCAGAGTGGTTTCAGAGATGAGGAAGTTTTCAAGAAATTAAATCACATGCAAATATAAATTGTTAAAACATCTAAGTGAAAATCACAAAATATTGTGAATGAAAAAGGTAACATTTTCAGAGACACAAAGTTATGTAAAAAGATATTTCTGGCAGGGCGAGTAGGCTCAGCAGGGAAAGTGCTTATCAGGAAAACAATCGGAGTCAGAGAGAGCCTTGTAGTGTCAATCTGCTATGTCAATATACTAATGGCTTTTGTTGCCTTCCTACTGGGCAGGGGAGCTGAGGTGGAGTTGCACTCTTGTTCTTTCAGGATAGGGTTAAGTACCCCAATTACTGGATCCTCACAGAACAGCTGCACACAGCTTCCTCAGGGCTGCCAGGGACACAGGCAGATGCAGACAGGAGGTGTAGAGGTTGGGTGTGGGTCCAGCTACTGCTGGTGTTCAAGAATCACTCTAAAAGAGGGATGGAATGTAAGTCCAGATTGAAGTTTGGCAAAGTAATGGGGTGTTCTCATAAGATTTTATCCTAAAGCAGCAACAAATCTAATGAGACTAATCGATTCTCTGTTTTTTGCCATGGCCGAGTGGAAAGTCAGGAATTTAGATGTTCTTTCAAAATTGGTGCTCAATCTAATCCTGAATCAGGAAATAAACCCTTTCTTTGGTTCTCTTTGAAGTAGTTATGTGTATCTGGAGTCCTCAGTCTGAGCCCTGTGACTTGGTGAGCAATATTAATTCAAGGTGCACAGCTCACCTCTGCCATAAATTCAATATACTGCAAAACCATTTGTGAAATCTAATCTGGACAATTTAAAGAGCAAACACTGATGGATAAGAATGAGCACAGTTTCCAGCACTTGAAGCATACTGGGTGAATTTGAATGAGCTTTCCCAAAGAGTTTTTATTCCAGATAGAAAAATGAAGAGAAGAAAGGAATACCCCATATAGATGAAAAATAATCATATACCATGCAAATTACTTGAAATTGGAGAGTCACTGGGTAAATAAAGCATTCCCCTACATTTCTAGTACCTTCCTTACAATGAAAACTCTGTTTTCCCTTCTTGAATGCTGCATCAGGTAAAAAGTCTCCCCACTTCTCCAAACACATCTACCTAACAGTAGTGATAATACAGTACAATTCAAGCTATATTTAAATCAAGCAGGCAAAGAAAGCATGCAACTAGGCTTGGTGTTAGTGCTCGAGTATTTGTTGTGGCTCTTGGGCAGGCTTTGTAGCTTGCCATCCATCTCCCTGCCACCACAAGCAGGCTGCTGGCATCTGGGAGCTCTGTGTCACCACACTGCTGAGGGGGACACACCACTTTCTGCCTGCTGCCAAGGGAAGAGGCCTGAGTCAAGAAGAAGTTGTTTATGTAAACTTGATTTTGTCTTTTATTTTTTTTTCCTCCACAGGTACTGACCTTCTTTCTGTGCTTGCCCCTTCCCCTTCCCTTTAGTGCTGGTGTAAGAGGCCCCGGCATCGCAGAGGCTGTAGGGGGAGGACAGGCTGCGTGGTTCTGCCGGGACAAGGATGCTGACACTGGGATATTTCCAAATACAAGTGGAAAATGGGAATGCATCTGTTCTGCATCTTCAGCTGTGGGCTGTGAGAGCAGGGTGGGTGGTGAAAGGAAAGCTACAGGACTCGAAGCAATCAATTTGCAATGGATAGCTAGTGAGTCACCTCACAAAGACCGGTAAAATATTCTTGTCTCATTCTTCCCTCGAAGCCCAGGCAATCCTGCCTGTTCTTCACAGCTGTCTCTGAGAACAGAGAGGCACAACCGAGCTGCAGAGCTGCCTGTAGCTGTCAGGCAGGCTCCTGCTGGTTACCCCTCTCGATGGAAGCAAGTAGCTGGACAGGAGATCGATGCTTGCTCCTCGCACACAGGAGCTTAAAAGCAGCCCAGTTCCTGTGCCAGCCCCCTCATGATGGAGGCAGCTGTGCTCTGGTTATTTGTTTGGCTTTTTTTCCCCACCTTTGTCTGCTAATGCTTTTCAGCCACACCAGGCATTTGGTGATTGCAGGTTGTGTTCCCATGGTCAGGAGTCTACATAAAAATAATGACATTATAAAAGTCGTGAGTGCTGCAGTTTATTTGCCTCCAAAATCTAGGAGCTTTTGAGATCTGTGTTTCAGGGGATTTAGTAATAGTCATAAAAACTGGAAAATTGGATTTGTTTTACCATAAGAGTGCAGACTGCAGATTTTGAGAAAAGCAGTTTCAGAGGATTGAGAGTGAAAAATCTAGAAAATTTGCAATTTTGTCTATAACTCCAGAGTTCTTCACAGTGTAGAAAAAAACCTCAAAATGAAAAAAAAAAAAAAAAAAAGAATATACAGCCTCACAAAGGGTAGTGTAATAAAGAGCTAAAGATAATAATAGAAACATTCACATTTTCTGTCTATTTTAGTTATTTTCCAGTCAGGAGCTCTTCAGCAGACAGAAGAGATTACTCTCACTGAGTCAAAGCTACCATTGATACTGAATGCATAAAATATAGGCCACTGCCTGAAGAATATTTTCAAGATCCCATAAGGATCCTGAGCTTCACAAACTCTTTCATTTCTTATCCTCTTAACTGGAGTATTTCAAGAATGTCATTTGAAAAGCTGGGATTTGGTGACTTGGAGTAGAAAAGGATCAGGAAGGCAGTGGCACAATGTAGAATGATCATAGTTACCCCCTGTAGGAGTTGATACAAGAATGTGAGGAAAGACCAAACCCTGCCATTTCTGAACTACCTGTGAGAGTAGAGACACAAGCTTGACAGAAAAGAAATCTGATTTTTGGCAAGGAGAGGGAAAATTTCCCTTCTAAAATACTTTCCTCCAAGGGGCTCAGAGCAGTTTGAGAAGTTAAACTATAAGGAAAAATTATGAGGATTCACCTAAAGTAAAAATTCACTTAATTGTTTTAAGTATCAAATCATTTAGCAGTGGGGATTATGTTATAATTTATAACACATTTTTGAGTCACTGCAAATTTGTTTCAGTACTTTCTTGAAAATTCCCTGATGGTAATTTATGCAGGCCAAAGTCATATTCTGTGAAAAGTGTCCCAGGCTATCATATATCATCTGTCCATCAAAGCAAATAACAGGGAATTTGAAAAAAATAAAAGGAAAAAAAATAACAGAGGAACAGAAATATTTTATAATGAAAAAGATAACACTTGGGATAAAGAAGAAAAAAACCAGATGAAAATGGGTTTCAGACAGACTGTTCCACTGCTATTCACTGCTCTTACATCTTTGCATACAATAACAGCAGTTCCTAGAGGGGACCTGGTGTTTATGGAGGAAAGGGAGAAAATGTACAATTGCTCTCAAATGTACAAATGCTCAGAGAGGAGTGGCTTGAAAAATTTAAAATCCCTGTAGAAACAAACAGCCCAGCACCAGTTTTTCTTTATTTAATTGCTATGTACAACAAAATAAAGAACATGAAGCAAATGCGGTGTTCAGGGAAAAACAACAAAAAAAGGAAAATTACACTTATTAGTATGCCTTTTATTCTGCACTGTTAACATCTTGCTGTTGTGTAAAAAGATTGCCACAAGGAAGAACAAGAAGCAGGAGAAGTACAGAATTCTAATTGAGTTTTTCATGCTAAACAAAATACCATGATGATTGCTCATTCATTTGGCATTCCTGCTCTCCCTGAGTCAGCACTCTGAATGGCAACATCCTCCTGTGATATTTCTGAGCAATGGCCTGACCTATGGGTCATTTGCCAGCAGAGCAAATTGTTGTTGACTACCCTGCCCTAAATATCAAGCAAGTAGTTTTATTCTCTCTGGTTCACATCTTGAGCCACAAATGGGCACATATGAGGAAGACAGGTTATTCAGCAGCTATGAGGGGATGAGGCTCAAATTTTTTTGTCACAGCAGTAATACTTCTTGCATTGGAACATAATGAAAAATTCATTACTTCTTACTGGGATATTTTTTTCCTTTTTCAATTTTATCTCTATCTCATTTTCTTCTTCCTTTGTGCAGCACAGTATCTCCTTATTCTGCTGTCTCAGTTGACTCTGTCCTGTGTGTTTGGGGTAACCAGGAGGTTGTGGTATGGTACTCAGCTCCCTGTGTTGTGATAGCTCCAGCTTTGGTCTGTGAACACCTGAGAGGAAACATGAGTGACCCTTGCAGCCATGCAGAGATGGGAGGTGGCTTGAGAGACTCTTCCTCGGCACCCCACAATATAAGTGTGCCAGTGTGAGCATAGCTAAAGTGCAGGAGATTTGTTGGATCAAAGAAAGTAGGGCTGTGAAATGTAGACATGGGCTTTTGTTGGGCTGTTTTGCTGAGCATACCCATTTTTTGGGATGAACAGATCATTCCATATGTGTACACAGATATATACTGCCCTACACTTAACAGCTACTGCACACCAAAGCCATCTAAATCAGATACCACAGGAAAAACTAATTCCATCCAGTCTTTATACCCTGATTTCCTTTCCCAGAAACCAGGAATTACAAAAGTTTTGGGAGGTGCACACTTGAGTCTTGACAGTCTGGAGCTGGTGCCAAGCCAGAGATGTTAGCCCAGTCTGAGTATCCAGGGCAGATGGATTCTATTGTTCAGCCTTTTCCTGTGAAGCCTGTGTGAGGCAACTCACTCTTAGGTATGTCAAGTCAGCATGCAAGAGGTTAAAGCATATTAAAAAAAGTTTCAAGAAACTTTCCCTAGAAACTAAAGTTGCCTGTAGTCATAGAGCAGATGTACTTCTTTGGAACAGCTATAAATCCTTCGAGTACCCTAATAAATACACTGCACATTCATTGGAACAATGTGCCCCATGGATTTAAACTGCATCTTATCACTTTTTCCTGAAAATAATTATCACACCTATTAGAGGCTATATTTGGGATTTTTACCCTTGTACATATATCTGCTTTCCTCTCTCTAGACAGATATTCTGCCATGAAGGATGTGTGCATTTGCAGCCTGATTTTCTCCCCAAAGAACAGAAATAACCCTAAGACTATACACCGGGGCACTGCTTACTGTTAAATCAAGGTGCCCTTGAATATGGCTGGAAGCTACAGGCACTGAATCTCCTACTTTTAAACTCTTCCAGGAGCAACACAAACCTTAGTGCACAAAATAATTTTCTAAGTGTCTCTTTTCGTATCAATCCATTGGATGCCCATGCTGTAATCGTGAGAAAGTAGTTGAACAAGAATTTCAGAGCAGCATAATCTTGGCGATATTTCTGTTAAGTGCTTTTCCAAAATACTATGTTGGTCACAGTTGCTACTATGGAATGACTTTCTGAGAAACATCTTCATTGCAAAACAAAGCCAAATGAAAGCTCTATACGTCAATATTTTTTAAAGACTTGACGAGCTATATTTAGCGATGCTGCCTAGGTTGGATTCAGATTCTTGGGACAGTTTGCAGATGATTAAATTTTTCCTTATGAATCAGATAACAGCCTACCAGGTATCAGTGCTAGAATCTTTATTTTTCTCTGAAATTCAAAAGGAATTCAGTAAGTAGAAAACATTAAAAATAAAAAAAACCCAGAAAAAAACAGATTGAACAACCTCCCACAAGGGTAGCACAGATTTATGAAAAATCCACAGAGTATTCTTACCAAAAAGAGAAACAAGATGTTACAATAATAGGGATGGGGCAAACAATGCGCAGGGCCAGCCCAAGTGAGTCCAACAGGAAAACTGTAAATAAATTCAATCACAGAAAGACATGCCTGATAACTCTAGGAATAGAACTAAACATTCCTTTTGATGAATGTACAATGGATACATGTAATCTTAAACAATGAAGAACAAAATTATTTTGTGCAGACTAAATTCATAGCATGCTGAAATCATTCCTCCTTGCATTAATGAGACTCCAAACATCAAGAGCTGGTCTGGATTGAAAATGATGAGTGGTAGCTTGCATTACAGCTCAGACCAATGTTATTTTCATCGCAAACAGAATTTTCCCAATACAATACTGGGAGCAGATAGCTCTGGATGTAGTCCTTAGGGACAACAAGCTAAGCTGCTTTCTCTCAGCAGACAGATGATATCTAGGTGTTCACCTCAGCAAAGAAATGGTACTATTCAAAAAATTAGTAGTAATCCATACTCAGGGACTAAAAAATCCTAGAAAATCCAAGAGACATTTCCTCATAACAAGCAAAATACAGTGCATACTGACATCCTGCAGACATGTGTGGATGAGATGCTTCACACAGAAAAGTAATGATACTGTGAAAGGCACAAATACTCAGGTTTGCGGGAAGCTTGCAGTACAGTAGTCACAAAATGATCTGTGTATTCACTTGTAAAAAGAAATCTTGTTTATGAACAGCAAAGCCATATGAAAGCATTGCTCCTTTTCCAGAAGTAATATTCATCAAGTGTATTTTGGACTGATATGGAAATACATCACATATAAATTACCTATGATTTTCAGTGTTTAAAATTTTAAAAGGGACAGCAAATGTAAGGCATATTCCCCCTTCCTCCTGCCCTGAGAAGTCAAAACAAAAGTACTAATGTCTTTCTAATGAACACTGTTTTGTTTATCCAGAATCCAAGCAACAACGCACACAGGCTGAGAGTCAGCATAACCCACTGTGTTTCAAGAAACAAATCAAAACTGATATTAAATCAATATCCTGATGATTTGCTTCCCCAAAGCACTCTCACTCCCACAACAGGAAGGCTGCTGAAAATTAAAGTAGCAATGCATCATAATACTCATTTAGATTAGCTTTATTGGACACATGAACAGATTTTAGCCAGTGTTAAGTGCTTAATTATCACTCTTGTTTTTGGGGGGGCATACACATTATCCATCTACTCTCCATGAGATTTAGGTTACATCAGTGAATACACCAATCTCACACATTTTAGGCAGGAATGCTATTAAATGTGGTGCTTTATATGGTCTGCTAAGGGAGTTGGCATGCCAAGTTTCAGTTAGACTGAGCAGAATTGCTCACCCCAGTCCTTCTGTTGAACCTGCACACAGTTCAGGATAAAATAATACCAAAATTTCAAGCACACTCTAATTTCTATTTCTGCTATATTTGGAAAATCATAAATGTAAGTATGTTTGTGCAAGCCTACATTTTTAACCCTAGTATCAATGATACTAACCAGTAGACACTGAATGTAGATCTACATTACCTCATAAAAATAGGAAATGGCACAATCATGGGACCTCAGGTGGTTCATGGTGCTAAATTGTTAACATGTTCCCTGGAACTGTGCTCACTCACTCCAAGTGCTTTCTCCATCGCAGAGTCCTGCCATGGCTTGGTGGACAGGTCATTCCAGGGATGGCTCCCAGCAAGCAATGCACATGAGACCGAATATTTATGATACCCTATGCTCTGTCCAGCCCTCTAATGCTACCCTGGCAGGCTTTGCCTCATCTTGCACAAGCACACATCCTTCCTGCCACGTTGAAGGGCGTGATGACACACATGCTGCCACATGGATGGATCCTGCACAGCTCCCACATTACTTCATTGTTTGAACTGGACACAAACACACACACACACACACACACACACACACACACACACACACACACACAATCAGTATTTTCTAATACTACAGCAACACAATGTGTGACTCACAGAAGGTCCAGGACCAAGGAGTGTGATCTGTGGGTGCAGGCAATTTGTTTCTGTGGAAATGAGTCCTCATCAGTGTGAACAGGGCACAGTTTACATGGCATAGCCTCAAAATGCCAGGATCATATCTTAGCCTGTTCTCTATTTAGTGGCATCAGTATAGCCTTATAGACAGTCCAGGTTGATATTTGCAAACAGAATATGGAAACTCCTTTGCCTACCTTGGTGGATGTGGTCCAGCTGCCCAAATGTTGCCATTACTGTTGGAGATGCCCCAGAGAACACCACCTGGATGTCAGCTGTGGTTTCAGAAGGGTGCATGACTGCTACCACACTGAAGCACTGCTGTGACACATACCTTGTGCCATGTGCAGGTGTCTGACATGATCAACATGATTTCAAATGGCAGTATGTACCATATGCAAAGAAATGCACTGAACTCTGACAGTGAAAAAATCGGGTGCATTCTAAATTCTCAAATAACCAATACCTATGTATCTCATGCTTGTCTGACACTGATGAACAGCATCTGGGAAGTGCTTCTTTGCTGCAACTCAGAAGAGATGGTCTGCAGACTGGGTACAGACTACAGACAGACATAATTAGGAAATCTGGAGCTATGAAGTTCAAGAGAGTTGGAAATCATAAATGGTAAAAAAATCATGCTTACTTAAGGAAAACTGGGATGAAAACTTAATTGCTGGTATATTTTAAACTGGAAAGGCTAATGGTAGGAAAAAAATGTCACTGTAAATTGAATGTATTTAGTATTTTTGCTTGTGCTTTGGGGTTCACACTTAGACCACAAGAAATTCAAAGCTGTGACTTCGTATTCTGAACACCTACTGAATCTTCATTGTGACTCACCTAAAACTTAAGAAAATGAAGGGGAATTTTTATATTGACCTCACTGAACTTAATGTTAGGCTCTAGGTTTCTTTTTCTATGTACAGTTTGATTTGTGAACATTATGCCCAGGTTTGTTTTAAGAGGGTGTCTGAGTTAATGTGCTATGTCCACATTTGCATGCTTTGGATGAATGAGCAGAGGCTTCCTGCAAAATCACTGTAACAGTCAGTGCTCAGGCCTGCTGAAAAACAAGGCCATTTGCTGAAAAAGCTGAGTATAGTGTTATTAGCCTAATTGTGGGCTCCAGAAAAGGAATGTGGTGTCTTGTATTAATAGGTATTCTGCACCTCCTGTTTACCTGGAACAAGAGTTTGTTAGTTTGCTCACTGATTACAAACTCCATTAACATCACTCCAGAAAAGATGATCCAATCTAGCTAGAATGAGTTTAAACATATAGGCAAATAAAAGAATGCTTGCTATATCCTAATATGGGTATAGTTTCACTGTCTTCAATGAAAGTGCCATTCCAAGAACCATGAGAACACAGAAGTTCCTGTGGCAGTACAGGCAGCCATGAAGAAGACCACACATCTGGTGTGACTGCTATAGAACAGCAGGCTGTCCTTATTACAGAATGCCATTTATAGTTCAAAGCTCCTCATGGAGGGTTAAATGCTTTAAGTTCTTATGACTGATGCCATAATGGCAGAGTCAATAATATCTAAATGATCTCATCTTAGTGTTCCTCAAAACTGAAGGCATTCCAAAATGACAGGTACCATAAAGCTACAATTTTGTCAAAAATGTACAATATAATTTTTATGCTACATTTCTGTATCTTTTCTGCCTATCATTAGTTCTAATAGAATAGACAACACTGATGATGCATTCACAGTATAGTAAGATATTTCATCTGCCTTCCAAGCCCAAACTAATAAGAAACTTTTTTGGCAAGTTTAATATCCTTTGATTACAGCACTGAAACAATTGGTGTTCCAGTGACAAACAGTAAAAGAAACTTAGATTTGTCTCTCTTGCTGTGCTGTATTTGTCTATACTATGTATGTAAAAGAGGTGATAGTAAAGTATGTGGAATCTGCTTCCAAGGATTGTCCAAATGCTTGAGCTCTCAGTTTTTAACTCAAGTGCAAACCAAGCTGTTGGCACAGAGACCAACAGCCAAAGAACAGTTGGAAATGAAAGGAGGCTAAGTCACCTTAAATGCTAGCTAATTGGTAGGGGTGGGAGATCTCTAATCACTGAACTTCACAGCCAGGCTCATTCACACTCCCACACTTTATCCCAAGACATTTCAATACATTTCCTTCACGCTACAGAGTTCATCATGGAGGATGTTCTTGTATTAGGATGGATGACAGGTGATGGATAAGCCCCTTTCTAGGAAGATGGGAGGTTGCAGTCTCATCAGCCAGGGGAAGGAATTAAACCTAGACTTTCCATGTGCCTGTGAATGCTGTCATAATGGGCTTTGTCGTGCTTGATGTCCATTTTGGAAGACAACCTCTGCTAGTGGTTCAAGGTGATGCTACTTTGAACATATATAAATATATGATCCAGGTTTTATGTGGGGATGTTTCCTGGTGCTGATGTGTAAAACACCAAATATGTCAAGTAAGTCAAGATCTAAAATATTAACCTGCCCTAAGCAATGACTGGCTATTTCTAGCTAGTGGCTCCCAGATATTTTAAGCCAACAAATCACTGCTGAAGTTTACTTTCCCATGGGTAAATTTTATTCCTTAGAAACGCATTACTGAAAAAACTCTGAATGGATTTTTTTATGTGTTTCTGAGACCAAGCTTGCAGACTGTTGGTTTAAGTTCTGGAACTTGTGGCATATCTCACAACGAGGAACCAATCTGTCCCCAGATATAAGTAATGCTAATGCCTGACTCAAAGATTTGGATTCAGCTCTGGGCTCAATCAGTGTGTCCACTCTTTTTTTGCATCTAGCTCTGCAAGATCTGATTCAAAATTCACTGACAGATTGCTACTGGCACTGGGCCATGTCCAATTGAACAGATACACATAGCCCCAAAACTGTCATTCAAGTTTTATCACTGGTGTTCCCATTGAGCAGTACTGATGAGCTAAATTACAAAAAGCAAAAACATTTATTTTTTGAAAATGAAGACTTCAATACCTCATTGTTTGAGAAGAAAAGAAACAGTATAAATTGAGACAGAGAAAGGACATAACCTCAGTAAAAGAGGAGTTTCAGCCAAGAGTCAAATAAGGGAAGTGATTTGTTTTAAAAATCTCTAAAAGGCATTGGAGCAAAGCTTAATCCTTGGACACTATGCATATATTAACCTCTACAAAGACTTTGATCAAATCCTTAAATGTCATCAGCCCCCTTCCTGTTTCTTCCGGGCCATATAACATCACACACATCACGAGAATTGACCTTTATTGTTTGCAGGCAAGACCGAGGATATTTACATCATCCACACACGGCCCAGAAATACCAGTCTCTGTTCCTTACAAGATCTAAATATCTGACAGTGCATGGAAAGCAGAATTGCATACCCACACAATAATTTAGATTACAAGGAACTCCTGGAGGTCATCTGGTTCATGCCTGCCACCTCCTCTTCACATCCTCATTTGGTTCAAAGCAGGGACAGCTTCAAAGATGGGTCTATCTTCAAGTCAGATCAGGTTGCTCAGGGCCTTGCCTACATCAGGTTCTGAATATCTCCAGAGAGGGAGGTACCACAAACTTACTCAGGAGTCTGTTCTGATACTCAGCCACCTTCACTGCACAAAAAAACCAAAAAAAAAAACCAACAAAAAAAAAATTCCTAAAATCTAATTGGATTTTCCTGTACTGCTGCTTGTATCTACTGCCTCTCATGCTTTGGCCATAAGACTGCGGCTCCATATTCTTAGTAACCTTTCATAAGGTAGCTGAAGGCAGCAATAAGATTCCGTCTTTGTTTTCATCTCTTCAGTCTGAACAGAGCTTCTCTCATTTCCTTGTATGCCCTCTGCTCCAGGCCCCTGACTACCTTGCAGTTAGAATTAGTTGGAGGTTTGTATGGAAACTGCCCTCTTTCCTATGGCAGTGAATGGATTGCTAATTGGATAGAGGACCCATTTGGCTGGACACGTGAGGGACTTATTCTTTGTATTTGACCTCCTTTTAATTATAAGGAAAGGCATTACTGTGAGGAATTTTATGTGTGTGTATATGAAGGAAGATAGGTAACAAGATACTCTGATGAATGACATAATTTGAAACAAAGGCAGCCTCAAATTGCATTTCCTAATTTTCATAAAACTGGGCTTTGGACTATACAGATTATCACTAGTTTGAAACACAGTGTTTTTTTTTTAATAACAGCAAAAGAAGTAAATCTATGATGTCATAATCTTGTTGGCAACTATACATAAAACCATAAAATATAAATATTGAAAAAATGCCATATATATATATATATATATATATATATATATATACACACACACACACACACACCTGTGTCGAAGTCTTTGTGTTGCACCAGCAAAATATCTATGGGAATCAAACATTAAACACCATTGTAGTCACCCTTATGTAGACATATCTTTTTCATATTCAGACTATTCTTTGAAAGCCTTAAAAATAGTATTTGGCTGTTCAGACATGAGCCCTCTCCATTCCAGACAATAGCATTAGAGTCAGGTGAAGATGAAATGGTAACAAAGACAGCTAACATTTTTTTCTGAATATTTTGTGTCTGATGTTTGTCTCCTTTTGTGAAGATGCAAGAGACTGAGAAAATAGCTCCTCTGCCACCTTTCATGTCAGTATGAAAAGTGATAAAATCGAAGTGATGGCTAATGGTCAGGATCATTTAAATAGCTCTGTCAGGCGTGCTTGAGCTATCTGACTAGTTTTCATTTTGGCTTTTTGACTCATTTGTCCATAATGGTTTGCTTTTTGCATCCAGGAGGAATGTGATGCTCAATTAGGACTCAATCATGTGGTGCACTGAGAGGAAAGTTACTTATGTGTTCAGTAATTGGAGGTCTTCGACATGTGCTACCTCTGTGTGCATTTTACTGCACACAGAGATGCAAATGCACTTGCCCACAGGAGATGTGTCCCAGCAGTGCCTGCTGGGCAGGGGAGAGTGACAGCAGTGCCATCTACACAGAGCAGTGAGTGAAGCAGATTTCTCATGCCTTTTGTTTTAAGACGAAACAATTTGAATGGGAATTGGCTCCCTTGCATTTCCATTTGGAAGCAGAGAGAGAAAGGTGTATTTTGGGACCCATTGAAGGGTCAGGCACTTTGTAGGCAAGATGGTTTAGGTGGTTTAGAGCTACATAATGGAGGAAGTAGCTGTTTTCTCCAAGCTCTCACATTATTTTTTTTCTCAGAGCCCTCAGCAGTACAGAAAATATTGGGGATGCAGATATGAATTGACCTGGCCATTCATTACAAAGGCATTCTGTCTCTGATGTCCCCTGAGCAAAATCCAACACATCTTGCTTGTGATGTCTACTGAGGGGTTCACGGGTAGACACCCCCACCTCTAAAAAAAGGAACAGAATAATCAAACTTCAGAGCTTCCATTCATGGCCAGCAGAGAAAATGCTTTTGGAGTGTCCAAGCTGCTGTTTTCTGTGGGCAGCATGGGCATCACTGACAGAGTGCTCTTAGAGCAGATACTGATATCAAAAGCACTGGCTCCGGTGTGAAACTAAGGTGACTTTTTTTTGGTTTTGCTTTTGTCTGTGACTATGTTGTTTTTGATGGATGAGTTGGGAAAGCTGCTTGTGCTAGATATTGAAATGCTGCTGTGGGGAATTTGTGTTCTTTCACATGTCCAGCCAATTGGGTTCTCTATCCTGGTAGCAACAGATTCATTGACCTGACGTAGGCAAGGCCCTGAGCAACCTGATCTGACTTGAAGATAGACCCATCTTTGAAGCTGTCCCTGCTTTGAACCAAATGAGGATGTGAAGAGGAGGTGGCAGGCATGAACCAGATGACCTCCAGGAGTTCCCTGTAATCTAAATTATTGTGTGGGTATGCAATTCTGCTTTCCATGCACTGTCAGATATTTAGATCTTGTAAGGAACAGAGACTGGTATTTCTGGGCCGTGTGTGGATGATGTAAATATCCTCGGTCTTGCCTGCAAACAATAAAGGTCAATTCTCGTGATGTGTGTGATGTTATATGGCCCGGAAGAAACAGGAAGGGGGCTGATGACATTTAAGGATTTGATCAAAGTCTTTGTAGAGGTTAATATATGCATAGTGTCCAAGGATTAAGCTTTGCTCCAATGCCTTTTAGAGTTTTGCACATTTTTCACTTACCATGAGGGAAAAGTTTGAAAGAATCTGTTTGTTGATTGCTAATGGTCCTTACAATGACTCTTTTAGATACTAAATCAATTTTGAGTCTTAGGAAATACAGGTGGGCCACAAGCACCAGCTGATACAAGTATAGATGTTCACAGAAATAATACCAAAACAATTTATATCTATTTAAAAATGTGTACCTTTGAGGACAAGAGCTCCAAACTAAACTTCCTAACCTAACAGAAGAATTACTTAGGGCTTAGTAAACAAACAGTTAATCAAAATACTTAGTGTCTGAAATGTAAAATAGTCTCCTCTCTTAGTTTCTGTGACGAAGAATACTGGATAGGATTGATACCAGGACCAGATGAGAAGGATATAGTTCCATTATATCCTTTTAGAGGAAATACCACACTCTCTATGTAGGAAACCTGAAATGGCCATACAAAAATTAAAGGAATAGATATTACTTGAGATCGTTTTCTAAAATTGGATGCAAGCATACTTACTAGGGAATGAAAATGCAGGGAATGAAAAGTGTATCTCAGAAATGTTTTAATGATTTTTTCTGACAAAATTCTGAAGGGATTCCAAGAAAAAGGAGGTCCTATACACAAATTTACAGTGCCAAAAATATGAATAACCATTAGACTCTATGTAGTCATGGTGATGATAAAAAATATGGTATGGAAGGGGTGTACCAGGTTTATATGTGCTGCTGGAGTTATACCATATTTTAAGACTCCTTGACATGGGAGTTATAATACTATAATAATCATCGTCTTATACTTCATAATTAGAAATTAAATTTCAAAAGAAATAAAAAAAATTAACTTATTCTCTATGTTTTAAGTCAATATATGAATGAACTAAATTTCATGTATGTCAGTAATGTCTTCTGGAAAATTTCACCTCCCTGGTGCTTTACAGACTTGAAAAGTTGACAATTTTCTGTTCTCTTTGTAAACTACTTCTTGGAGGCCTTGGAAGAGTGAAGAGAGAATGTGTGGGCAGCATTTCTTGCAGGGATTGGAGAGAGTTCTCTGAGCAGTGTTAGTGTGGGCATCTAACTAGAGAGGACAAGGCTGTTAGTGCTTTAGTGACAATTGAGGTATTTAGTGGTGAAAGAGAGACACAGCCCATGCATTTAGAAACACTGACAGTCAGGTCAAGACAAATGCACCTCAGTATCTGCCATACTCTGCATTAATCAGTAGGATGAGACTGTCCTTGTTAGAAGGCTTCACAGATTGTTGCTTTTTAATTTTTGTTAAGAGGGGCAAGGGAAATTTCTATTTTGTTGCAAAGCTTATATGAAATCCTATTGCAAATGATTCCATTCTAAAAGAATTGAAGCCCTGTGGGGGAGTTGGAGGTAGCTCAGCAGGGCAGTGGTTGTGGTCAGCAGATTGTACAGCAAACACAGCTGGTGACAGCAGCTATAAAAAATAAATCCAGCTCAAATCTGAAATATTTATTCTTCTGTGATGTATCTGAGATTGTCTGTCTCTGTAAGAAGTGTTAGGACAAGGAGGGGATAAAGAACTGGGAAAAAAATATCTCTGATAGGAGAAATCCATGTGTCCATGCAGAAACCTGAATGCCATGGGTCCTGAGGAACAGCTTGGGCAGAAACCTCCTGAAACACTCCACTCTCTGCATGTGGAAGGTTGGACTGCAGCTGGATTTGAGTCCTCCTGCCTCTACTGAAACAGGCTGCCAGCCTACCTGGGAAGAAGTAATTTTTCCCTAGTTATCTGTGTGTGTTACTGGTGTGATGGATCTTCACACATTGCTTGCTGTTTTTCACAACATTAAGCATTGTGCTTGGTTCTGATGACAAATCCTCAAAATAAAGATCACAGAGCCCCTCTCAGGTTTACAAAGATAAAGATTTGCAGCCCATTCCCTTTCTCTTAAAGCACAAATAATGGACCTTTTTTGTCAGATTTATTTTTAAAAATTTAAAAATTACTTCTGGGACCACCCCAAATACCTGTCAACAACAAATGTGTGATAAGTGATTATCATCACTACTTCAAACCGTTTGAGTACAGAACTTTCTTCTTGCAGAAAAAATTCTTAATTACACTCCTTTAGTCCTCATTTTCTTTTCAGAAGACAGAGTTATGATGACCTTCTCTTCTTGCAAGGCTGCTATGTGAACCTTGAGTCTTCATTCATATTTAGCTGAAAAGATTTTCATCTAGTACTGTGCAACAAATCAAAAACCTGCAGCAACCTGAGGATATTTTATAGTCAATCTAGCAAGACTCTGCAGTTTTCATAGGGAGTAGTAATATATGACCTAGACAAGACCCAGACAAGGGCTTGTGAGAAAGACTGTGCAGCTTTAAAATGATTGCTTTAGATGTAGGAAAGAAATATGGATAATCACTGCCATCCCCTGACCCAGGGTAGTCTTCTGAGAGATAAGTATACAGCTGGAGACAAAAAACATCTGGGAGTTGGCAGCTTTTGCAGCTGGGTCATACCACTTGAAGCTGAGATTCAAGCTGATGTATATATAAATAAAACTTTTGAACATTGCCTTGAGTGGAGATGAGGGGATGACTTGTTCTCCCTCCTGGGACAAGAGATTTTAAGCCTTTCCAGAAGAGAAGTGTCTGGAGACAGTGTTTACTTTTTAGGCTATAAATGACCAAAATGGTTTCAACAGTAAGTCCTTAAAAAAGCAAGAGACAGTTTTGCATGGTTCCGAGTATGCTGTACTTGTGAGAAATTTACCTCACTTCCCAGAGGTTCTCTGCTCTCTGTTTTAGACTTTACACAGAGGAAAGCTGACTCCATGGAGTCTGTTTGACATGCAGGCTACTGGTAGCCAAAATAAGCTGCAAGATATGGTACAACCACCCTGCAGAGCTGTATGACTGCATTTAAATCCCTTCTGCTGCTAATGGCTGAATAGAAAGTGGGTCCTGGGCCTGGAGTTAGGGTGTGAGGGAGAGTAATCTTCATCAAGATACTAATGTCTCTTCTATTACTTAGTGCAGCTATCCAGAAATAAGAGAATCATAGAATCATGGAGTGGTTTGGGATGAAAAGGACCTTAAAGATCATCTTGTTACAACCTTTTGCCATTGGCAGTGACACCTTCCACTACATGCCCAAAGCCCCATCCACCCTGGCCTTGGATACTTCTGGGGATGGGATGTCCACAGCTTCTCTCTTCCAGTGTTTCACCTTCCAGTATTCACCCTCACAGTGAATAATTTCTTCTTAACATCCAATCTAATATCCCCTTCTTTTAATTTTAAACTGTTCCTCCCTTGTCCTATCAAAATCTGACCACGTAAAGAATTGCTCTCCTTCTTTTTCTAAAATAAGAAATAATTCAAGACCTGCTTAAAAAAAGGCATAGTCACCCCAGAAAAGCTTTTACAGGCATCTGGATGAGAACCAGTGTGACTGTTTCTAGTGTAGCATTACAAAGTTTTGCACTTCAGAAGGTGAGTGAAAGATGGACTGGTTGGAGTACATAGCTCAGCAAAGCCAGGTGTGTCTCAAAGGCTACCCTAAAATCCACACTGTGGAAGGTGGAGCACTCTGAACCTAGCCAGATAGAAATGTGGGCACAGTGGGTATGTATCTCACTCTGCGAGGCAGTGGTTGGACCATTGTTAATATATTTATATATTATATGCTGAGATGTGTAGTTCCTATGGCAAGGTGACACTTTTCTTTCAAGCAGAAACAGTGGACTCAAATGTATATTTCTCCCCTTAGAAGGCAATTTGGTTACTGCCATGATTTAATCCCAGCTGGCGACTAAGTACCACGCAGCCATTTGTTCACTTCCCCTCTGCTCTCCTCCTGGTGGGATGGGAGAGAAAACTGGAAAAAGGTAAAGCCCATGGTTTGAGATAAGAACAGTTTAATATGATAATAATAATAATAATAATAAAAGTTATGATGATGAAAAGGAAAAGGAAAGAGAGAAATAAAACCCAAGGGAAACGAGTGATATACAGTGCAATTGCACACCACTCACTGACCTATGCCCACCTCATCCCAGAGCAGTGATCAGCCCCTTCCAGCCAACTCCCCCAGCTTACATCCTGAACATGATGTTCTGTGGTACAGAACTGCCCTTTGGCCAGATCAGGTCACCTGTCAATACATTTTTGCCACTTACTCAGCAGACATATTTAAATCATACTTCTAAGTTTCTTTGGCTTTGCCTCCTTTTATTTTTTTTTCCTTGACTCATCACTGGAATCCAGCTGCTTGAAAGTTTGGTGTTTCTGTGACATAATTTACAAGTACCTGAATCCTCTACTGGAATCAGCACATGGGGATCACTGAGCAAATGACTTTTTCAAATGGCCTCTGATTTCCCTGCATTTAGTTGGTATTCCTATATGCCCACAACACTGCAGGCACTTTGTATAAAATTAGGTCATAAATAAAGCCTGAAAAAAACCCCTCTTTAATAGTGACATCATAAAGTTCTGTGGTTATTGCTTCTCAGTGGTTTCAAAATCAAATTTTCTTTCTATATAAATAAAATGGTGTGAGATTTTTAGCTAATTAGCAGCCCTCCCTTGGAACGTGAAAGTCAAGCACTTTATTTCTAACTTGGGGATTATTTCCTGCTCTGAATGAATTGCATTACAGGCACAATAAAGAAACAACGGAGCTAGCTCAAAATGGAACTGGGGGAGTTGGTGCCTGCACACAGCATGTTGATGAAACTTTCTATGTCTGTCCCATTAGCTCCAGCTGGTGCAATGAGCAAACTAACGGAGTACCCCCATGAGCGAGGCTGCTGAAGACGATTAGCTGCCTGCAGATGTGTTACACATCACCTGAGACAACTTGGGTGAACTGCAAAGTTCAGGTGAGATGCTGATCAAATATTAGATTTGATCTGTGAGGTGGCAGGTGGCCATTTGGGTGTGATATAAGACCTTAAGAATCTCCTGCTTGCCTAGCTTGCAATTACAGCCCCAAATAATATAACCATCTTTGCCTGCAAAGGCAAACACAACCTCTCCACCTCAATAAAACTTGCCATGTACCTTTGTCAGCCCTAGACTGGATTATTGTAGTGTACTCTATTTAGAGTGAAATATGGAATTCACTTGAAAAATGGAGTAAGCATGGAATAACCACAGCCTCACTGCTTACTAAGTGGAATGCTATGTCAAGAATGCATTACACATTGCTTTGGGGTTTGCTGTACTAATATATTAGCAGTGAACCTTTTATCAAGACCTATTCCAAATTTTATCCATTCTGCTGGAAGGAATATTCTTTCTTTTCTGAATTAACCACCCTGGATTTGTTGATATTACAGACAGACAGAACATAGTCTTAACCTATTGCAAAAGAACTTTCTCTCATTGCCCTGGATTTTTCTAGAGATGAAAAAAGGCTAGAAAATGACAGAGAGAGAATATGACTCTTTCTAGAAAAGATCTAAAGAGTTTGGCCCTGATGCAAGTGGCAGAAACTCCCTGTATCTGTTTCACACAGCACTTGCTGCAGGGTTCCCCATGGCCTGTAGACTACATACACTGAGGAGTGCCAGGTATCTGGGCAAAGTATTCTGAGGGTAATAGTGGGATGGCAGATGATAGGATAGAGTTGGAAAAGTATACTGGCTTGGGAGGTCAACAGCAGTTTGACTTTGTGCTTCATCTGCTGGCTTTGGGGAATGGTTCCTGATATCCTTCAAGCTACATCCATATCTTGGAGGATATTTATTAGTGTGGGCCAAAACTGTGATGGGAAATGAATCAGCCATGTAAGCAGTGTGTGACTGGAGTGACTTGGTCCAACCCTTGATCACACACAGCCTTTTTGTATTCAGTGATCCAAGTAGATCCATCAGTTCCATATTCAGACAAAGACATAAATCCTCAGGTACACCTTGTGTGTGTAGTGGCTAATGTTTCTTGCAACAGCAGCTGGAAATGTCTACCTTGTTTTTTTCTGCTATCTCCTCAGTTCTCTTAAGCCTTTCTTTTGCAAGATAGTCTTACATTTTTTAGGTCTGACAGGTAGTCATTGTTCCCATACATGACCTTGTATCTAATTATCAAAATATGTTTTATCTGAATAGACTAAAATCATAGGTGATTTAGATCACTCTCTTGGGCAGTGCTATTCTATTAAATATATATCCTGAGACCAGTCTGTGCTCATACCTGCAAAGTTCATAGTGAATTTTACCAACATACACACTGAATGCTACAAGATCTATAACTGGTTTTCACAGAGTTCTACAGGAACACATGGTTATATAGAAGAACACAGTTGCTTGGAAACATGGGCATTCCCTCTATTTGCTGAGACCAGCAAGCCAGCTAGTCAGTCCAGATAATTCTTTTTGAAATTACAGGAAGTGCTTATACATATTGAAAAATCTGTCTCTGTTCTTAATGCTTTTAATATATGTTTTCTCTGTGTTTTGTAAAAGAAGATTTTAAAGCAGGATGTTGTATATGTCACTTAAAATAAGAGAGATGCATTACTAAACTAGATTACAGAACTGATCTTTGTGAGAAACAAGATCACACAGAGATGTTCTGAGTTTTCAATCTGCAAACTCTTGCTTTCACAGCATCATTTTCAGGTTTTGGGGTTTTCTTTCTGTAGAAACCCGTACAAGATTTTTGCATTTTCTACAAGACGGCCCTTGAGCTCAAGTTCTATATGGAAATTCTGACTATGTAAGCAGCAATATGCTGGAAAGAAATGGCATCAGACTGTTGCCATACTTCTTTTTCTGAAGTAATTTCTAGTGGAACAATAATTTCTAGTATATATTTTAATGTCAAATCAGCCTCTGTCAATAACCCTTTTGAGTTGCTAATTTTATATGCTTAATATTGTAATTTTAGTTTCTCTTCCATGTCAATGCTATTTTGATTTACATAATTGAGCTATCTTTTCAGAAATAATTTGATTTTATTTATTATTTTAGCAAAGCTCTTAATTGTCTACCTTACCTTGGGAGAAAACTTTTTGTACAAGCTCGCCGTACATTTATTTTTCTCACCCATTATCTGATGACCTACTGCATGCTTTTCAGTATTTTTGTATAACTGGGCTAAATCTGATTTTTCAGAACCACCAGATATCTGCATTGTTGTCCCTCTGCAATTTTTAGTGAATCCTACACTATCCACACTAGAGAGGTAATTTCTGCATTCTCCCCATTTCACTGCATCTGTGACTTAGATCACTGGACACTGCCTTCATCTACAGATGGTTGTTTTGTTGGATATTTTTAACTTGCTTGTTTTTTGTATTTTTTAAGGAAAAGAAATACAGGACAGAGAAAGAATCACTGAGCCATGAGGGATCAAATAAAACTCTTTACCACTACTGCATTCTGGGGCCTAGCCTGGTAGTTTTTTCCTCAGTAAGACAAGAATGCCAGGAACATCCCTGGAGAACCTGAAGATCGATTGTCCATGCAGATAAAGTATGAGATCAGTCACAGGAACAGTTTCAGCATCGGCCAGCTCTCCAGACCAATTTTTTGGCATGGTTTGGGAATTGCTGTAGGCTGGGCATCACAGTTTTCATGAGGCCCCCAAGCTTGGTGAGATTTAACCATGATTGTTCCAAGTTCTCAGTTCATTAAATTTCCTCTGGGTTCTTCCTGAGTCAGGAACCCTCAGACTATGGAAGGAGCCACCCTATTGGTTGTCACCATGGGCGAGTAACCATGGGCAAGTTACCTAAGCTAATTTGCAATTCACACATCAAGCTGGACACATCAAAATCAGGCCCTGGGTACAGCAGTGCTGTCTAACAGAAAACACAAACAGCATGAAGTATGTTCTTCTAGGAGACACAAAAGCTATAAATGAGAAAAAGTTGACACAGAAAGCCCTGTCTTATTTGGAGAGGAATGAATGAGAAAGAGGATGGACAAGGAGCACAGCTACATCATGGGAGTCAGAGATCCTTGAGATCACCCCAACCAGGCTCATAGACCTGGTGGCTGGATGGCAGACACATGTCAATTGAACAAATTAGTCCTGTGGAGAGGCAGGTCAGGAGTTGCAGAATGATGCTAAAATATTGTTATTGCTTCCAGGACGTGAGCTGGCAGCTTCCCATGCTGTGGCATGGTGAGTGGCAGGATTACACTAGCTCACCCAGAGCTGGCTTCTGACTTTTTAGGCTGTGTTACTGCAGAGCACAGAGCTGACCTGTAATATATTTTTACTTGTAAAGTTCAAAATGGGAGGGAAAAGAGCAGCGATATCTCCCTGAGAGATCAGAAACCACTAGAGATTTTGCATAAGGAGAAGAGAAAAAAAGAAAAGAAGACCTGAAAGAGATGGCAACTTGCCAATAGGTTACTCATGGACAGTAATAACAAGTGGACCCACAGGGATAAAACAGCAGCCACAGGATGAAGTCTTGTCGCAGAAAGACTTTGCTTTCCCCAGATGAAACCTCAGGCTTCTGCTCCTCTCCTACACTGTTCAGGTCTATTTTCATTTCAATGAAGTATCGTGGAAGTGCACTGGAAACTAGCCAGACTCATTCTTCCCAGCTCTCCCTGTTTTACAGTACAAAGCGCTGTGCAAACTCCCGAGGCACACAACTCTCCTGCTTGTTTTGTTCTGCTCTCCTGCATTTGCAAGCCTCTTGATTAGCTGGTGGCCCCAGGCTCCCCCAGCCACCATTTGGGAATGCTCACCCTGAAGGATGACACCTGCTTGCCTCCAGAAACTAGGGACATCCTGGTGTGTCGAGGCAAAAGCTCCTGATGCAGTTTTTATGAATGACTGTGAATCCTGAGACTCGAGCTCGGAGCCTGTGAATGCGGCGTGTTGTGGCTGAGCACTGACAATGAGATGATGCACAGCTTTGGCCTTAAGTGAGATTTATAGCTAGGGCTGTTCATGATGCAAAGAATCTGTCAGTGTCAAAAGAAAGACAGAAAGCAGTCTGATCATTTTAAACAGTTAATTGCAGAGGTTGTTCTCAGTTGAATAAAGTTACAGGCATGGGATGTCAAAAAATTTCTTTCCTGGGTGCTTAAAACTTCTCTGTTTAGGCTGTGAAGTTTTCAGTCTGCAAGTCTGAAAAACTCAGCTATATGAACATATGTTGTTCTTATATGATACAAATATATCTATGCTTTTATCACATGGAAACATTCAGATAAAGACTTTCCAGATGCTCCCAATGCCTTGGATTTAACATAATGTTTCCTAAAAATAATGCTTCAGCCTAGCTGTGATGCGTTGCCAATTAGCAGCTTGTATAAATCTCTCAATAATGAACTCATAGAAAAAAATATTTCAGTTTTTTTTGATTTAATTAGACATCAACTTAATTTTATAGGAGGGGACACATTGAATATGCTCGTTCTTTGGAAAAGAAGTCCAAGAGATAACACACTTTCTAACTTGCAATAAATGTTTTTTAGTTCACTTTTTGCTCAATTCAAGTGTAATTTCCTGGACAAATTCCCCAGTTTTCAGGCAATGTTTTCAAACAAAAATGTATTTGAGCCAGTTTGAATGTAAATGTTTTGTGTGTGAGAAAATGTACATGTGTGGTAAAAGGAAGTACAATTGGATTCAATCATAGTACTTTTAGTAATCTTAGTCCTTTTACCTGACACATCACTTATGCCAATCAGGAAATCTAGATAAAGTTCTACTAACACGGAAATACCAGCAGTGCTTTTCTCCCTTTCTCCCTTGAGAGGTGACACAGAAAGAAATGTTTTTGTTTAAAATATGATTTGGACTATTTTCCTTTTGCACAAATCAGATAAGGTCCATAAATGAGAAACAACTTGGATTTTATTTTAATGAGGTTCACAATCCATGAAAAAGTTATTGCCATGCAGCAGGTAAGAAATCAACCTAAATTCTGTGTCAGCCTGCTGCTCATGCACAGAGGGCTCCCTGTGCAAACATACCCCAGTAAGTGAAGGCTACTCACACTGTGAAATCCAGAAACACCATGAGCTGGCAGCTGAGAGGCCTTGTGCTTCAGAAAAACAATAACAAGAAAATGTTGAATTTCTCAAGGTGTGTGGTGAATAACAGCACACAGTGCTTCTTTTCTTGGGGGAATATGAGTGGATTCAGAGTTGTCTTGCCCCAGCAGATAGATAATTGCTGTAATTCATTAGAGAGGCTAATTTCCATTTTTCATTACTGGAGCAAAACTTTATAAACTGTGTTGAATGGAATGGGAGCTTTTATTTCCTAAGGCTGCATATGTAATCATTTTAATTCAAACAACCAGTCAAACCAGCCTATGCTGGTCATTACGTCTCCTGTCTTCCTGTCATTTTGTAGCTTAATTTCTCCATCAATTCATGCCTAGTTTTACATGTTCCTTCAATTTCTCTGTCTTGAGGCAAACAGCAAAGCAAACTTATTGGTGGTGGTTGGTTTGCACAGTTTCTACAGTTTTCAGAATAGACCAGCCAACATCTAACATTGATCTTACATTATTTATGTTTCAGCTGTGCAAAGAGAATACTTTCATGCCGGGAATGACTTTAAACTATGTCCTATTTTAAGACAAACCTATTTATTTTCCTCATGCCCTTGCCATATTTGCTGATCAAAGCCACTTACATCTAAACAAGCTTTGTTTCTTACAGATGCTTTGCCTGTCTTATTTTATTCTACAGTACAACTGCTCGTGAAGCTGAATTTGTAACTCAGCTACTGTATGCATGACTTCATCCTGTGATGGAGAAGGCAAAGGGTTAAAACTCCACTGTAGGTTAAAGAGGAAAGCAAATCTGTGTCAAAAGAGTTACCAAAAAAACCCAAACCAAACCCCAACCCACCAATAAAATCCCTGAAGGAGCCTACAGGTTAAATCATTAAAATCCAGGGGAACTTCACCATTCTGACTACAATTTCTTTAAGAATTGCCTTACAGTATGCAAACAGGCAATCTGAAAAAGAGAAGAAATAGAGAAGAAAAAGAAAAATGCAAAGTAACAGCAATCAGTGGACTGCTCTCAGAGCAACCCTGCAGCTGGTCTCTAAACGGGAGTGACATTCTCCAGGACTCTTGCTTGGACTATGCAGACCTACAGATGTGTTCCAGCTTCTGCAGTGCTATGCACCAAAGCAAGGAGATATCCAGTAATGATTATTTTTTAAAGATGCACTTTAAAGAACCACCCCAAAACCAGAGTACTTCATGTTTCTGAACCTTTGAAATCTGTAAAATATAGCTGCAATTCTACTTCAGTCTAGCAGGCTACAGATAAGATAGCTGACTACATCAGAAGCTCGTGTTACTTCATTTATTCTTTTATTTGTTTCTTGTCCTGACTAAACCCAGATAAACAGGAAACAAACAAGAATTGTCTGCCTTACTCATATCCCCTGCCTGTTTTCCAAGAAAATGAAGTTCGATAGTCAAGGTCCAGGGTGGAAGGGATCTGAAATAATTCTGACTCAAGCTCTTGGTGCCAAAGCTGTATGTTTGTACAACTCTTTGAAGTCGACAAGAAGACAAGAACCGTTCTTCTTGACAGGAATCCTAAAAAGAATTGTATCCTTAAAAATAAATAAGAAAAAAGCAGCATGATTTTTTCAATGCACAAAATGGTTTAATTCAAGGAGGTGTGGGAGAAAAGGTAGAATCACTTTTCATTTTATCTGAACTGGATTACCCATCCTCCTTTTATGCTTATATGCTTCTTCAATTATTTTCAGAAGATATAACTTGCCTCACATCATCCCATAGATGGCTTCCAGCTCTTTAAGAAATGTACTATGCAAGCCAAATCTCTATGATGTTTACACTTCCTTTCAAGGTGGTTTTAGCAATTTTATCTCATTTATTTTCCTACTTAGGAAAACCTGGCAAGCTATCAAAAGGAAAATGTGCAGATGAGTGCTCTTCATGGAAACTAGATGGATGCTTAGTACCTTCCCAAGCCAGGCTAACTTTGGGTTTTCCTGGGATTAGCTTGTTGAAATTCAAATTCATCTGGTGCCCGTGGATCCTTTCAGGACTAGTACCTCTTCTGATGAAGAGCAAAGTTCTCTCAAGCTGTCTCAAGGCATAAGTGAGTGACTGTGTAGGTGAAAAGCAACTCTTGGCTTTTCTTCTGTGTTGATAAGCCTACACAAGGCTCATGATTTTAGCCTTCCTCCCCTGAATTTGCAGTGCAGGATAACAGCTTGCTGCCCTGCTGGTGGCCAGCATAGTGTGCTCCACACTTAAAATTGTGGGACAAGTTTAGCAGGCTGCAGTGCTTTTGTGCCATCCCTTATGATACAGGTCAGCAGGGCAGGGAACTAAGCACTGTTTTGTGCTGCCCACACCTGAAGCCTACAAGCTAGGCTTACAATTAAAAATTCTCTGTACAGGGAAAAAGTAAAAACTTTACTGATTGCCCTCTTCGGCTTCTGGGACCTGGAGAAGAGATCACACTTTCTGTTTCTAAGCAAAGGTCTCAAGAGTTTTAGTGTTCCCTGAACCTGTACCTGAGCATACAGCCAATTCTCAGAACTGAAATTCCTGGCCATCTTGAGCCTCTCAGCCTGTATGTTCACACATGGAGAAACAGGCTTCTCCTAGTGTCCCCCTTCTCTCCCCAGTGCACCCTTGGTGGAAAATGCAGCACCTTTCTCTGTTGTCTGTTAGAAAACACTTCAGCAAGCCAACAGCTAGAAGAATAAGGTCTCAAAATCAGATAACACTGCATTCAGAAGTGCAATAAATCCTAAAGGGAACCTTAATGTTAGTCTTGTTCTGTGTCACTACTAATAGTGGAAAAGGACAAAAAATTCCCAGTTCATTTAGGGAATGGTTACCTGGATAAGTGCAAAACAAATTTGGAGGTTCTAAGCATCCCACACTGTAGTGCTTCAAATGGGGAAAAAATACTTAGGTGTGCACCTAAATTCAGCTGTGTGATCACCATGCAGCATCAGAGCCCTTCCCGAAAGCCTGATATATTCATTTGCATTTATTGGAGAGCTCCCAGGGTGTGTGTGGGCTCTTTTCTGGATGCAAAGCTCAGCAGCTGGCTTGTATCCTTAGCATCCACTGAGTACCTCTTGAGTATGGCTCATATCCTGTAGTGAGAGTCTGATTTTGGTCACCTTGGTCTAGGTGGTCAGAGCTAAACTTTGGGTGGTTATAAGACAGAAATATCTTGCTCAGATCTTCCTTTTTACAATGACGCCCTTCTAATATCTGTTTTCTCTCTAATGAAGTGAATGGCTGAGAGCAGAGAGAGTGTTATTGCATGGGAATGAGTGGCCTTGAAGTGATTACAGTGCCTTTGCCAAGGGGACACATTAAGGAACAAATGACATTGAAGAATATGTCCCTATATATCACTAACTATTTTCTAGATTTCTGAAAGCGTGTTTGCCAGCCATATTATTTCACATTTTAGCACAGAAATAAATCAACATTACAACCTGTGGAAAATAGGATTTCTTAAAAGTACTTCCACAACTAGCTTGAGAATTCCAGGGGTTTTGTCCCAGAACATTACCACGTCAATTTTCAGCTAGTCACATTCCCAAGTGAGCTGCATGTTTTACAGGCAGTACTTTTTCTCCAATCCATCTTTCCCCCATATGTCTATATCCGGCTGATTTAATGATAAAAGAGATTTTTAAGGGATCTGGTTTTGCCACACTGATTTTTATCAAGCAAGGGGTGACTTGATAAAAGTATGATGAATCTAGGCCTCCGTCTGCAGGCAGAAAAGAGCTGAGTTATCCATCTTCCATTTAACAATGAAAGTCTTTACCTAGAAGAACTAAAGTTGGACTGGGAATAAGAATCTGGATGGGATTGAGACAGGGGCTGTTCTCTTTTCTTTCCCAGCTATGTAAGCATTATAATCTGGGAGACATGGGTTGCAGATAAAAACAGTCATGGTTTTCCAGTCCTTCCACTATGTGTGAAAATGAAAAATACCTGACAAAGAAGAGGATATTCCCAGTCCCTGGGAGTCTTGCATCCTGGACAGTATTCCATCTCTACTTTGCACTTGGAGATGTAGTCTGAATCTATTGCCTGAGCATAAGGGACAAGGGGAAGACATGTGAACGTTCTCCTCTTTCTCTTGTGAGGCAAACAGGTTACAATTCAGATTTTGTTAACTTGGGTATTATGAATATCATGCTTTACAGGAACAACTGATTTGTTTTTCTGGATCACTCCATTCCCACAGTGCAAATAAATGGTTAGAAAACCATACAGAGGCAATGAGCAATGACTGGGAATCCTGCATCTTCTACTTCAGAAGAAAAGGTCTGAAAGATAGAGCTCATCAAGGTGTTCAAGACAGGAATAGAGTTTTAATGTGTGTTCAATGCTGAGTACATTGTGACCCCTTGTTGCCAAACCAAGCAGAAACATCATCAAACTGTACAATAGTAATTCCCTAGAATATCCAGACCATGAGCTCCAGAAAGAAGAATCTATGAACGAAATTCATCTCACATGATGTCAGTCTTCCCGTCTGAACTACAAACTCTTCTTCTGCAGACAATGAGAAGCATTGAGAAGCAGGAACTGAAGAGTCCAAGTGCTACTTAATCCAACAAAGATTTTAAAAATAGCTCAGATCAGCTGTGCCCTGAAAGTGCCTATTTCTCTTAACTGAGGATGTTAACAAATTAATATGGATAACAAATAACGAAGGATATATTATCTGTCTGGCTCTAGGGTTAGATACCCCCATTTGGTCAACTGGATTTTGTCTGAATGAGGGAGTAAGAGTTGGAAAGATTTTTATGTGCAAATTATTTCTAATATTATAAATGTTCTCTGATTTTTTAAGCCCATTAGCATTCACTGTGAGATCACAGAAAAGGAAGTTTCTCACAGGTTCATTTACAATACAGTGATTTTTTTCCTCTAAATGACTGATGCTTTTTTCAGCAGAAGAAATACATTACTTAAATTCCAGTTATTTCTCCATATAGATCACACTTTAATATAGGAGCACTGTAGATATGTTATATTAAAAACACAATGCACTTTAAGCAATTAGCTTTTTACTTTACTTTTTCTAGCAGTTACTTAGGTAACACAGTTATTATTATGTACTGGATTTTTTTATGGCCTTGAATGTTTCAAGAGGAAAAACAACTTTCACTCTGGTCTGTTTTCATGTGGATTCCTACACAGTGTTTATGCTGTCCAAATATATAATAGAAAAAGAAAATTCTCAGCACTTTAAAGCAAAGGCTTATCCCAGGCTTATCCTCGGGACTGCTAAGAGCTGGTTGAGTATTCGAAGCATGGTTTGCTCCCATACAAATGTGCAGTAACGTCAGCTGTTCATCAGGATCTGGCAGTGCATTAGTCTTGCCTGAATTTAAATCTACCAATGTGTGTGTTGATATGTCAGCTGGGTGTCTAAGAACCCACCAGAGACAGTGGAGACAGGGAATGATGTTCAGTTGCCTGCAGATAGTTATCCCCTGCCTTTGGAAACCTTCCCTCTCTTCCAGAACAGATGTCAAATAGGCCCTGCACCATTCCTGAGACTCATGTGAAGTCTCTCTCTGGAAAGGCTGTGACCTCTTAGTCAGTGGCATCTAGACAGTTATTCAAGTTGCCAGTGTCTCATTTTGGTATATTTTAAGATCTTATGAGTAGCTCTGAGCTCCCTCATTCAATATAGATACAAATGAATTTAATGCCATGTTGGAGTCCTCTAGAGCATCCAGAAGATGGAAGAACTTCTGTAAGGCCTTTTTCACATCTCTCAGCTCTTTGCAGATGCCTAGATAGTTCAGGGCATGTCACTTATCATGACACATGTGTTTCAGCAAATAATTTCTGTCTGTTACTGACCCCCTTGACTAGCTCTCCACTGCTACCACGGACGATTAACAAATCCAGCTCCAGAGAGCACCTGTATTAGAGACACTGAATCAGACAGAGTGAATTCCATTTCTTTTGTACCAGAAATAACATTTACATGATGTACATTCAGTACAAAAGCAGCAAGACCCAAAAAAACCAACAAAGACATGTACACGATGGTAATTTATGATTGCTGCCACCAGATCACAAAGCCATTGGCGCATAGTGAAATTGTGAGCTTCTATTCAGTCCACAGTTGACTACATCTGAGTCTTTAATTCTAATAGTCTTAGTCACTTTCACTTTGGTAGGCCTGTCTGGGGAGAAGTCAGGTATTGACTGCTCAGGAGTTAGATTAACTCAGCTCTAGTCCTCTGTAACCTCAATATCTTGTAAAGCCTGATGTTCTTCATAGCTGATGGAGAAACATTGGCACTTCCACAGAGCTATTCATGTAACCTCTGGCAGATATCTACATCAGACTGGGAATTACCCTCTGAAAGTGCTTGTTTTCTTAACCAGCTGTGCCAGTAGTCCATACTACTCAATCCTAATCCTGTAGGCAGAGTTGTCTGTTACCGTGTACCTCAGTACTGGCAGTGTCCAGAACAGGATCTGTTGAAGTGCCTTTCAGGTATTCTCTCATTTTCCATGTTGACTAAGCTGTCAACTGAATTTATATTACTTATAATATTTATTATTACAGTAATATTACATATTACTGAATTTGTAATATGCTGGCTACTAATTTTGCCCTAATGTGGACCTGTGAGGTTGCTAGGGTCTACACCCAGACCCAGGATCTAGAAAATGCTGTTGTGTTTGCTCAGAGATGCACAGTCTTAGGCTTGTCCTCTGTTAATGATGCATACAATTTGATGTGATGAATCCATGCTTTTCCCTTCTCCATCAAACATCTGTAACTAGCCACTCAAGATTTACTGTTTACATTACATTACATACAGCTCTGCATTATAGAAGCATCCTGTATTGCTATCCCAACAACCAAGACTGACACATTGATATGACTGAGGGATGGTAAAAATTGAAGGATGATAAGAGGAGGAAAACAATACAGGAAATTTTTCCTAATGTAAAATATTTGGTTTTGACTAAAGAAGGGTCACAAAAAGGTCCCCATTTGTAATGAGGATAAACCATTTTATTCCTTATATTTTACCTCTCTTTAGACACCGTAATACATATAAAAGTCCATAAAGTGCCATTTTCTGTCTATTACAATCTAAGGAAAACATATGAGACGCTTAGTTTGGGGAATCAATTTCAGCCTGCTGTAGCCTACTATTTGTTCTAAGTGGAGTTCAGCACTGCACACTCCTGTTACAAGTTCACAATATATCCATCTGCTGCAGTCTAACAAAATAAAATAATCTGCAAAGGCTGGAGAAAACTAATTGCCAGTAAAGCATAAAACATGCTTTTCTTTGGAGAGTGAGATTTACTATTTGCAACTAATTTAGAAATTAACTAAGTTTTAATTTCTTGCTTGGCATCTACACTTGTACACAACTGACTGTTGTGGAAAGACATTTTATGTTCTGTAGTCACACAAAAAAGGACCCTCTAATTCTCCATTTTTTATGAAAACTTAAAACTTGTTGGCTGCACTCATCTTAACAATGCAAGAATTCATCATCACAGTGTAACACCTTCCAGGGATGGCAGGCAGCCATCACTGTTACTGTCATATTACTTGGAAGCATCTAAATAAGCATGGTTTATGCACTGCAAGTGGCAACACAAGCCCTGCCACAAATTATTAAGCCATATTTTTTTTTTCCTAATATGATCTCAAAACACTAAAAGTAGAAGATGTATATATAGTTACTATCTTTATCATGAACAAGAACATTAAGAACTGATTTTTCCTTCTGCAGATTCACGCACAGACACATGAAATGAAATGTGATCTGTCTACCTTTTGAAAGAACAGTGCAAATGTATTTCCTGCTTAGATTAATCTTCCAGAGGCTGGTAATACAAACTTTCTGTATATTGGAAAACCCCCCTACTCTTTATTGAGCAGAAGCTGAAACATCAAATGGAAGGAAGTAGATTTTAACCCAGATTTACAAGGTGAAAATTCCACTGAATAGAAGTTGTGCAGCCTTGAAATTAACAATTTTTGTTTGAGTCTAGCTATCCTTCTAGGTACTTGATGATACCACAGTAATGAGTATGATTAGCAGTATGATAAGAACTATGTGTCAATATATCTTATAGATCAAAATCTCCTTTGTGCACATCTGATTCATAGAGCCTAGCTCCAATGCTAAGAAGTCTGGTTACATTTAGACATCTACAAATTGGATCTCTGAATTAATCATCCAGATTATATTCATCCTCAGTGGGGAGAAGAGCATAATTCAGATTATTGTCTTCTCTAAATGAGTAATTTAAGGAAGCTCTGGAGGTGCTATTTTCATCTGTTAGTAAAGGAATGAAGTGATAGCTCAGACTTTGCAACATTAGAAACATGAAAAGCTCGGACAAATAAATCCCAGTTCGTGTTTATCTGGTTTGTTAGGGCACAGATGTGCAAACTTTAGCCTTCTCTTTACTCTAACAGCCAAGTTCAGCAATGACGTAATTTATCAATGTACACAAAGTGAGGAGCCATGACTGTGCCATTTCTTCATCTATCTTACTTCATCTTTGCAGAAAGTCTGGTGATTAAGACTGGATTCTATCTGCAGGTTTTGTATACCCCACCTCTCTAACAGTCATCCGTAGTACCATGCACACCCCTAAGACTTTCCTGGAAATGAGATGATGACTCTCAGTGGGTCTTCACACCCATCAGGTAAAGGAAGTTCAACTAGTACTAAAAAGTCCATTTTAGAAGATGATCAAGCAGGCACTGTGTTCCATGAGACATCACTCTTCAGGCAAGGCATAAACTGCATGGCAGTCAAGATTTGTGCATTTTCTTTGACAACAAATTAACGTGGAGACGTGTGGCCCCCGTCCCTGCTGGGAGATGGCCTTGCCTTGCCCATGCTAGTCAGGGTCTGAGCAGCACATAGACCCATTCCACCTGAAGACAGAGGCAACCACTGTAACAAAGCTCCGTCTTAGCAACCTCCTCACGCACGTCCGGAATGCAATGCATCAGATACAGCAGCATGCACAACTGTCCACCTGGGGGATGGAATAATATCACCATTTTTAAAAACAGGACTCTGTCAGGTCTCCCAGGAGGGTTCTGACAGCCACCATCATTCATCCACCTTTGCCACCTGGAAATGGTATTTACCATGAGGGAAAAAATGATCGCACGGACTTAAACTTAGATATAGCTGTGAGACAGAAACTGAGACTAAACAGAACTTGATACTAGGCAAACCCTTATTTTTGGACAACCAATGAAAGCCTAAATCTAACATCAAATTGCTAACTGACCTCAACAAAGGTGGTAAAACATATTTATTCATTTTGCATATTGCATCCAAACAGCTAATAAGAAATAGGACTCTATCTAAACATGCAAAATGTAAAACTGGAGGATCATCACACAGATAACATCACAGAGTTATCAAATCCAACAGCAGTCTAAGGGTTTTGGGGTAGTAGCCTGTGGGAAGCCAGTGGACTTCTAAAACACTTAAGAAAGCCTGTCATCTTCAGCCTTCAGAGTGTGACCCAAAACTCCAGAGTTATGATGTATTTTACAGGCTCATTGTTCATATCTTATCCTATGGCCTCAGTATACTGAAGATATTTGGAAAATTAATCCCAGAACTTTAAACCCTCTAAGACTTATATCTTCTAGATTTTATTCTGGGGTCTCTTAAGGAAAAAATATATTAAGGATAAACATCTATCCCAGGAATATTGTGCTATCATGGTATGTATTTAATAGTTCAAGATTGTGGACCAAACAGAGTCTAACAAAACTTAAATGAAAACTTCACTTTTAGGAATGACTTGGATGATTCTCTGGCCAATTCAGATCAATGCCTGAATACAGTCCTGTTACTTTTAGTCTTTTATAGTGAAAATGCAAAGCAGATTATATTTTTTTAAAGTCATATTTTCTATTTCATGTAGTTTTGGAGCACTGGGAAAAAGTTGCCCACAACTGATTTATTAGGTTACCATCACATTTTTTCACTGTAATGAAAAACATAGCACAGTGGAACAAAAAAGTTAAAAAGAGACTTAAAGTGCATCAGCATTTATTCCTAAAAAGGGTAGTTCAGGGTATTTTTCTCATGGAAATTGAGACTTTATCTAATTTTACTTTAAGGAAATCAGTAGGGATGCTAAAAGAACATTTTCCCACAAAGTGTGACACAGTATATTCCCCTCCCCAGGGTAAAGAGCATAAAAGGTGTTTTTTCTCAGACAGGGTGCATGCTCGTCCACTAATCTATGCAGCCACTGTACTATACGTGAATGCAAATCACCCATGAGTGCCACAGCCAATTTCTCAGTTGCCTGTCTCCATAGTATGCATGTGCATTATGCATTATATGTTTAATAGTGCATCAGCTCCCAGGTGAAAAATCAAGAAAACTTCCATGTCTTCCTGAAAGAAGATGTGGAATTATTTTATACACGTCCAGCCAGGTCAGGCTGCAGTATGTTCTCGGGAGAAATTCCAGCTGAATTAAGACAGCACTGCTGTACAGTGATGTGGTGGATACAGAGGTACTTGGGGCAGCTCAAACACAGGAAACAGCATGGCTGTATCAGCATGGTGCTCTCTGTAGACTAATTAGTCCTGCTAAGAAGCTGGACTATTAAGTCCATGCTAAATGCAAATCTGTGCAATGTTCCTGCCTTCCCCTTGGGCTGTGCTGAATGAGCTCTGCTGAGGAAAGCTTTTCTGTCTGGAACCAGGGACCTCTAATAGCCACAAAAACTTATGAAGCTGTAAAGCATAAGGAGATTGGCCAGCGAGACAAGGGCAGTTTTAGGGAGAGAGCTCAGGAAGGCCTGGGAGCTCATTTCCATTGCTCCAGGCACAGGACTCAGAGCCGAATGCTACTGCAGTGTCTGTGCTACTCCACACACCCCTGTGGGGTTTGAGACTATGGGGATGCTTACACCAGTTTTTAGTTCACATAGCTCCTCTCTGGGGATAAGGCATCATCCTTGAGGTGAGAGAAAAATACTGGAAGGCAACAGCAGCTCTGGGCACTGGGCAAAATGAAATTAGAATGCAAAATTACAGAAAGAACTGCTAGTATTTTGGACTACAAGATACACACACAAAGTAAAGATGGTGAAAGTGAAACTTATACAAGTATTTTGTCCAGCATTGTACAAAGACAAATGGGAATGAAGTGAAGAATAAGAATACCAAAGCTTACACCATGTTGCATTGTCCTCCAGATAGTCCTCTGGGAAGCAAAAGGGAAACAGATTCAGGGAACAGAAAAACAAAACAAAACAAAACAAAATAAAACACAGGTTATACCAAACAGGCAACCACAGAGAAGATAACGAGTATTTATAAGCAGTTGACTTCAAATGAGAAATTTTTGATCATGCTCTACAGAAGTAGGTGTGCTCAGTGGTTAAAATTATTTTGACTTTTGACAATTTCTAAATTTATTGATCTTCAGATGTACTTGCTAGATGCTTGGACTAAGATTGTCACTTTCTGGCACTTTGTAGTAGAGGGATATGGAAAGATTTCTCTGAGCTGTTCAAGTCTATATCTTAGGATGAAATGAATTGTGCTTTAGAAATATATGATCTCAAATCAGGTGCCTAAACCCGTGCTTCGACAACTGAAGAAAGGCCTATATTTCTCTCTGTTAACGGTAAAAATTACAGCCATCTGGACTCAAATCAAGGTAGCTGGTTCTAGGTATCTGCACTGTGGATTTCTACACTGAATCAGAAAAGTCCTCATTTTTGCTACTGTTATAATCAGTATAAGGTGGAATACAGTTATCTGAATGAAGGCAGAACAAGTGAATTTAGCAGCTCTGATATATTCCACCCTACTCCCAAACAGTCTCCTGTAATCTCACTTTCACCCTTGGACATCTTGAAGAGCACAGGCATCTCAAAGAGCATTAGGTGACTATATTTATTTAGCTGAATTTCACATGGTGCAACCTGCAGAGAACTGTTCTGTTCTCCCACTTGGATGCCTCATAGTGAACATCCACTAGAGTGTTCTGTCCAGACTTCAGCTGCCAGTCCAGGGGAGCATAAGCATCTCAAATTACTGTTCTATCTTCCAGCTCAGTTAGATGACTTAAATACTCCGAGGCATGTCCATCTTGTCTATCTACATGTGGATATTCCATCTGAGTCTATTATTTCCTAGTCTTTGAGCAATGTCTGTGACAGACGGGGTGAATCACTCTCCAAAGATGTATGTCTCTCTCCATTGACTTCAGAAAGAGCCTTTTAGGCCCAGTACTGTGAAAATGTCATTGAATTGTTTGAGCATAAGTATCTTGAATTGCTTGAGCTTCTGTAGTGTACTCAAGCCAGCTCCCCTCTGCTGCTCCAGGAGTCTACTGGTCTCCTTTAGTCCTCTGCTGGTCCTATATTTCAGATACCCTAGGATGTCTCAGATGGTGCTTTTCATCTATCCTTAGACAAGACTCTCAAACTCTACATAACTTCCTAAATACATCAGATGCTTTAAAACCACATATACCATAGCTTTTGGAGGATATTTAAATTTTTCCATATTTCTTATAATTAATTTTGATCTATTTCTTATTTGTTAAGCCTTACTTGTTACAGCTATGACAATAACACAGAGAAATCACTTTCCCTCCTTTTGGAATGGAATAGCTGGATTAATCACATAAGCTCAGGCAAGGATGAAGGAGCACTTCCTCAGGTGGGTTCAGTACCTGGTAATTTCAGTGTAGGCTTCTTATGAGGGCTGCTTTGTGCAACACACCTGATAAAATATGCCCAAATGAATTAAGCTTGTAAGTGGGGATATGAGCAGGAGCAAAACAGAATTCAGTTCGGATATGCTGCATGTTTGTATTGAAATGCAGAGGAAATATTTTCTAAACTTGATTTTTTCTGCTGTCAAAGACAGATAAAAGCAGAATGCTTTGTCACTTCTTTTGAGGTTTTGGTAACTGTATGTTTGGACTTTGTGGTGACAGTTTAAAATTAAATGGTCTGACAGTGTTTCATGAACACAAACTCCAGAATGGACTTAATGTAACACTGAACAGTCTTCCGAATCACAAGAAAAATCTTGTTTCTTATATCTATAATAATCAAAATGGTCTTTAAGTGTTTGAAATTACCAACAAAATACTAATATTGCAGTGTATTTATATGAAATAAGCAACAGAAAATGATAAGTGTGCAGACAGGAAAACTGCTGTGCATGTGGTCCTCCTTACATCCTGTTAACAATGCAAGGGTTGGAAGTATCCAAATGAAGTTGGTCCTCCAAGCTCTGGCTATAGTTAATGAAGAGAGATACGTCATTTGGGGAATGATTCAGCACATGGAAAGCTGAGATTCTAACACAGGTTAAATGGTGTTTCTGTGAGGCAGGAGTGTAGCATTTATATCCTTCTGGATAAAATTACCCAAGATGGTGTGAGATGCAGGCAGTGACCTTTCCCAAGAGCTGCTAAGGGATTACAGCTCTGAAATAAGGCCGTCTGCTCTAATCCACATAAACTACCTTTCCTAGCTCCACTGAGATCAGCAGCCATCTCTGAATTGAGAGATGGTTGGTCCCAGCCCAGAAGGAGACAACACATTCATCACTGCCATTTGAAGATGGATTTGATACCAACACTCATCATTAACAGACCATAAATAGTAATTACTTTAAATACCATCAGCAAGAACAGGAAATAGGAAATTGATTTGAACACTATTTTAAATTAACAGCAGAAATACTAAACTCCTTGTTTTTTTCCTGAAATAATGCATGAACAAAACGAGTTAAATCATATGGAGTTAAGTTCCCCTTTCAAAGTCTAGAAGTTATAAAGAATTATCTGCATTGGCAACTTTCATTAGTTTCAGTCTTTAAAGGCTGGCAGCTTAGGACATATCTCTGTTTTATTCAGTGTGCTGCTCAGTATTTTTCAAGTTAGTATTTTAAAAAGAATATTAATGTGTTCAGAAGTATTCTTCTTACGTTGATATGTAATGTATCTTAAACCTTCATTTTTCATTACAGAAATGCTTGAACTGTTTTTACATTACTCAGACTAATCCAAGCTGAGCAGGGCTTCCAGCGCCTTCCTTTCTGTGCTCTTCCTCCCATTTCAGCTGTTTGCAACCTTTAGATTTGACAAAGCATGATTGAAACCTAAAGGCTTTGGTGACCTTTCACTTCACCTTGGCCAGTTCTACATTAAGATCCAGGCCTCTGCTCCAAGCAATGCAGAAGGACTGGTTCTCCGAATCTGAAGTGAAAGGGTAAAATTAGGATCCCATCAAATATAGATTGAGTATTGCCAGTCAGATTTTTAGCCTGAGATGTTGCACTGGGCTATGATCCTGCTGTGGTAGGATCTACAATGCAGGTAAGCATCTTCTCTGCTTCTCCTTTTAGGATAACCAGGCTACACTAATTCAAAAGTTGAGAACTAGCAAATGTTGCTTTTTGCTGCAGGGTAATCCCATGTCTTGACTAGAAATGCCATGTTATTTTCCTATTGAGTTGCCATGAAAATTGACAGGAGAGAGTACATAGAGCACAGCATAGACAGAAGTGATTTGAAAGACTTGGCACTGTGAAAAACTACTGTGACAATCACATGAATTTGATGAATGACGGTGTCAAGAAGATACCTGGGTCCTCATCTGCATTGGTATATTTGGGTACTCTCTTTGGCAAGTCAGACCAGTGTTCTGCAAGTGTGCAGCAATAAGCTGAGGGCATGTAATACAGCCTTTTTAAAATCAGAAACTCCTCACTTATGCTCATTGGTTTTACCTACAGGTGACTGCTGGGATGGTAATAACTACTGGCTGTAGTAATTAGCCCTCTATTAATCTATAGATGTATAAATAGCAGGAACATTGAAGTCTGAAACGTGAAACTGATGATTGGTAGTAAAGAAAATGATCTTATGTTATTTTTTTTTTCCAAAATGATTGAATAAGTAAAGCAAGATTAACGATCACTGAAGTTTTAGCTGATTAGTCAGGTGTTGAGATGGATAGAAATAAAGCAGTGGTAATTTTATAATTAAGTAAAGAAGTGAAACAAATCAAGGTGCCTTTGCAAGGGTTTAAGTTAAAGAACTAGATTATAAAAACGGCCTTAATACATAACTTCTCTATAAAATAAAATAAAAAAAATAAAATATTGTCATAGAGCACTTTTGATACATAATTTATACTCCAAAGTACCTGCAAAGGCTTATGCGGTTTTTGGCTGCTAGGAAACATTTTATTCTCTTCTAACAAGTCTAATACAAACTGAGCCATACTGCTCTCCTACAACAAAATCCTATACCATTTCCACTGGAAAAAAACCAAAAAACAACAAAAGCTTTACAGAATGCTGGAACAGCTGGCAAAGAAAATATAAAGAGTGATTATAAAATTATTAAATCAGGAGATGACCACCTTCTAGTATATAGCCAAGCCTTTTGTAATAATTTGAAGATGGAATATATTTCGCCTTACCAGCCTATCCAAACTTGTACCAGCAGCAGTTGTAGGTCGCTCCTCTGGGTTATATGGCCTAAACCTGGTGTTGAAGTTTTCAGGGACAGAACGGGAAGATCTCAGGGCAGGTGCTGGTTTAGGCTGGCCACATCCTTGGAAAACCTGAAAAAGACATTCATGGTTATATGTTGGTTATATAAAAATCATAAAAAAAAAAGGAGAGCTGGTATTTTGTAGCCTCTTTATTCTTTCTTTTGTATACTTGAAACAAGGTTTGACTGACATTTTTATATTTGTGAATTGAGTGCTTGGCCTGCATTAAAACTCAGGTTAATAATTTAGAATTATTAATCACATGGTGAAGGTATAGAAACATACAGGGACTTTAAAACCCCTTTAATTTAAGAAGGTGATTATTATGAGAAACTAACATCTGAAACGTCTTAATTGCAGTCTTTCCAGGAAGAAAAATGCACAAAAGGATGTTCTTTGTGGCAGAACATAGTTGATAACTGTTTTCAGTTTTGTAAAAATGTGGTATTTACCCAGAATCACAGGTCATCCATAATCCCTACCTACAGCTCTTTCTACCTTGCAATCTTATTTGTAGTCTTAGAGAAAAGGTCAATGATGAAATAGTCTTGCAACTGGATAACTTTCTTATTCCCTACCAATCTCTCCCTAAAAGAAGGATGAGGCAGACTGAGTGGGCAACAGTAATAATGATTTTCTGCTAGTGTGTTTGTTTTCTGGGTGTAGAAAATAATGTTCGGGGTTATGAAATTTTTCATATACTTTCATTTGGAAAAATAGTTTCAGTATTGTGTATTTGGTAGGTACTAAAGGACACAGAGGACACTTTGGACTACTGGATATCAAGCATATTTCCCAGATGCATTTTCACACAAGTTGCACATCCAAAAAGAGAAAGAATATCCATGGTGTTGTAATTTCCAAGTGCTCTCAAAAGGTAGCATCCTAGTTTTTGCCTTCATACCAACTTTTTCAGTTTTAGAATCACCCTTATGGTTTTGTGACGGTTGCATTTTGTCTGTTTAAACATTTTCCTCCACCCAAAAGAAAAAAAAAATTAAATGTCAGAATTTCTCATAAGATATATTATACAAAACTCTAATGCCATACACAGTCTGTTTGAATGATGCTGTGTCTTGACTGTATGACCAAATGACTCCTTTCTGTGTGGCAATGTTGGTTTCTGTGGCCAGGTTTGGTAGTAGGGGTGCTCCAGGGGTGGTTTCGAAGATTCCCCCATGTCCAGCAGAGCCAATGCCAGCTGGCTCCAGGGCAAAGGCTCTGCTGGCCAAGGCTGGGCCAATCAGAAATAATGGTAATGCCTCCATGATAACATAGTTAAGAAGGGGAAAAAAATAAATCATTGTGCAGATATAATTGTGGCCAGAGAATAGCAGAATGAGAATATTTGATGGGAACAACTCTGCAGACACCAAGGTCAGTGCAGAAGGAGGGCAGGAGGTGCTCCAGGTGCCAGAGCTGAGATTCCCCTGCAGCCCGTGGTGCAGCCCATGGTGAGGCAGCTGTGCCCCTGCAGCCCATGGAGGTCCATGAGGATGCAAATATCTGCCTGCAGCCCCTGGAGGAGACCCACACCAGAGCAGGTGGTGCCCCAGAGGAGGCTGTGACCCCGTGGGAGGCCTGTGCTGGAGCAGGGTCCTGGCAGGGACCTGCAGCCCATGGAGAGAAGAGCCCATTCTGGAGCAGGTCCTGGCAGGACTTGTGACCCTGTGAAGGGACCCACACAGGAGCAGGCTGTGCCTGAAGGACTGCACCCCATGGAAGAGTGACCCACATCCATGGTGAAACTTGTGTTTCTTTCAGGGCACATTAAATTTGCTCTCAGTTAGGTTTCCTAATGTTAATTTCGAGGCCCCAAATGATTCAAAATTTGCTGAAAGAAGCTGATTCATACTAAATATATGTCCAATCATCAGGTCTGCTTTGGCTCAAAGTCCAGCAGGTCAGCTGTTGTATAGCCATTGGGATTTTTAATTTATGAGTGGAATACTGTTTGGTCTGGTTTGAGAATATCTGTTTTAAGAGTTTCAAGCCTCCCTAGTCCTGGGTTCTGTTGGACAATAAATTAATGTAATCAACTGAGAAAAATTATTTTAGCTTGTAAAGCTCTAAACCTTTCATCAGGAAAGAATCTTATTTTTTGTCTGTGAAGAAAATTCAACTAAGATTAATATTCAGGATTTGTACATAATTGTGTAGGATAGTGTACAATTTAAAGGGTGTAATCGATATGTTAATATCATCGAGCATGAATTATACTTTGAAAAGTTTACTTAAGTTTCTTCTGACTTGAGATAAGTTATGCACTGAATACATAATTGTTTATTTAGATATCTATGAAATCCCATTTACTCAATTAAACAACTGAGCATTTGCCTACAAAGCAAGTGGCAATTATCTAAAACATAAAACTAGATTCTCAGGAGAAAGGAAAGTGAGGGCACGTCTCCTTAAATGTCCCAGCATGTGATTGTTAAGCTCCTTGTATGACCATGTGGTGCAACTGCAAGTCTACACAGTTTATATTTCATCTTTCTTATGATGTATTGAAAAAAACCCAACAGAGACTTTGTGGCATTTATCTTCATACAAATAGTTGAAGCAAGAGGTTTTATACAAACCAATTTACATACAGTCAGACAATAATAGAGATGGAAAATAGACAGTATTTAACAGATATAATTAATTAATTAATCTAATTATTTAATTTTAGATTTATTTACATCACAGAAAAAGAAATAACTTGCTCTTTAAATGACCTAACAGAAATGCAATAAGGATACAATAGTCAGCAACTGAATTTTGAGTGCAAAAGAGATGTTTTTTAATTTACATCCTGGTATTAAGTGACAGAACACAAAATGTAAAGATGATAATAATATTAACAAATGCTTCCTAAGAAGAAGCACAAGAAATACTTTCTTTGCAATGCTACTCAGAGGTATTGAACAATTTCTGGAAAAATATTGTTTCATTGCACATGCTGTGAATTGGTAACATAAACCCACTCTCTAAAAAATTGTATTTTATATATAATTGGTGCAGTCCATTTAATCTGAATTTAGAGAATGGATTACATTTGAAATTAAGAACGCTACTTTTAATTGTCATCCTGTATGTGTCTACATTTAGGCTATACATCTAAGATAGAGGAGATCAGAAGCTGCCTTCTGTTTCTCTTTCATCAGCATCTACAGTAGTTTGGGATGTTCTGGGATATCTGAGACACTTGTTAAGATTTTATAACACAAAACCATTTCCCACTGAACTGCAGTTAAAGCTCAAATGGACCAGATCTCTATGGTCAAGGATATGAACGAAGCCATGAGAACAAATCAACAGAGCCAGTGAAGAATTAAATCTCTTGAGCTGTCTAAATGGAAGTATCTCCTTCAGGACCAGGATGTAGATACTGTAGGAAAAAAAGAGCCCCTTTCCCAGGAGAATTTGAAGTTTAGAATTTTGCAGAAGACATAGTTTGTTCTCTGTGAAGCCTTGGGTCATACTGTTATTTATCCATGTGCTAGTGCTCAGTGTTTCCAGTTGAGTGTCTCTCTATGATTCTGCTCCATTGACTCTTCAGATAGAAGAGCATTGATTTTTTACCTGAAATGCCATTATATTTTTCCTGCACAGAGCTCTGGAAAGAACACAGATAAATGAAGAGGTTTTTTTAATATGAAACTTGTGGACTATTTTAAGAAGAACCTTGGATGTAGTTCTGTGAAGATATCCTCCTTATAAATAATGCATAGGTAGTCTGCTATGTCATGGAGCTCATTCATCCATTTAGCTGAAGTAATTGCTGAGAAGGAACATATATTTATAGGTTAAAATGGCACATCCATCAACTCAGATAAAAGCAGATTCAAGAACTTACTAAAGGGAAACTCTGTTATGGGATAGACTGTATGAAAGTGGAAAAATCTGGTCATGGCAGCCAAATGACTCTCACAGCAGTCTAACAATAACAACCTGTATAGGACCAGGCTGCTGCAGGAAATAGCTCAATATGTTGTGTTTTAAGAAGCAATGGAGACACGATTATGCTGATGCAACCAGACTAGGAATTTTCTCCACTTTCAAAAAAAATGGGTGTTTGCATCTTTTGCACTGTTTTTTGAGTTTTCCTCCACTTGTGAATGAGCAATCTCTGGAGATATCAACTAGTAAACATTCATGTTTTTAAAATGGAGCAGATGTAGCACATACTTTTTGACTTGAAGCAGGAATCAAAGGTGTTGGTACTGACAGCCTTGTGGGAAAATTGTGAAGGCTCTCAAAACATGCTTGTTTTGGCTAAGATTGAAATAAGCATTTATATGTTATGACTGAATATGACTACCTGAATTACCTCAGGGAGAATGAGAATGAAAATAAGGCAAATGTATGCTATGACTAAGCTAGATATGAGCTGAACCTTGGGAAACAATGCACAAAATGTAAAAATTTTGCCTGAGAAATAATCTAATCAACATGTTGCTGAACACTGAATTTAGCACTATATTGTTCAAATACCAAAAATCTGTCACTGAAGAGTAACAGAGAGATTTCAAGAAAGAGGATATCCTGTCTCAGCTATTGTAAGCAGAAAACCAAGGTAAATCTACTGCACCCTGACTTCTGCCAGAGGCAACCTTCAGGGAACATTACTCTAGTCTGGGTAGACCCAGGCTGAAAGGCCTATTCTTAAAAGGTACTGATGCCGCAGGAGGCATCTCAGGCAGCCCAGGCTGATTGTTTTGCACTCTCTGTGGTTTGGTTTGTGGAAGGTACTATGAAAGAATGGCTGCAGGTGTTAGATGAGGAATCTAAAGAAACCAGTTTCGATGATCACCTGTCCTTGTCTTCTCTTGGAGAAGGGAAACTTTGGGTGTACTCAGAGCACAAAGATCCTTCCAGCAGAAAGGCCTTGGGGCTTGGGATGTGACTTTCTACTGTTGCTCTTTTTCGACAAGAGTTTCCAGTTGTCACAGCTGCCAGGAATGGGACTTTCCCTGAGGCAAAATAAGGATTCTGTGTGGCTGTCATTAAGGGACATGACAGTTGTGCAAGGTGAGCAGCCAAGAAGCCAAGAGATTTGTGGTCAGACTTCCTAGGCAGCCAGTGCTGAATACAAACTGCTGAGAAATACCAAGTAAACAGAGAAAGATTGCAGCCTCGTCATGAATTGGAGGATCTCAACATAATACTAGCACATGTTTAATGTGAACTGTGCAAGAAGAATTGACTATAATCATCACACAAACAAGAGAAGTTAATGGCCTGGGAACAGAGATGTGCCATTTTATGCAGTGAGAAATACTGGAATGTGCTTGAGTCTGAATGTCCCTTGTGAGTAGGACAAAGAGAGAAGAGGTACAAGTGGTATCTCTATAATTCTCTCAGTATTGACATACAGCCATCAAAAGAGGAAGAGGGTTTATGTCTTCTAAGGAAATGAAAGACAAGGAGTGAACTCAAGCAATAAGCCTTGACTGTCTGCACTGACTAATAGTTAAGTCATTGGCTTTTTCTTGGATTTTTGGAATAGGGAAAATTTATATAACTATTTAAAACAGGAGCACTGGATTTTGGATTAAATAAGCTTTGTGTCTTCTACATCCTCTTTGTGCCTACAAACAGGATGAAGCAAGTGGGAGCTTCTTGAGGAAGAAACCTTTTTTTTTTCATTTATTCCATTCCTTTTAAAAGAAAAACATTATATAACATGGCCAGAAATTCTACTGAATACAACATAGAGTCTTCTCCCAGACATCAACAAGATTTTTAAGTAGAAAAGGCTGCATGTCAGTGGTGAAAAACAATCTATGTGTATGTGGGTGTTGCAGGCATAACATTATTAGTGCATCATCATTTTTCCACTGTGAAAAAGGCACTGACTGACTTGTGGAAAAATAGCTATGATTCCTAGTCACCACATTTTTCAGTAGGTACAGTCAAATAAAAGGTACAAAATTGTCTGAAGAATGAGAAGATAGAAAAGACCATGATTTCAACACCCTGCTTGAAGCTGTCTGAGTGGCATCTCAGAATAATTGACGAGAGTGGCTTTTCTTCCACATTAGGTCTGTAATTGCATTCCATGCACCCCATTACATCTGGTGAGGTGTCTGTCATTTCCACTGAAGCTCTAAGTGGTCAATATGTATAAGGGGGAAAAATTAGATGACAGAGGATGGATTCAAAGTCTGCTCGTATATCATCTCTGCAGGTCTGACCTGGCATAAGAAGAGGACAGCACTACAACCAGAGCCTTTGCCTTTTTTTTTTTAAGGGTAAAGCATTTCCATGTTACATGAAAAAGGATGGATATAACCTAGGAAATCAAGGAAATCACATCTCAGGAGAATAATGGTCCACAGAGAATATACAGAGGTCCCTCAAGGATAGACAGCTCTGTTATCTATGAAAATATAATTAAATAAATTTTTCTGATATAATTTATTTTCTGTTCTGCAAGATTAAAAATAATATTGTCTGAGGTTTCTCTTAGAAGAAAAACCTCTGCATTGCAAATGGTATTGGTATTAATCTTTACAGTAAATAAAATATTTTTCAGGGACAGGAGAAACAGTCTGCTCTGCTACAAACAAGTAGTGAGATGAGCTCATGCCAAAACATCATTGGACTCTGGCAGGGGATGTAGCTTTCCAGCTTATGGGAAAACTGTGAAAACCAAACAAGTAAAAAGGAAAACAAAATACACCTGGGCCTGGGGTGAGTTTTAAGTGAAAATATTTTTTGTTTATTTTTTGAGGTTAGGGCTGGGTTTGCTGAAGCTAGCCTTTAATTCCCAAAATATTTGAGAGAATTTGGCTGTTAAACACCTTGATCACTGGTGCCAGAATAAAGTCTCATCCTGCAGGATGTAGACTGCTTTTAAAATCCAAGGAACGTCATGTAGGTTGAAAGCAAATGGCATATTGAAGGAAACTCTTAGTAACCTGCAGCACTCGGGACATAAAAAGCATCTAATTTTGGGTTGACAGGAAGAATGTAAACCTCAGGCTCCTGCTTTTTGTCCCCCCACTTTTTCCCAGCTACAGCAGCTTCCTTCCAAGCAATGGAAAATCACTGACTTAGATGGCAGTCTGGCCAGCATGTAAGTGACTACCGGGATTTAGATGGGGGATAGAAGCTCCTAATGCAGATAACTTGGCAAGCTGTTGACTTTAGAATTTCAGTGCACTGATGAATGTTAAGGCAAAGCCATTAATTTTTGGCTGTTGGCTCAACAGCACCTGCTACTGAATTCGAAGGATCTTATTAGTATGGGGTTCAGAGGTAGTGGTGATCTGTGTATACACACACACATTAAAAATGGAAAGGAGGAAGCTGGTATCATTAGGTCTGTTTATCTTTGTGTCAGAATCCAGACAAAACTCTATCAAACTGAGCTCTGGTAATCAGAGACCGGCCAATGTAGTATTTCCCTAGAGTGGCCATTAAAGGAGGTTAAATGGAACATTTTGTGTATTCACCTCAAACACATTGTGCTTCAGTCTGACCTAGATAAATCAAAATGTGTTTGGAAGTTAATATGGAGAATCACAGATGAGACACGAGTGGAAGTTACCAAATTTACTCCGCAGGATAATGCTTACAGAGTTACTGCTGGTTTTCAGCACTCTATTTTCCTTAAATCTCTTACAGCTATTAATTTGAAGTTTAATAAATGGTAGCTTTCTCCCTTCCACTTCCTTTTGAAAAAAATGAGCTTGTTTAACTAGGTGAGGAATTCAAAGGCAGTCTGGTGAGCTGTTGAACAAACAAAAGTAATTTCTGGTGGTCTGGACAATATTTCTTAAAGTCTAGACAGAAAAATTGGTGGAGATGTTTTTCCCCCCACTCGTGACATTCAACAACAGAGAAGGCACGACTCACACAGTACCTTTGCTGACACCTGCATGCTGTTTTCTTGCATGTTCATGATGGCTTCAGAAATCTTGACATCAATAGGATCCATGACTGATTCAATGTTGAATGGTCCCTCTAATCTCTCCGCTACCAGAAGCATAGCATCTGTTAAAACACAAAGCAGCCATTCCCTTAAAGAAGGGATACCTTTGGGTTCCTCAGGCAGACCAGCATTGCCAGCTGTAGGTGTGGATACCGAGCACTCCTCAGCAGGAGTCTGGGGGGATGTGTGGCAGCAGCACTGTGAAGCCTGCAGGGCAGCTTTCTCAGCTGTCAAAAATATCTTCCCCTACTGCTGCCACCACAGAAAGAGGAATAAAGACTTTAAAAGTTAGATTACTATTAGTTGCCATAGCATTATTGAGCTTGGGGTAAAATTGTTTTACACAGCTTCTCAAAGCAGTCAGTGCTCTGGAGTGTACTTATGTAAGCTCCTTCCCAAGAAAAAGCAGGATGAGAGAAATGAATCCCTGGGGTATGTTCTTAGAGTTTGTGTGAGATGATGAAAATTTTGTTATGATATATCAGGGTGTTATAATTAAAGCAGCTGTTCTTTCTGACCTTAATGATCTCATTTTCTTGCAATATGAACAGCAGATGAATATTGGATTTCTGCCATAGTATATAGGTATAAACCATGTTTGCCTTGCTACATTTTCAAAACATGTCTGTAAGTTGTATGCAGAAACATATTGTTTGTATGTTTTGGATTAAAAAAAAAAAGTTTGCTTAACTTCCATTAGAGCCCCTCTGCAAAATAATTTAATCTTTTAACTTGTTAATGTTCATTAACAAGTAAAAAACAAGGAACTGAGCAGAAATTCATGGCAACAAAAAAGATTTTGCCACGAATCATACATTTGTCTATACACAGAAAAAAATTTATCATCATTTATGTGGGAATAGCCATGTGATAAACTGGATTTACAGTATATCCTTTGAACATCAGATTTGATCTTTGTCTCCTATGTTACATTTAGATTCTTCAGCAACTAATCAACTTTAAGCAGATGATGCTTGTAAATTTAACACGATATACAAAAGTCTTCACATGGTCTCCTCTTTATACATCAGACTTAAGCTGCAGAAAGTACTAAGCAGACTTCCTTCCGAAACAGACCCATGCCTGCTTTGCTGCTGTAAGCAGCAGTCCCACAGCAGCTGTGTGGAGAAGGCATGGAGCTCCCCATAGATCTGACAGCAATGCTTGTTAGCTTCACACTTGGCTGCAAGCCACAGAGGTTTGTTCCAGCATGGACATCTTCTCCTTCCCCAGAAAAGCACAAGTGCATGGAGGTAAGAAGTGGCCGGTGTCTCACTCTAGGAGTTAAGACAGACACCACCACGCACAGCCTCACCTGAGCTGTTATGAGAACATAACCTGTATTATGTTCTTTATGTGCTGTCACTGCATACCCAGAAATCTCTCTGCAATTGGAATTGCTTGGCATGTAGCACCTAAGCACTTTTGCAAATTTACATCTAATATTTCACAGTACTTTTAGACTGGGAAGAGTGCAATGCCAGTTATTTGGAGTGAGGTGTATAGCACTTGTTGCTAACTGTGAGAAACGGTGAGATGACAGGAAATTGGTTTCAAGCAGAGGTGTTATTTTGCCTGCACATTATTTTAAAATTCTTTATTTTATACCCTTTCCAGTGGGAAATGGTGAAAATGGAAACTACCTCTGATAAAAGAGTTTTGATACACACAGAGACACACACATACATACACACATGCACATACATACATTTACAGATTACTGCAATAAGTTAGCAGATTTTCCACATGAAAAAAAAAAAAATTACAAAGATAATTTGTAAGTGGGGACTCCAATGAAGTATTTTCTTTCTCATGTTCAGAATGACCTGTATGAAACATTTATGCTTCAGTACTTTGTGAGCAATGTGATCAGCTTAAATCCTAGGTGCCACAACCAGTACTAGGCATTGTTAGGGCACAGGTCTTGGTGGCTGGATTTTCATAGTTTACTTCAGGAATAGGGCAAAGATTAAGGTTACTGCATAAAACAGTCTAAAGGTAGATTTTTTGATTTTTTTTTAAATTATTTTTTGTTTTGTTTCAGTTTTTTGGTAGGAGTAGACTATATTTTAAGTTAAGGACAGGTGCCTCTTTATATGAGTCCATTTAATTTTGGAAACCAGAAGGTTGGGAAAGTCTAGTGCTAAGCCCTAGTACATGTTCAGGGACTGTGCAGAGTTCAGTAAATACATAATTTCTGGAGATCTCTTGGGAGAATGGGTAGTGGCTCAAGTACTTGCTGCTTCTCCTGATGGCACGGGGCACGAGTTATGAATTAAATCTTGAAGTGAAATCTCAGTTATGTGGCAGAAGAGAAAAGTGAATCACCTTTAACTGAACAAGAACCACAGCTCTAATTTAAGGACAGCCTTTCCTCAAGTAAAGTGCCTTCAACTCCAAAATTAATAGCTCTAGGAGATGCAAACTAAAAATCTGTTCCTGGCTTAGACAGTTTGTAACTTTATAAAAATACCCTTCAGCTAATCAGCTTCTGTTTTCTGAACCTAAAGCCTAAAGACTTGGTCTTTATGTGTACATCTATCTATCTATCTATCTATCTATCTATCTATCTATCTATCTATCATCTCTATATCTATCTATATATCTATCTATATCTATATCTATATCTATATCTATATCTATATCATTAACCATTGTTAAGGAAATGGGCAAAGGCCATTTTGTTAACAATGTGGATAAGAATGGAGGAATGTGGATAATTCTTGGCTGTCAGAGGTGAGCTTTTTGCTATGTTGAGCTACTTTCTTTGATATAGTATGGTATACGTCTGAGGATGCTTTCAAGAGCTGGGGTTCAAGTTAGGTTAGAGTCAAGTTTATATTTCAATCACATGGGCTATAGCTTTATGCTATTGCTCTATATATAGGAAAGGAAGAAAATAGAGAAAATAAAAGAAAACAAAAGAATAGAGGAAAATCAAACAGTAAATCCCTGCTTGTCCATATTCTTTAATTTCTCTCTCCTTCTTTGACTTGGAATGAATCTAGAAGGTTTTCATAACTTAAGTCTGTGGAGAAGCTACCCTGAAGCAATGAGAGGCTATGAGCCAACAGTGACACTTGACATTAGAGCCTTGTGATCTTTTATTTAGTTACATCTTAAGGACAGCCTGGGGAGCAAGGGGCTAAGGGAAAAATATAACTTGAAATATCCACACCTTTATTGATGACATGTACATCTTTATATCAGCATTTTGTATTTTTGTTTTGGCGTTATGATGTGGGACAGGACTAATGCTGAAGTAGAGGCCAGTACAGGGACATATTTGAAAAAGAAGAGCCTGAGAAACGGATTAAATGCTGTGACAAGAGATGCTTGAAGGGCTGAAGTAAAAAAGATTCCTCCTTCAACATTATTTCTGAGGCTGACACAAGCTGTGCTTCCAGTTAAGGCTCATTTTAGTGATCAGCCCAGACTATAAGTCTTGGACAATTGCACAGTTCAGATGAGTTCTTACACAAATGGAAAGTTAATATTTGAGGACTCATTTTTACTTCAGTTTCAGCAGCTTTGTGGGGTCATGGCTGACTTAGCAGTGCCCAGGATGCTGGGTTATTCTTGTCTCCTTCTGGTAGGAGTACTACAAGCTCAGTCTAACAAAAGAGGACGAACAAATGTCACTTCTATGAATGCCAAATTTATTTTCTTAGCCTCTGTCTGACTGGGCTCTCCTGACTTCTAAGCACCATGCTGCTCCTAACTAAATCAAACATATCCAGATGATACCTGACATAGACTGAAAGTAGCCTGGAAGGACAAGGTAGTCTTACTATTGTGAATATTTAGGCCCCTTGGGAACAAAATCACTTCTGTATTTAACTAGATTCATACTATACCCTTTTTGAGTTAGGCCTCAGACTTAAATTAAGACTGAATTTTTCATCCATAACATTGATTTCTAGGAAGAAACACTGTACAGTGTTTAAGGTGAATTGCTCTCTTGGAAAATATTTCTTCAGGTCATTAGGTTGAATACTCTTTTTTGCCAGCCCTAACTCTCACTGCAGTGATAAACTTTATTATCCACTTGTACAGTTCCATATGAGTACATACATACCAGCTACCCTGTGCAATTGAGTGAAATAATGCAAGCTGCTAGGTTGAATATAGTGAAAATCAGATGAAATGTAATAAATGGAGATTTATGACACGACAGTCAAAATGTTGTAATGGTCCTCACCAGACTGTGAGCTCTTCAGATCTAAAATTGTGTAATTGTGTACCAACAAACACAACACTGCTCTCCCAAGACATATTTTTTCCGTCTAAAAATGTTGTTTAATATTATTACATGAGAAGCTGGGAAGATCTGAAGTTCAGAAAATCTAGATGCTTTAGTCTTCAAATCCTAATTCTCAAAAACAGACCCTTGAAGTGGACAAAAGCCTAGCTGAGTTCAGTGTAAATTTGAGTGGGCTTAATAATTTCTCAGTCACCTCAAATAGTGATAAGATATGGAAATACTTTATGAGCCCTAGGCATCTCCAGGCAAAATAATGGATAGACTAACAATACAAATGGACAAGAATCTGCCTCTGTTTCCTTGGAAATGCATCAAGCCACCCTTTTACAATCTTGATACCAAAAGTGACGTGTTCTTGTTTGTGTTACATTTCTTTCAGGGCAGTTTCCCAGAAAACTTCCTAGTGAATTCCAGATTGAAATAAAAGGAGCAGGGACAATGACACTGATTTATGAGACTTCTCACAAGTCAACCCCCACCCCTGACAAAACTAAGATGAAATACAAAGTTCTCACAAGAATAATCAGTGCCTCCTTTTTTCTTGCCCTCTTTCTATCATCAAGAAAATGCAAGGAGGGTCTGCTAGGAAAAATTCAGGAGAATGATAAGAAAAAGCATTTTTTATGATCTCTGTTAATTTGGCTGTGACATCAGTTGTTCATTTCATGCACATTGTTGCTTTTCTACATCAAAATTATCAGTGAGATTCCAGCAGCGGCTGAGCTTCCCCCCAGGGGAATCCAAAACAGAATCTATGGATGAAGTCTATAAATGTTCTTTCTTCATGGAAACAAAGAATGGTAAGATACTAAAATGCATGTCCTTCACAAAACTGCAAGGTATATTTTATTTTGGGAAATAAAAGAGGAAGATCTTATTTTACATTCCCTATTAAGAGTTTTCTATTTTTCTTCTAGGTATGTGGTCTTACACTTATTTATGGAGAATTGCAAAGTGCTTGTTCCCAAAGCCGAAGGTGGAAAAAAGTAAGGGTAAGCTTTTATTTGTGAAACTTCAAAGGAATTGTCTATGGACAAGACCATGGATGAAGATTAAACAGTTGTAAACAGAGTGAACAACTTGTTGCAGTTGACTATGACCTTGAGAGCGCCAATGACTGTTTTGGAAAATCATATAACTGTTGATATGCTGGGCTGCAAGGCAGGGATCATTTGGTAGCTTCCCCAACTTCTGACCAAGGGCAAGGGGAGGCAGGAGTCTGGATTGTATTTACTAGGTTGTGTAGGTAAAACTCAGTGAGTTTTCCATCATGACACTAAATATAAATAGTGGTCATAAAATCTTTAGAGCGTTAGATGGTAAACTAATGAAACAAATTAAAAACTAAAAATTGAAAAGTGAAATATGGGTTCATATTGACTTTTTACAAATATAATATCAGTGGAAATACATCCTTGGAAATGCTCTGCCAAAACTTTTACTGCTAGATTATGATTTACTAAAAAAAATCAAGAAGAGGAAAGTAAACCTCCACCTCACATTTAAGGGAGGTGATAAGAACTCTTCTCAGGAAAACAGAATAAGGCATGACAGTGATGCCAAAACTGCTGTTTTCCTTAGGGTACCTTTTCAAATAATTATTCATATTAGAATTCTGTGTGGTTCTATCCTGATGAGGCTAAACTGACACATTTCAGATTTCCTCTCTGAGTACCATTGAGCTCCACATACACTTTATACTATGGCATAATAACATTATTATTTTCTTCATCCTGCTTTATTTTTTTGGTTTTGGTTTTGTTGGAGTTTTTTATGTAAGCTTTGTTTTTGTTTGTTCCTTTGTTTTTTTTTTTTTTTTTCATGGGAGAAGGCACTTTTCTTAAAATTCATGTTGCACTTGTGCAAAGGGGATGTCAATATTTTTATCTGGATATTCAGTTAACAATAACCAGTTAAGCTTCTCTCTGGAGATATGCAGGCAAATAACTTATCAGTCCTTGCCCGAGCAAAACATAAGAAACTGCTGGATGTGGGGTAAAATTTTTCTGGAGGTGAAAATTATCAGCATAGGCAGCTGAACAAAACAGGGAGCAATGGGGAAAACATATCTGGGGAGGGTTGTTTACATGGGAGAAAACCAGGGCAAAGAAAGATGGATTAAGGTGAGCTAAGGAACAAGCATGGGAAAATAGGTGGAAAAGGGCATGTAAAGAGGCCATCCGGAAAAACCACTGGTCAGCAAACTTGTCAGCTGCCTGATCCCTGCAGTCTGCTCTATATCCTTATTAAACTCTACTCTTAACCATTTTCTGGTTGAGAATCACACCATAATTGTGCAGAATATTCTGTGTGTGTGTGTGCATAGCATGCTGCTAGCAAGCTTCAAGCCAATGATCCTGTGAGTAGAAGACCAGCAGCAGGAAAGACCTGGGGTTTCTGCTGGACACTTGGTTTAGTCTGGGTGCAGAGTCTGGACAATCTTGAGGTCCAGGCTGTGGTTCAAGATGTGTGTGTGTGTGTGTGTGTGTGTGTGTGTGTGTGTGTTTGAGTAAAGGGGTCTGCACACAGCTCCCAAATGAACAGCCACAGGGGCAGTCTGACAGGGATCCACCCTCTTATCCTTTCTGAGCTTATAATTTCTGCACATCATCCTGGAGCATGGAGTTCTTCAAAGGAGTAGTGCAGAAGGATGCACTCCTGAAGGTGCCTAACTTTACACAGTACAGCCAAGACACGGAAAACTCCATTTCAATTTATTTTCCTGCTGTGAGCAGACTCAAAATTTTACCTGCTGGAAAAACACCTTAGCCACCACTATTCAAAAGTGCTCAATTGCTCTCCTTTTAAAGCTGCTTCTACGGAATACTTAGCTATTCTGGACAGAAAGATTGATATTTAAAATAAATATTTAAGATGGAGTGAATCCAATTTTCTGGCTTATGCTCGAATAGCTGATGTCTGAAGGATGATGTAATGAAATTATGTCACAAATTCTTTCAGGAGGGTTTGGAATCCAGAATTGTCCCTGCCAGGTGAATTACCAGTTAATTAAAAAGCAAACTTTAAAAATTAGTGTAGATAATCAGATCTAGTTTTTTGTTCCAATAAAATATAATTTGTTCCAATTAAAAGAATGTACAGATTTAAAAATTAAAATGTCATTTTTGATATTTCTGATCAGCTACCTAGCCATGTTGGTTCTTGACTGTATCCCTTATTCTTCCCTCAAAATAAAAAGGAAGGAAGAAAAGTACTGTCAACAGTATGAATAAACTAAAAGAATTTTTTATTACTCCTGTTGGAATTGTATCTAACTGTCTCTTAGGTAGAGCAGCACAAGAAATTACGATATATGTATGAAAAGTTATTGACACACAATTGTCATCTTTCTGCATCTGATAGAAACAAAATGAGTTTTGTTGGGTGAACTGCAGTTTCACTAGACTTTTTTCGAGTATTTCCTATAGCATACATTTTTCTTCCATGTATTGAAAAGAATTGCAATATAAAATTTTTCTTCTTCTATATCTTTCTATAACTTTGAGGAATTCTAAATAATTTATACACTGTTCATATCTTATTTTTTTATACATGATCATGTCTTAATTTTGTTCATATATACAAAAAGAAAATAGCAAAGACTAGGCAAATTGGTAACCTTTGTCTACTATTTTTATTCTTCCACTACCTATATTAGCAGACTGCAAGACATTCTTCTGAACTGGACTTCTAGATAACATTTTTGCTAAATGTTGAGAATTCTGTCTGGATGTTTGACATGCATCAATTAATAAAACATAATACATTTCTAAAATCTTTGTCTTGTTGCTTTTTCCATACGCCAAGAGAGGTTTAAATGGTCTCATTGTCAGTCATAGGATATGTCAGTAAATAAAATAACCCCCATTGATGCATGCCTGTATGCTAGCTTCCATAGTTAATTTAAATTTGTACTAAGATAGAGTAGTGTGTATAATTCTTTTAAGATAGGTAGAGTTTGAAACACTGAAAGAAGTCCATCTTTCTGACTCCTAATGAGATAGGCTGAAATGTTTGAAAAGAACAAATCATAGCCTGAAATATCCTATTACATTTAAATGTATCCTTAGTAAAAATCTCCTGGGTATATAGTTTGTGTTATCTTTATACAGTCAAAGACTGTATAAAGACATTAGAACCTCAAAGATCTTTTCAACCTTTCCAAAGCCCATGCAGAGTTACAACCCCAGATATAAATTCCTAGGTATAAATTCACTAGAGATCTATGCAGAAAAATTTTAAAATAGCTTTGGTACATTCTTCTGACTTTTTTAATGAAAGCTATTTCATTATCTGTCATACATCATTATCAGAATATTTGTCCAGCTATGTGGTGCATTTTTTCTAGTACTTAATTTAACTATTTCTAATAAGATGCTTCATGAAATCTTAAACAGTTATATTATTTCTTGTTTTTTACATCACTCTTATCACATCTTTTACATCCCTCTCTTATCACATCTTTTAGTTTGTGCTTGGTCATACTTTCCATGTTAATTTTCTTATTCTGTTTTCACAAGCGATTTCCTCGTGTCTTTTCCTGCTTTTATTTCCTTTAGAAGAGTTCTCTAGTATTGTGATGCCTATAACTAATTAAACTTTTAGAGTGGTATCTCATTAATGTTGTTTTGCAGAGGTCCTTTTCGTTCCATATGTCTAACTCAGAAAACTTCCTTGATTCCCTTGATGTATCTGATTTCCTTATCCCCTTCATCACAACTGATTTATAATTCATATTTCCCATGTCAGTCTTGACACATTTTTCAGATGTCTCCTTATATCCAGCATTTACAGTGAATATAATTTCTACACTGCTTTTTATTTTCTTCTCCACTTCTAATTCTAAGTTTTGTGCAGTAGAACTTTTTCCAACTTCGACACAGTACCTTTTAAACACATAATTAATGACCTGTCCATTATCTCTTTTGGAAAACTGACATGTATTTTACTTTTACAAGAAGTTTGTTTCAAAAAAATTTTAGCTATTTGGAGAATAACCTCACCCTTTAGCAGTATCTAATCTCCACATAGCATAGAATCTTATCTTAGCACCTTATCATAGAATGGATTGGATTGGAAAGGACCTTAAAAATCAAGTTCCAACCCCCTGCCATGGGCAGGAACATCTTTTACTTGACCAGGTTGCTCAGAGCCCCATCCAGTCTGGTCTTGAACACTTCCAGGGACAGGAAATCTACCACTTCTTTGGGTAACCTGTTCCAGTGCCTCACCACGCTCACAGTAAAGAAAGTTTTCCTAATATCTAACATAAACCTACTTCCTCTCAGTTTGAAGCCACTTCCCAATTTCCTCCCACTCACTACATGCTCTTGTAAAAACTTTTTCTCCATCTTTCCTAACCTTTCTACTACATAATCTTTCTACTTAGTCTAGTGGTATCTATGACTTCAATGTCTTCTGCAAAAACCCGGTTTAAACCTAACAAACTGATGTTCTTATTGGCAGTTTATTGCCTTATGGAAGGACATTGGTCATCATTCTGTTTTTTTCTTTTCTGTGAATAATCTTTTCTGCTTCAATACCACTAGATGTAAAGCATCTTCAGTGCTGCATTATTGATGAATTTTTAGCCATTCTTTGGGTTAAAAGGGTCCAGTGGATGCCCACCTAGATAATGAAAATATTTGAGATAACTTTTGTTCCAGAGACATTTTTAGTAGACTCCACAGGACCTTATCTCAAGACTTTCCTGTAGTTATCTTTTCATCAACTGGGATTGGGGGTAAACAGTAAGGTGAAAATGGACACTAGTGTTACTGTTCAGAGGAATAAATACAAAAACAGAGCTAGGAAATCTGAGGAGGACCTCATGATACTGAATGACTGAGCAATAAAAAGGAATCAAGTGATGAGTACAAGAAAACAACAACAAAAAATCCTAATATATTTTAGGCAATGAAGGGTTTTGAGATGGCCATTGCCATCCAAAACCAAGTTTTTTAGTTCATGCTCCCATAACATCGGCTTAGCAATCATCAGAAAATCTCACACTGAATATCTGGAATAACTAGAGAAGGAGAACAGCACCGAAGAAAACAGGTTTATAGTTAGAAATAAATCTACAGTAAAATAACATCACAGACAGCACACTGCAGAAGAAGTGATAAATGAAAGCTTTAAAGTACGACACAAACCATAATCTAACATCATACAATCCTGACTCAGAAAAATTACCAGAGGATGCAACAGTGGCCATCCAAATTGGGGGTGACACAGGGATGTCTTAAGGTTCAGTGTTTATTCCAGTACAGGAAAGGAGATGTAGAATATGAAACTAGTGGAACACATTCTATTAATTTCTTTAAGTTACAATAATGATAATTTGTTAAGTCCAAGTATATATGGCAAATTCCCCAGTGTTGCCATCTTTTCAGAGAATGACTGGATGATCCCCAGTTTCTTTGGCAAATTCAATCTTTATTTCCTCTGAATCAAAGAAAATCACTGTCTGTGTTTCATGCAGGAAGCCACAGCTGCTATTAAGGTCTGAAATGCATACTTCCCAGGTACCAGTGCCAGGTTTTTGAATAGACATCCTACGAGTAACATCTTTCCTGCTACTTTGTCAGTAAGAGGACTTTATGCCTTTCCTTGCCATAAATAAACAATCAACCTATGACCATCTTTGCTGGCATGAATCCATCCCAATGGAGCAGCTCTTAGGGAGGTGTCACACACAGTTGCACAGACAAAATTGATTTTTGCCTTTCATTTTATTGATTAATATGGAAATGTACTGCGGATATCTCATTGCATTTAAAAGCCTTCCACTATGCAGAGAATTTTGAGATGCCTAAGAGCATTTTCTCTCAGCAAGTCTCAATGCAGTAAATAAAAACTGTGTTTTTTTTTTTCCATCCCCACTGAAAAATGTTTGAATCCCAAATGATTGCATACATCAAGGCTGTCACAAATCAGTGCTATTGGCATGACTGATCTATTTATTGTTTTGACATTCCTCTTGAAAGGAAAGAGCAATTTCTCTATGTTTGCCTAGCTGCACTAACTATATTATTGGGATGAAACAGAACTAATCAATAGGATAGGGGCAACATTGCAAAAATCTCAAGCTCCTTAATTCTTCCAAGTTATTTGTGTCCTGATCTTTTAAATGATCAAGACTAAAAATGTTTGTCCAGTCTAGAGAAGGTCGAAGTACTATAAAAAGTTAATGCTCATCACAAGGCCACTTGTCTGACATGCTGTGATCATCATAAATATTAATAATAACACACAACAGTGTTTTGCAGAAAATAAAAGTCTGTTTGCACTGCAACTTTCACAGCAGGAAAAAAGTGCTTCTAACAGAGGGTGAAAAATTTAAAAATGGAACATTTTCTACAGAAAGATTACTGTCTGGCTGCACATAAAATGAACGTTTTCCAAAAGAAAAAAACAACAACAAAAAATTCATTCAACAACTCCAGTTTCATCCAATGGGGATTTATGAATATGAACTAATTCTATTTTCCCATAAGACTGCTGAATGTCATAAGAATGGACTAGGAAATCTAGGGACATATGGGGATGTTTTGGGATCAGCTTTATATAACTTAGAGTTTTAACCTGTTCTCTCCATTCTAAGCACCAAGTAGAACAGTCCTCCTTGGCTCCCTGAACACTACATGTGGAGATGTAGTCAGCTCTGGAGACATCTGGAGAGATATTCCATCCTCCCAGTTTATTTAGGGAGTAAGTTTGCTGTGAACTTATTAATCCCCTCTTTAGGAGCTGTCTGGCTAAAGCAGCAGCTTTGTGCATTCAAGCCTCTGCACAGCTCTGTCCCACCCTCCTTTTCCAACTGTCACTGGTGCTCCAAAGACCAGACTTTGTGAAATTCCTGTCTTTGTGTGCATCCACTGAATCCAGCTCCTCTTCTTACTAGAACAACAAATGCTGATGAAATTCCGCTGTCACTAACCCAGCTATAGCCCTGGGATACGAACACTGCTTTCATTGCAGCTCTTCTTGTTCCTTCCAGACATAAGCAAGAACAGGGTGCAGATCCAGTAGCACGTTATAGAAGAAATGTTAGGCTCTGTCTGTTGCACCCACAGTTTATTGCTGTAAAAAATTAACATTGACTTCAGTTTTTCTAAAAGTGATAGTGTAAATCCAAATATGTAACCTCTCAATGCTTTTTTATATTTTAAATATAAATATATTTAAATATATTTTAAAGAAGGCATTAACTTTATTATTAATAATTATATCTGCCATGAATAGGACATGACCCAAGGCCTAATAAAGTCAGAAAGCATCTTTTCAACAATTTATTTTGGAGAAGACTGTTCATTCCTGTTCTCAGATTTTTCTGAAAAATAAAATCCAATTTTTTTTTCCTAGCTGAGTGCATGGAAGGAAATAATTGTTATTCCCATTTCTGCACTGCTATCTGGACAGTACCATATAGAAATGAGCATGCTTTGGCACAACAGGACTAGGTGGTAATGAAGTTGATGATTTTGTTCCTATTAAACACAATAAGCCAGGCCAATTTTGGCTCTGTTCAAAGTATGGATGAAAAAAATCAACGTTTGTCAAATGGAATAGGATGCTATCTATGGAGCAAACGGTCTTCCATTGTTTCAGAAGAGAAAACCATGTGAGAAGACAGAAAAAAAGAGCAACAAACACTATTCTAAAAGTTGATACAGGAATGACTGCTTTCTTAAAATCCTGTTTACAGGTATCATATTTTTCAAGGAAAAACTAGGAAAAATGACATCAACTGACAGTGATATATGCTGCACTGTACACTGGTTTCTATCTGCTCTGTGGGGAAATCTTTTCACAGAAACTTAACATTGCTGATATTCAGTAGCTGAAAAAGGCCTTCCAAGTCAAGTGTGCTCCCGTCAGCTAAAGGAAAATTTAAGACGCATTTTTTTGTCCTCACTATTTCCCACATGCTCTATACAGAAAGATAAGCGTAAATAATATAAATAATGATGATTAACTTGGTAGTATCATGTTCCTTTACTAACCAGGAGGGAAAACCCAAGGCTTTTATAACACATCAGCCTAGCAACATCTTTTCACCCAAAGCAGGCAAATACCATTTCTATATCCCATCCTCAGGTGGGGTCTCTGTGCTTGTGAGACCCAGCCTGGAGCACTGCATCCAGCTCTGGGGCTCCCAACATAAGGAAGGCCTGGACCTGTTGGAGTGGGTCCAGATAACAGCCATGAAGTTGAGGTTCATCTTGGAGAAGGCTGCAGTTAGACCTTAGAGCAGCTTCCCAGTACCTAAAGGGGCTTGCAAGAAAGCTGGAGAGGAAATTTTCACAAGGAGATGTCATGATAGGACAAGGGGTCATGGCTTTAAACTGATCAAGAGTTGGTTTAGAATAGATATTAGGAATAAATCTTTCCTATTAGGAAACAAGGGTGGTGAGGCACTGGCACAGGTTGCCCAAAGAGGTTGCAGATGTCCCATTCATGGAAGTGTTCAAGGGCAGATTAGACTGGGCCCTGAGCAACCTGGTTTAGTGTAAGGTTTAGTGTAAGGGAAGACATTGGAACTAAGTGGTCTTTAAGGTCCCTTCCAAAACAAACCATTCTATTATTCTATGATATTTTCTTTTGGAAAAGCAAGTTAGACAACTTCCCATTTCAAAAGTGAGTTGCACAAGTGGAACTAGAACAAACCTGTCCTTTTGGTGATATTTACTCAAACCATGGAACAGAAATATTTACTTTGATTATTTCAAACATTTCTCTCTTGCTATGGAAACATAACAACCAATAAATTCAACTTACCCCTTGTCCTAATTTTATTGCCTAACTTTTTTTATTTGTTTATTTTTTCCTGCAAATATTTATGTGCTTAATGTTAGTTTACAGAAATATCTGTAGAGGCGTTTCCATTCATGAATGAATTATTGTGTCTGTGATTCAGACGAGTTTGTTCAGCTTTGTCACACGTCCAAGACCAGTTTCTTGATGGAAATGAGACAGAAAAGTTTTACTAAAAACATCAGCCATTTAGATGTAAAAAAGACAATATATGAAAAGACATTCCTTACTTTTTTGTTTGACAAAAATTAATCTAATTTAAAATGGAAAAGCATCTGGCAAGGAAAGAGTATGAAAAATTTCCATACCTCTATTACACATCTTACTACAAAACCTTTCCTTCCTTCGTTCTTATTGGAAGGCTAGAATATCTAATCAAGGACTGGAAATACATTTGCTGTGAACTAAGTGGTCAGTTACAAAAAACAAAAAAACCCAACAATAACAACAAGAAAGGCATGCCAGATTGTCTATAACTCATACTTGTGGTTTCCTTTAGGGTAAATGGTTCAGTAGAACTGAAAATTCTCCTCTGTTTATAAAAGCCATTCTTTGAAATGTAGTGAATAAAGATTGCAGTCACACCATGATCTCATACTTCTGGATAGCTGCCTGAAGGAACAACAAGGAACACAGGAGTGTTCATGTGTCTCCTCAGGCACTTTCTCCTGTCCTTCTGCTATCCTGGGTGCATGAAACAGTCTGGATATCTACATGGTGTAGTGAGAAAGAAGGCTTGGATATTATGCATTGAGGAGGATAAGAGAGTCCAAAAATGAGAAAGCAGTGTCAGAAGACAGCCAACTGTGCTGCTCAGCTCAGTCACAAAACCCATTTAAATCAACTGAAAAAAGGGCTTATTCTCCTCCATACCACTGAGGATAAAATTTCATCCTGCTGTGTCCCAGCACTGACAGGGAGGGACAGAGGTGGTTGGAGTTGGTTGAAAACAATCTCAGGTTCATTTTCAGCATGATGTGACCTGCTGCCGAGCAGACAAAAAGATTGTGGGAATGTGACGAAGCTTGTCTTACAAAAGGCAGCTTGCATTAGAGTGGCTTTTACTGTGTTCAAAGTGGTGTTGCCATCTCCGTCAGGCTCTCAAGTGGCTCCCACCAGCCCAGGTGTTTGCAGGAAGAGGTGGCCGCTGGCCAGGACCGTGGGTGCACCCAGCAGCACGCTGGCTGGGTTGGAAGGCTCTGACCATGTGAGTGCTACTGACTCCCTCTGCAGCACCAAACACAGCTCTGGAAAAGGATCTGGGGGTTTCTCTGCAGGGAGAAACATTTCCAGAAGGATGTAGTGGGAACAGCATACTGAGAGAGGCTGAAGTTCCAATATAGAGGATTGCTATGGTGCTGGAAACAGTAGCCAAATGTGAACCAGCTGCAAAAGAGGGCCCACAGCAAAGGTTTGTCAGAATGGTGCCAGGAGACTGTGAAAACAGTTTCAAGAAAAAGTTCTTGCCTGTTTCTCCTCAGTTGGGCCCTTCTGCTCATCTGCTATTCTTAGACAGCTGTTAGTCTATGGTAACCACTGTGCGCCTTAAAAATGCTTAGAAAGTTTTGAATGCCTCCACAGGAAAATTTTAAAAGAAAATATCAACAGTAAAATGACATCTTGTTATGTTAAGACAAATATATGCCTTTCATTGAATACCAGATGTAAAAAATTTGTTTTTAAAACAAAAATGTGCCCATAAATCTTTCTTGGTTTAAACAGGCAGCGATTTTTAGTTCTTTTTATTTTCTGAAGAAGCAGAAAAGTATAACAATAAATGCTGATTGGAAAGGGCATAACGAGTTATGTACTAGCTTGTGTTTTTTTCAGCTCCCTAAATTCATTTGCTTGAGAAAATGGTGAGCAGGTTTTGATAGTAGATTGATGGTTTCTTCTGGATGACAAAAAAAAATTAAATCTGCAACCTAGGGGACAACTGGAGGAATCTCAATCCTGTTCACACTAAAGAACAAAACAATTATTTATTCATGGAGACACAGACTATTAAAGACTTATTTCTTCTGGACTTTTTTTTTTTTAGTTCAGTTAAAGATGGATTTTTATCTTTATTGTCACTTATGATACATTTAAGGGTTTCTGATATGTGATTGCTTTGTAGAGCTTCCTGCTGTTTGTAAGAATCTAATTTCTTAGATAAATACTGCCATTAGCAGTTATTTATCCCTTTGCCATTAGGGCATACTCCTTGATTAGTAGTTTCATGAGTTGCTTACCAAAGAGATTGCACTGTGCATGTTCTTGAGAATCAGATAAAATATCCTTGTTCACATTCAGCTCCATTGTTTGACACTCAGCTCGCCAGTTTTTTACCAATCACTTCCTCACGTTGTCCCTGAACTCTCAGATAAGTCATTAATAAAAAAACAATACCACGGGTCTTTGTGTGCTTTGCATTTCATTCCTTTGTCTCAAAAGTACACAGTGCCAATCTCTAATTCCATTTTACCCCAAGCATTGTTTGATGGCATGGGAAATTAGATGATGATAGCCCAGTCTGAAGTGTACAGCACCCTGTCTGCTCCTACTGGTTTCCTGCAGCAAGCAGTGCACACATAGTTTAGGGGAAAAAGAAGTGTCTGATGGCAATTGCATTTTTAACTCTTGGGTCACACATTGAAAAAACTCCTAGGTATTACTGAAGGTTTACAGTGCATTTAATTTTGTTTCAAAATTGACAGAAATTTCCTTCATATCCCATTTCCCCTAGATATTATGTGCAAATTGGATGAGGTCACCAGGAAGACATTTTGTATAACAAGAGTTTATCTGAGTTTGAGGCAAGGGAATAAATAGACACTTTTTTTTTTTTTTCTAGATGGGAGAGAAGTATAAGAGGCCACATATTCTAGGCTACTGAATTACTGGGTGAAAGTGTTTGTTTTCATAGCCAAAGACAGGTGTCTTCTAGTCCTAAGGTTTTCTATAAAAGGCCTCTCTACAGTGCACCACAAGGCATGTGGATAGAAAGCCTTTGTTGCAGATAAACCAAGATAACAGTTCATCCAAGAGAAGGAGGGAGGGCCACCCAAAGAACTACACTTCATCTCCCAGAAAAGAGTTATTCCACTATTGTTAGTGATGCCAGCAAAGGAGCCAGGGATCTACTGGAAAATGCAGCAGACTGCAGAGAACTGCAGAGAACATGGATTAGGGCTGTGTTGTGGGATAAATATCTTGCAGCTATTATGAAATGCATCTCTCTATCCAGAGCTGATGAATTCTGCAGTACAGAACTGCAGAACAGGGAGCTTTCCTCAAATAATCTGATCAATCTGTCTTGTAACAGTTAAAAAATCTTAACACCTTTGTTTTAATGCTTTTCTTACTTCGTGTTTCATGCTGTCCATAATGCACTGTTAATGGCAAGTCATGAGATCCTGCCTTCAAGCTGTCACCATTTGTTTTAAAGAAAAAGATCAAAGAATTGTAATTGCAAAGTCTGCTCTGATTCATCTGTTACTTAAAATGCACTGTGAAGGGTGATAAAATAATTTCTTCTTTATATTGACTCTGGTGACTATTTTCATCATTTAGATTACTGAAGATTTGGTGGTTTACAGTATTTCTATAAACAAGATTGGAATTTCACCCATTTGGATGTAGATATACCTGCATTTTGTAGGGTTGTACTTTTTATTTGTACAACTGTTTACATACTCGTGTGCACACACACGTACATCTGCCAACACGCGCATACAAAATTAAAAGTGCAGAATGAAAAGTGCAAGTAAATAAACCCTTTAGGCACACAGATGAGTATCTGGCTGCAAAACCCAGTATCTGTATGCTAGTTGCTAGTACCAAACTATGGCAAATAAACTCAAAAGCTACAGTACATTTATGAATTTTCACAAAAACTTCCAGTGCTGTAAAAAATACAGGCTCAAAATGCGACTCAGTGACTTTTTGTTGCTGATCACAGATTGGCTTGGATTTATTTAAAGGAGGAAATATTATTCCATTCTTTTGTTGTATTTATGATAGATGATGGACAGGACAAGACAGATTTATCTGCCTTAGATGTTACTGGTATATTTTGTATGTTTGCAGGGTCTGATTATTTATGCTGCTTAAAACTGACCAGTACATGAATCCAGCAAAGAAACTGAGCAGAGAGTTGTGTTTTCATCCCTGGATAATTCAAGAATTTTGCAAATATGCTTTTGGCTTGTACATTATTATGATTTACAACTACTACCCACAGAAAAGGGAAAACACTACAGAAAATAACGAGATAAATTATTTAATGGTTTCAGCTTCATAATTTGCAAAATGGAGCAATTATCTGCTCTACTTCCACACATTACAGAACGGGGCAGTGGGAAATTTCTCCAGCTGGATGGCAGAATATTCCCTGTCTCATAATGGAGAAGACATATCTTGTCACCCCCCTGCTTAGAGCTGGGAGATCATGAGTTGCCTGCTCCCAAGAACAAGCAAAAGCTGCAGTAGCATTAGGATCTCCATGTAGGTAGCCTTGCATGCCAGGGCTGAGCTAAATAATCCACGTGAGATTAATGTGCACCCTAGCAAATGTGCATATATTTTTGTGTGTATATGTGTATATGACGTCCTGCACACATAAAGCAGAGTCCCACAGAATGAAGCACATCACCATCCAAATTGTTTAAGTTCTAAAATGGAGATGTAATCACAGAATCATTGGATAGGGACCTCAAGGATCATCAGGTCTAACCTTTCTCAGCATTAGCACAATCTAAACCAGATGGCCCAGCATCCTCTCAAAAGTATCCAATGTTGGGAAATCCACCACTGCCCTGAAGAGATTATTCCTATGGCTGATGGTTCTCATTGTGAAAAATTGTCCTCTTGTGTTCAGTCAGAATTTCCCCAGGAGAAATTTGTAACCATTATTCCTTGTCCTTTCCATGCAACTTTTTGTAAAAAGGGAATATATCTTTGTAACCACCCTGTAAATATTGGAACATGGTGACAAGGTCTCCCCTAAGCCTTCTTTCCTCAAGGTTGGGCAAACCCAGTTCTCAAAGCCTTTTCTCATACGGCAGGCTTCCTATATGTGGAACATCTGTTTAATTTAATTTTTTTATTGACAAACTAGTGTTTGCTATAAAGGCTGTTTTTGCCAGCCCTTTTGTTATTCAGTCCAGCTGGGAGCTGAATGACATTCTCCTGCCCAATGTATAGCTCTCAAGAGACCATGTCCAAGCGTGTGTAAAAATTAAGCCATTAAGTCATTATGGATGTTAATTAATAGCCATACTGGCAGGGAAGGGAGAGAAGTCCTCAGCTAACTTCTCCTGCTCACAGAGGTTTACAGAATGTAGAGTTCTGCATTTTTTCCCCTTCAGTGGGTTTTCAATGTAAAAAAACCACTGCAATGTAAGGGGTGCAATGACAAAAAAGTGAGCAATGACAGCCCTTGCGGCTGAGCTCTGGTGTGTGTTAGTGCATGCAGAACCTTGGACAGATGGGTGTGCATTTGTCTCCCACCAAGGCTGCAGAGGGGATGCAGAGGTGAGATTGTTTTATGTGATAGCAGAATATTAGAACCCTAACTATACGCTACCACCTTGATTCAAAACTAAGTACAGGTCTGGTATGTTGGAATAATTCCAGAAATTACCCCATTATTTTTTAGAAATGTTGGGGACAAAATGTAATGCATCAATTCTGCCTATGAAAAACCATTTAGGGCCATGAAAGGGCTCATAGAGAACAGCTTCAAGCACTGATGGATTGCTTGTGCATTATCCCTACTGATTACTGAACACTGCATCTGGATAAGTACTTTCACTTTGATTGAAGATACAAGGTGCAGACTTTGATCAAAATGAATTACACGCTTACTCTGCAACACTTTCCCAACTGCAGGCAGAAGGCAATACAAGCAGGAGCTGGAATTGTGATCCATGTACAATGGGAAGCAAGAGTTGAACTTGATAATGATATTTTCCAACCTAAATGATTCTGTGATTCCGTGAAGTCGAAAGTAAAACTGTGTAACCAACACAAATGTCATACTGGTTCATTGGTAATAGGAGATTTACTCTATTTGCACTTTAAAGTCATTAGTATTATATAAATATAAATTTTCTTCCAAGGCTCTGATGGTGTAGGAACAGAGTAAGTAGGTTTCTTATCAATGAAATGAGAATTAGAGTCCTAGGGCAGTACAAGGTGCTGCTGGATGTTTCTCTTTGATGTATCACCCTAGGAACCAAGTTCAGGAGGGGCATGCAAAAGGCAGGAACCCTGGGCATTAGCTACCTCTGACTATTGACACCCACTGATTGGAAAAGCAAGTGGCTTCCTGCTGGCAGTAGGAAATGTGCATTAAGTTGGACCTTCATGGTCCAACTCTCTCCATGGCCTCTGTTCCCTCACTGCTCTTCCCACATGCATCAGGTGACTCTCCTGAGCTCCAGGTGCAGTAAGACCCCAGCCCCAGCAAGTGCTCAGGAACTTCTTAGTGCTCCTCATGCTCCTCACACACAGCTGAGCCCCAGCAGCTCAGGCCCAGCTTCCCACATGACTGGAGTGACCCTTTTTAGTGTGAGGCTTTAACTCAGAGCGGCCCCGGGGCATCAGCCAGTGCCCAGCATGGAGAGGCTGTGGGCAGCCTGGAAGTGCCCACTCCAGGGTGGCTGACATGCAGTGCCTCCCTGCACACCCCTGCTGTGCCCAAATCCCTTACACCCCATCTTCCTCCCGTCTCATCTCTGCCTTTCTCTTCTGCTTTGACTTTTCCTGCTTAAACTTAGGCACTAAACTTGGGTTCAGTACTTGGGTTTAAAACTGGACTAAATCACCACATCCCAAAAAATCACTGGCACCAATGGCTGTATGGGGATATTTTCCTTTTATTTAGTGGTCATCATTTAGCACTCATGCTTGGCTGTACAGACAAACCAAGTGCTATGCCTGATCGAGCTAAGTAAGCTAGACAGAAGTGTAGGCTGCTGTGAGAATGGGCTGCTCAGCAAGGCAGTAGCAAGCAGAAATTGAGCTGCCATCTTGACTTTTTTCTATTAAATGATCTCCTTACTCATAGGCTAATCTGTTATGAAAATTGTCAAGTGAAACCTGAATTAAAAACAACATGTGCCCTCCTTTCATCAGGTTAGTTCCCTCTTAAAAAAAGTTTTTTTCTTAATTTTTTAAAATATTTTTATTTTATTTTATTTTATTTTATTTTATTTTATTTTATTTTATTTTATTTTATTTTATTTTATTTTATTTTATTTTATTTTATTTTATTTTATTTTATTTTATTTTATTTTATTTTAATGTTTCTGAGATGTTTCTGAGGAAGAGCTGCAGACAGTTGGTTCCCAACAACTTCAGTTTTAACTCCCTCTCTTTTTCTCTGCTTCTATGATCTGTTACTTCAACACAGGCTAGGTTGAGAATTAAGAAAACAAATGTTGCAAACTAATTTTTTATGTACCACCTTGCTTTTCTGCTATAGATTCAGCTGCCTCCTGAAACTCCTTGAAAGACATGAAGCCTCTGCTTTTTTTGTTGTTGTCCCCATGATGACGACAAACATCACATATGATTACTGGTAAGAGTAAAATTGGCCTTTCTTGGATATGTTATTAGAATGATTGGTTTTGAAGGAGGATATAAGAAGCAGAGGCTTTGACTAGAAAAAATGGAGGTGTTGCAAGGGAATATAGGACAAGGAGGCTTCTTTTCAAAATGGGTGCAAATTGTAGGAGACAATTTCTAAAAAATAATACATAAAACCACTCAGTAGTCCTTTGAAGAGTCTTAAATTTGCTCCACACTGAAACACAGAGGAGAGAGATAGTAAGGGCTGTAAGGGCTTTATCCAAGGTACCCAAGAACAAAGCTCTAGACTGTGCAGCAGCAAGCTTTGTTATTTATTTCAGTTGCTATAAAATGGGCATGGAAATTGTTCCATTGCTGACTGAAGGCAATTTTGTTTGATCATACTTACTACATGCAATTTTGGTACTCCTTTTCTTGGGCAATGAAATAAAGGATAGGAAAAATGCTACAAAAAGACGTAAGATTATATTCTAGGAAAAAAAATAAAATAAGAAGCCAAATTTCTTTTGCTCTTTTTTAGTATTTGAATATTAAACTCAACAATTTTAGTTTTGAATACATACATGAAATGCCATCCTAAGTTAGGGATCCAGTTTGAACAAAAGGTTTTTCTGTCCAGTGAAACAGTTCAAATTCAGTTTTGGCATTTGGTTCAGATCAAGATGACTCCATTTAAGTACATTCCTTGCCTGTCCTCACTTCGCAGGGTGGGCTCAGGACAAACCAACTGGATGACTTTGAGAGACAGCAGTATGGGAAAATGTACTTCAGGATCACATTCCCCCCATCCCCAGGGTCACTGGACGCTGGTGCTGGGGACCAGGGCACAGCTTTGAAATGTGTATGCTTTGAATGTGAATGTCAGGCCCTCTGCACCAACTGGTTTGCTTTGCAAATCTGCTTCCATTGCCCCACACTTCTGGCTGATAAAGAATGAGCATTCTGTACACAGAATTTGATCTTCAGTCAAAGGTGAGGTGTGTCAGCAGAGGCCTCTGGAAAGAGATATCTGCCTGCCTAAACCCAGATACCATAACCAGTCTGGCAAGATTTCTCCTGGGATGTTTTCAGAATCACGTTTTTCACTGTCTGGATCAGGAATATAACTGTTTATGCCTGGAGCTGAATCAATACTTAAAGTTTGGGTGCAAGCTGCAATGAAGCGGAATTTAGCTTCCTTACTGACTGAGTGGTGGCAGCTTTGCTTTTGAACTCCCTTTAATCAATTAATTATTTTGAGCGGACATGAAATTTTTTTTAAAAAAATTAATATGTTGATTTGCCTACTAACTTTTCTTTTGACCACAACAGTTCAATATTACAAGTGAGATTCTCCTCCTTTCTAAAGAAAAAACTCATAAACTTCCTTTAGCATGTATTGATGATCATAAAATAAAACACTTTTCAGAGGGTTTCATATCTTACTTTTAATTCATACTTATGTTTTATCAAAAGAAGTTCTATATATGTTGCATTTTTAAAGCTGTCCTCAGATACTCTTCTTCTATTTCTGTGGTGTCCTACTTCCCTCTCTCTCCCTCCCTCTCTCTCTCCCCACTCTCTCTCTCTCTCTCTTATGTACATATAAATATTTTATGGAAAGCAGATGGTCTGGTAAAGTTGCTATCCACTTAAAAAGGCAGAAGATGAAACAGAATGGGTCATATTATTCCCTAACTTATGCTCATAAAATAATTCTATTAACATTAAAGTAGGCACTCGAAGCTGTAGGATTTACCTCCATGTACTGAAGTGAGTTACCTGCACAAAGCCTAAATCATAATTATTGTTTTAGAATGACAACTGTAATTAACCAGGGAAACCTCGGAATAAGAAAACAATGTGCAGCCAAATGGTGTTTATACATGATCAAAGAAAATAAATATTGGCTGAAAGGGACACTCTCTCTTCCTCAGCCTGTTCATCAAGAGATGGTGACCTTTTATCCTGCATATTGAAAGGTCTTTCAAGTTGGTGAATCTTTGGAGTGCAGATCTGTTGATCTTCTGTCAGAGAATGATAGGGGCTTAGAAGCCAACTTTTAAGCTTCTGGCATTTCAATAAAAAATGATCAATCATAATAAATGATCAAAGACCTATATCTTTTCTTCATAAAGAGTATCTCTTTGTTGGTTCTAATCTGAGGAGCTACCCTGAAGGTAATTTAGTCTCTCTTTTCTCTGCACAATACCAGCTGGACATTCCCCTAAAAACCTGGAGAATTTGAACAATTCACTGTGAGAGAGTGGCCTCTGAAAATAGGACATGTAACAAGAAATCATGACTATAACAAATTAAGCCAGTATTTATTCCATGGTCAACTCAAATGTTGTCTTATAATACTTAAATTTGAATTTTCCATCAACTGCCTATGTAGAAGTTCATCAACAACACACACTGATTAAGGGAAAGGATGATTATTATTTTCCACAAATAGCTTCTCAGCAAACCCTTATTTCAGCACAGAGACAAATGGGAACAATCTTTTCAAAGGACTGCTTTGAGCATAGCTGACTTAGGAGCTGAATAAACTCATTTTTATCCTTTTAAACTTTTGGGTGAAATAGTTTCTGAACTCTTATGGGCTTTTCATGCTGACACCGGTTTTCTCCTTTCATGGCGAAAAATATATGGGATCCTACTACTGTAACTCCTCCTAAAATGAGGGAACTCATGTTATTTGTTTGTTTTCTGAGCTATTTATTGAGTTGGCAAAGTGTACATTGCCAAAACTCTTTGTTCAATGCGTATCAAGACTCAGTTCAGATTTTCAAATATATGATGCCTATTTCAGAATTTGATTCAGGTGTGCTCTTAATTTATAACAGTACTGACCATACACTTATGAAACAGCTGAGATCACACTTTAATCTGGCTTCAAGTTGTCTTTTGGAGTCTTCAGCAGAAGACCTAAAATTTTCCAACCTAAAATTTTAATCTTTAAAATTATTTTATTAATATTATTTTTATTTTTTATTTTGTAATTAAAATCTTTCTGATGAAAAAGTAACCTGCAAGCACTTTAAATTTTCTTTTTAAGAGAGAAAAGAAGAGTAGTGTTTGCAACGTTTGAATCTGATTCATTTCATGCTGCTTGTTTGAATACATTGCACTAGTGGTCCTCAGACTGTTATAATCTGGAAGTGTATAAAAATTTTAAAAACAGGGCAATTTTTCTGCAAAATATGGATTTTTGTGTCATTAAAAAATGCTTTACAAACTCGCTGAGGCTACATTGCTGGAAGAAGTCCTGTTGTTAATCTTAATGCCAATGACAATGAATTTAGGGACTCACAGCACTGACTTCTAGGACAGAGATTATAAATGCAGATTTATATTGGATGAAGTGATGGGAATTGCTGACGTGTTTGTGTGCAAGTACAACACATAGGTTGGAAACTTATTTTATTTTAGTTGGAATGCAACTAAATAAATAGGGAGAAATTTTGCTGGTTCCTGTTATAATTTAAATTGAGGTCTAAACTAAACATTTTCTTATGAAAAAGGTTTTTGAAGGATGAATGGAGTAGTCAGTCCTCTATAAAAAAGAGACTAATTTGAAAAAAAGCTGGTCTATCCATCCAAAGGAATCTGCCTGCACTAGAGATATTTTTCTGTCTCTAAAATGATGCTGTTTGAAGTTCTTCTGCACAGACTTATTTGAACTGCTTGGCTCTGGTTCCTCCCTGTGTACTCACTCCGAAGCAAAAATAGTAATTTTTATATGCATGTAATCACATTTTTCTACTGAATTATTTGCATGTGAATGGTTTTGACTTTTTCACTTTGAAAAACACTTTAAAAAGTTCTTTTTTAATGGAAAGAAGCTAGTAAGGACTTCTTGTTAGAACCAGCACTTTGTGAAAAGGATAGGCCAACTTTACTTGAAAAAATAATGGTGAATTTATAATAGTTAATAGTGGCACATTCTTTGGTATAAATGATCTCTTATAAAGTGTCAAAATGACAAGAAGCACAATGGGATAACACCAAGGGCACAGGAGAAGAAGCAAGTTCTGAACTAATATCAGAAACATGGTAAAAGGAGGTAAAGCAAAGGGCTGTTCTGCATGCCTGGAGAGGAGAAGTGGAAAGTTCTTACAACAGGTACAGGCAGGCTATGTGAAAAGACATCATTAATGTTGGTTATGGATCCAATGATGGGATTTCCCCATCCAAGGGTGTGAAACCAAGGAAAACAATTCTAGGGAGAGATTTGGTGGGAGTCACTTCTGATTGTGACAAGTAGTAAAGCAAGAACAGAAAAAAAAAATTCAGGGGTGAGTGCTCTAGCTTGTATACATTTATACCACAAAAAAAGCAGCTGCAACTGTAGATATAACTAACTCCAGAGTTAAAACTGCCTCTGTTGAAACAAATAGCTAAACTTCTGGTGTTTTCAAGAAGGCTGGTGTTTCATTTCTGGTTAATATACATGTGCAATAAAAGCAAAGCGATTGTTATCCATAGAACACAATTAACCACACAGGACTTTTTTTGTGATTCTTTGTTGCATGCCAGACAATCTAAGATAACTCATAAAATACATTAAAAAAACCCAAAAGTAAACCAGAATGCTCTTTATCCTGCAGCCCCTGCTTGTTTTATGAGATTAAAAACTACTAGCTAAAATAATATATTTTGTTTATCTTGCAGATTAATTATCAAAAGCTATTTAAAAATCCTTCCACTACAAATGCAAAGTAACATAATAGTATGCATTTTATAAGGGCAAGATAAGCAAAAACCAAAGATAAATGATGACACTGAGTACAGCTTTTTAATTACCAAATGTCTTTTAAGCTGTCCTTTGTTTCTTTTAATGGAAAGTTCATAACAAAAACAAATAAAAAACTAAGATTAAAAAATTCATTGCATATAATAAATTTAAAATGTATTGCTATTATAACTTCCTTTCACATTGTTTTTTTCTATGTTTTAAACAATCATTTTAAAAACCATCAGCGTTTTAGGTTGAAGGACAAATTCTATAAACTCATATATATTAAAAAAATAATAACACATTTGTATATTTCTTACCAGACGTGGGCTTAAAAGCTTTTTGAAATATTCTTTTTTTAATGGTAAAACTGAAGCAGAATATTTGTACATTAGTACTTGAAAATTTGTTAGGGTTCTCTTTTTTAAAAATCTTGTTTCCCTGCCTCTTAAACTGTCAACTAAATCATACACATTTTAAAAGTCTTAGATTACTACTGAAGATACCTGTCTCAACTATTGGCTTCTTCATATTTGACTGGAAGGTAGCAGTTACATTCAGAGGAGACTTATGCTAATTATAGGAGAAGAAAAGAAAACAAATTTAATTTTAATCGCATCTAAGTAATTGAAAGTTAAATGTCCAATAAATGTCACAGATAGCCTGGCTAAACTAAACTTTTACATAAGGTAAAAATATGTTTTCTTTGAGGAAATAATTCACATTCCAGTGTCAGCATGCTTGGCCAGCTGGGATACCTCCTCTTTCATATTTTCTTTGCAGATGTCATGTTAAATGGCAGATGAAATATGGTCATCATAAAAAGTGTTCTCAGATACGTTCTTCATTGTTACAGAGCTTGCTTTCCTACAGGAACACTTGAGACAACTTGGTTCCACAAACTCCTCATTAAATCTTCCCTTTACTCAGATGCTGCAAAAAGCTGGTCTTTTTGACTGTGGCAAGGTTTTAAAGACAATACAGTAAATTTAGCTGAGGAATGGACAAAAGTACTAATCTTTCTTCCACTGGCTATAAATCAGATCTGTATTTTAGAGCATTTTACTTCTGCACCAAAAAACCCCAACAAACCCACATTTAAAAAATATTGTCAATATTAGAAGCCCAAATGTTTTAGATATACAGTAAAATTATTAACTAAAATAACAAAGAATAAGACCTGCAAAATGAACATATACACTTCATAATGTGAGATTTATTTATTTAGTGTCTTTCCTCACTTGTCAGCCTATATCCTGTCTAATGTGCATAAATTTATACTGACAAAAATGGTGTGGTCCTTACGTGGGCATAAAGACATTGCCAAATAAACAAAATAAAACACCCCCCCCAAGCAAACAAGCAAAAAAAATTCCTGTTTAACTTGAATTGTAGTATGAAAAAACCCCCAGGTCTTTCATTCCTGGTGGCCATGAAAATGAAGGTCATGTATACTCATGCCTACTGGCCCCTTTTCAGACACATACCATTCACAAACCCACAAACTTCTAATTCTTATGACTGAAAAATAAGCCTGGCACAAAATCAAAATGTTTCCCAGGTTCTGTATTTTGTTTTTGTAAGACTGGCATTGCATCCCATGTCTGTACACCAGGATAAACCTCAGGCTTGAATTTTCCCCCCCTTCTACTCCCTGGTTTCCATGGAAGGAAAATCAAAGATGTGGTCAAATGAGAGTCATGGTGCATTGCCACAGGTCCCCAGTCTGGATGACAAAAGATCTGAGCCATTTGTTTGCAGTGGTGTGGTCTGGATTTGTTGAAGGGCTGATCTACAACGTGAAGCTGCTGTGCAGCTGCCCAGTGTGTCTGTGTGCCACTGAAACTACCGAGAAAGTCCTTAGAGAGAACAAGGGAGGACAACTACTCTCCAAAAGGTATTTCAGCCAAATACCTGAAAAACAGGACTTGAGGGGTTAATTTATTTCAACAATGCTAATGGAACTACGATGTTGTAATACTGACATGGATGTCCATTTCATGGCACAAAGTACCGGAAAGAAGCAAGAAACAGAAATATATGGAGTCCTGTGTTGCTTAATTGCTCTGGAAAATCTCCAGTATAGCAACAGGGAATGCTGACAAAGTTGGTAGCTTTTGAGAGCTTAGAGGAGCTCTCAGTTTTCAGACTCATTTGAGAACCACTCATAAAATAGATAATTTAAAAGCTCTCCTCAGTGCACTGCACTCTTGACCTACAGCAGACTTCACTTTTTACTTCTGCCCTTGTTGGGTAGTAGTTTCATGCTCCACACTAACATCCACAAGAGCACAAGCTGACACCACTGTCATGCATGTCTGCATGGGGACTGCGGGAGTTTGGCCCAAGGTTTCTAGAGATGAAGAGTTCAAACACATTCCTCAGCTCTGTTTCTGACTTCCTACACTGTCCTTCTGACATAATTTGGAAAACCTAGGTAATGCTAAGTGAAACCATTAATGCTGAATTCCAGCCAGACAAAATCAATCCATAATTAATATTTTATAGGTTTACTTCACAGTTTGGTAATGCCATATTATTTTTCAAAGGAATAGGCTGTGGGAGCCTATTCTGTACCTTAACACAAGGATTTACATTGTTGTCTCCCATTATTATTAATGGAAGAAATCACATCTATTGAAATAATATCAAAATAGAAAATGGGATGGGATATAATGGAGAAGAGTTACCAAGTTTCAGACAAATGAAAGCTGATACAAAAATATTGCTTCTCACTGTATATAACACATTCATAATTGCTACACTGATTTATGCAGCATTAAATGCATGAGCAGGTGGTTTAAGTTTTGTGGATGCTCAAGATAGTTTTAGGAGCTGTAAACGGCTGTATCAGGTCAGACAAAGGTTGACATAATTTACTAAGCTCTGACAGTGAGTAGCAGCAGATGTCTAGGAAAGCATGGAAGAGCAGGTCAGACACATACTGAGGAGCATCTTTTTTATTTCAAGCCCTTACCTGATTTTACTTTAATGTGTCCACTTAACCTCTTTTCTAAACTCGTGTAAACTCTGGGAACCACACCAGCATCTGGCACTAAGGTCTGAGGCTCAGCCCTGACATGTGTGGACAAGCACTTCCTTCTGATGATTTGCAATCTGCTATCTATTGATTTAATCAGATATTTATCTTCTCTTATACTATGACAAACTGGGAATAATTCCTCTGTGTACATTCCCCTTGCTTCTTGGGGTTTTAAAGGTCACTGCAGTATCTCCCAGGAGATATTTCTATTCCAAGATGGAATGTGTTTGTCCACACAGTGATCCCTAACATGGAAGAATTCCTATTTCTCTTTGCTCTGTTCTGTATCATATTTAGTTTTATTCAAGCTTTTTCAGGATAGGGAAGCCAAAGCTTTACAGAGTATTTAACATCAGCTAATATTTCAGCTTAGATGCAAAGCTGACTGATAACATACAGGCTTCTGAACAAGTATCTGCTTTAGAATAGAGTGTGTAGAGACACAGTGTAATTTTTTTTTTTTGTATTTTTTTTGTAGTTTTTTTTTTTTTTTTTTGTATTTTACTAGCATTATAGACCTCAGGGGCAATTTATGTGAGCAGCTGCAGTTTGCAGCTAAAGCTTTTTGCTGCCTGTGTGGTGAATTATATGTTTCATAAAACACATCACACCTTCAGTGTGGTTTCATATTTTATACTGTTGATGTTTTATTTAACTACATATTATCCAAAAGACTTTCTCCTATGTGGAAGAACTCTTCGCACTGTTTATACTATTTATACTCTGAAAAGGTGGTGATATCTGAGTTCATAGGAGGGAGGTGACAGACTTGTTCAGGAAACCTATGGCTGTTACTCAGGATTTATTTTCAGATGATCTCTCATGTGACATTGGAAAACACAAATCTCATTTTTTGGGGTCATTCTTGAACATGAAAATGTGACAAAAACACAGCTATATTTGATTCTCTCTGGTATTTAAATCTAGGGACAGTTAGCCTGAGTGCTCTAAATAATCCCAGTGACAGCAAGAATAACATCAATTTGAATAAATAGCTTTTCATGGCATAAGAAATCCTGTTTTCTTTAATGAGATGCTGAGAGATTGTTTTGCAAGTGATATGCATTATGTTACACCTTAAGATTTCCTTTGTCCGGAGCTTGTGCCAGCTCACCTGCAACACCAACTTGGGATTGCACTGGAGAAGAACAAAACACACAATTATCTGGGTCTGATAAAAACAGCATATGCAGTCTCACCTCTTCCATGTAAATGTAAGTGATCTTCCATTCTGCAGGAGTGATATTCAGCAGGTGTGAAATGCACCACTTTCTCTCCTGTTGCAGGAGTCTTCTGTTGAAACTGATTTTGATTTCAGCGTCACTCATTCACACCTTGTGTGCCCTCTGCCTCCTAGGGACTAGTGCAGCCAACAGCTAGACCATTTAGACTGAAAACCCCTCGATTTATGCACCAGGGAGTGGTGTCAGTGCTCAGCACACATTCCTAGTTGTTTCAGCTGATCTGAGAGCACTGGAGAGTACAGCAATGATTAAACACAGAAGAGGTTCAGCCTGCTTACATGGGGAGGAGGAACAAGGGGGATGCATGTCACAGTCAAGGTGACCAAGCCCTTGATCTGACTGAAGAAACGGGTAGCAACTGTTCTTATTACCTGAAGTAAGACTGACAATAGCAATGAGGAGCACCTTTGATATTCATACCTGCTTAAAAACAAACAAACAAACAAACAAAAAAGCTTAGATCTGCTTTAGAGATTCTACTCCAAAACTGCCATGTAATAAAAACAGCAATGAATTTTCAAAGTATAATTTTCCAAGATGCATATGCATCTTAAATTCCTATTTATTATTCATATAAAATGAAACTTTAAAATACCATTAAATGATGCTCAGTGGTAACAGACACAATTATGATTAACTGAGAATGATTTACCACCCAAGCTTCTCAGATTCTAATGCTTCACATTACCATATTTATTTACTTAAATTGAGCATTTATCTACTTGTTCTTAGTATTCAGCAACAAAAAAGTCAGAATATAAACTTATGTTCCTCTATTTTATCTACCAGTACAATTTAATTCTCCTAATAGCTGTTTCTCATTCTGTTTTGAAGAACTAGCCATTAATTTTTTATATGATGTTCCACCCTCCAAGCAGAGACCATCATGAAGTGCAATACTCAGATGCTGCTCTCAGCCTGTGTTCAGGAGTACTTGGGTCATAGGGCTTGAATCAGACTTATCTCCAAATTATCAGGTTACTCCCTTGAAAATGAGATTCCTGCATCCTGCCTCCACGACAGGATGATATTTACTAGGATAATTTTACCAATACTTTTCTTCTCATGGATGCTCTTTTTTCTGGCTTATACTTGAATTTCTCCCGCTTGGTGAGTTATGCTCTTTCTACAGTGGCAGGATAATTATGCTTCTATGTTTCACCACAGAAGCAAATGCTAAGCTTCATTAAAAGTCTCCAATAAGTAACTGATATGTCTTTGCATGAATTTTTAAGAGGCAGTGAGATGTATCTGTATTTATCTAAGAAAAAAAAAAGAAAAAACAATAAAACTTTTCAGACTTGTCTCCTTTGTGTAACATAACACTCTTTTACCACTCCAGTGACTATACAAATTGAACAAGTGACTTTAAACAGCTCTCCCAGAGTACTATAGTAGAAGATAATGTAATTATCCTTGTCCTTCCTAAGACTCTGTATTAAATGAAAAGTCCTCATCAACTCAATGAAAGATAAGTTTTTTCTGTCTTTGCATAAATCACAGAGAATTTGTGAAATATTTGGGGGTCTTAAATATCTCTGAATCACACTTGGGCTAGAAATGCAACAGAGAAGGTCCAAGGGTGGCCCTAGTAGAGGTCCAACTACGATCTGGCTCCTTGAAAAAGAAGAGATGGTAAATCTGGCTGACTGAATGTTATGTTTTGCAAATTTTCAGGATTTTGAATAGATTCGAGTAATACTTATGAACAAACAAATATTGTCAAAGTAATTTCAGGAGACCCTATTTGGGTGTCTGAAATCTTTCATCTGAATTCATCATCCTTCATCTCCCCATGATGAACAGACAGTCTAGCTAACCAGACAGAAGGATACCTTACAACCTCACTGTCAGTGAAGCTCTGCAGATTGAATTCAGACTGGCACTCTCACACCTGTTAAGATGCATGGACTCATGCTGGGATGTAATTAGCACACATATCCTCATTTGTTATTGTCTCTTTAATCCCCACTCCTTTTTTTTTTTCTTTTTTTTTTTTTTAATCATGCATCAGGAGATTTTCTCAAAGATGAAAATTTTCTCTATGCTTATTTTCCTACAGACAATAATAACCCCCAACAGCAACCTGTGCTTAGTTTCAGGAGAAATATGGCATTTCTAAAACACAAGTAAGCTCTCCATAGTATTTGTATCATGGAAATGGTAAAAGTAAGTAGGCAAAAGAAGAGAATGCTTTCATATTATTCAACAAGCATCTACCTTCTTCTCCAGCTGAGCCTGGACAAATTTGGAGGGACAGTGCACGTTCAGCAGTCCTTTGGTATTGTTTGTCCCTTTTGCCATTTGAAGGGCTTCCCATGCTTAATGTAAAATTTCACTTTAGAGCACCCTTGAAAAGGCATTACTTACTCTGATTTAAAGGCATTAAATACCCCATATGTATTTTTCCTGATACATATGCATACATGTATGTGAAAAAATCAGCACTTTTCTTATTACAAATATTTAGCATTTTACATGTCTTTGAATGAGATACAAACAAATGTATACAAGATGGGGAGGAATAATAATTACATTTACTCATGAGATCAAGCTTTTTTATGGTTCTCACAATTAATATTTTGGGACTGTATCTTCATCTGCATTTGAAAAATCTGATCTAAATGCTTCTACAAAAAAAAAAGAAAAAAAGACCAACACATCACAATTCTTATGCTTTCATTCCCTAAAAGGATATATCTGGCACACTGGTGTCACTGCAGAATTCACTGCCTGAATTGGAAATCTGATCATGAATATCTCATCAATAATGGTTTTGCTTGTTATTTCATGTTTTCAGTTTTTTATTTTATGAGAATTCAGAAGAAATTTTAATGATAAAGATAGTATTAAAACATGGATTTAATTTATATCAGGGGTTATAGGCTCAGAGCAAAATTTCCTAGCTATCTCAACACAAATGTCCCTCCTTATATATGTGGGTCATTGTAGAAAAATTCTGAAATAATTAATAATCTATAAGGTCCATGCAAACAATTAACCAAAGTTTCTCTTTCCTTGCTTTCCCTTCAGAGGTCCACCTACATATCTATTTTTATCCTCTCTTTCTTCTGTAAAGAGTAATCTTCAAACAGTGGGAGCCAAAACTCAGGCTATGGGAATTAAAAATATCCTGATTTTCTTAGACATACAGTTCAGAAAAGAAATTTTTACCCACCCAGCCAACCTTCACAAATTTCACTTATAGTGCTGAGTTCTTAGAACACTGTGAACACATATCTATTACGGATAAACACTAATAATAATTTATTGCACTGTATAATTTATTTTAGAATGTCAGATTTGAGCAGAATCAGCAGAGGATGAGCTAGTACAAATTAGATTTAATCAAAAAAAGCACAAGAAATCTCTAAAAATAAAATTTCTATGAGAATTCTTGTATTTATTTCTGCGACTGCACACATTTTAACATCAAATGGAGGATGGCTTCGTAGCAAGAACTTCACCTTTAACTGAAGTTTTATGGAATAATTTGGATTTAAAGAGATCTCCAAGATCTGAAACTCAGCACTGCCAAGTCCACCACTAAACCATGTCCCCGAATGCCACATCTACATGTACTTTACTGAATTTTCACCTAGGGATGCTGACTCTGCCAGTTCCCATGGCTGCCTGTCCAATGCTTGACAACCCTTTCAGTGAAGAATGTTTTCCTAGTATCTTAAGGCCATTTCCTCTCTTCTATCACTCGTTACCTGGCAGAAGAGACCAACCCCCACCTCAATACACCCTCCTTTCAGGTAGTTGTAGACAGTGACAAAGTCCTCCTTCAGCCTTCTTGTTCTTGATGTTAAACACCCCCAGCTCCCTCAGCCACTCCTCACGGGACTTGTGCTTCAGACACTTCATCAGCTTCATTGCCTTCTAAGGATATGTAAAGTTATAATCCAAACAAAATACAGAAAGCTACATTTTTTTCCTACAAGCAGTTTGGCAAATTTCCTTGCTTTTCTCACACAGTACATATAGCTAAATCAAAATGGACACAAGATCAGAACGTTGCTGACTTTTATTTAGCATTTTGTAGAACATGAGGAAATTGCCTTTTCTGAGCAGCGCTTGTCATGCAGCCTCCATGAGCCCACCTACCCTGCGTTAAATGTAGAGCAGTACAGACTGTGTATAACAGCTGTGCTGTTCCTCTTCCCATTTTCCAAAAGTGGTGCCTTATCACATAAATGATATCATTGCCCAAGTGATTCAAGAAGTTTAATTAAATGTATCACTTCCAATAAACTCCTTGGGCAAACGGTCTACCATAGGGGCACATAAAGAACGTGAACATTAATTGCATTTGAGATTAGCCTTGTTGAATTGAATTCTCACACACTGATACCCTTTCTGCTTAAGCCATAAATATCAGGCACTTATAAATCCAGCTATTGGCAGGTTTACTGTAAAGTCATATTCCCACTAGACTGAAAGTCTACACGGGAAGAAGTTTACTATAGCAGAACTACCTGCTTACAAATTACCAATGAGGCAGACAGTACCTCTCTTTTGATACCCTTTACAAATGAAGCATTTCTGTTCAATGTCATTCCATTAACAACCTTTGTATCAGAGAATTGAGCATGAAAAAAAGCCTGTATTTTTATAAACCATCAAAAATTTCTGGGTAAAAAAACCCCACCACCACCACTAAAAAAAAACCCCAAAAAACCAACAAAACAAAACAAAAAAATCAAAAGAAAGCCAAAGCAAGGACACCTGGTGAAAAAAATCCAATTTACTGATAAATTAATTAAATTCCCTACTGACCCAACCCTGACTGAACATGCCTCATGTGGGAGAGACTGAAAGACAAATTTGCTAATTAATGTTAATGCAGGGATTGGAACAATTAGAAGAACAGATTCACAGCAGAACATCCCTCTTTTGCTCAGTTAGTACAAGCACAGAAACTAGATCCTCACATTTGCAAGAGCTATTGTGAATAAAACAATTCTATTACACACAACACAAGTAATAATATTGCAGTCCCCTTGTGGAGGGAAATGTAAAACAAGTAAGGAATAGCTGCTCTTTCTGGGTTTATATGTAATTGTGTCCCAATATCCTGAGTATCATGGGAAAACCTTAAGGGATTACTACTACTGCAGCACTTCGAGTAGTCTAAAAGATTATCATGCCTGAACATCTTTTCAAGGCATATTCTAACAGACTTAACCATTTGTAACTAGTTGATTATTATAATTTCATTTCAGCGAATATAGTTGTAAAATAGAAAACTGGATAAACTCACCTGTATGGTAACACAGACTAATGAGAGATGGGAAAGCTCCAGATGAATAAAATTAAAAGTGGCTGAATTCCCTTTACCAGTGCTTACATTCACTACTGTTAATTTTTACAATGAGATGAAGACTGCATACATGTTGGTGACCTGCCTGACTCCTTCCTAGTTTTGATAGATCTGTTTTAAAAATTAATTCTGGATGAAGTAAGGTTCTTAGCCTACTCAAGGGAATCTCACAATATCAGTTATTTTATTGAGTTTATTGGTTTCTTTATGAAAACTAACATAGTACAAAAGACATTTGCCAGTTCCTGATGATTCTACCATTTTTATAAATTTTCATAAATTATTTCTTTAAGATTATTTATCATATATTTCTATTTTGCCACCATGCTATCTCTTAATTACTGATCAATATGACTCTAAATATAGAGCTACTCAAATGGTAGACTACAAGGAGCCATAATGGACTACTGGATAACTAATGTCTGTTTTAACAAGTCCATAACCATGTATTTGCTATAGGAGATACTTTACTATGGCTCCAAAGGAGCTATTACAAGCTATTGACTTTGAGCACATTCCTACCCATCTAATTATGTATTAATGTTACTGCTGTTACTGTCACAACAGAGAAAACTGAAGCGAGACAAAAAGTTAAGAAGTGAAGTAAATGCAAATTTATCTCGCATTGAAAATTCTAAATGAAATGTTCCTTTTCCACTGTTTACATGTTTCTTGGTAAAAAACATAAAAATGGTGAGCAGCTGAAAGGAAGGGGGATGACTATTAGAGATTTCTAACACTCAGTGGGTTCAGTTTCCAGAAAGGTAGACAGTTGTTTTGTTTCATTCTGCATTCCTGAACAGAGACATCACACAAATTTTTCTTTTTAATATTGAGCTGAGTGAAAGAAACAAGTTTGTTTTCTTCTGTCTGTGTACTGTTGCACTGATTTTCAAACTAAATCCTTACTGAGAAAGGAGATTAATTGATTTTGATTTATCTGGGTTCAATTTTCACTAATAGAAAGAAATTTGAAGCAAAGAAATTTTCATTTATTCCATTTTACAGTGAAGAATTTGCACAGCTTCAGTCCTGGCTGCATGTAAAAAGCAAATAAATAGAAGAGGGATGTAATGAAATCTAAAAGGGGAGCAAAGCTAAAATGAAGGAACAACCCTCTCCAGATGAACTAAGTACCCTTCCATCTCCCCAAAAGACAGCAAGACCTTGAGCTGCACTCCAGCATTCCTGCATTCAGGAGTTTGACTGTATTCATGTTTATAGAAATTACAACTACTGTCTAAAGCTGATAGTGGAAAAGACAGAGGATGTGTCTGAAAGTGTAATCAGAAACAAGGCAGAGACAGTATCATTTTGGCAGACAGCCAGTTTCAAAGTCCTTCTCTACCACATTGAGTCTCATAAGAAATCTTGTGACGATGTGTATGAATGAGGCAATCCATACCTGGACATCCTACTTTTCTAACACATAGCAGATGGTAAAAAGAGTGTATTTTCCTGAATTCCAGTTGAAAACTTCATCAGAAGTCTGGAATGCAGAATGCAGAAAAATTTTTCCTTTAAAGACCTCCCCCCCCCCCACCCCCAAACATATAACTCTTTCTTCAGTATTTCATGTAGTTTTCAATACCTGTAAATCAAGTCCTTTTCCCAAAACATGCAACAGTCCATAAGCAGCAGGAGAAGGAATAGAAAATAGAATTTTCTAGCAAAATTACTCCTGGACATGATTTTCTATGGCCTCTGACCAAAGACTTTCTGAACTGAAAATGAATCATCCTGACAGTTACAAAAAACTAAGCAATAGGGCTTAGAAATGTCCACATAATACATATTCTCTCAAGGCACATGATTCTAACCATTACCCAGAATCTTAGATGGAATCTGTCTCACCTAACTTCAGGAACCTGTACTGCAAATATTTAGAGCTGAGCTAAACTCTTAATATAGGAAGTGTCTGCTGTCATTTGAGAGAAACAAGCATTTCGAAGGCACAACTCATTTGACTTATTTTAGCCATCTTTACCAGAATGATCTATGTTCTATTATAAATATTAAAAATTAGCCTAATATGCCCAGTTTAGATATGCAGTAATCCACATCTAATTTGATTAATTCCACTTAAAACAAAGTTTAAGGAGTAGAAAAGGCCACAAGTTACGTATCTGAAAAAACTACACAAGGGAACAGGTAACGTAGAGAGCTTTTTCTCTTGACAGCATCTCACCCTTAATGGCACTAAAAATTACAGCTCACATATCATATTGTACAAATCAAGAAACCAAAACACACCCAATCACAGGATGTCTCAGAAACATCCTGAATAGCCTGACTATTCCTCAAAGCTGAGAGGTTTAGTGAACCAAAACTCTAGAAGAAATTTCTCAATTCACAAGTTACTTGGATGTTAGTCCTAATATTATTTAGAGTTGAAGGGGCATCTAGAGGTCATTAGGGCTAACTTTGAGGATAGATACTACTTCAAAAGTTGCTTAAAGGCCAAGTCCAACTGAGTTGTGAATAGCCTGTCTGGGACAGCTGCTCAAGTAAAAAGTCTGCTGCATCTGCAAACCCTACAAAATGTGGTGAAACAGCGGTGAAACACTCTGCAGTCCTTCATTTGATAGGCAGCATTCAACATGAGAAAGAGGATGAGGAAGCATCGATGTACACCACCTATACAAAACCCCAACAGTCTATTAGTATTTCCTTGGCATAGTTTAGTAAGCTACTTAGCTTGATTCAGTGTGATAATATAATTATCTTTTTCAGTTCTACTCATTAAAGGAAAAAGAGACAAAAAAAGACAAAAAAATTCCTTAAAGAAACCTCAGGACAAGAGGTGCTACAGTCCTTTTTTGATAATTTTGCTAAAATAATGGATGTTTTGGGTGCTCAGTTATGCTTAATTGATAAGTAGCTAGTGATAGCTAAGCAGATAGAGTCTGATGTCCTCAGCTCAGTTTTAAACCTACTGCTGTAGCTATATTTGATCTTTATTTCACAGAAGAAGAATGCATTGCAAGTGAAAGAACAGGAAAGAATGAGGAATTGTGGTATATCTGCATATCTGGAACAGCCTCAAAGAAATTACAGACACTGCAAACATAAAACCACTGACTGAATTAATTAGCTAATGAAATTTCATTTCTCATTTCTCTTCTTCTGCATTGTAATACTGCATGTCCTTGAACTGCCACCTGTACTTACTCACAAGTCTTTATTGCTGGAAAAATTAAGGAATGAGACACACAAACATGCATTCTCTATTATATATGTTATGGGTGATTCCAAATTATGCCAAATAGTCAGAATGGGGTTGGGAAAATGCTGCAAAAGCAACATTTAAATATAGATATATGTAATTCAGTAGCAGAAAAGGTTTTTGCACTATCATCAAAGCTACAGACAAGCTAGTGGGTACAGATACAGTCATATCTTCATCCTCTCTGGTAGAATGGTTCATTGCTTTCCACTATATATTTGGAAGGGAAAATTAGGGCAGTTAGGCATGGCTGTTCTAGGGTGAGTAATATCACCAGCAAACAAATCAAGCCAGAAGGATTTGGCCCGCTTTAAGGCAACTGAACCTTGTAACTGCCTCCTTCAGAAGAGTTAAATAAGGACACCAAATAGTGGTAGATGTCCACGTGCATCATTTCCCCTCTCCTTTCAGCTCATAGGAAGCAGTTTGAGTGGTTACAGCTTTATGGTGATTAAGCAGAGCAGAACAGTCCTGTCTATGCTAGGGCCAGTGACCCCCATTACACAGGAACGTGCGTGCTGTGAATACTACTAAAGCATACTGGGCTGCAGAGGATCACCAGCAAGTGGGTAGTAAATGACAAAATGAATATCCAGTCTGAACTGAGAATCATACAGGTTTCTGTTTGAAGCAGTAGGAACTCAAAACCCCAAAGGAATTTAGAAAAAAAAAGTGGCAGCAACTGAAGTCAATAGAGGTTTAGCAAAACTATTCAAGAAGTCAGTAGAATTTCTTACAAATCAAATATTAAGGCTGTGACCACAGATTTATTTTTTAAATCCTTTCTTGTAATGCAAACCAAAGAACTCATTAAAAGACTCTTGCCTTCACATGTCTACTTTCAAACTCTTTTTCTGATCAAGAGAAACTCCACACTGGCAAGGATTGTGTTGTAAGGTGTCATATGGTAGTAAAGCAATTCATCAGAGCTGAATTTATAGTAAATCAAGGTTGCATGGTGTTCTGTTCTTCCAGATCACCAGGATATCAGTAATAGTATTGCCAGTGAGTGAAAAAGTGCTAAGAGCTATATATAAATGATATGTTTCCCAGAGCCCATATGAAAGTCATGACACCTTTGCTAGAAGAATTGGTAGGTGAAAAAACAGTCTTTTCCTGGTTGTCATACTCTTCCTGAAAAATAATTGTCTGATGACTCAAAATGGCTTTTTCTTATAACCCCTTCATCTAATTTTGCATGTTTTCACAGAAATATTCCCAGTCAGTAGCAGCATTGTCTAAACACAAAGCTGCATCATGCTGGTGTCTTGTACACAGAATCCAAAGGTTCTGCTTTTAGTGTCAGCATGCATGAGAAAGAGGATTTTCACAGTTGCATTGAGTGATATTTCTTAAGCTGTGTGGCTTTGCTTATTATTGCTTTAACACAACTACATTTTTGTACATTAATGCTGAATATGAAAGTGTACCTTAGGCTAGGGTTTTACTGTGGCTTTCTCACCCCCTGCACTGAAATGCTGAGCAGTGCTTCATTTGCCAAAAACCAGATGCTTCCTCCTGCTCCTCCTGTAGCCAAACGTTTGATTCGGATGGGGTTTTGCATCTGTTATACCAGTTATGGGAATTGCAGGAACTCATTAGCTCTCAAGCCCTATGTCAGCAGACTTCCTCCAGGAAGGAGAGGAAAATGAGTGCCCTACAAATAATCCACAGCTAGAGGTTTCACCCCTTCAAAGATATCAAGACAGGTATCCAGTCCTGTAGCTATTTCTAAAATACCTATCCTTTTCCTTCATAAATATGCTTATTTCTTATTTTCTTCTGCCAATGAACAAGACTGATCATTGACTCCCTTGGGAATAGAAATATTGGAACATAAATCAGTAATTTATTTTTAGGGGATCTCTTAAGGATTTGATTTACTTTAACACGAGTAATCTGTCCTGCAGAGATGTCAAAAATAAACTTTGAAGGCTGCTCTTCAAAGTTACACCCATATGTACTGGCAAAGCTCTATTTTTTTTTTATTTTTTTTTCTTTCTTTTTTATTGGCATCTTCACAGGACAACACCTTGACATAATGCATCCAACTTGTCTCCCCCTTGATAAGACTGGCTTGTTGTTAGAATGGATACTGTCCAGGAATTTACTACAGTTGAATGTTTGTTGCAACTTTATCACTTCTTTTCAGCACTGACATTTTTAACTGGCAGGAAAAAATGAGAAGAGGAATATATTTGTTTTCTTCAGTTTCTCCGAAATTTATTTACGGCACAAAGGTGCTGCCATTTGGATGCTTTTAAGTAACACATTTGTTGCCTTTTATGTTGAATAAACAGACCAAGGCCCTGTGAAAAGTCAGATATATTCTTAGCAACTGAGACATTTCTCATAAAGGATCGGTGAATTTGAGCTTTTTTTTTTCTTATTTATAATTAGCAGCTTTGCCTTTCTAGTCAATCCTATTCTACATGTTAAAATCCCAGAAGTTCTCTTCTGTTCCCTTTGAGGTCTGTTGCTTGACACATATGAGATAATTTTTTTAATTTTGGTGCCATATTCCCATGGAAACAGGAATTACACTGTCATTTATTGACTGTTTTTGAGAACAGTTGCCCAACCACCACCTCTTAAAAACCAGTTGTCTAGTTATGGCACATCAAGTAGGGACTGCCAGTAGGTACTATGAAAAGTATGTGTCTTCCCTGTTCTGAGATGAAAGACATTGCAAGGCACTTAAATACACTGCTGAGAATAAATAGGACCACAGAGGAGTGAATGGTTATTTTCATATACACGCAGAAATTACATAAATGAGTGATTGTGTAAAGCAGCTCTGCTGAGCAGAGAAGGCTGTTTGACAATAAATCCAAGAATTATTTTCAGGACTTTGGTTGTTAAATGAGTGGCAGCATTTGGCCAGATTGTTTTTGGTTTGACAGTTGTGATAAAGAATTCATTTTGTTCCAGTCCTTGTAGTAAGTTTCTTCCACTTATCCCAACCCAAGAAGCCACACAGAAAATGACCAGATATAATTCATACCACAGCCTATGAGAGCAGAGGCTTGTTTAATTTCCAAAACCATCCTGCTTCATGTATTATTCCTGCAATTTAATGTAATGACTTTCTTAATGTCTCACTTGGATTCACTTCAGTAAAATGTCCTTTATCCTCCCTCCCCCCAGTTTCCTGCTTAGAAATTGCAGATTAATGAGAATTTACATGGATAAAATGAATTCTACTACATCAACTTTCAACTATTTGTGAGTGGTTTACAAGTTGTGGGTTAGCTGAACTGCAGATGCAGGGACACCGAGCTGGCTCCTTGCAGATACAAGTCTGGTCTGGCAAGAATTATATGCTACTATAGAGTGCTGTGGGATGGTGGCTTTACATTTTGCAGGGTCAAGTTGGCCCAGAACCAGTTTACAGAGCCTAAACTAAAATCACTCGGCCTCCCTGCACCATGGAGAATCAACCAAACCACTCTGCATGGAGCTGGTCCAAGCCTGGCACAGCTGGCTTGGAGAGGAGGTAGAGCTGGATGGGCACTGCATTACAGCTCATAGAGTTTTCTTTCTCCATGCCTCTGTGCTGCTTTCCAGCAGTGCTCCTGGTCCAAGGGATTATTGCTGGGATGCAGAGTGGAACTGCTGTGCAGAGCCAGCACGGATCCAGTGCTGTGCCTGAACTGAACACACTGCTGGAGTGGGAGTCTGGGACAGAGACATCTGAAGGGCTCTGCTAAAGTCAGCTGTGGTCTGCCTGCCTTGTTGGCTACACCAGACATGATAGTGACTCTCTTTGATCTCATCCTTGTTCGACTCTTTTGTATATCTCAGGTATCCTCATCCTCCTTACTTGTAGTCAGCTGATGACAAATGCCTTTCTGAAATGAAGCTCGGTTTTGGGGATACCTAGCAACTAATGTCTGGGGAAGAAATGCTTTTTCTGAGTAAAAACTCCAAATTTCCAGTTTCTAGGACATTGAAACAGCAGTGAGTGGGACCAGCCAGAACAGTAAGGGCTACCTCAAAGGTTTCCTTTGTGCTTTCCTGCAAATTGGGAAAAATCAGTGGAGCCTGTCAGCCAAATTGTGGCAGGGAATTTAATGGGAGACTGCTTGTTACCACAGACCAAAGGGATCCGGACTTAGTGCAATAGGCAGCGATATTTCCTGCCTGGGAACAACTGTCCAGCACAGGGGTAACTCGAGGATGAGTGCATAAAATATCTGGCTTCAGGGGGGGCCAGTCATTACTGGTTTGGAGTCTACAGAGAGAGCCTCCTTATCCCTGCCTCCATAGAGGGCAGTCTGCATTCCTCTACGCCAAATTTGTATCTGAAGACTGCTCAAGGGCCATTAAGACATCTCTGAATTATACTGTTAGTTTCTGAAAATAAGTTTAAACTGTTTTTGAACAGGGGCATATGACAGGAGGTCTTCATAGTGTTTCTGGAGTGCCAGAGCAGACCCAGAGAAAGTAGAATACAACCTGCTGCTTGCTGACTGCCAATGAGCATTACTGCCCATTTTAGGAGTACAAGAGCAAAAGAAAAACTAAATTATTAACTGCATGTACTTGAAAAGAATATTAAAGGTTACATCTTACTGCATGAAACTCTTTTATCAAACTCCACATCAACAGCTGTATGTTAACTCTTGAACTTTTGCGCTGAGAAACTTCTCATGCCTCAATTTTCTAATATTGTCAGTTTTCTGAGAGAGTTGTTGGTGCACCAAAATGTTGAGAGAGCATTAAAAAAGACCAGTTTATTCAAAACTAGGTTTGCAAAATTCAATCAGTGAATGATGGGCCCTACATAAGCATTGAAAAAGCTAAATGACACAAGTGAAGGGGAAAGTTTACATGAAACAAAGCCTAACATCAATTTAAGTGTTATTTTACCATAATAGAGGCTAGAGTCACATGCATATCCAGAGGAACGAGAAGCTTTGGGAATCTTATACTATAATGTTGATTTTTAGGTATTTCTGCAACACCAATCTCTTTACAAAAGTCTTGAGAGATCTGAGATCTCAAATGTGCTGCATGACATTCTTCCTCTTTGTATGACATACGTGACCTTAGAAAATGCCTCTCTAAGATAATCCCTTATTTTTCTTTTTTTTTTTTTTAAAAAACTCTTTCTAATGCATTTGTTCATGATATATTTAGAAGGCTTTTCCCTTTTCCCTTCCTGTGGGTATATCCTAACTTTCCTTTGGAGTAAAACTTATACCCCTTAACTTATACCCTTCTTGCATCCCAGTGCAAAGAAGAGACTTCTAGAAACATTATCTACTCCTGATGAATTTAGGTTTCTGGAACAATCTTTTCTAGAGTAAAGGAAATTCAGGGAAAACCCAAAATTAAGAAATGCCTTTATGACTGGTTTTTCAGCCTTGTTCTTCCAGGTGTCAACAAAAACTGATTTATCCCTTCTCAGCATGTAATCCTCATGCTGACTGTGAAGTTCTAGCAACAGCAAAGTGAATAGCTGCTAAAGGTACTTCTAGTGAAGAGAAGGATTCATTTGTCTGAAACATCAGCCAGACTTTGTGCACTGCAAAAGGAGCACCAACATCTCTAGAAGAGTGCTGGGGTGTAAATTCAAGTATCTCTTACTCTTTCAGCAAACGTTTTCCAAGACGGTGAAGACATATAGCACCTTAGAGGAGAAAAGTATACAGGGAAAGCTGTTAGGGGAAAGTAATTCAAAGTAATTCAGAGAGCTTTTTTTTTCCCCCAAATATTTTTTTGTGAGTCCTTATGATCCAGAAGAGAATCCCAGGGAAAAGACTGTTGTATTAATTTTCAATCAGACTGACAATTTTATTTTCTGTTTGTGAATATGGTAATAATAAATTTTCTCCTGGTATTACAATGCCCTTTTCTAAGAAAGCAGTGGTAAGCTTTATCTGAGGCATGTTAATGAAGTCCTTTGACAGAAGACAGACTTCATAGGAAATTCCCACGTCACTCTAATTCAGCTCTCAAAAACAAGAGGATGAAGAGCTATATAACCTTTTTTACTTTGTAAAGTTTTATTATTAAATTTTCCTTTCTAAAAATATAAGAGCATTACAAATAAGGAAAAAAGTCCATATTCCATGAGTGTTCAGTTAGTAAGTTCAGTTCAGTTAGTTCAGTTTGGCTGTCAGGTTTCACTCACAAGGCAGCCCTAATGAATTCTCTTCCTCCAAATCTCTTAAAAACAGTGTGATACCCCATTAGAACATCTTATAAATGATGTGCTTAATTACCTCCCATTGAAAAAATGGGGAGGAGTGAGAAGGCTGTCAGAGAGCTTAAGGAGTAGTTTGGAAGTGTTTCTCTCTGCAGTGAGGAATAGGAATTTTCACCTTCCAGAGAGACTCTAAATTGCTTAAGCCTATTCGAACTACTGTAAATAGATTGAGTGCACAGAACGAAGTCATCTAGAATGACTGGAGACAAATTGCACATTTCAGAAGATTAAAGAAGCTAGTTTCCATCCCCACTTTGGGGATCAATGAGGAGATGTGCCAGGGTGTGCTATCTCAAGGAGCTTCTTGCTGCATGCTGCTTATCCTGAGCTGCCTGGAAAAGGGCTTTGGTCACACTCTGGCTGGGAAGGAAGTTCCTTTGCTCTTTTGCCTTTAGGTTATATTTGACCTGCAGTCATTGCACATGCACTTAAAATATTTTAAATTAGTGGCAGTCTTCAGCAGCAGGGAGCCCAGTACATGCTGACAGAATATTTTACTTTTCTTGATGGGTGGCTTTTCCCAGGCCACTCCTATCTGTGCTATCTCAGCTAAACAGCTATCAGTGTCTGAGAAAACAGATATAAAATATCTTAGTTAATTCCAAATTACCTGGACACTGTGCTTCAGATTTACTGTTTGTTTATTATTCTTGAAAAGAGAGTAAAAGCAGTTTATTTATGTAAATATATTTTCTTAAAAACTTCTCCAAACAACAAATATCAATGGACTGCAAGAGATGTGCATCACTGAGAATTGGTGTCACAAGACTCCTACGATATAAACCTTTGCATAAAATTATGAGGCTACACCTTTAAAGCAATTAATTTTGTTCTCCATATTTGAATGAAGAGGAATTCCAGAATCTCACTGCTCTAGCTTTGCAAAGTCTTTCTTTAAGTCCCAGAAAGAAATATTGTGCCATTATCCTCCAATTTAAATTTCCATTTTTTTTCTTTATTCTTGTTTCTCAGATAATATAATGGTAAGCTTAGAGTGGATAATACAAATCTTATGGTCAAGGGAAAAGTGTCATGCGGCTAACTGTGAAGAATTACAAACTACAGAATGAACCATGGTTGCTTAGTCAGTGGGTCTGGACACTTGCTTGTCATGAAGAATTTGACCTGGGTATGCTATCTAACAAAAAATCTACTGTTGAAATACCTCTGACAAAATATAGATTCATTTTGTCATCCTTTCCCCTCCTTAGTCCATAGAGAAAGACAGGCACTGCTAAGGCAGAATTCATCTCATCTAATGTAAGTGATTTGATTAAAGCTGCCTCTATTTTTGTAAATTTTTAAATTTTTTTTAAGGGATACAGGGTTACTTCAGTCCCAAGATAAAACCAGATTCAGCTCAAAATTAAGACATATATACATGTAGACACATCATAGAAATTTGTCTGAATCTGGAACTCTTAAAATTAGGTGATATGAATAGTTCTTTTGGATTATTTTGTCACTTAGGAAGTTTTTTTTAAATAGTCTCAATTTCTACCTTACTTTTCTTCTAGTTCTTATTAGATAGTTTAAATAACTTAATTTGGGGTGTTTTTCAGATCTAAGGATAAATTTGAATTTTTGGACATATCAACATGAAAAGGTAAAGAAAGGACCAAGAGGACCAGACTCAAAATGAAAACAAACTTGATTCCCTCTCCTTCTTCCTCCAGCTAGGGAGATTTCTGAGTTCTTACTTCCTGGAATATAAATTTTTCTTGCCCTGTACTTTAGCTCTTTAATTACTTTTTATCAGGGATGAACAGAATTTCTGTCAAGCCAAGATATTTTCTTACTTGGTTTAAAAAAAAAAAAAAGAAAAAGTAATATACTCGGGAAAATTACAGAAAGACAGTTTATGGGCTGTAGCAAGTGAGAACTACTGGTGTAAAATGATTATCAATTACTCATTTTCAACCAGCTATCTCACTGGATCCATTCTACATACTATATTGTAGTGCATTTATCAACTTAATTCAGGCAGTTAGTAATTTGATTTTCTCATTTCATTATTCTGTATAGAGAGCAATTGTTTTTTGCAATTATGGTAATAAAACTATATTTAGATCTGATTTAACCTCCCACTCCTTTAGGCATCTCAGCTAAGTGTGTAAGCTGTGATCCTATTTGGTCTTCTCAGTACTGATGCTCCCTTTACACCTGGGGGAAGAAGAAATGGACCTGCCAGGGAAATTTGGACAATAGGAGGCCTGTGTGAGAAATTTAAATCAAGCAAGTTTAGTTTTGGCCATGGTTGTTACCACAGAGAGACATAACTGATTCACTGCTTTGAATTCCAGTTCTGGCAAATCTGGCACTTCTTGAAATTTATTTTAAATTTTCCCAGTTTTACTCCATTTTCTAGGGTGAAACTTTGGAAGACTTTGAGCTTTCACAGGTTCTGATGTTAGTCAAGGTTACCTAGAAAGCATAAATACAGTGAAACTCTGCAGATTTGTGTCATTTAACTGTAATTTTCTACTGTTACTTTTATGACGGTGTTTGGCCCCAAACCAGGATAGAAATCAATAATAGCAAAGGGTCAATCTCCTACTAATCTACCTGATACCTATAAATCTACCCACAAACTGGCTGCTTAAATGGCTGAATTTACAAGAGAAATTTAGAACTAATTTTAGGATTCATATGGTCCCTTGCAGTATGTGAATGAAGTACTGTAAAAAGCAAATATCAGAGTTGCAGTCCTCTGTCTCCTTCCATGACAATCTCTGCTTTGAACCCAAAACATCTTTGACAGTTTTTGTTCTTTCTTACAGCATCTTGCACTTAATATATCTCTCCCAGTAATTATTTTGTTCTTTATCTTCTGATTACTTCCAAATTCAAGAGGTTTTTGGGTTTGTTTTTCATTTCTTTTTTTTCTCCTTTGTTTTTTTCCTTGAGATTTGAATATATTTTTTAATGGAAAATGTACTCTTAAATTTTTTTAAATGTGCTATGAGCTTCATCCCCGACCTTTCGTTTTTCAGCTGTATTCTCTTCATACAGTCCCTTGGCTATTGCTAGAGTATATATTTTCAAGTTTGGGCTTCTTTGTTCATCAACATTAGCCTTCTTTATTTCTGGTGTATTTTTAGCTAGATTACATGCACAACCCTTGGGCATACATTAATTTATCTTTGAATGTTTTCCATTTCCCTCTGTGTCCTTTATCTCTATTGATTTATCCTACTTGATTTCATCCTGTGCTTTTACATTCTTCTGAAAATTACTCTTTGAAATTTAACATCCTGCTTTTTTTTTTTTCCTTTTGTGGTTTTACCTGTGTCCTAATTACCACCCTAATTAGGTTATGAACACAATTGCAAAGAGCCCTTGCACTTCTGCAATCTTTTATATTTACCACACACAGACCTAGCCAAAGATTGATTTTTTCTTCTAAATTCTTCCTTTCTCCCTACTGCACATATAGTATAGTTCAGTGTTTTAACCACAGAATTAAACATCTCTTGATTTATTTATCATATGTAATGAGCCTGAATGTACTAATTCATAGCTTCAACAATTTGCTGTACATAATGTTATGTTTACAACTCCTATATATTGCTATATGTTTTTTCAAATGACGACTATAAATTTGCCTAGTTTTTCTTCTTTTTTTTTTTTCTCTCTGGTTTCATTGTAAAATCTAGTAAATTACTTCTACTGTGACATTTTCAAACATAAAGTATCTCTGCACATCTATTAAGAAAAATATTACAACCGTATCTCCCTTAAAATATTTCCAGTTATTGGTGATTTTTAACACTTGTCTTGCATGGTTATTCAAAATCTGCTCTTTGTTCCAAATGACACTTGCATGAAATGTTTCTCCTCTCATCCTCCTTTGACTTCCTAATTTATCTCAGTTTTTTGTGTCAATCCTTTGTAGACTTTCACAGCATTCATCTGATCAATCTTTAAATAATTTTATCACATGCCTTTTTTATTTGTATGCACCCAAAGGTTTTTGTCATGGTGACAATGCCATTGTTTTTGCTGTGTATGGGAAAAATGAAAAATTTCCAGAAATATTCTGGGGTACTGTATGTCTTTAAAGTAATTATTATTTAAATTGCAGTGACTTATGCCATCATACCAGTAGGTAAATCCAAACACTTGATGCTTCTATGGAAATTTATCATAAAAGCATAGAATGATTTGGGCTGGAAGGGACCTCAAAGATTGTCTAGTTATGCACAGCTACAGCAAAAAAAAGCCCTACAATGTTCTGTCTTCATATTTGTTTCTGCCTCCTCATTTAAGCAGCTTTCCCTAGCTTACAGCAGATGGGTTCCACAAGCACACTGTTCTTGCTGTTCAGCTCCTTCCTACTGTTATTTCAGGCTAATACACTTCAACCACTCAGTTGTCAGTTCTTTCACCTATAACATCTTTGAAGACCAGAAAGGAATTTAAAGAGACTGAATGTTTTCTAATTTCATATCTCCATCACAGTTATGACTGTATGTCCAGAAAATGATCCTGTTTCTTAGAAAATTAACCTATTTAATTTTCTTCAGACTGCTTTTTAGCTACCAAGACCTATAGATTCTGAGATAAATGGCTGGACTGCCTTTTCCCCATGGACAACTGTTTTAACTTCACGGTTAATGATGCAGTAACTTCAAAACAGTTCACCTGAAACTTCATTACCAACTTTAGTCTGCAAGAACATTGTACTGAAGTTCAGGAAATACTAAGAACAATTTGAAATCTTGTAGTCTCTTCATTGCAAGACCCAATCCAGTCCTGTAGTACAATATTAATATTTGTGCTTTTCAGTGACAGTCTTGTTGTCTTTGTTTCCCTTTATCAACTTCTGCAGTAGGACTGGGCCTGCATGTGTGTGACTGTGGCTACTCATGCAGTGACCTCCCCCAGGAGAGAGACGTAACTCTGGGAGGTGAAGAGGGAAGAAAGCAGTACATACATGTGTGCCTTCCTCCTTGAAATCCTGCTCACAAAATCTGGATATATCGTCTGTCCGCACCACAGTAGCTCACCCCATTTATGTCCTCAGTGCCTCAGTGCAGCTGTTTCTGCGCCATGTTCTAAAACATTTATATCTCTTATAATTGCAAGTGAGTTAGACTAAAAGCCATGCAACCTGCAGGCATTTTTGGCATGACCTTGTGGTCCACATAATGACTTTTCTGGTATACAGTTGTGCTTATTTCTAAGTTTTAATTCTTTACCTCTTCAGGTTTCCCTCCCAGAAGAGCACCTCTTTGACCATCACACTGACGGGGAGTTGAAAGCTTCTTTGCAGCTTGGTATCTGTTAAGATCTTTCCTCAGCATCTTCCCTCTTTTTCTCTTGCTCTGTCCTCTCTTACTAACTCTAAACCCAGGTACTCTTGATCTTATTCCTACTGTGCTCATCTTTTCCACATATCCTTGCTATGAAATGCTTGTTCTAGGCACCAGGGAATGTGATAACTCCATTCACAAGCTCAAAAAACTATACTCCTGTCAGATATTTCAGTTAATGTACATACTGTATGTAACCGTATTTCCCTTTAACTTTCTTCCTTTAGAAATCAGCATAACTTGCCCTAGTTGCAAACTTTACATTTTGCTAAGTCTAAAGATACACAGTTTGTCACATTTTACAACTTCCCAGGTTGAAGTAAAAGAGGATGAACACAATATGAAGCAATCAAGGGCTTGTGAAGAGGGCCCTCATCACACCCAGTCAGACCCCTGGTGTAATCCAATTAAATTGAATAGTTTGAAGGAAACCCCAGAGGATTAAACACACTTACCCAAGCAAACCCATTTCCTACCACTTGAGGGGTATAGCTCTGAAAACATGCATCTCATTAAGTTCCTAAAATGGCAATTAAGGCTAAAAGGTTAGAGAAAGATAATAAAGCATTATAAGGATTCGGCAAACTCCACCACCCTATACCTCCCTCTTCTCCCCAGTCAGTGCCAGCTGTTTTCTAATTAACCCAATGGTAGCAAGGTGTCCACAAGAGGATATCTGATGATTAGCCAAAGAATTCCCTTTTCTCAATGCTATTAGGCCTGTGCCTCTAAAACCCCTGTTTTACAAAAGTCTACAGCCATCACTAAAGTTATGTCTCTGCAATATGCAGCCACAGTACCTGTACACAAGCAAAGACACCCAGATTCCACTAAAGCAATCAGCTCATGCTGGGTGGTGATAGTTATGCAACTGAGATCAAGGCAAGGCAGGAAAATCAGCAATATTCTCATTCCCACCCTTTTCTCAGCTGGTATCCTCTCTTCTCATCTCCCAACATGTTTTTTAATTCTTTTTTCAACATTGGAGTGTCAGATTCCTTAGGGAGAAGCCCCAGTGTGTCTGAAGAGCGCCTCAGCAGTCTGTCATCATCTGTTCCCTATTCTGACCAGAATCAGTTGTCAGGAAATCATTTGCAGATAAAAATGTTTGAAAATGCAAGCCTTCCCCTGCCATCCCATTGATTTTAGAATTGTAGAATCATTGAATAGTTTGGGTTTGGAAAGGACCTCAAAGACCATCTACTTCCAACCTGTCTGCCATGGGCAGGGACATTTTTGACTAGACCAGTCTGCTCAGAGCCCCAACTCAGCCTTGAACTCTTCCAGTGAAGTGAATATTTTTGTAATCTGGATTCATTTGGAGGACAACAGTCAACAGAAGGAGTAGAAATTATCCTTGCAGAGAAACAGGTGCTCTGGAAAACCATTTAGCAAAGCCAAGGTCTAACTGCCCACTGGAAGTACCCACAGTATGCTTTGAATTGTTAGATTCTCCACTTAGGGGTCTACAGTTAGCGGGGACAAAGCAGTTTCAGAATATGGGCACTAAAGCTGATCTATTAATGTACCTTTTAAGACTTAGGTAAAGAAAACTCACAATTTATGTGAGAGGGAGAGAAACAGATTTGCCTAGCCTTGGTATGTTGAGACATAATGATAAAACTTTCAGTAAGACTAATTTTGCCTCTCTTAATATATTTTATTTTATTTCTGTGTGTTTCGTGTTCTAGAAAGTAATTTCCTTATGCTTTAGTAGAATGGAACACAACCTTCAAAATGTTATTATTACTGGAATACCTAAGCATATGTTAAGATTTTTTTCGAGCTGACAATGACAGATGATCTTTTATCTACGGTTTAAATAGTGAATTTGAAAGAGCATTTCTTCGCCCTGTCTGTAGTCCTATCTTCTAAGATACCTTCTGAAAATCTACCCTGAACCATAGGCAATCACTTTACAAATAATAAAAGAGCTGCTTTTCTATGCTAAGTTGATTTGATTTTGTGCATTTGATTGTAACAACCCCTGAAATTTCATACGTGACTTCTCAAATAACATATTTTTCTTCCTTAGAAGTGCCATGACACATCCTGACCCGACATCTTTGCAAATCGTGTAATGCCAAAGTTGGTGCGCGTAAGTCACCTGGAAATGACAGTGATAGAGAAGTGATAGGGAAAAAGCATTTTATGGATTGCTGAAACTTAGTCCTGCTATGAAATTTTCATTCACTTGACAGTGTCCAGGTGGCTGGATAGTACAGTATCTTGTGTTGCTTCAGTATGCCCATAGACAGCTCTAAACTTGAATGGTTTATGTTGTTGTACACTAGAAATTTTAAGTCAAGGTTTTGTAGCACTAAAATGAAATACCAAACAGTAGGAAAATCAATACACTGGTTTAAATGTAAAATTAATTATGATGCAAGAAAGTTTTGGGTTTTTTTCCCTTCCTAGTGATATTCATTATCTACTAATAAATTACTCTTTTCTATTTACACACAGTCGGAACTAAAACTGCATGATTTCTTCTATTTTCAGTGTGAAAATCAAGCTCCTACTGCTGCTAATGACAGCTATAAATTAAACATAGATGAGAGTACATTTAAAAAAATATATAAATCTTTGTGCAGTATATTAATCTCCAGATTTAAACTTTAGGTGCCTCAAGACATAACCTCAGTTATGATCTCTGTCCAAGAAGGTAAAAAGCAGCACATCATAGATTACAAGGCTGGTGATAATTTACTTGAAGAGCTGCAATTTTTCAAACTTGATGTCAAATGTAAATCCAGGTGTCTTTTGAGACTGTGCATTTTTTGGCAATGAAAATGTTTAGTTGCACTACTAAATGTCCATATAACTCAACTTCCTCCTGTGCAAAAGTATACAGGGTACATATAATTTCATTTCTGTTCTTTAAATTAAAAAGTTAAAAAAAAATTGTTTTATCTTTTTCTGAGCAATTATATCTTTAAAAAGAACAGTTGCTTGTTCTTAAATACTGATTAATACTGATTAAAGGGTCACAATCGATTTGAAAAGTTGGAATTTTGTTTTTCCAGCTTCTAACTAGAAAACATCTGTAGTTTTCACAATTGATATAATAACCACAATGCTACAATGCATTTTGCTTAATTTTATAGATACTTTAAATGAAAACTTTATTAAGAAATTAAAAACATTTGAAGCAGAAATATAAAATAAGGCTATAAAAAGGGTAATAAAGGAACAGGCGAAAGAAGTAGAGAAGCAATTCAGAAACTGACACTTCTATTTAAATTTAAGCAGTTTTAAAATAAGAAGAAACGTACAAAGGAAGGTGGTTTGAGAAATACTTCAGACAAAATAATTGTGTGGGTGCTGCAGACCTAGTAAACTAAGAGCTTAAAGATGTAACTATTGCTGTTCAGTCAGAGCATTTATGGAGATCACATTTAAATATTTTCTTCATGAGTCATAAGATCAGTGGAGATAGTAAACTTGAATTAAACTTATGGAGGCATTTGACTTGATGTTACATGACACTTTAATTAAAAAATTATTTCAAAGCTCTGCAAGGACTATTTGAAAGTTATTAAAGATGGCTAAATGATAGGTCTCAAAATGTCAATGTAAATTGAAATAGTTCTTATCCATCACCAAATCCTTTCACTGAACTCACTTAGGGACTGTTTCTCGGCGCTTGGATGCATCATGTATTTATCCAGGATCTTTAAGAAGCTTTAAAATTATTGCTGGTATTGTGGAAGGAAGACCAGAGCCAGGGTGAATGCTAAAAAGGGGCAAGGCTAACTTCCAGATGAAGCAATCTGTCACTCAAGCAAGTGAAGAGCCACAGGGCAGGACATGCTATGGCACATCCCACAGTCTTCACCTCCAATGGCTAAGGACCTGCTCCGTCGCCTGGAGAGAATTTTCCTTCACTAAGAGCCAACCAGAAGAAGGGGAAAATTATTTTTCCTCCTGATCTGCACAGTTAGGGTGTAAACCTACAGCTAGAATCAGGGAAAAGTTCCTAAAAGACATGGTTAAATTAAAAATATTTGTGTTTCCTCTACATTTCTTTGGAAGCTAGAATATTATTTTTCCTATCCCAACATCTGTCCCCTATAGAAGAAGAACTAGAATGAACAGCAACACAGGACATACAGCTTTTCTCAATGGGAGCAATCTACTTCATTTCAAATGCAGATGCATTCTAAATAGTATAATGGTCTATATAAGGGTTTATGGCAGAACATTACTTCTGTGATTTTAATTTTCTGATATTTGGAGCTGTGTGATTACATATAAATAAATCCTAAGGCTGTGACTATAAATCAACAAAATTCAGTTTATGTGAATATCAATATTTAAAACTAGTGTTCAGCATGCCATAGTTTTCTTTTTTCAGCATTACACAAGGTTCTCAAAAAACCTCATGGCATCTTTAATGAGAAAGCATTGTGGAGTGCCATTTTTTCAGATTCTTGTATTTGTCAAATTTCCTTTAATCTCAACACAATCAATAATGTTCTATATCTTGTAAGACTTTTTCATTACTTTAAACTAAGTCAATAAATTTCAGGAAGTTAAAGACCAAAAGGGAGACCTGATAAAAGTTGCAGTTGGAACTACCCTTGTGTGCTCAAAACCAGAGATATCAACCAATGTGTATGACATTCTTTTATTTCCAAATTGCTACTGTCACTATTCCCTTTCCAGTGCTTAGGAAGGCATTAGGGAATATATGCATCACCAACAAATAATTTATCAGGAATACTGTAAGAGAAAGAGTTTGTAACTGGAAACAGAGCAGAGACCACTATTGGAAACATGATTGTCACTGCAAACACTTTGGTTCAACTTTACAATAGCACAAGAGATGTGTTAAACCTTCCCTTGCTGTCTGTGGGAGCCAGGAAAGAAAGTCAAAGCACCTGTCCCAGCCATGCTGTCTGCCTCTGGATGCTCTGCAGGGATCAGATGCTCAGGGAGCAGTGCTGCTCACTCAGCCCTCGGATCACTCTGTGGTTCTGTGAAATTAGTGTAATTAAGAGAAAGGTATTAACTAATTAACATATGAACCACATCCCTTTCTTCTCTTATTACCAGGCCCTCAAGAAGTACTTCAGGTCAACTATGAAACCAGCTGATTTCTTCTTTCATCACTTGGAGACTGATTTTTTTCAGTGGAACACAGCTCTCAGGTGATATCTCAATTGTTCACAGGGATAGCACAGTGAAAGCTTTACAATTCCCAACAATGAGAGCACGGACAGGTTAAAGTTAGATGAGTATGCCTGGAAATTATGACTGTAGCAAAGCTATATTATTTGCAAGAAGTTCATAATTTTATTCTCAGGATTTAAAACTTAAAAAAAACCAACAAAAAATCCCCCAAAAAACAACAAAAAAAAACAAACAAAAAAACCTGACAAAAAATTTTCTTTTTGGAACTATAGACATGCTTTGCTACAGTGACAGATGTAGGTGTGAAATTAATCAAGCAAAATTCAGCAGTCACATATATATAAAGCATTAGTTTCAGTTTAAGCTCGATATTTTCTTAGATGATTGCTCAATAGCTTTATCATTGGTAGTTTACTTTTAATTTAGAACTGTGTTACAGCAGCCTTCCAAATATTACTCATAATAAATTGATACATTTTTTTCAGGTATAACTAGATTCTAAATAGCTTTCAAAATGTTTAGAATCTGCCTTTTGGGTGCCAGACTTGGGCTGTGTGCCCAAGAAAAGTAATGTTTCACATAATTGAAGAGCCTAAAATATGTACTGCATTAACATGAATTTTTGACTGAAGCTACCATGTACCTAATTCTTCATTATAATGATCCCACACTAGATAAAGGCTCTGCAAAGCTAAAATTTAAATTTATTTTCTTAGATGTAGAATGAATTTGTAAAATTCTAGTCTACAAAACAATATCAGAATTGACTTCTTCCAAAAGGCAAAATGAAAGTCAGATGCTTTTCAGCTTAGACACTTTGATCCTAAAGTTCTATATCAAGTAAAAATTCTTGCTTCTGATGTATATGAGTAAAATCACTGAGTATTGCAGACAGTTTGACATTGAATAGAATTACTTGGATGCTCAAATATCCTCAGGATTGGATCCATCTCTTGTGAAATGGAGACCAAGCAGAAATTGCTATATGAAGATATATTTCAGTTACAAATTTAATTTTTTTTTTCAACTGCTGACTTTCTTTATAGAAAGAAAAGTCCCCAAACACTAAGAAATACCATTAAGAATTCAGCGTTTTCAAGTCTATTTAGATGGTAAATCAACATCAGTTCTTTTTGCTCTGAATATTGGAGATGCATTACCTGAGGGATTATTTTCTGTCTTTAGCAGCTGGATATATTTTAAAGTTAGATTCATCTGTTATGAAGTGTAAATTCACACAGTTCAGGATCAGAATGCAGAAGATGATAACAGTGCTGCTTTAATAGACGATCCATAGGAATCCTGGTATCAACAGGCAGCTGTCACATTTGCATGCATTTCTCATACCCTGCTTGGATCTGAAATGGATAGCTGCCAAAGAGAATAAATTTGCTTTCTTTCTCATCTAAGACCTTCTCCTTATTGGTAAATAATATATTTTCATCAGAAAAACATGAGTATGTAAAACCTCTGAAAAAGATAACATATGTATTTATATAATCACTTATATCCAGGCCATATTACTGCAATAAATTATACTATTTGGTGTAATAGTAAGAATAAAATGATGATCATAATGAAGAGAGTCTATTATTATTACTGTTCTTACTGTTCTGGCACCATGACCATATTATTCTCATTTCAGTCATATTTTTGTCAAGGCAGATGTTGTAAAAATCATAAACCCGATGATGCATCTTGCATTTCAGAATGAACCTCAGAGGAAAATAAAACCTGTGCAGGGGGTAATAATAAAACCAGCAGATGAACATTCTGCTTTCCCCTTTGAATGCTAGGCCATTGGTAGCCACCTGGCTTGCAGGTCTCAGCTGTCCTACTGTTTAAAGTGTTACTGTAGTGACACCTCCCAGTGTCATGGAAGGACCAAGGATACCCCATATTCACAGATGTCTGCATCAATCATGAACGTTTATATTCTTTTGGATCTTTGATTAGAGTACTGAAACACTTTTCCTGGATGTAGGAAAGACAGCTTTGTTTTTACTCTTACTTTCTTACTTATTTACTTACTGCTAGCCTACACTGACGTTATCCTCTCGAAACTGGTCAGAGTGAGAGAACAACAGAGCAGAATCATGACTCCAAGATTTCCTGAAAGGCTCATGTTTACATTTTCTCTCACTGGCTTTGCTCTAGTGAGAACCACAGGTCACCATAGTCTTGCAGTCTTGAAAATTTCCAGTGAACAGCAGATATTTGACTCTCTGCATAAATTGTTCCTGATATTATAGTTGTTCATACATGGTTCAATGTGAGACTACAATGTCCCTTTGCTAAGTGACTTGTGACCACTTTGCCATAAAAAAAAAATTTCCATGAGAACTTAAAAGCCTAAATAAAATCTATCTGTGCAGAGTTTACAATGCAAGCATCCAAATTTCCTTTACCAAGAACACACAAACACACATCCTACCAAACCTCTTTTAGATGTGAGGAGCTGTGAGCATATATCTATGAAAATGTATTTCAGGAACTTGTTATGCAGATAATAGTGTGCCCAAAAAGTAATTTCAAGGTATTTACCAAGCACACAAAGCCTCACACCCTTCTACTTGCTACGTAACTGGAATGTAGATCTTATATTTATTGAGGCAGGGATTGTATCTTTATCCTTTTGATCTGCATATGAAATTGCAGTAGATGCTATATGGTCTGACTGCAAATATGGTTGTTTTAACACCTCACAAGCAGGGAAAGCAAAAAAAGCACTGAGCATCCAACATTTATCCTAAGTCTTATCTTGTGAAGATAACTTCTGACTGCTATCCTCAGGCATAATTCCACCACTAATTATTTTTTCTTATTACCAACACTTGCAATTAAAATCTTTGTAATTAGAACACCATGTTTTTATAAAATAATTTGCATTTAGTTAATTTCTCATTACTGTATTTATTATCTCTCTTTTCACTCCCTCCCACAAATCATGATGAGATGGTCTCAGAATGTGTTTTCAGAAAAGTTTAACTGGTGCTTCACTTGAAACCAGTCCTGTTGTGCTCCCAGATCCACAAGGACATCAAGGATTTTCTTGTATGCTGTTGATGCCATCTGTTGAGTGCAGAGGTTCAGTCCATTGTAGATGCCCATGCCATCTGCTTTGCACTCCTGATCTGCTCCATGTGACATGTTGGGCAGATAGCAGGCTAGCACACCAAACTGCACTGCATGAGTATTTCTTAGCTTCCCTTTCCAACATGCTTTCCCATCTCAGCAACACAATTTGCCTCAGATGGCTGTGGTCAACTGGTGAATCCCAGCACTGACCACTGAGCAATTTAGAGTAATTGTTTTAGGACAAGTTATCACTTCTGAGACTTGTTATGAATTGGTGTTACTTATTGAAATGGGTTTATTTGGTAAAGAAGGTCAGGAATTGACTGAGGCACTGTGCATTTCATGCAGTGTTAAGAAGTGGCCTTACTTTGGTTTTGATATGCTGGACTTGAACTGACTTAACAGGAAGTAATTTTCTTGCAAAATGATAACATATATGTAGATTTTATTTTCTGTGCCCAGTTGGCACCTAAACTTCACTCAGATTTTTATTCCTCCTGGCACATGTTGTGTATTTATTCCATTTGGATTCATAAAAGCCCACTAAGGTTCAGTGTCCCTATCCTTACAGTGTCATTCCTTTCAGCCCTTCATAGACTGTACACACCTTCAGTACACTGCTGAACATTTTTTTTTTTCAGGACCCTACTACCTCAAAGTTCTGACTCTTCATTGTTTTTTTTTAAACAAACAGTCTTACCATTTGATGATAGAAATTTATCTTCCACATACACGGTCAATATACTACATTCAGCAATAATGTACCACCTGATGACTTTCAGCAACGAACTACCAGGCTTGTGACTGCGCAATGCACTGAGACTGTCTGGTCATCCAGGAATTTAAAATGAGTAGTCACTATCTGCACCCAAACTATATCCATGTTCTCTGTGCACCAAATCAAGCACAACCTGGACACTTTGAATTCAGTGCAGATATCTCATACCCGCCCACATGAAGACTGGTTTCATTTGGGACTTTCAGGCATGAGCTGATCTGTGCACATACAGTATCAACCAGACTGACAGCACAGGCACAGATGGTTTTATGGACACTTTGGATTCCTACCATTTTCTTCATTAGTATGTTGGCATGTATAAACTCTTCTTATTATGGGAAAATGCAGAACATAGCTGTCACATAAACCTTCAGTGGCTCCAACAGCAAAGGATATTCAGGAAGATTTTTTTTTATGGCAATCTTATATTGTGGTAATAAAAAAAAGAATCTTGGTTTTAACAACTGTTCATTTGGTGTTGTGCAAATTAACTGTTTATCTGGAAAGATTAATAGTCTGAAATTTGTGTCTGGTATAAAAATGCCATCCTCCGCAAAAAAAGAAGAATGGAGCAGAGGAGCAGGCAGTTCTAGAGGCAGATCCATCTTATCAGGCTTACTCACTGATCGATCTCCATTAACTGTGAAGGCATCCCAGGTGGACACCTTAGATTAAATATTCAGGTTTTAGATGGCTGAAGGAATTTAAGGAGATGAATCCTTCTCTAGGTGGTCCTAGCCTTTGTTCAGCTCTGAGGCACAGGATGAAGAAACTAGAATCTGCCATTCAAACAGTGGGTTAGATAAAGGTCAGAGCTTTTCCTCTTGGGATATTTATTGTACCCAAGGGTTCCTGGACTAGAGCAGAAGTCAGACCATTGTCTGGCTCTGCAGTTGCTGTCAAAAGGTGCCATGCACTATCTCAAAGGTTAGGTTCTCTTCCATAAGCACTGTGCAACTGCAGTGCCTGTGCCTGGGCTTTTTTTCACATAATTAGTCTGAGTTTCTTCTTACGAGGTATGTGGGAAATATACAGTGACTGACCCGTGAAGTTAATTAAATTCGTCAGTGATATCTGAAACTACCATCTTGTATTAGTTTGTTCTTCAGAAGGAACTGCATCAGACATTTTCCTCATTTGTTTGATTAAAAAATCCTGCTATGACGTGTAAATACCTGCTGACCATCATGAAAGAGCTATCACTTCTGGCTTTGCAGTTGCTCTTCACCATTAAAGCAACTATGCCTTTTTATCAGATAGAAATTAAGTAGACCTTTTTGTGCATTTCTTTCTGAAATTTCTATAAAGGCATATGACATACCTTCTTATAGAAAAACCCCATTGGAAAATTTAAATACTGTGTGGAGAAAAAAAACCAGAAAGGATATGGGTAAGTTTTATTTTTCTCCCTCTCCCTCTCCATACTTCAATGACAGTAGAAATACCTTCATTTCGAGTAAGCTTTTTCCTTGTCATTCAAGGGCTTTTTGATTGAACAGGTCAAAAACCTGTTGGAAAAAATAATTTCAGGCTTTTTATAGAAACTCCCAACTAAGGAAAAGGCTTTCCTTAGTACATAAAACTTCCCAAACAACCAACCCCTGAATTTACTGGAAAAAATATGCAATTTCCACAGCTAACCCAAGAAGATTGACAGCTGATAATCTTTCAGAGGCCAAATGCCATATTATATCAGAGATTTATTAGGTGTGGGCTGAAGAGATGCTTCCTTTCAAAGGATCTATTCTCCTGGCATTAACTTATTGCTCTGTTTCAGCTGAATTGGGGAACTTGAAGACACTCACTGCTTTTCTCTCTCAGGTCTTGCTCCAAACTCCACCATCCAGAACCTGCCTATGCCAACTCCTTGGTGTTAGGTACAAATCAGTGATTTCTGCAGTAGGCAGTGACAGTATGAAATGGGAGTATGAAATCTTTCTGTTTAGAGTTGCTCTTTTTGAAGCCAATTCATTGGGATGCATTGCTTAGTCAGATGTGAATAGATGAACACATTTAAAGCCAGATGCCAGACATCTGTGTCTGTGCAATCCACCTGTCTCTGCTGCAGAAACAAGGAAAACAGGAAAAACTACCAGACCTAGGAGCTTTTGCATTGGAAATGCAACCTCTGATGAAATGTACTAATTGAGTTGACTTTGGCTCTAGCAGGTCTACTAGGACAGTCATGAGAAAGTAAATTTGCAAGAGATTTTGAGGAAAAGCACTCACTGTACTCTGTGTACTTGCAGGAGAGAATTTTCTGCAAAGTTCTGTGGTAGGTGAAAATGTAAAAGGTGTAGAGAGCAAAGATCCAGTTCTGGTCTCCTCCTATTGTAACTGGGAAATGGTATAATTGTCAGATTTGCATATCTATTTTCAAATAATGACCAATAGGGAGGCAACTGGGTGAATATGATATCTTGCAAATCATGCTAGATCAGCTTTCAAAGACCTGGTGCTTCCTACACTTAGTAGGAAGGGTGTTACACTGGCATTAGTACAGCTCAGACAGCAGCATGAGAGATGCAGGCTGAAAAGAGGCTGTTCATTCCAGAAATCAGATTATCCTTATTTTACATACTCATCTTCACAAACCACATTTTATTGTCCTTTTTTTTTTCTTTACCTGGTCAAGTTGGGCAATTCAGGAGTGTGAGCTGGGGAGGGAGAGAAGCGAAGGCAGCAGCACCTTCTGTAGCAATTTCCTCAGGAAAGAAAATGACACTGAAGGGGTAATAAATAGCTTGTAGTAGTGGAGCTATCCCATTGCAGGACACAAATTGAGTGATTTTTTGACACCAGGAAGCTGGTGAGGCGTAACTTCCCTCTGGGGCAAGTGCCCTGCCATTAAACTGCAGGAAAAGTGCAGGGATCTGCTGAGCCTTTCCCCTCAGCTGAACAAATGTCTCTTATGGCCAGACCTGAGTGAGAAAATGCTCCCACATCAGGAAGCAAAGTGGTGGATGAACCAAGACAAGAGCTAGTTTCCAGGTCCAATTCTTCTCAATAAGAATGGAGAGAAGGAAAAAAAGAAATGCTGAGCAGACATCTCACCTGAGGGAGATTGGAATCAGCTCCCTCTGTTGTGGAGGGACAGGAGTCAGACAAAGAATGGGAACAGGAAAGCTAGTGCAGGCTGGAAATTTGTACTAATATGTGAGGTATAGAGTGAGAGAAAAACAACCAAAATGGTGGCACTGCCAGACCTGTGGCCTTTGGGAGGTGCATCTCTTGGCCACTGCTTGTAATGAAATAGCAAATGAAACCAGCAGTACCTGTGTGCGCTGCTGTTAATGGGTGATACTCAAAAACTGAGTCCACTTGCCATTATGGGCATCCCAGAGCTGTCACTAATCTGTACTATTTTTGCTCTGCTCAGCCCCAAGACTCAAGCACTCATTGGTTTTCTATTGCTCTAGTACATAAAAAACACAGGCAAGCCAAAGCAATAATTTAGTCTATTATATGGCAAAGGTACACTAGTCACTTGGGCCCTCTCTAATCACCATCCCTGGCAGTATTTATCTCATTTTTGAGATATTTTTGAGATACAAAAGATTGGATCCAAGCTATCAAAAAATGTAGCACCATAGATCTTTGGGGAAAACAGATGCAGGAAGCCTTAATTTTCTTAAGTGCCCAGCTAAATGACCCTCAGATAACAGAGAAGGTGCGGTGGGTAAACATTTTCCTTGGTCAGGGATGACAGTCTTGCCTTTCACACTGAACTTAGCAACTGTTCCTACCTTTTTGCATCCTTTCATCTGCCACGGTCCATTAAATGTGTACCCATCTGCCCTGCACAGACTCTTTTCCTTCAAGCAGCACTGACAGCCATGCATCATCCTCAGCAGAGAAGCCTGTGCACTGCCAGGCTGCAGGTAAGGGCAGCTGACCATGGATCAGACTTAAAACCTGCTGCATTCATTTAGCATACATGTATGCATTTATCTATCCATGTAACTACATAATAATGCACACCAACTAATTTTTCTTCATGGATCCAGAACATACTAATTTTATAACACATTTCTTTTTAAAGAAATGGATTCATAGCTAAAGTGCATTTGAGAGACAGAAATGTTTGGTATATTGCATACATATGAGAGCCCTTTAGAGCCCAAATCACTCCGGTGTAGTTTCACAGCTGGCCATGCTTAGAGCAGGAGTCTGGGCAAGACCTCTTGAGGTCCTTCCCAGTCTGGGTAACACTGTGAAAACAGCCAGACACAGTAGAGTAATTTTTACCTTTCTTTCAATACCCCATTAATTTGGCAAGGATAGATCGTAATTTCTGCTTTTCAATTTTACTGTATGTTGTCATTGCCTGTCTCTGAATCAATCTTCACAAACCTGTGATAGCAGCTTCTCCAGTGAAAATGAACAAAACCACACCTGGCCAATTAAACATGTCATTGCTCTCGTCCCAACCAGGAATAAAATTAATTTGGGTGAACAGTTTTGGGAGTGATTTCAGTTTTCACGCAGGAGGATAAGTTTACTTAAGGACACATTTTTTTTGTAGTTACAAGTATCCCAATCTGTTTACTGCTGTGAGGAAGGCGATCAACTTTCTGGGAACATGGCTTATAGGTGGAGGTGTTGGAAGCTTTTAGAGCTTGGGCCTGTGTCCACCTCACACAAAGTTAGGTACCTAATTAAAAGAAAATTGAGTTTGGCTGCCTGGATATCAAAGGGATTGAGAACCAGCTCAGCTTGAGGTAGCAATATGGACATACTTCTATGCTGACAGAAGGTGCTGTCTCAATCACCAGCGTATCTGTTTACCATAGATCTGAACTGAAGGTGAACGTTTTTAATGTGACACAAGTAAGAGTAAGTAAATTTTCTCCTGAGCCACTGAAGTAAATTTAGAAATAAATTGTAAGTACATCATATAATAACATTGAATTAGTATATTCATTTCATGGGCAGTTAACCTTTACGTCTCTTCAGTAATTGATTGCCTTAATACTTTGTTAATATTATTAGTTTCATTAGTTTATGATCTTTTTTCTTACCTTTGGTCCTTTATTACATTAGGTCTATAAATTTTCATAGAATTGATTAGTCACAAGGATGAAGTTATGTTCTAACACCATTCTGTCCTTCATGGAAAAGAAACACTTTTTTGTTACGTATCTCTCTTCACAAGGATAATTGAAATACAGTGATTACAAATTAAATTAGTATAGCTATGCTAGCTCTGCCAAAATGTTATGATTTATAGTTTTGGTCAAAAACAAGAGTAAAACTAAGCTAATTTTTATAGCTATGTTATTAAATAATAATGCTGCATTTTAATCTTTCCAGTAATGTGTCATGGCCTTTAGGTATCTCAAATTATGCTACTTAATCATGTGGAAGAAAGACAACTTAATGTCATATAACATATAATATACTAGACAAGAAAAGAGCAGGTCAGGCCAAGCATTTCACACTACATGGTTGCACCAGTATTTGAAACTGAGAGAAGCCCTGAAAAGTATCTGTAAGGAAGAATTAGCTAGTCCACTTTGTTTCCCAAATAAAATGTGACTTTATAAGAATTTTGAGATATGAATGAAATAAAATTTTTACATAAAAATAAAGACACACTGAGATCAGAAATCAGATCTATTTCAATGGTTTCTTGTTTGTTTGTTGCTGAATTTTTTGTTATCCAAGGGGTCTGACTGGCTTGGTTAAATTTGGTTAACTGCCTTGACTCATTTAACATTGCTACTGTCTAATATTGCTCCTAAATTGGAAATAAGCATGATTCCAACACCCCCTAAACTGAGTGGAAATGTTCCCAGTGGCTCTGGCTGATGCTGGAGCAGTTCCATGGTTTGTATCATTTATTAGGGCATTTTGTTTGGCATCATTTGAGAAGCCTGTTGGTAAATTCACACCTTTTTTTTATCTGCATTACATTTCGTACTCCAAAATTCTGTCATTACTAAGAAGCTTTGTTAAAACCTGTAGAAACTTAGCATTACTTGAAGATTAATAACACAACAGTCTTTAAAATATATTTGTACAGTAGATCTAAATCTAGAACAATCTGCTAAGAGTCAAATTTCAGAGCATTTCTTACTTACCTCTTCAGCTTCAGTGGACAATTTTCAAATCATCCTGCATGAGTAGTCACTCAACTTGCTGCAACAACTGGGTTCAGACTAGGATTGTGACTTGTTTGCAAGTTTGCTACTCTATTAGAATTATAGAATCACAGAATATTCTGAGCTGGGAGGGATCCACAAGGATCACTCAAATCCAGCTCATGGCCCTACACTCAACAGCCCTGAGTAATGCCACACACAAAAAAAATACTGTTTTATTGGTAATCAGAGAATGGTCACCTAGTCATATTAACTGGATTTCACTTGTTCTATGTGAAATATAATTTTGATACTGTTTTCTTCTTCATCAGTAAGGAGGATGTTTCTTGGATTCTCCTGGCAAAAAAATCTATTATGCAAATGTACCCAGTCCAAGGTAATTTGTGCTAATGGCCAGTAAACATATTTGAAATATGACTGATTTAATTGCCAAAATTAAGCCTATTTCTTCCATATGTCAGTAAAAGTACCTGCTCTAAGAAAGTCAGATTCTATATGTAACATAATGCAGACTCTGGTCTACAAAAAATTAATTTAGAGAAATTTCTATACCATTAGAAAGAAAAAAGCCTTAAATGCATGTATTAAGATGTTTGGACAGTGGCCAGTATAATGCACAGTAGCTGTCAATAGATGCTGTAGTTAGGGAAAACTCATTCAAGTTCATAGAATAACATGTTTACTCTTAAGCAGCAATTCTACTCAGATGGTCTAAACTGCTTTATGTGAACCATTACTTTTTCATTCAGACAAAAAGAGATATTAGACTTCCAGACATTATTCATGAAGCTTTCTTTTCTCAAATTAAAAGTTTATATTGTGCAGATAAACTGATGCAATTTAGCATTAACTGATTATAAAGAGAATTTGGAGAACTGGTGACCAAAATAAAATTAATTTCATCTACACTTTTTGTGACTCTTCACTGACTCCAGTAGACTCACTTCTTGCCCATAAATATGGGATCAAAATCAGATTCAGAAATACAGTCTGTATTTCATTTGCTAATTTTCAAGGAATAGGTTCACAAACATTGAAATAATTTACATAGTAAGAAAACTATAAAATATCTAGACTTAGATGTATGGATTTGTTTTTTTCTCATTTCTATAAACATAGAATAGGGTTATGTTTTTTTAAATAATTTTCATAAATGTTCCAATTTATCTTGCTGCATCTTCTAGGATGAATGCCTCTACTTAAATCATAGTGTTTTCTGAAATAACAAGTAAAAAAATTAAAAAAAAAGGAATTATTTTTTAAGGGACAATATAAAACTTTTGCTGTTAGTTTAGGAAACTATTTATTTTCATCTATTTCACTCTTAGGAGCAAGTAGGAGATCTTAAACCTAAACTTCCTACAGTGACTTGGGAACAAGGCAGTTGTTGTCATTGGGAGTTGATGGGCAAGGACAGAGAAAATGAGAAGATGCCGGAGGAAATTGGGTTTTTCCAGATTAGAAATACATCTGTTATGGCTGGGTGTGGGGAAAGGGTGACTGATTGGTGCATGAAAAACTCCCTTTCAGGATCACTTATTGCCTTGTTTGAAGACGCAGCTTTCAGGCACTATTTTAATTACTTTTTGATCCCTAGGGGAAAGGGCTTACATGTTGAGGAATACATCTGGTGCAGGTAGCTGGGCTCACAAGCTGCACACTGAGATGCAAGTTGAGATGCAGGTTGAGCTCTGGGTGGGAGCCTGAGACAAGAAAGCTGGGAGCTGCCAACCTTTGGAACAACAGACGGCATGAAAATAGGTGCTGCCAGTCAGGTGGATGGACACTGAGAGACACAGCAGGAGCCAAAGACTCGGGAAGAAGAACGAGAGTCTAGATGGTGAATGGGATGGAAACCTACCCAAAAGTACTAGGACTGCAAACATACACATATGTAGGCTTGTTAAAATCAAATACCCTCAGAATTCTTGTGCCAAATCACCAGGTCCAAAACCATTAATCTAAGTGCTGCCACAAACACAGAGAGACCATCAACAGCCCCCTAACATGTGAGTGAAGTCTGTTACAATACAGCTGAGTCTTAACATTTCTAGTAGCATTTATAAAAAAAAAAACTCAAAAAACAAAAAACCAAAAAAAGACCAAAAAAAATTTTTTTCTCAAATATTGAGGTACATACATAAACCCAAAATAAATATCTGGGTTGACTTTGTATAAAAAAGACATTCTAAGAAGACAATTTAATGATGAAATCAGAAAGGTCAAAGAATATCCTGCAATAACATTTTAAGTCTTCACTGGTAATTTGTGGCATATTGTACAAATCTTCTTTGCTGCACTGTGCATACACACATATGTTCTGTAACATCTGGAATAAAGCAGCTTTTGCTAGAAACATATCAGCTGGGGGATTTCTGAGATAGCATAGTTTTGTATCTGACTAAGTGAATAACTTCTGTTTTCCACAGGTGAAAACTAGGAATGATATTTAGTATTCACTAATCATTAAGTCCAATGTTTTATTTTTTGAGCATAATTATCAAAGCCAGTAGAAAACAGTCCAGCTATTGCAACTACTATTTGTACCAATTTATGTATGGATATTATTTCATGATTCTGTGCTCTTGCGATTCAGCTGTAGAAGACCAGAAGCTCTGAGCTGACACAGACATTTGACTGGATTAAGGCATCATTTATGTTGAGTGATAGGACCTTCCCTGTGAAAACCTCTACATTTTATAAATTATGCTTAAAAAAGCATGAGGATGTCAAAGCAGAAAATACACTCTAACAAGTCTCTCCTTATTCTGTACAATGAAGTATTTATTATCCTAAGGGGCATTACTGGTCACAGTACTTTTTAGTGGTTGCAACAGATCTTCCTGATAATAAAGAACAGATTTTTCCATTACATCACTCTATAACAAGCTCTGAAGAGCAGCTAAACTGTGGTAACTTAAATCGAGATCCCTGTTGTCCTGGCTGTGTTATTGCTCATGATAGGCATTTATCTGATAGAAGTGTGTTCAGCTGGAAAAGCATTTCTCGGGCCACTGAATCCTTTCCTGTTGTCCTTTGGTCCCCCAGCCCTGATTAAGATAACGCTGTAATATAACATCAACTCCATTTACCTTCCAAACCACAATATCACAACCCTTCCAAACACCCTATTATAAATCTATAAATCTATACAGTAGGAGACAGCAAAAGCCACAAGCTATAATGAGCCCTAGGGGAACTCAAGGTCATCACCCATGTCTGAGAGGCCTTCAGTATGAGACACTTTGTTAGCTGACAGCAGTGGATTTGGGATAATGCATCCCCTAGAGGAGGCAAGAAAGGAGATGAGTTCTCATTGTCTGATATAATCTTCTTTTCTCAGTCTGTTAACCTTAAAATTGGAAATAAGGTAAGGTGGCTTCAGACCAGGCTAGCTGTGAAAGGACACAGGGCAGTGGGCTGTGAGCAGACAGATGATCTCCACCAGCTGGAAGCCAGTCAGAAAGGAACTGCACTGGAAAATTCATTGCTTGACAGACTGCAAATTAATTAAATAGCAATGTTGTGATCCAGTTAAACCTTGTCCCTTGCATTCTGTCCAGATACTCGTGTGCGCGGGAAAATGAATTTAGAAGGAAAACCAGAGGAGCTGCTCATCTAAGTATAAATAAATAATAAAAAAAGTATAAATAGAAAAGATGTCAGCACGACATTTTAGTTGCAAAAGGAGTAGAAAAAGAGTATGAAGCAAGTCTTACATAATGACTTCTCAAAGAAGAGCTAGTAGGAACCATAAAAGCAACTTCTTCACCAGACTTCTTACCGCTGTGACTGTCCAAACACTTTGGCTTGCATTTGAGAGCATTGTCTAGCTCCTGTTTGCAGCATTCCTTCCATATATACCTATGTTAATGTATTCACATTTTCCTTCAGGATTTTTCCCCTCTTCATTATCAATACCAGTCTAAAGTTCTAAAAACATTTTTTCTTTCTTGGAAAAATGATGCTTGTCTGTCATGCTTTACATAGGTAGGTGGTTAAACACCATTCAGCCACTCACCCACTTCTGTCACCAAGTAGGACAGGGTAGAGAATGGGGACAACAACAAAAAGTAGAATCTGCAGGTTGAGATAATGACAATTTAACAGGACAGAAACATGAGGGAAAATAATATGAACGCTAACACTAATACTATAAAATAAGTGCTGCACAATGCAAGTGCATTATCTGAGAATTCCAGTGAAGAGAACTCACCTCCTGCTGACTGATTCCCAGACAGTTCCTGCTGCCACTGGCCTGTTTTCCCCCAGGTTATGTACTGACAATGATGCCATGTGATATGGGGTATCTCTTTGGCCAGTTTTGGTCAGCTGTCCTGGCTGTGAGCCCTCCCAGCTTCCTGTGCACTCTCCCTGGTGGGGTGGGCTGGGAAACTGTCAAGTCCTACCCTCTGTATATGCACTGCTCAGTGACAGATAAAACATCCCTGTGTTTCCATCCTAAATCCTAAACACAGCACTACACTGGCTGCTAGGAAGAAAATTAGCTCTACTGCAGCTGAAACCAGGACATTGTCTCAGTTTGGGCAAGGGTGGATGTGACTTTCAGGAATATTCACATCAAGCTAGCATTCTGCCACTTTATCTTCACACTGTCTGCTCTGGAACACAAAGATACACAAAAAAAGCCTCTTAAAAAGTCCTCTGACTCCATAATGCAATGTCACTAAAATAGCCTGCAGTCAGCACTGGTGAAAGGGGGATCATCAATGCAGAAAAACAGAATCATGTTTCAATGATCTTCCTAAATCTGGATCCCCAAAGCAGAGGCTGAGTCCCAGTCCTGCTAAGAGAACACCTTCTCTTAATTTCAGACATTGAGGAATGTGGATATACATCTGAGCTTTCATATTTTTCAGGGAAGAAGAGTGCAGGAGGGTACAAAAGGTGACGAACAAATAAAACCTGCTATTTTGATCCTGAAAACCAATAGCAGAAACTTTACAAAGGGTATTAAGGTAGGGCTCCTGGCACATCCTTCCAATTTTAATACTTATTTTGGGAAATAAGTCACTTTGGACCTGATTTTGAAAGCCATATTTATTTAGCTGGCCAGCTCAGGACCCTGATACATACAGAAGTTACACACACCAATAGAACTATGCTTATGCCTTAACATAAATCTTAATCCACAAAAGAAGAAGGAATTTATTGTAACTCAGGACCAGGAACCTGTTTTCAGAACAGTTAAACAGTTATATCTACTTTGATTCACCAAGGACTGAGAACGAAGCTTACTTTTTTTCCAGCACTCTGTGAATTTTTTTTTTATATTATAAAGCATTTGTTCATCAGAAAATGAACATGCCTCTCTGTACTTTGCATTTATTGTAGGGGCTGGAAGGCACAAACACTTTAATGAAAATCACTTCACTGAAGTCATCTAGTCTTTTAGGAACCAGCATAATTTCTTTTGTATGACAGTCTCTGAAAGGAAGAATAAAGTAAGGGGGAAAATAAAAATAAACAAAAGGACAAACAGTGATGTTAGATTTGAAGTACAATTAAAGCATTTTGAAAAATCTAGATTTTGTAGCATGGTTCCAAGAAAAACATCAGAAAAACACTGCTCACAGGAAAGATTTAGGCAGCTGAGATGAGGAAGGGACATAATAGGTACAGTCAAAGATAGATTGTTTTATCCTAAGGGCATAAAGTTTTATAGTCTCCTAAATATCCCACTACACATTCTGATTTTGATGAGGCACTCTTAAACACTGGCAGGTAAAGACTTCTATCAATACATGTGTAAATCTGGCCCTTGGGATGTCTGAAGAACTGTGGAGAGAACTACAGAAATACTCAAACTCATAGAGAACAATTATGAAGGTTTAAACTGAATGTTAAAGATTTCTGAACTTGTTTAGTATCACTCAACAAAGCTGAAACAGAGAATTTAAATAACAGTTTGGCAGAATACTGTCCTTTCTATCATATACTCCAGGGGAAAATTCACAGGTAGATGGTGAACTGAATTTCAGGGATGATGAAAAGCATAGAAGACAGATTGTTCCATAGGTGGACAGTGATGTTTTTATAACCTTATTCACTAGTAATGACAAAATAATTCACCTTTACATAAAGTTATTTAACTACAGAAGAAAGAAGCCCTGTCTGCCTGCTCAAGAATTAAAAAGTATTTTCCCCTGAACATAAAGGTGTGCCTATAAATAAATACATATCTAATCTGCATGTATGTATGTAATCTGCTCAATAACAAAACATTAAAAGATAGAGCATAGCATATAGACATAATCTGTTCAGTTATAATCACTTGATCAATGGCTTCTTCAGGGGAAATTCAGGAAAACATTGTAAACTCATCATCTCAAACAAGTAACTATAAAAGTTTCTTGCCACATCAGTTCATCACACATGGTTGTATATTTTACAGAATAAAACGGAGTATTTTAAAGAGACTTCATGCTTTATCAGAAATATGCATTCTCTCTTTTCAGTCAGAGTGCCATTTTCAGCCTAGTAGCTTATGAATCAATGGCAGAAAATAATACTTTATTTAAAAATCACACTCTTATAAATGCAAACAAAAGCAGTCATTTTTGAAAGAGAAAAAGTTGCAAACCTAGAATCTATGGTTTTGCAATTTCTAAATACTGCATGTTCCTATTTTTAAATTATCAGAATCTTTCTTGAATGGTTTCAAACTGAGTAGACCTGAAGCAGGCAGTATGGAAACCAGGCTGGTAAACATGGCAGATCTCACAGTGATGATATCTTTCCTTACATTCATAGTCTGTACCACTCAGGCACACTCTTGGTTGCCTTAGATGGAATTTACGGGTAAGTACATGTCTGCAATGTAGACTAGCACTGATGCTATCCTAAAAAAAAAAATAAAAAAAAAATTTGTACCTCATTTTTGCAAAGCAAATGATCTCTGTACAGCACAGTTTACTTCCCTGAGTCATTTCTCTCACTGAGAGGCTTCTCTGGCTTCAAGGCTCAGGTGGTGCTGCAGTGAGCAGCTCACTGAGCATGGAAAATGCTGATGGAGTCAGGTCAAGGAACTGCCTGCTTGCCTCTAAGCTTTATGAGAGGGACGGCTCGTGGACTGAGTTGGGGAGATTGATGTAAATTGTCCATTGCCTTGCTAAATCTGGATAGATAGATGATTTTTCTCTCTGGCAATAGCTGTCTTTCTGTGGAGTAGAAGCAGTTGCAAGTAATTTCATTCATGTGGAAATGTTTGCTGACCTCCACTTTTGTGTAGAGTTACAAGAGAAAAGAGAAAGAGAATCATACCAGACTATGAAGAGGCCCAGGTTGTTCGGAGAAGTTAGAAACTGCAGATTTCCAGTACATTACATTTCTCTGTTGATTTCAGAGAAGAAAATAAAGTCTCGTGTTGCGCATGAGTAGACATGTTATCATAAATGCACCATTTTTAAAAATAACACCACTGATAATGCTAGAACAGGATGCACTAGTTGGAATTTAACATTGCATTGAAGCACAAATACAATTTACTAAACTCACCAGCAACAGCAATGTTTGGCTTCTTTGTAGTGAACATTTTAATGTATAGTTAAATTACTACTCACAGCCATAGAACGAAGCTCTCTATTATTTAAATTTTTAGAGCTCTACTATAAATTGCTAGAGGTGAGTTTTACACTAACACTATAAAAATAAAATGGAAAACCTCTAAAGTGCTACAATCCAGAAAATATATGCACTGTTATCACAGATCTCAAATGCAACTACAGATAATTTTGAACACATGGTAAGCTTCTCCTTAAGTACTTATATTTTAGGGAGTGTAACTGCTCTAAATTTTATTGTAGTCACAGAGTAATTTTGCTTTGAACATTTGTGTAGGTAAACCTAGTGCTGCTCACAGTGATATTTATTGAAGCTGGATTGTTTTACAATTTGCAACTCATTAGTTCTGTGTATAATTCGAAACAAACAAGGAGATTCTTGTGTAGCTCTTTAACTCAACAGCAACACATTACTATGAAATATCAGCTATCAACAGTTGTTTCGTGAGTAGCAGAACTAATGAGGCCAGTGTGTCTTGCAGTTACTTTCTGGCATGTCTCTACACACCAGCATGCCTTGTGCTGTCTTCCACACCCTCAGTCTCTGTCTCTCTTTTCCCACCACTACCTGTCTACTGAACTGAATTGAAATGGTCAATGGATATTCCATCCAGATACTGCGGAGGGCTGGCTCTGATCTGACAATATCCCAGGAAGAGCCCTCAAGGGAACAAGACATCATTAAGGTAAGACAAAGTTTGTGGGTTTTTTAAGGTTTTAATTATGTAAGGAAAAAAATAAAGTAGAATATAAGAATCAAATGACAGAACCACAAAACAGCCCAGGCTGAAAGGGACCTTGAAAGATCCTCTGGCCCAACCTTTCTTGGGAAAAGGAGCCTAGATGAGATTATCTAGCACCATCTCCAAAAACCTCCCTGGTAAGGTTGCTCCAATGACTGATTGTTCTCAGCATAAAAATTTCCTTCTTACACCAAGATAAAACCTCTTCTAGTGCAACTTGTACCCACTGCTTCTTGTCTTCTCCATGGGACTACTCATGAAGGGAAAGTGTGTGTCCTCTTTAGGTGAAGATATTAGTTGAAGGTTATTTTTAATTTTTGAAGCTACTATCATTAATTTATTGCATAGATTTTATTTGGTTTGCAAGTTGAAGGAAGAACTCCCTTTAGATCAGATTTCTGTCAGATATTTATCCAAATTAGTGAGTTAGAGATGCTATATCTTGATTTTCAGTTGATTCTTTGAGATACCATTAAAATGTGCATGGTGAGCGAAATACAAGGGTCCTCTAATTCCTTATGTGATAAAACTGTCCATTTTTTCTATGCCTGCTACCTCTTGTCTTACCCAAATCTTGATGTACAGGCTGACATATCAGTTCCACATCCTAGTATTTCTTTTATTCTGAAGATTCATTTTCTTGGGTTATCTCATAATTTTCAAGATATCCTCACGTATTCCTTAATTTATCCATTCTTTTTAAGGTCAGCATGTCTCTTCTATTTATGTTCAGTAGCACAGGAGTGTGAACTTGTCCTGTCAGTTTTGAACCTGTTCAAGTATCAGATTTCCATCCATCAAGTCCTTACATAAGCATAATTTGCTTTGCAAACTGAATGACAGAAAACAAAACCACAATTGAATGGAAACAAGTGAAGATTTGAGGACTACGAGTAATACAAAGAAAGAAAAAATAATTAAATTCCAATGAATAACTTGAAATGTTTTTATTTTTAATAATATTATCATAGCACTAATTTGAATGCCAGTAATTGCAAACAAATTAAAAACTATGCAATAACTGAATAATAATAATAACTTCAACACTACACAGTGCAAAGGAAAAATAGGAAAAAAAATATCAACATGGGCTACTTGGATGCCTTCACTGAAGGGATTTGATAGAAAAAAAAATGTTGGTGAAGGTAGGAAGGGACAAATCACGCAGTCCAACTATATGTAGTATTTTGAACAGAAAATCGATACTATTAATTTCTTTAAAAAATATTATTGAATGAGGAAGGTATGCACAAGTGGACTTAGATACAGAGAGAGTGCAAAGTGCTTAAAAATAGAAATAGAAATATTAATTAATATTAATATATATAACATATAATATTATTATATTATTTAATAAGAATTAATTAATAGAAAAGGCTGAGGGAAAGCTGAAGAAAAATTGAGATAAACCCATAATGCAGGATGTTGACTAAAAACCACCTCTTGGCAGAAAACATCCAACATACAGTCATATATTCTATGTGCCCCTTTTTTTATGCCTGGTACATGGAACAGGTCCCATCTGTTCCCCGTGGTGGGGGCTGCAGTGACACAGCAGAGACCAGGCTTTTCTGGTGTGCATTGTAATGTAGCCCAGGGCAGATGTAGAAAACACAAGCAGGAAAGTATTTCCAAATGTCTTAATTCACTTTTCTGGGCTCAGTTCTCAATCCCTTGATTGTATCATCTTTGCCCCAGAAAGTCTTTGCTGGAGAGGAAAGCAGTTATTCATCAACGTGGTTGAACTAATTAGAAATGTTAAGATAGGTGGCAGCCTGGGCTTGAGGGATCCCAGTCTTGAGGGATATGAGCCAGGTGAAGAGTAGAGTCAGAACCTTGATGTTTGGGAGACTGAGCTTTAAGTTGTTAAAGTAATTAGTGAATGGACCCTCCTGGGAATCTGCTTGCAGAATGAAGGAGATGAACAGAGCTGCCAGGTCTCTAAGGACATTATTCTTAGAGCTCTCAATTCCCAAATGAAGGAAATCAGAAAAGGAAGGCAGGAGATCAGCAGGGCTGACTAAGGATCTCCTGGTCAAACTAAAATGTAAGAAGTAGCCCTCTGGAGTAGGACTTGTGCATTCTGGTGGGTGAAAAATTTACCATGAGTCAGCAATATGCACTTGCATCCCAGAAAGATTGTTGCATAAAAAGTGTGGCTAGCAGGTTAAGGAAGGTGACTTTCCTCCTTTACGCTTCTCTTTTATACCCTATATGGAGTATCCGGGGGTTTTTTACTGTTTTACTGTTTAAATTCATCAGACAATGTGATGAAAATTCCCCCAAAAAATCCTATGAAGAATCAGTTTGAGCAAATTCATTTGTGATGTGCTCCTTTGCCCTCCTCTCTGTCATAGCTTATATTCCTTATTATATCATCTGTGGTGTATAAACCCCTAACATTTATTTTAGTGTCAAATTGGAAGCATTTTATAAAAATGTGAAATATTTTTAGAATTGTTTATACTATTTAGTTGCATAGAAGAAACATTGTCCATGTAATTGAAATACTGAAAACAGATGAACAAATCATTAAAAGTATGAATAATCATGACTTTGTGCATTGCCAAATACTAGTATCTTTAGTGGTAATGACATATCTTGCATTAAACAAAAGTATAAATATATACTCAATGTGTTCCCAATCTCAGTTAGATGGGTAACTGTGAATTATAACATTAAACTGCAAGGCATGAAGCAATGAATAGTCAATACAGATTTTGTATATATTGTTTTCCAAGTGAAAAAATAGAAGTGCTGCTGCTTTGTGATTTTTATTTAAAATATCTTTTGATAAACTACATCTCATGGATATCAGAGCAAAAGCTAGTAGCAGAAACCAACCCAAAATATTTTATACAAAAAAAGCACAATAGCTCACAAATTAAGAAAGAGAACTATGGGGCATGGAAAATAAAGACATTAAATCGGTCAATCACATGAGGAATAAGTTGGAGATCCTCATTAGCAAAGACTTTGGAATGTTCTTAACTGAAGGTCATTATTTACTGTCAAAGATTCAATTCAATTTCAGCAAAATCACACTGTGCTAACAAAACCTGAGGTCACAGCCACCTGAAAAGAGAATCATTATTATCTTGGTACTTGAATTAAAGGAAAGAATGGTAAGGTCATTAAATACTGCATTAGTAATTCTGATTTTCTTCCGGAATCTGATCCAACTCCTAGAATGTAAATCTGTTTTGAAAAAGAGTAATATGCAAATTAGAAAATGTAAACCATGAATCATGTATGAGTAACTGGGTATATATAAATTAGTTAATTCACAAACATTTTATAGAATCATAGGATTGATCACCGAGGCTGGGAGAGACCTTTAAGATCACCAAGGCTGACCCAGCACTACGCCTGTAACATCTAAACCACTAAGTGATACCACCCAGTGCCAGACCCAGACAGCTCTTAAACACCTCCAGGGATGGTGATTCCACAACCTCCCTGGGCAACATACTCCAATGCCTGACCACCATAACAGTGAAACACTTTTTTCTAATACCTAATCTGAATGTCCCGTCTCAGTTTAAGGTCATTTCCTCCAGTCCTCTCACTGGAGACTCTTCCATAAGTTTCTCTCTCACAAGTCATTTTTTTTTTTTGATGAATTTTACATCATGATGAAGGTTTTTTTCCTTAAATATGTTGCTTCAGTTTACACAATTTCCAAGTAAAAACTACAATGCAGAACAGAAGTGCCAACTGTGGCAATTTTGGATGCTTGAGTCTCATTTAAGAAAGCTAGTCCAAAGCTTAATAAAGGTATCCCTACAGTCAGATCAGTCTCCAGTTTTCTTTAATGTGACCTTCTGAAACTCAGAGATTAGCTGGGATGTACAAATGGAATTTAAGATGGTCCCAAGTTTATAACAACTAAATTTATGGAGTGAATTGTAGCAAGTTTATAGGAACCTACTGAATTAAGGAATACAGCCGAGAAACACGTCTCTCCTGGCTCTCCATTCAAAAGCCTCAACAAGTGTTGAATTGTGCATAAATAAATTTGTATGTTTGAGACTTTGTCTGATTTCTACCAGATAGCTTTGGAAATACAGATTAGCTAGGCACAACAGGGGTTTGCAGTGCATTTGCTAAACAAAACTGAAAAACTGCAAGGTAAGGTAGAATATTTGAAGATTGATTATCCTTAATTTTTGCTTCCTAAGGAAGTCTCTGATTAATTGCTATATTTGTTATTTAGCATAATTTGTCCAAATTCAAATGTGAGATCACTGTAATGGTCTACTTACTGTAAGTAGAAAAGCAGTGTATGGAGCATCATTTCTGAGTACAAAGGTGGTTAAGGTTCTCCAGCTGGATATATTAATTGATAGGGAAAAAACTTTCAAAAGCAAACAGTAGTTGAGCACAGTATATTAGAGTGAGGGAAAGCAGATCTTAAAAACAAAATTGAGAACCAGAATTAACTATGTGTGTAATTTCATCATTATTTATACTAAAACTAGATTATACTACACTCTTAAAAGTATACTTTTCCCCCTTTCAGTACAGGGGAGAAATATTGCTTGTTAAATTTGGGTTATTTCTGGGCAGGACTGTTTTTGCTTTGAATAATCAGTACTAATCATAAACCTCCAAAATTTCTGTATTCAGTAATGATAATCAGAATCCAAAGAACAAAGTGAAATATGATTAATTATAAGAAAACTAAAATGCATCAACATACTGTACAAAAGAATGTATCTTTTTACTTTCCTTTTGCGAAGTTGCATTCTTTTATGCAAAAGTATCCTGTGTAAATAAGTCCTGGTATTGTTTTGTTGCACCTTGACACCTATTGCCTAATAGCATTATGTATGTAGGCCTGCATAATCAAAAGCATAAATAAATTAGAGTGCCAGAAACTGGACTATTTTAACACTTTCTTCCAAAACTAACACACACAAAAAGAAAATGGTCTAAAAACCCTGTTGAGAAATTAAAAGTCCAGTCCATCAACATTTGCTATTATATCATAACTTTGTGTTTCATATTCTTCATTGGCAAGATAGTCAATCCCTCATTTTGAAAAAATGTATTTAAAAGGTTGTGGCTCTCTGCAATTAATGAATCTAACCAACAGATACGGGAACACCTGGTCTACAGTCCTGGCTCAGCTGAAGTCAAAGGGGAAAGTTCCTTTCATTCAGTAGTTTTAGGATTTTACTCCCAATTTGTAGGCAAATGATGTTAACATTATTTCATGACACTGTCACATATCTATTAATTCTGCTTTTTAATGTGATGTGTGCTTCTGCTGTGGGACACAAAGAGCAGAGGGACAGCATTTCCTTTGCAGCAAGAAGCAAGGGATAAATCATAAAGAAGGCAGGTGCAGGAGAGGGGAAGGAAGAAGGCTCATTTTTGGGGGAAAATGGATGAGTTGGAGTGGTTTGTGTAGGATTGTTTCCGTGGGAAGAACCCCATGCTGGAGCAGGGGAAGAGTCTAAGGAGTCCTCCCTCTGTGGACAAAGAGCAGCAGAGACAAGGTGTGATGAGCTGATCACAAACTTCATTCCCCATACCTGTCAAGAAATTTTCTGTAGATTATTTTGAAAGGATCACTTTTCATGGGTCTCAGGAAGCCCTGTTCTGCAAACCCTTACCACAGCAGAGTGCCTTTGACACACAGATAGCTCTGCTGCTAGCAATATGACAGCTTGTGTGGGCAAGAGTTTCAGCATCTCATCACTGAGATTTCTATCAGGGAACAGGTAAATCTAGAAGGAACCTTTGAAAAACCTCCCAAGCGCTTCCAGCACATATAACTGAGACACAAAAAAGATTTATTTAACCTGCTTGAAAATATGAAAGATTTTTTTTTGTTCAAAAAATTTGCAAGAGCAATTTGAAAATTAAGTAACTCTCATGCTCCAGAATGTTTATTGCTGAATTATCCTTTTAGGATTTTACTGGATCCTGCTGTGCCATTTATCTCTCTAAGAAGCAATTTCTTAAAGATCTCACCATTACCTTCTTGCTGTAACAAACATGTGTTTAGTTTTTACAACTTGAAAAATGAATGTATGTGCAGAACACCTACACATGTAGTATTTTTCTTCTGGGGCAGAGATTTGGAGTGGAGAGAAGGAACTCACCGCTTTCTTCCTAGCATGAAATATTTACAGTCTAGTTCAGTGAAGAGCAACAGCCTTTCTCTAGGAAACAGAAGTTCTGTTTTTTAATGCTTTCTCAAAATCTGTCCACAGGTCCTGCTTTTTAGTTCAAACTCCTGCACTTCCAGCACCTGGGGGATATGTGCCTGTGCACCTTTCTTCTTTCCTTGCTGCTAATGTTTATTCTTCCCTTTGACTGAAGCCTGTCCATAACACTGCACAGGGGAAGGCTGATCACCCTTCTGCGGAGGACCCATGGTTGAAGACACGTGTGCTTCCCAACGGAATTGCTCAGGTGGATCCCAGAGGATTGCTCAGATGGGCAAGCACCTCTGGACATGCCCTTGTCCAACACCTGGCTCAGAGCAGGGTCAGCTGCAGCAGGCTGACCGGCACCTTGCCGCGAAGAATTTTGAATGTATCTCCATAGACGGAGACTGCCTCTCTGGACAACCTCTACCAGTGTTTTACCTTTGTCATAGTTAATTAGTTTCTCCTTATTCTTAAATGACTGGGCAACAGAAGGAAGAGCCTGGCTCCAATTTCTTTACTTCCCCCAGTTTAGGGATTTATATGCACTGATGAGTTCTCCCCTGAGCTTTCTCTTTCACAGGTTGAACAGTCCCAGTTCTCTCAGCCTCTCCTCATATGACATATGATAGACACCTCCAGACACCTAACTATCTTAGCATCCTTGTGCTCCAGTTTGTCCATGTCTCCCATACTCCACATGGCAGTCCCAGTGAATGGCAGCACCAGGTGGGGCTGACCCACACATGGACCAGCACAGACCCACCAGGAGCTGCCTCACTGGCAGCCCCTGGTGAGAGGTGTTAGACCAACCCCTTCTCCTGGCTTATTTCCCTGGAGCTGCAGCCAGGGCAAGGATCCCACACACTATGTCTCTGATGAATGTGAGCAATCAATCAGACTGTCTTGCACTGCCTGCAGTTCTCTCTTATGAGATTTTTTTTTTTAAGCTCAAATGGCAGCATTTCTATTTTGTTCCAAACAGCAAAGGATCTGAACTTTGAAAGCTGCCAAATTCTAAGCAGGATCCAAACTACTTATCTTCAGACACTGCTCACTAAGGCCTTTCTTCATTTGTTTGACTTGGGTCACTGGCACATAATTTCAAGTCAAAGGCACTAAACTTTCATTCAGCACATTGAGGGCTCATCCTGACCTAAGTGAGTCAAATTCTGAAGATTAATGGATTACACAAATTTAGTTTGAGTTTTATTAGGCATTTCTTAACACTATACTTATTCAGTTACTCAGATACATTCACACTCTCAAAAGATATGGTAATTTGCCCTTCTGCTCAGGCATCTTTGTTGCAGATGTTGTGAGACTGACAAGTATAGTCCCTCAAGACCCTGTAGGTTTAAACTGATTCTCAAAGGTAATTTTCAGTCTCCTAATTTATATATGCTGAGTTCAAGTTCACTGAATTATATTCAATACCCTGCCACAAAAGGGAATCAACCCAGCCGTACTCTGTTAACTACACCGCTTTATGCTCAGCACACAAAATATGTTTTGTGGTGTTTTAGAGATGCAACATCTAGGAAAGGCAGCAGGAAACGTTGGAAATGGCCAGTGACACAAAATACCCTGGAGAACTGAATTGCAGAAAGCACTTGCATCCTTTTATCTTGGGTAAGTGCTTGCCAATTTCTTTGCTTTGATGATTTGGGATTCTGCCAATATACAAGTTATGAGATCTAGTCAATTGCTTAATATTATTGTAAAAAGTCCGTGGTTTTTTATTTCAATCTATGAATGTGGAATTTTCTGAAAATTTCTGTATCACTCACCAGATTAGGCACAATGATGAGTCATTAACCTTAATGATCACACTATCTACACAGAAGACAAGCTCATGAGGCCAGTTAAAGGTAGAAGAGAATTTTTTCCCACTCCTCTTTTTCTATAAAGGGGAACAAAAGGTAAAAAAACCCCAAACTTTCTTTTTTTGGGGCAGCAAGACAAAGCAACAAAGCAGGGAATTAGAAATTATTCACAGAAAGAAAAACAAAAGAGGATTCTGGAAAGAGTGGAGAATCTGTGCTTCATCAATCACAAGCCTCAGCCTTGGAAAGCCTCTGGCCTGTGGAGATCCTGGGAGAGATGCTCTGGGGCAGCACAGGGAACCTGAGCCTAAGCAGAAAAATGCAAGCAAAGTTTCTTACTGCATCCAGGCTTTCTTATCACTCACCCTGTCATGTGAGAACCAGACCTGAATGCCCACTGATCTATGAGTGGTCAGCTATGTAAAGCAAGAGGTAAAGACATATAAAATAATGCACACTGGATTTCAATGTGCTTTGCCCACACACCAAGTGTCAGTCCAAAAACAAGGGCAGAAAACCGCTCCTAAAGTGCAGTTGTAAGGGTGGTTCCTGTCCCTTTTCATTTCAGCCTCCAATTTAATAAGTCAGCTCCATCTTTGGGTGAAAAGCAGAATACCCCACCCAATTCAGAAATTACTGCCCCAGATAACATGCAATCTGCAAGGTGAAAAACAAAAAGCAGCAGCAACAGTGCAAAACTTTTGTAGAAGTTCCTGGTGCTGCTCACTGCTTCACATAGTTTCCTACTGTTTCCATCCTGGCTTTATTAAAATGGACTAATTTCATGTGGCAGACACAAGAATAATATCTAATTACTATATTTCATTACTATTTCATCCTTTTTATTTTACAAAGGCACATTATGCATTTATACTTGATACCATTTTAATTAATAATTTTTTCAATTTAATCTCCAGCTCTGTTGAAATTATTCATGGTAAAACAATTATGAATTAAAAGCCTGTGTGAAAGTAAGGAAATTTGAAGTTTTACCCTAAATTTGGTTTTCTTAAGCCTGGAATTTGCATTTTTTTATTAAATATTCATGTGGAGAATACATGGAGAAGATAAAGAAAAAAGCAGAATAAGCTAAGTAAGTGTGATTTAATGTTATATGACAAGAAAGAAAAACAAAAAAGCCCTGCCAGAACAAATGGGGGCTTCAAACCCAAATGTTAGTTCCATATTACCATCAAAGCCAAGCCACAGAGGCAAATAGTTTCTGTGCTACCACCGTTTTACATCTAGCAAAACATGCAGTACCGAAAACCACTCTTCCACTTAGGCCTAAATCCAAAAATGATACTGAGATGCTCCTATCCAATTGAAATTAACAGTCCATTTAAATTGGAGGGAGGGGGAGTCTCAAACCTGATGCAATGTTGAAGCACTATCCATAAAGAGAGGTATCTCAGGCAGTTCAGATTAGAGTTCTATCCAGCACATGGGCTGATGAGGAATATTCTTCCATGTATCTTTTCCTATATTCTCTGTATAGGTATTGGCATCCCAGGAGCCAGACACCTGAAAATCAGATATAATGATGCTCCCTGCACTAAAGTTATTTGTGCAGTTTAAATTTCAAATGGTTGAGTGAAAAACACCAAGAATCTTCATCTGTGTCCTTTGGTGAGACTCACTGTTAGGTTTGCAAACCATGGGCATTATGGTCCTTTAGTACACTTCTTCCATGAACGGGAAGAACCATTATTTAAAAACTGCAGGAGTAAGGCAACCTTTATGACAAAAATTAACACAAAATTAATTAGAAAGGAAATTATCTCAAATGTGCTACTTTCCTGACTGAATACCAAATTTATATCAGTCCTTCTAGGCACAGACATAAGGAGCTCTGGAAAAAGAAAAAAAAAAAAAAGCTGAAGCATAATAGAGTGTTAAAATTGGAGCATTGCTTTCATACCCATGAGATTGCTTTTTCTTTAAAGTATTCCAATTATCCTGACAGTAAAAGAAAGAACAACTACATTAGTATCATATTATTTCCATAACAGCTATCTTCAGTCACTTCTGATCTGACAAATTTCTACATACATTGTGCCTAATAAGCTTGCTTTGTTTTTTTGCAACCCCCTTGATGAAGTGTAAATCACACCACAATTGTTTCACTGGAGGCTGGCTGTATGCATCATCCTACACGGCCTGTTGCTAAGACAGAGCATGTGGTGAGACTCTGCTGGGACAACAACTACCACTCCTCGACGCGTTGAAATCCTCAGCTCCTCAATGCTAAAAATCATCGTGTCCTAAATAGGAATTCTATAATCTGAACCGACAGAAATCCCCTGCTCTTTCTGGTAGTGGCGCAGTATCAGCAATTAGCTACTGAGTCCCAGACTGTATCCCAGAAGATGAGAAGAACAGCTGCTTTGGCACATTAATGGCCACTGGCATTATATCGTTCTGGTTTTAATTTAGGCAGCATATTGTTCTTAATTCCCCTCCAAGAGAAAGAGGAATCTACAGAAATCATCAAGAAAGTTCAGTCATCTTCACGAGTGCTTGTGAGAAGGCGGTTTTTAACCTCATCAAACCCTACCAGGAATTTTCTGCAAAGAATGTTCCAAAAGCAGCTGGTAGCTCTCATAGAAAGCTGATTTTATTAAGATTCAGTCATCAGCATTGTACATGTCACACTGTAAGAAGTCCTGGGTGTATCTTCCAAAACAGCAGATTCCCAAAAGAAAGACAGACAGTATCTATTTGGAGTCATTATGTCAAAAGACTCTATTATTAATGAGGTAAAACTGATGTTGTGTAAAAATCAATAGACACCGTTAAAGAGATCTGCCTGGGCTGTCAGTGGTTATAAATTCACTTTTTTTTCAGCAAATGTAAATACAAGAGATATAAATATGCTAAGCCATTCAAAATTCTTTGATGAAAGCTAAAACTAATCTGTGTGCTATATCATTCAGTCTTCTTGAATGCAATCTTACGAGCTGTAGCAATCTTGACCGGAGTTTAAAGGTATCCAGTCACTGAAATGTTCATTAAGCATTATCTCAAGAGGCAGTTCTGTTTGCTAGAATGATCTTTTTTAATTAGTGAATTACAGAACCGCATAAAAACCTTCAGCTGTCGTTGCCTTCTGCTTACACAACATCTTTCTGCTGCCTAAGAACTAAATTGCTCTATAATTGTATCCTCCACTGCAAATAAGCAAAAATGTACTTCAGGAAAGCCCAGGCGGCTCTTAAGAGGGTCAAAATAAAGATGAACAACCAAACACCTTACAGATTAATTCAACCAAGTTTTCTTTACCATCTTTCAGAATCTCTTAATGGTAGCTTTTTTTTGAGAAAAATGTTGGTTGTTGATACCATACAAGTTGTGTGAAATCAAAGTGGCCTTCATTGAACAAAATATCCCCCTCACAAAGCTGCAGGTAAAAATAATGCAAAAACCCCCAATCTGTGGAAGATAGAGAAACAGCAATTCTGGCTAGGAACTGTGCATTTCTGCCTGAACAAGCACTGAACATAGACCTGTCCTAGAACGAGTAACAGATTTTTGGGATGTCTTGTTTGTGGTAGACTCCTCTTTTGGCTTGATTAATCATTGCTCAGTGTCAGAATGATTGATTCTTGCATTCTTGTTGCCAGATGAGGGAAAGAATCTGTGGATATTTTACTGATAATTACCTATTCATCCAATTACTTCTGCCCATTTAATAAATGGTTCAAAACTGTAAAAAAAAAAAAAAAAAGTTGCTTCCATAACATAACTTCTGTCTGTTGGTCTTGGAAGAGACTGATCTAATCCTGATTTTAGCAAGAAATTGAAAATAGATATGATAGCTAATGATTGTGAAAGGATGCATGAGATTTATGGGGCGAGGTTAGAAGTACCAGTTAAATAGGTATAAATAGACATTCTATCAGTCAGTGAGCGTGCAGCAAACAAGGGAGCACAAGATTTCTGTAAGTCTTTAAATTAAGCAAGTCAGCACTCCTGACATGTGGTTAGCTTGCAGATATGTAATAGGTGCTTAGCTCAATAGATTACCTGAATGCAAAAACCTGTAATGCCTGCGCTACAGACTGTACAAGGTCTGAGCAAAGCTGTGACAACATCAATACACAGATGCCTGTTGCATCAGAAAAACAAATGTGTGAACAAACCAACCAACCAACCCACCCCACAACTCAGACAACATCCATTTTTTCCATCATTATCAATATACACATGCCTTAACTGAGAGGAGAGTGAAGGAAAATCATTCACACCAATTTTCTGCGTTGCTTCAAAATAAATGCACTATGACTCCAGAAGAAAAAGATCACACCGCACTACAAAACAGTAAAGACGGTGAAATCAAGTAAGAAGCTGATAAAAAAGTAGATGATCCATAAAACTTCCAGGGAAAAATGATAAGGGAAGAGGGAAGCAGAGTTCTAGCAGTGTAAAGGAGGAAGCTGAAGAAGCTGGGGACCTCACACAGTTTCATCATCTCAGCTTTTACTTCCTGCGATGGAGTGAGAACTTAGAGTGAGAAGTAAGCCCAAGAATGCCCCACCAGGACAGCAGTGCAGAGGTAATATCACCTTGAGCAAATGGCATTTTCCTTTGCAGATTTGACTATTCCTCTGCCAGAGATATTTTTGAAAGGAATTGTGCTTTTTTTTCATGAACTTAGAAATTCAGTGACTCCTCACAGAAGCTGGCAGCACTGGGATTAGGAGAAAAGGATCTGAGTTCACCTCATCTCATCAATACCTGGAGTAGAAACATGCACTTCCCTCTTCTGATCATCATTTCTTCTTGCATATTTTAATGAGTAATGACTACATGAAATTTTGAGGATGAAATGTAAACGATGTTCTAATAAAAACCATGCCACAGGTCAATAGCTTCACGGACATGGGAAAAAAATAATGAATTCCTTGACTTCTGATATTTGGTTTAAACTAAATGAGGGCATTTTTGGGGTCAGTTAAAAGAATGCTGCATCTTCACCTAATGTATTTTTGAATTAGTAGTTACATAGCCTTTAGCACAAGTATTTTGAGACCAGCTTTTTTTTTTTTTTTTTTTTACCATCTCAGACACTGTACTGTTATGAAAGGTTATGTAAAGGAAACTTTATCTGGACTTCTCATCTGTCAGCAGCTGATGAAGATCCTTTAGAGCAAAGCACAGCTGAACAGTGCAAGTTCTCACCTACTATTGCTCTTTCCCCCCGTTTCCAGGCCTTCAGAAATAATGAAGAAGAATGGGAAAATCAGTACATTTTCAGAAAGGTTAGATGGAAGATATTTTGTATACACATGGCCTTAGCAGAGTTGGTGTGTGTTTACTGTTACAACAGTAATTATAATATTTTCCTCTTTTGTCCCAAGCACAGTCATGGCATTGTGCAGGATTTCTTTTAAAGCTGATTGAATGAAAACCAGGAAAACTGTAATAACTTCAACAAATGATAAATCAGAGGAAAAGATTGCACTAGTGAACTGGACTTCAAAAAGCATTATCTCCCTCTTCTTTGTAGAACCTTTTCTACAAATATTCATACAGTATCTCTCTAGCACAGGTTTGGTCTACATTTCCTCAAATAATCTAGATTTCACTACATATGTATTCATATATTCATTTCCATTCATAACTGGAAAAAATTATAGTCTTGGGATAAAACTGGAATTTTCTTTGCTGCAGAAGACAGTCCTTCTAAGAGAATTGAGAAGATTTAAACAGAACAGATGCAATAGCCTTTGTCCCTACCAATTTAGTAGTATATCCCATCCAATAAATTCTATTTAATCTCAACTCAGACTAAATAAAAAAGGCAAATAGTAGTTTAGGCCAAATATTTTAATGGAGCAGTGTAATGATTAAACTTTAAAGGATCAATTATTTTTATTTTTATAGTAACAGAAATTGCATTTCTTATTTTATTACAGAATGTAAAAAAACTAAGAGACAAAGGCATTACTTCCAATAGCCAGTGTCCCGTGTCTGGAAAGAATCAGCATCCCATTAAGGCAATTACTGTTCTCATTTGGGATCCTGATAAGCTCCTAAATAGTCTGTCATTAAGATATATACAGCACATCTCTTTAATAAGATCCTTGATTTGATGAAGCCCTTATTAATACCATCGAAGGTCCCAGAAGAACACCTCCATCTTTTTGTGAGTGTTCTGTTCAAGATTACTCTGGTGTCATTGACACTGCTCTTGGTATAATTAGGCTTGTATGCAGAGTCCTCTTCTTTGGTTTTCAAGGCAGCTTAGCAGTAGTATGCATGTACTGATGTGATGAAGCTCCATTTACAGAGGCAGCTTCTAGCATAAAAAGAATATATTTCTTTTTCATTATTTCATTTTTTTAAAGAAAAAAACTAGCTCAGATTCTGATTAATCCATGATTATCTAATGAGGAGAAATTTTGTATAGTGGTTTTTATAGTAAAAGCATGCCACAGTTTAAAAAAGTCTACTCTAAAAAATACTTTTTTTCCAACAGCCATATCATTATGATCACACTGCACTGATACTTTGTATTGAGAAGAATAAAATGCACTATAAAATGCTCATTCATCAGACTGGAGTTTGAGTTAGAGAACAAATGGATACCTCCGTTGCTGTCTGATGTGACACAAATTCCATGCACTGATTAAGCACTATATCCCAGATAAAATCCTATTAGCCTGAGTTGAAAATGATTGCTTGATTCGGAGGGGAGGACAGGAAAATGAAAAAGCTTGAATGGATAAACATATGCCACTTACAGATGCTAAAAAGAGAAGGACTCTGACCAATGTCACAGCTGTGAAGCACAGAAGTGGCAAGCTGTCTGAAAGCTGTCAGATGGACCGGACAGAGGCCATGAATATTGGTCTTGGTGGAAAATCAGGCTGCTGATATGGGTACTGGATGCATGCTTTGGTAGCTAAGCAAGCACCAAAACCTTCCCAGCCCTTCCATCCCCATGAACTCATCACCTCTAGAATTCCTATCAGTTAATTTCACACGTCCAGCAAATCCTTAAAAGACTGTTAAAAATTGCTTGCAGAGTATTGTTGAAAATCTGGCCATTTCTTTGTATATTTTAACAAGGCCAGGACTGTTCTAAGTATATTTGCTTTGTGATTTAAACTGTTATGTTATGTAAAGCATAAAATGCCATTAAAAACAGGGAGAACATGTGAGAATTTATAGTACCTCCATGCTGTTTGATGGCAAAATCTCTCTGGGAAAACACTAGAGAAAAAAGTGTCCATTTTAGGATAATTACCATGGTCCAAGAAGTTTTTATACTAACAGTGATTTAAAAATGAATTAAAAGTTACAATGTATTCAATGCAATTTTAGACACCATTAGTCCAGACAGTATTTGTGGAGTTCTGCATGAAAAGGTGTTATTTTCTTATTGCTTATCATTCAGAGGTACTTTTGCATGCACTGAAAATTTTCCATATATTTTCCTTCCATTTTTTTTTCCACTCACAAAGAAGTTTTCCACCAAGAAGAAAAATGAAGACACGTGCCCAATATTTCATCAAAATACTTAACATGAGACACTTTTCTAATTCTGTTTAACACGTGCAGGGCACTTGTTCTGTTCACTCTGTGTAGCTTCCAAAATGTTAAGACTCATTCAAAAGGGATAATTCAGAATGCAGAAAGACAACCTGCCAATCTGACATAACTAGAACCTGGGAGAACTGTGTAAGTATGGCACAGCCAACCCAGCTGACCCTCACTGTTGTAGCCAAGCAAGCACTTCCTGGGCCGATTGGCAATATCCCATTGCCATCAAGAGATCTTCTGGAAGATGGAGAGGAGCTGTCTACATCATCCTCACAAGGGAAGCAGAGGTGCAGGCACTGATGTCTCCTCTGTGGTCACCATCGGCAGGACCTGAAGTTGTGTCAGGGGAGATTTAGCCTGGATATCAGGAAAAGATTTTTCATTCAGAGGGTGTTTGGGCACTGGAACGAGCTCCCCAGGGAAGTGGTCACACATCCTGCTCAGAAAGGATTTGGACAATGCTTTCAGGCACATTGTGTGACTTTAGGAGCTGACCTGTGCTGGGTCAGGAGATGGACTTTGATGATCCTTGTGGGTCCCTTCCAACTCAGGATGTTCTACATGTCTATGGTTCTATGATGCCACAATTCACTGCAAATAGATGTGACGGAAGTTTGCTTTGATTGCAAGGACAAGGACGAGTGGCAACTGCCACAGCACTGTTGAAAACATTATGAATGATGAATTTAGATGGCTTCACTAACCCTGAAGCAAGAAAATTATACTAGATTTCCTGAGTTCCCAGAGAATGAGCGCCTTAACTTGTTTTCTCAGCTCCCTAAGGCTTTCTCAAATGAAGTAAAATCCATTCAAATGCTACATCTGGCAAACGGTTAGGGTAGCTTATTGTATATGAACTGGTCCAACTTTTGTACAATTCAGTGCTCTTTGTCTTGAACTCTTTATTATAGCTAAGAATATTGCCACAGTTTATAAGAAAAAAAATAAAAAAGAGGCAAGTGATCACAACTAGTAATAGAAGAAATCATTGTGATGGAATTTTGTCTTCAGTAATTCATCTGCAAAATCTTGTACTACCTCAGGTTTGGATTACTCAGTTACTTAAAAAACCCTCCAGTGCTTTGTGCTTTCCTGGTGCTGTACTTTGTCTGAGTATTTGCTCTTTTGCTGTTCTGCTTCTGGGTTCTCCTGTCATTTCTACCAACCATACCAGAACAGCATCAAGGTTATGAAAAATATCCATTTTTACATGAGGGCTCCAGTATACCTTTTTTTTCCTCAATTAATGCAAACCTGTAAAAAAATTTAAAGAGTGCCTGTATAAGAAAAAAGCCATCTCCAGTTGTTTTGTTGTGTCATGTCTTTAAATTATTGTTTGATTTTCCAAATTTCTTAAAATATGTGTTTTACTTCTGCAAGTAATGCATGGACATGAAATGATACACAATCAATGCATATGCAATATAATACTTATATGGCTGCATACAGATTTCTTTTCCATTGCTGAGGCTGTAGATGTGACTGCAGGCACACTGTTCTGACTGTTTAAGCAAATTAGTAATATAGTCTGCTACCAATTAGTCTCAGAAAAAGAGAGCTTTTCAAAGGGAAAAAAAAAAAGCAACATAGTTGTGTGCCCAAGTGCCATGAGGAAATAGTAATAAATATATTTCTAGTTTATTTAAATAGCTAAATGTTCTGTGTCTGGCTGGGATGGAGTTAACTTTCTTGGTAGCAGTCTTTATGATATTGCAGTCCACACTGGGGACTACAGCAGTGCTGATCACAAACCACAGGAGTTTTGGCTGTGGCTGAACAGTGCCTGCACAGTGAGAGGCTTTCTCCATTGCTCAGTTTGCCCCTCAGTGAGAGGCTGGGGATGGGCAAGAGGCCAGGAGGCAGCACAGGCAGGGCAGCTGAACTGATCTGGCCAACAGGATATACCCCATTCCATATTAATTGTGCTCAGCAATAAACCTGAGTGTGCTTATCTGCCATGCTGGCCATTGCTTGGAGACTGCCTGGCATCAGGCTGCCTGTGGGAAGTGGTGACTGACTGTCATTGCAACAATCGTGGTGGATTTTTTTCCTCTTTCCTTCACTTTAATTCGACCCCACAATTTTCTTCCTTTTTCTCTTCTGATTCTCTCCTGTCTCACTATGGGAAAAGGAATGATCTGCTACCTGGATGCTTAGCTGCTCGATGGGATCAAATGACAACATAAATTAATATTAAACTAGGGATCCAATAAATGAAAATCACCATTCTAAATGGAATCACAAAATTTCTTAAGACATATCTCTTTTTTTTCAAATGCATTTAATCTGCAAATTTTAGGACTCTAGCAATAAAATAAAAACAGGTAGAAGTCCTTCATCTTGAGAACAGTAAAGGAAATTATAAGTTCAGGTTCAGTTTGACAAACCATTTACAACTTGCAATACTGGATCTCTGAACCCACTTTTTAAAAATTAAAATAGGCATTTCTACTTTACAAAACAGTCATACTGGGAGCAATTAATAAAGTGCCAACCATATACCTTTGAAAAGGATTAATTTACAGGTGAAAGGATAAATATGTATTAGAACTAAGGAAAGGGGATCAGGGAAGGAAAAAGAAGAGTTGCCAAAGCTACACTGTGTTGCAATTACAGCAAACTCAGAGCTCTGCTCCATTTGGTCCAATTCCTGGTGCTAGAGTTGGTTTATTCTTACTGGAAAAATAAGTACTACAGTTTCTAGTGCTACAAGTTGGTCTCATGTTACTAGGAACTCTATAAACATTGCAGTACTTCTTAAAATTCTGGCCTGTGCTTTTAAACAAGGTGCTCCATGTTGTTAGGAGGGCCTGAGCAGGCACTAGCTTACAGTAGTGAAGCACCAGATGTTACCAGAGCTTTGATTTTGATTTCAACAGTTTGTCAAAATACACTTTTGTTGTTGGCAGTAATCCTGCTTTTCCCAGAGATACAAAAGCATTTATAACTACTGGCACTTCAAAATAATGTGCATGGTCACAGCTACAAGTTGGTTTATGGAAAGCAGTGCTTGGCATGCCAGCCCCCTTTCTAAGTTAAGAAACATGGTTTGCTTTCAGAAAACCTAGAAGAATCACGGCTCCCTCCCCCAATAGCAGAACTCTGCTTTCAGTTGGAAGTGGATTAATGCATGTTAACAAACACCCATTTTAATCTGTGATGTCATTATACAGATTTTTACAACTGAAGAAAACATTCCTTGGACCCACCTTGATTAAGATATCATTCTATCACAATGGTTGCATTTAAGCAACTAAATATTAGAAACCTATTCCAAGTGTGTCACTTGAAAAGCCATGAGTGTTTTACAGACAGAGGGAGGATAGGGAGAGTTTTCCACCAAAAAAGCTTTTCTTTCTTCAGTTTTTCCATACCAAGACAGTCCAAGAACTTATCTTGGAGAGTGCTCTTAATTTCTGTGACAGGAAATGTTTGCCAGAGATTGTAGGAGAGCGTTTCCAAAATCCAGTGGTCCCTTCCAGAATTGTATTTTAAATTCATTTTACAGATATGAAAGGTGCACATGGAAACACTTGTAGAACATCTGTAGGCAAAGTGAAGAGAGGGAAAAACCAGAGAGAGAAAGCGACCATCCTGGATAGGATAACAGATAGAGCACTAGCAGTGATACAAAGGAGGTGTGCAACATGGGCAACACTGGAAACAGGGTTTACAGATTTCCAGAGGAACGAGGACAAGTGAGTTGGAGAAGCTCTGTTCAAAGAAAAGAGCAAGCAAATCTAACAAAACATTTCCTTAGTTTTAAATACAAAGGCCAGCTTTGTGACCTTACTAGAAATATTTGTTTACTGCTCGGGTCTGTTCTGTCAGAGAAAACAGCCTGGCTTAAGCTTTGCTTATACCATAATTTAATTTCACATTTCCTTCCTTATTCAGGAAGTAGTATCAGAAATGGCTGAAAAGGATAAATGGAAGTACACCATCAGCCTAAATGTGATGTGCTGACCCATGCTGCCATGCTTGGAAAAAATGGTCATTCTCCCTGCATTTACATGTGTTGATTCTAAAATCCCTGTGCAACTCTAAAGGCATGGTTCAGTGTTAATTTTCTGCTTTGGTAAGAATATATTATAAAGTATTAAAGCTGCAAAAGCAAAAACTTGAAAAGCAGGATATTTTATAATTAGAGTCACACATAAAACTTTAGATCTACTGCTGCACCCCTGTCATGTAGTATAGCCATTTTTAATGCCATACTCACACATCATTTTTCCCAAAGCAAGCCTGTTTCATCTAATGTGCACAATGGATATTTCTCAAGATACTCCCTCAGGAAGTGGTTTAATATTTTTGTGAAATTATAAGTCAGCCTTTATAAGCTTTTCAGCCCATCACTCAAGAACCTGGAAGTCTGTGACCAATCACTTCATCTCCAATATGACATTATGTATTTCACAGCTGGAGGAACAGAGACAAAATCTTTTGTGGGCAACATATGGGCTCAGCAGTAAATGAAAGGTTATAATTTAGGACCACCTGACTGCCAAGCATGTGCTCTGACATGATACATTTCTTTCAAATGTGATGAACAGAAGGATGTCCAGATCAGACTGTCTCTGACCTTGGGGAGCCAACAGGACAGTCTGTGTGGACAGGCAAAGCCTGTAGTGATATAAATACACAGTCTTTGTAAATATCATAATATTTTCTGAAGAATATTTCAGTCTTGAGTGATGCCTGACTCTGAGACTTCCTGATACAGAAGTGATGGGATTTTTTTACTTAATAGCCATAAGTTTTCTTCTATGAATTGATCCTGGTGCTTTTTGATAGCATACAATATCTCACATCCTAGTAAAGTGAGCTGAATTTGTGTATGCTCTTTATTACTGTTGTGAAACTCTGGCCATATCAAAATAAGTACCTGGGATCTGAGGACACAGTGTGTCCTGAAACACATTCACACAACCTGAAAAAAATGGTGGTTTACAGAATTTCTGGACAGGATGATGGGGAAATTGCCACCTGCAGATAAATGAAAATTGTCAGTGAGCTCCAGAGCTGAATGGGAAAAAAGACCTTGGTGAAACTGAGATCAAAATCTGTATTCACCACAAAAGCATGGGTGCTGAATCTTTTTTAAATCAGAAACTTGATTCATTGTTCTGGCACCTGTAACAGGGAAAAGACAGATAAAGTTACTGGGATAGAGAGAAATACTTAAAAGGGGATCAACCTAGAACATAACCTTAATTTTTTATTTGCTATTACTGCTTTCTGCCATTTGGTACCTCTTTATCTGGGACCCTGAGGTCAGTTTGAGTCTGGATGCTAGATATTAATATTCATTCAGCATCAGGCCATGCTTTTTGTTGGGATTATTAGCCTGGACACAACTTCACTGAATTCAAATTACTGCTATTATATGAACACGCTGCTACTGCATTTGAACTTGGCTGGTTAAATCATATCAGAACAGCTCTGATGCACCAAAATCTGTGAATTAGTGCAATTATTGCAACATTAATATACTTAGCACAGCTACTCAAGAGTTTCTTTCCTTTAAATTACTTACTAAGGGTATATATTGAACCTTTTTTAACTGCTAAAGCAAATGAAGCAGGGCTGCTACAGCCTGTCCCTGGTGATATTGGCTCCCACACTCTGAACAGCATGAGACTCTTCTTTGGAAAGAAGTTTGTGATGGAAAATGGTGGGAAAAATCAGATGGTATGAATAACTTACATTCTGATGACAAGTGGCTTGATACTTCTCATTTTGCAACTTACTAAATATCCTCTATGTTTTTTATATTTAGTTGCTTCTTTTTCAAATAAGAAGTAAAAAACATGAATACAAACTCCTTCTGTTCAATCACAACAACATTCCAACATTCCACAGTGTGTTCATTGAAAAGCACCTGGACTGCAAACTAGGGACATGCCACTATTGCATTTCCAGTATTGCACACAATGACCTCCTCATCTTGTTTCACAGCTTTGTTTTGCGGGAAACTGAAATATGCAACAAAGTGTTCTTATTTTTGTGCAATGCTTACTTTGTACGGCTGAAAAAATAAGCAATGGAATAAGGGGTGATGTACCAAGCACTTATAATGGTTCCTGCCACGGGTTTTCAAACAAATGTGGTAATCCATGCTCATCTGGTTCATTGCTTTGAAAACTATTGTATGTTTTTTTTACAGCCTGCTTGCCATCCCTGCTAGTATTACAAATGCTCTCCACTGCATACATGTTTTTATTTTATTGCACCTTTAGGTAAATTTAGAGCAAATAAAAAGATATAATTATGTTTGATTAGGGTAGTATGGTTGTATATTTGTGTCAACTAGTTCAGTCGGTGTCTATAATTCTTCATTTTTTTGGTTTCATTGAATATGTACAAGGGATAAATAGATCTCAGAAGGTGTGGTGTACTCTGCTCTGGAGATTTACTTTGCTCAATTTAAAATAAATGATTAGTATTATAGAAAAAGAAGAGAGACGTGCACGCCTCTGGTGTGTGATTCCCCAAGACTTGAATTACTCATCAGAGATGCCCATATGCCTCCCTTGATTATATAGAACATTTAGGAAAACTCCAAAACACCTAAATTGGCTGTAGGTGTTGAGGTGGTGCTGCTGGTGGTGACAGGGGTGGCTTCTGTGGGCAGTGTCCAGGGGCTGCCCCATGCCAGACACAGCTCTCTTCAACCAGCCCACTGCAGGGCACAGCTGAACCCCTCAGCTGTGATTGCTGAACCTCGGGTAAAGCTGATTTAAGGAGGGCTAAAAATGCCAGTCAGGCAAAGGGAGAAACAGCTCTGCAGAGGCCAAGGCCAGAAAAGGAGAATAGGAAGAATGTGCTCCAGGCATTGGAGCAAAGTCCCCTGCAACCCATGGGGGACCCACACTGGAGGTTTTTTCTTGAAGGATTGCAGCTTGTGAAGATTCCACACTGGAGGAGGTAAAACACATGAAAGGGAAGTATAGGCAGAGATCAAAACTTGTACATGGACCCCTCCCCACTCTTGCTGTGCTGTTCTGTTCTGGGGGAAATAGAGGAGTTTGGAGTCTGGAGTCAAGCTGAATATGGGGAAAGGGGAAAGAAATTTGTTGTTTCAATGTTTCTCTTTGATTCTTTCTATTCAAATCTATTTTAATTGTCAGTAAATTTAATTAATTTTTCACATTTGAGTTTTGTCCATGATAGTAATTGGTAAGCCATTTCCCCATCTTTATCTTGACCCATGAACTTTTGCATCCCATCTCTTCAGTCCTGACAAGGAGGGGGAGTGAGAAAGAATCTGAGGTGGGGATCTGGCTGTTGGCTGAGGTTAGCCCACCACAGTCTCTAACCCTAAAAAGAATGATATCAAATAGTAAATGGGGAAGAAGAGGCATGTCTGCATCTATTTTATGAAAAGTATTTCCATTATTTTTCTGAAAAGAAAAACTCTATGCCTAAGATTAACGCGTGCACTAGATCATATCACTATTATTTCTGATTCAACTACAATTAGGAAATACAGCAATTCTTTACTTCTGCTAAGGCTTTATTTTCCATTAAACCTATTTGTGTGATATCCCACTGAATATGAGATATGCCACAGACCAAAGATGCAATATGGGTGTGCACAACATAATAAAGCTAGAAGACTGACTTTATCAATTCCTTACTGTTTTAATTTTCTTGAAACGCATGATTCTGACTACTAGCACATATGCATGCTAGCAGAAGAAGAAATAAATGAGTTTGTGGCATGGCTGGGCACATTCTACTTAGATTACACACTGGCCTTGAAATCTGCTGGTCTAACTAACTAAGACTGAGCCAGTAGGACAGCAAGGATCCCTAATGTAACCACATACTTAAATTAAAAATGCTGAAAGGCCAAAGCAAGACCCAAACTATAGTCTAGGTCACTGTTACTCTCCAGGTTTCCAAACCAGCTGTGTCTGTTTTCCTTTTAGTAATGACACTTGCTCTTCTACCAATATTTGTACAAGATAAAAGGCATAGAGTCTTTACAACTGTGGTGTGTTAAGAGATGGACAAGTTAGTCAGGTTTCTTTTCCTTAACTTTTCTTGATAACCTTGATGAAACATATTGCTGCTGCTACATTCCTCTGATCGCCTGTCTCATTAAGGATGTACTGAGTAACAAGTGACAGCACCAGCTAACATGTTTTATGGTATAAACACACTAATATTTAAACAAGCCTTTTTACCTGCTCCAGAAATTGCTATTTTCTTCATTTATTTGCTTTTAATTAAAAATGCTTCCACTTATAAGGACATTCATCATCACAATCATCACATTAATGGCAAGGAAATCCTCATTGTGAAAACTCTGCCCTTAGTAATCAGTTGCTCCTGGGACAATTTGAGGAAAGGTAACTAGAAATGCATAGAAAATAAATTCCTTATCATTTGTAAAATTTAATGACTTCAATCATTTCATCATTCCATATTGGGTTTGTCCTGAAACTTCATGTCACTTTTCACCAAGAACGAAAAAAAACCAAAACCACAGTTTTATTAAGTACCTCTACAAATGATGGACTTCAGTTCCTCATATCTGATGTAAGTACTCCTAAGAGAACACACACTGCTGCAGTTTAAAACAAAATTGCATCTTCCCAGAAAATATTTCATTGTAATGAACTAACATATGCTGATTACAAAACCAATAAAAATAATTCCATCCAATTCTCAAAAGGCTGTGGAGTGCTATGATGGCAAGCTGGGGCTGCATGTGTTCTGTCCCCCCACAGAAGATGTACTTTCTAGGGAAGGCAGATTTTCGTCCTGCAGTCACTCCTGTGGCGAGGGTGGAGAATCAAAGATCTTTGCTCCTCAGTATACTTATAAGCCAAGTTTTAGGTCAGCACCTCTAATACCTTGTCTTCCCAGGATCAGTTTTGCTGTGAGAATGGAAATGAGACTGCTAACATTTGAAATATTTTATTTTAAAATATGTAATCTATCTGCAATGCCATTAGGGTTTGTAGGAGAAGCAAGAGGCGATAAACAGCTTCTTAAGACAGTCTACCTAAACATTTCATCCCATGCAAGGGCCAGACTGACCTTTGCTATTTGTACTCAGCTCTTCTTCCAGCTGACTTTATACTGTGAAACTGAAGTTTGCAGATTTTATGCTGGTAAAGTTTGTCGCCATTGTTAAGTTCCAATGGCATTTGTCTTGTTAAGGTTATGCAAGGCCTGTGCTTTGCACAAGTATCAACATACGGCTGGAGCCAGTAATCGTGCAGAGAGCCATAAAGGTTTTATTGCCCCTACGTCACTTGTGAGTTATGTAGGTCATCCCAAACAAGTGGCAAAACAACTTTTACAGCAAAATGCGCTGTTATATTTCAGTCATGCCACCCAGAGTACATCTCAGCAATATTAAAGAAAAAAATTTAGCAAGCTTTTAATATAAAATGTTGTTATTGAAACTGCTTTTATGTGACCCTCCACCTGCAAAGTGAGTTGCCTTGCTTGCCCACAAATCCCAAAGATTTAGGGAACTCTTTGCCTGGGTTACGCTATGCACATATTTAGTGCACATATTTAGTGAAACTATAACGCTGTCTACTTCTTTTTATGTTTGCTACCTTATCTTTGTTGCACAGTTTAGCTTTTGAGATGTGTAATTATGTGTCCATGTTTATAATGACATAAAATCTTACTTTGATTCCTCACAAATCAAATTTACTTTTTCTGCCACACTGTTATTTGCAGTTAGGCTTTAAATTTCACTTGCTGCCTCAAGCTAAAACATATGTGAAAAGAGGTGCAAGGTCATCTACACAGGATATTAACATTTTTACAAAACAGGAACCATTTCTACCCATATCACACTATGCTTCCAGTCCTATGGTATTAATAAACCCTGCTTACACACTGCAGTTATATCAAAACCTATTAAAATGCCAAAGATCACTTATTCATACAGAGATTTTATAGTTAATAAGGAAATTTAGCATTGATTATACTGCATCTGCTTTTAAATAAAGCAAATTAAATTTGCCCACTTAAGAGTCGTTTGTTTTTTTTAAATCAAACCCTTTGGGACACTGAGGGATTAAATTAGCATATTTAATTACCCTGCAATGGATTCTTTTTTCACTCAATATTTGAGACATATTATATTACAGCAAAAGGTGACTACCTGCTTTATGAACTGCACAGGAGAGGTGATGTGGCTGTGAGGAAGGGGACTACTTTTATTTCACACAGCTACAGGATGACCAACACTTTCTTCTGCCTATTCAAAATTAGAAAGGCAGATATATCACCTTAAGAAGAAGCTGAGAGTCTGTGGCACAGCCTGCACATCAGGTATGGTGTTTCATCCTGGCAGCAGCTGAGCTACTTTGTAGAAGTGTTTCAGGAGGTGTTTCTAGGCATTCTGGGCAAAGGTGGCATGAAAACCCTTTCTAGGAGGTGTTTCATGGCACCACAGCTCTGACACGTGGGAGGGTGTGGATTCAGCCCATGGTCCTGCGGCCTCTGGGTCTCCTACCACTCACTCCCTGCTCCTCCAGAGAGCTGTCTTGAGCCCTTGGTCATGGTCTTAATGCTCATTTTTCCCCTCCAGAGGCTGATTAAAAATGAGGGAAACTGTCTTTTCCTCATCTACACTCTGTAAAGAATTTCTTAAACAAGGAAAAGGGATTGGAGTTTTTACTGGTGATTATTTCTGGATTATTAATTACCTTTAATTACCATGTAACACCAAGATTAAAATGCATTCTAAAAGTTGACACTTCAACCTTATTAGCTTACTACAAGAGTAGGGTAGTTCCTAACAATTCTATTTATCAAAGGTAAACCGCTTATTAAGACCTTCTAATTATTAAGGTAGTGTAATCAATCTTCAGTAAAATTCCATTAGAGAGAATAAGCCCTTGAGGAAACTGCTTGTGACTCTTATGAACTTGACCAAGTCTGAAATGTATAAGAAATCTTTTCAACCACTGTGAGTTTCCTATATTCAAATTTTCTACCTTGTCTCTATAGAAAGAAAGGCTTTTGGCTGATTGCTTATATGCCTCTGGAGTGCTTTAATCATCTTGTAAATGCTGATGTTCTTATTGTTCATTTTCAAAAAAAAAAATATTCCACAAGCAGATAATTCGATGACAGGGAAGATAATTCATAAATGCATTAGAAAGCACAATCTTTCCCCCAATGCATTTACTGTATAAAGAGTTTAGAAATACTATTCTGCAACTAATTTGCCTCTTTACAGCATCACCTGGGTATCATCCCCCTCACATTACTTTATCTGATCATGTTTTCAGTATATGGATGAACTTTTTTACTTAGGTCATCCACAAATCTGTCAAAGCCTTAATCTCATCCATATTTTGAGTTTTTCACATGTCCTACACTGTATGGCCTATATTACTGGAGTGGAAGTCCTTTCCATCTGCAGGTGTGTGACTTGCCAGACTGGGAGGCAACCTGGGCTTGCAGCATTTTCCTCACCCCCAGAGCCATGCAGAGCTTTGACCTTCCTCCCAGGCTGCTGGGAGGTTGTCATTTGGTAGTCTTTCCTGTGTGAAAAGAAAGCAGCAGACTTTTGGCTCTTAAAAAAATCCGTCTGGGATAAGGAGCAGAAGTAACCTGTCCAGCCTACAAAAGGTGGAAATAATCAGAGTCAATTCCAAACAAAGCAGTGAGCTCCTTTATCCCAGATGGACTGTGACCTTCAGAATCACAGCTACTCTTTTAAAGATTTGCTCATCATGGTGCAAATTATTCAACACGAAGATAAAATGTCTGGTTTTGATTTCTTTTTTTCTTCAATTATCCAAATCAGACTGTATTTCTTTAACTTTACACCAACATTCACAGTCTGTCCTCTTCCTTGCCTGCTAGCATTTACCAGATCATTTTGCATTTTTCCATCTCATCAACTTTATGCCTCTCTAAACTTCATCAGAATTTTTTCACCTTCATATATGGCTCCTAATAACCTGACTCAATTTAGTCCTTATAATTTATCCTACAAATGAATGTTTGTTTAGTCACCCTCAAACTAACCTTGCAACAGCTTCCTGCAATTTTTGGTACATACACTTCAGCATTGTTAAGAAAACAAATGTTTTGGGAAAAGTTGAATGTAAAATGATACAAAGGCATGTTACTGTTTGTGCTTTCTACAAAAAATTAAACATGAAAATTATCTTTATTTTAGTGGTCCTTTTAATAAGATTTTACAGAATAAATCTCCTGCTTAAAGAAGAAATAAAAAAAATGAAAATATTTTCTAATTCTCCTTCTAACTTGCTTCTAACTCAATTCTAACTTGCATCTTATTTTTCAGTTGACTTAAAATACCTCAGAATTTTATGCAAAACTATTGTCTACAAAAGCAACACATAGCAATACTTTTCACTTGCTTCCATCACAGAAACCTATTAATAAAAAAATTGGTTAAACATTAGGCTGCCAATAATGGTATTGTTTTTCAGGCTCTTTGAGACAAGTTCTATTTCATTATGGATACCTTTGGCCTGTTGAGCCCCAGACATCTGGAAAAAAATTAAATATTTACTTACTCCCTAAGTGAATAGCACTTAGGGAGTGTATTCAGAATATAATAATAAAATTTTGGGATATGAAAGGAGATTTGTTGATGCTTATGCTTTTATAAAAGCTTAAGATTATTTCTACCAAAGATCAGAGCTTATCTTCCTGGTTTATATTTTTATTTACGTTTAATTAGAAAAATATTTTTTGCAGTAGTCTTTTATTTGAGTGAAGTTAGTTCAAAGCAAATAATCTAAATAAGATACATATACATTAAAGACAACACAAGAAATTCCATTCTGAGATAATCATAAATGCTTTGAGTCATCATATACATTTTATAACTGCATTTTAACTTTCTATGGTATAGAATTTAATTCCAGTTAAAGCCAGCAGCATTATATTGCAGATCTCATTAAGCAGGATCTCTCAGTACTGCATACAAATACCTGCTACATTTCTACACGGCCTTGCTTGGTACTTCCACACCTATTGCTACAGAAAAAAGAAATTAAGAAATCAGATGTATTGAATAAGAATTGGTAGCAAGGTACAAATAGGTAGCCTTTTTACTTAGTTTCCTTTTTTTGCAGCTTCACTATATTAAAAAACATGTGTTATAAACAGAACTGAAAAACTCTGGACATGCTACAAAATAAAAGACCACAGGTTATGGTATTTTATCCTTTTGCATCCTCTGTCTTCATTTTACGAGCCCCAGCTGGTACCTGTGTTCTTTTCCAGTGACAAAGTGATGTATTCTTTCCCCAGCACACAGACCTCTTCAGCTTTGTCATTCATATAAGTAAGGTTTTCTTATAAGCCATTTTCTTCCAAGTTAATACACCAAAGCTTTAAAGGTGGAATACAAGAGCTATTTAAAATGTTTTAGGGTTCCTTCTTTCATACTGTCAAGAGTAACTGTAATCCATTTAAGTCAAATGCTTCATATAAAAAGAAGCATTTACAGCAGCAGGGTTGTTACAGAAGCAGTTTATTTTCTATAATGGTTTTGGCCCAGCCCTTTAGTTTTCAAGCATTTAACTCATAGAGAGAAGTCAACTTTCTCTCTGCAAAATATAAGTGCCAGTTTCTCTTGTAAATGTCCTCAAAACTTGAATGACTATAAATACTTATTCAGGCCTTGTGATTTGCTTCTGACTTCCTTGTAATGACTTAGTATTGTGAAAATACAATTAAATGCTGTGACTTACTATAAAGTAATGGAACACAGAATTGCCATGTGGTTTAATTTGTCTGTGGAATATGGCCAGTGCTTGTAATGGCTGCTATTATTCAGAGACAAATGTGAATGTAAAATCACAAAGTGCAGGTAATAACTGATAGTCAGAACATCCATTCTCAGGAATCAGATCAAAGAAATATAACTATTATTATCCAATCAATTACATTAGGTTTTGAGCTGCTCTGGCTTGAGAGGCAGGTGAGATCTAAATGCTGCCATTTTAACTGCAGGTATATTGCTTAAACATGAGATGCTGGAGAGTCCCTGAGGCCCTGGGGATGCAACCAGTCTATGCACCATCTCCATCTGGGATGGACTGGAGATGTAAAGGTCTTTTCCCTAACTTCAGACTTTCTCAGGAAGGATGAAGGCACAAGGATATGTTCTGGCACCTTGTCAGGAGGCAGAGTACAGAGGTTGTGCTGCAGAGCACAGCTACCCACAGCATGGCCCTAGCTTTTGCCACTACAAAGTGAGTCTGATTTGATAAAAACTTCAGGTAGCAGGTTGTTTTCATGCTTCTATTTATATACTCTTTAAAGTTTGTGTAAGACATTTGGTGAAGGGGAAAAATTGTTCAGAAATTTCAGACGGGATACGTGATCTTTCTTTCCTTAACCGCATTTTGTGGAGTCTTCAGAAACAGCTGACAAAGTCCTGTTGTTCTCTTGACCAAGCATTGAAAAACTAAGTATGAATATTCTTGGGCTAAAACATAACTGTTTACATGTGAATTTGGCTTCTGAACCATCTACATCTTGAGTGGCATTTTTGATCAAATTTTTCTCTAGATAACTCTATTCATTACTGCATCCTTTGGCATTAACCTATCAATTTCCTTTTAAATGAATAATCACTTTACCTGAGTCAAATGTAAAAGTTAGGGTTTCATTCTTTTCCTCCAAAGACATGTCAATTCAGCTGTATTTATTTGTTTCTTTAGTAAGCTTATACCAGATGGGAAATGACAGATCTGCATATCTATGCAACTCTGATAAATTTTAGTCTTTCTATAAAAACACAAAGTTATATTTACAAGGGACTTTAAAATGAAAATATATCACTTTAGGTAAAATGCTTACAGTTTGCTTATCCACATTACAACCATTTCAGAGATCCCAAAATATTTATTTTCAATATTGAACTTCTTTTCATGGTCGATCCACTCTCTTTCAAAGCTGTTCAGTTTACACAACTAGTAAATTACTTTTCCATAATTGCTGTAATTACAGTCCTCCTTGTGCTCACTCTTATCTCAGAACTGTGCTACAGTTCAACATTCTGGTAACAGAAGACCTCATGCTTATTTAGGAGGTAACACAGAACACTGTAAAATAAAATATCTAATTAGGAAACTCTGTAGTTAATGTGATATTACTGCAATTTAAACAGCTATAGCATCATAGCAGTCATACAAAAAGCTTTTAAAGACACTGTATGGCTCAATGAAACCTTGGAATGTCAAAATTTTCCCTATTAAAAATCAGGCTGAAATCGTGGCTTTAAAAAGTGGAGAGAAAATATGCTAATAGTAAGGGGGTAAAAAAGGGCATCATTATAGGCTAGGTCATTCCTCCAGAACATGGGAAATCCCCATTTCCTGCTTAACCATCTCTGGAGAGATTGTTAATTTGACTGCTCAGGAGTGCACATTGTCTACTTTGACAAGAAATTGTGCTTTATCCTTCTTGGGTAAGTTTCATTGAAAATGGTGTTTCCTCATGTGCACAGACTCTTGTCATTGTGTTCTAGTTCTCCCTAATATCTATGCAAAAAACAACTCAGTTGTTTAAAGCATACCTATGAGAAAATAACATTTCATTACCCAAAATAGTAATAATATGGAAGATAGAGAGGACTTCCAAGTTATAACCTTTAATTACAGTTTTCATTTGCTGTTCCTTTAGCAACGCCTTCACTCAGTTTTGCTGTCAGCACCAATCATCCAAACCTGCTATTAGGGTTCTGAATTCCCTACTAAAACACCTCAAAAATACAGTCTGTAGTTCTGAGGTGGGCTGAAGCTGCATTTCACAGAGCTTTCTGCCCTGTTGACCTGTATTCACAACTACTTTGCTATTTTTTCATGACTACAATGAAATGAAAATATATTAAAAATGGCATTAATTTCAGGACCCAGATTAAAGCTGACCTTGTGTAATAAGCTGACACATTTACTGCAAGGAACCACACAGACTTTGAATGTGCATCATATTTCACCATTCCTTCTGTCTAATACCTTTTAATTATCTGCTTCTTTTTTCTTTTCTTTTTGTTACTGTTATTCATACAAGAGCCTTCTTAAAGGGACATTTTTGCCATCTCAGGCATTTTTCCTACATATCGCTGCTTAGCAGTCCACTGTTCTAAATTCCATAAGAAAATGTTTTTTGGTATCATTTGCCATTATTTTAATTAATGTTTTTCTTACCTATATATTAATTTTTTTCAGTTCATAAACTTAGGCCTTTAAGACATTTTCATTAAAATTTTTAAAGTATTTTTGTCCATAACATGTAGGAGGATGTAGTATACATCATATTTGCATCTTTCAGTACAGTGAGAAGACTTTAATGAGATCACTTGAAAATTAAAATAAAACAAAATCACAATTTCTTCATATTAGAGCATGAAACAATACAAATGACAGAAATGCAAAAGCAGAAATTTATACATAACTAATTTTCTCCTTTTGAAAAGGAAACTTGTGAACTAGTTATCTAACAATTATTAAAACTAGAACAATAAAGTGGTACGTATAACAAACATTTAAAGTATTTGACAGTTTATTTTCTCTAAGGAGATGCATGTTTTTTTCACTATAGTGCTAATGAATGACTAACAGCAAACCTTTAAGATGGAGCAGCAGGTAAGAGCTTTTACTACCTGGTAGTAAAAGGTTGGAAGGTCATCCCACAGCTTTCACTTTGGCCCTACCATACCTTGGATGGTGATGCAAGGGGGAAATAAGCCAAGACAATTCAATCACACTGAAAACAAAACTGATTTAAAGAAAAAAAACAACCAAACAAACAGAAAATAGAAAAGAAAAAGTGACAGGCATGATTATTTTATGCTTGGACAATGGTCCTGTTCAGAAAAACACCTTATCAGCATCCAAGTGTGTGCAAAGGAATCAGTTCAAATATGCAGCCATATGGGGTCAAAGGGATGGAGAAGAAATAAATTACAAGACACCTTTTCAGCAGTGGTGACTCATCTCATGTAAAGCTAGGATTTGCATTTCTACTCGAGGAGTTGTCCACTTCTTGAGTGGATGCTGCTCTGGCTGAGAATTTCAAGCAACCTTTCCCCTCATGGTTAATTTTCTACCAGGTTAGTAGGCTGAAGGAAACTTAGGAAGCAGGTCAGCAGAATGGAAGGAGGAAGAGCACATGGCTGGAGCGAGTTCTCTGATTTTGACAGCGTAGAGCTCTTAGACTGGCTCATCAGGACCCTTCACCTTAAGGATGTTACTTCAAGATGCACCTAAAGATCTACTGATGAAACTAAGATTTCCACTTCTTGTCCTGAATGATTTCTTTCTGCCATAAGTTGATATAGTGGCATATGAGTTACATTAGACGGTCCTATCCCGGTTGAAAGCCTATCCTAGTTTTTTTGGCTGGATTACCTTCCTGCTGGTCCTGGTCTCAGTCAGCTCTCCCCAGGCTGGCTGCCCCACTGCTGCTGGAAAAGGCATGGCAGAAACCCATGGCAGGGACAGAAATGTGACTGACCTGTTCATGGCAGCTGCCCTTAGTTTCATCTCTCTGTAGCATCAAACTAATCTCTTAAATCACAACCTAGCTGATATTTGAATTGACATCAGTGGCCTAGGGAGCTCTTTTTCTCTCCCTGACACTCTCCTCCCACCAGCCCATTGCCACCTGTCCCTGCTCTGTGCTGGCAGAGCTGTTTATTACTGTGGAGGATCTCATGATCAGGGCACCGTGATGGCGCAGTGGTACAAACACAGCTGGCTGCCGTGTGGCCACTGGCTCAGCTGGCTTAAGTAGGGTGGCTGCCAAATGTGAAAGCATGACCAGACAGTGATTGCCCAACATAGCTTGCTCACACACTGCCTTCACAGGACTAGGAGTGTTTTCTGTCACACCTTCCCACTCGGTGCCAGACCATATGCTCAGCAGAGAACATGGCACCAGCCCCAGTTGCCCCTCCTGAACAAGAGTAGCAACAGCAGTGGCAGCTCCTTGTTCCTTCACCCAGCAGGACCCACAGATGGAGGCTTTCAGGCTCTCCTTGTCTCCTCTGAGGGAGCTCAGCTGTTAGTTTTCAGGTATCATAAGGTATCATTGAGTATCATAAGGTGACTGGGCTATGACTACACCTCATCCTAGTGAATCCCTGAGGAGGGTCTGGCTGTTGTGAAGAAAAACGATTAAAAGTTTTAAAGTAAAAATCCAGGGGAGTTTTGGTTATAAATGAGGTTAACAAATACAAGGCATTGAGAGCACAGAACATTATTATTTTATTATTTTTTGATGTCTCCTAGCTCACCACACATCTCCTCCCTTGCCATGGTGCCAGAACCCACTGGGTCACGGAGACAAACCAGAGAACAAACTTGGTTAAGTACACTTATTGAAAAAGTAGAAAAGAAAGCATATGTTGCTTTATAGAGATCAGCGCTCTGGCCTCCAGTACTGGCACTGCAACTCAGGAGAGTGCAGGGTAAGACTGTCTTTATTGTTTTGTGAAGCAGCATCATTAGGTCAGCTAATAAAGAAGTCACACTTCAGGCAACATTAAGAATTTTGCATAAAAAGCACGTAAAAACACACATCTACGCCAGTGCTTGGGTGCAATCTTCATTGGTCAGCAGCTGCTCAGACCCCAGTGTTTGCTTCCTATGCTCTTTTGGATCACTGCTACAGATATCATGTACACAGTGAGTTTCAGCACAGAACTAATTCAGGTGTCTCATGTGAGAGCTTCCTAAAGACAAAATTACTCACAGTGATTAGAAAGTTCAGATAGTCATGATAATTTCTCTGAGTGCACATGGAAATCTAAAAATTATGACCTTAAAAAATAGGAATTGAATAAGCCTTTTGTGATTGAATGTAGAGACAGAGTCTGAATCATTCTGGGAATTTTGAGACTCCTTAGTAGCAGTTTATGAGAACATAAACCCTAAACTGTGATATTTAATCTCTTTTCAGGTTTATACTTGCAGGAATTGATATTGGAAATCAAATGGATAAAGATTGTTATTCAATATCTCTTCCTGCTGTGTGTTTCTTTCCTTTAAAAAGTCAGTCTCTGAAGCAAGAGGGAAGATGGTATTCTGCTTGGAAATATCCATTCCAGCTTCACAGATAATAGATGTGGCTGGGCCATCAGTGAACTCAGGTTAAAGGACCCACTTGGGAGCTCAGGGAAATATGGATAGCAAGCTTAGGCTCAAATCTGCGCCATCATTTTATGGTAGCAAGTACATAAACCAGATTTCAGTACCTAAACTAAATAAAACTCAACTTGCACCTTAATTGCAGTAAAAACGTGTCAAAGCATCCTATTGGTGTCTGTGTTTACTGTTCTTTTAGCAAGAAAGCTTTTTTTGACGTGGCCTGAATTTTCAACCCATGCAAACTCCTCATTCCCAGCAAGCTTTTTTGGGAATTGACATGTGTTGATAAAACAAGGTGCCACCCTCACTTGGACAAACAATCTTCCACTTGATGTTCAAATAGTAGGAAGGGATGTGTGGGGCATCATGACATTCTCAAATGACAGAAATTCACCCTACAATTTGCTGCAATAGTTAGAAAATATTTTGTGGTAATCCAAACACTCAGTCTTATCACCCAAGTGACTCCATGAATGGTGTGAAAATTTTCTAGTTTACACATTAGAAAAACAGGAAAACAGAAAAACCTGTTGTTTTACTGGCCACTGGTCAATTAAAGAAAAAAACCATTATTCCTAAAAGTCTTGTTTTTTCATCCATCTCCATTTCTTTAACTCAGTAAGAGGTGACACATAGTACTTGCAGTGTCTATTTGTTCTTTCTTTCAAACAATAGTTTTGTAGAAAGATGTTTTGGTTGGGATGGTGCCCATGAATATTTTTGGCACTTCTCTAAAAGTTATGAAGGCATTTGCTCCATTTCCCCCAAATAAACAAACTAGAGCTGCTATTCTTCAAGCATCAGCTTGCTGTCTCTGCTGAAATACAGCTTTTTAACATAAGGACATTTTAACATTTTTAAAATTTTGTTATTTTTAATGTTATGTAGCACGCTTCTGGGAGCTCACTCAGCTCTTATACCCTTTCATTCACTACATGAGAAGTATAAATTAAATACATCCATGTATATAAGGTGGAATAAGCTCATAAAGAAGCTTAACTCTGCACCTTTTCTCTTACCTTTCATAAACATTACATAAATTATCCAATTTATTCTTGAATGAGGTTACCTGTAATTGTTTGAATTTGGTCAGCTTGTTTAAATGCTTCAGAGAAATATTCAGTCATCCAATAGAAATCAAACAAAATAATTTTTCTGTCTTATCTCTATCTATTTAAATTAGAAGAACCTGAACTAAAGCTTTGAGTAGCTATGGAATTCAGACTCGAAGGAATTTCAATAGCTACCCACTTTCCATTGAAAATATTGATATTTCATAACTAACCTATTTGCCTTGAATCCTAACTGTTCTGCAAGGTGTTCTATGGCAATATAATAGTTATTTATTCTATTAATTTCAATAGAAATTCAGTATAAAGTAATGAAAAGCAGAAACTGCACATCCAGTAACTACTAATTCAATACCATTTTTAGTTTTTATTTTACACTTTATATTTTTACAAGGATTGAAAAGCAATTTGGTCTACAGGAGAAGCTAATTAGTTTTTTCATATTCGTATTAGGGATCTTCAATGCTTGGAATAATACCTTTATGCCTTAAGGTCTTTCAGTATACCCTGAGAAATACTCTTAACTGAAGGGAAATTTTTCATAAAATCTACCCTCTTCCCCTCAAAAAATCCTCTCCTGAAACACAGTAAATCAGAAATCTGAGTGTCTTTTGTCTCTTTTATAACAGCTCACCATGTATATGTAGGATATATTGAGATTAAGTTTCCAAGAAGAAGATGTCAGCAAATAAACTGAACTGTGTTTATAAATAACACATGAGATAAATTAAGATAATTTTAGATGGAACTATTTATTTAGTGTGGGATTCCCAGATCTCTCAAACTTGGGTACAGATTTATGGGGAGGCATTCAAAAATTTGAACAAGAAAGACTTCTGATAACACAAAGGTTTTGTGACCAACATAAAAGCTGAAAGATCTATTAGCCTTCCTCATAAATGCTTATTATTTTGATGAATAACAAATACAATGTTTTTCAGTTTAAACATTTGCTTCAGAAGTCCACAGAGGTGAAGCTGACAACAAAATAGAATGATTTTAGAAAAATAAGCAATGAATTGTGGCAAGTAGAAACACATTTCCTACAATGCTGATTAAGTTATACTACAAGAATCCTGTGTGCACCCTGCCTTGCATATTTATTTAGAACACTAAAAAAGCTAAGAGATAAACAAAACTAGAAAAAAAAAAACCCACAAACACCACCACCATGAAACTGCCAATACTGGCATCAGCTGGAAAGGACTGCATTCTTGTCACTTACAGAGCACTCTAAAGCCACAAGACTACACAATTTGGACCATTTGGACAAATAAGACAAGGAAACTAAATGAAAAGAAAATTCAGTGTCAAATACTTTGGAAAAAGCTATTTGTAACCTGTTGCTTCTCTCTGAGATGTTTATTCTCTGAAGAGTGCAAGTTACATTGATTTGATGGCTTCTCTCCCAGCTGTCTATTGGCTGGGCCCTGTAGCCTTGGACAGGCAACAAGGCAGGTTGGAAGAAAAATATCTCCACATCAACTCTGTCTGCACCCATGCTTGGGTGTAACATTGCCAGTTTTCAAACAAATGTGAATCCAACTTGAAAGATTATACAATACTACCCTTACCCTATGCATTGGACTTCATTCAGTAACTCTACTTTAAAATTCGTGGCCTATATAACCAGACATTCTAACTATCAAATGTCTTTTTGTAAGGGGAGAGAATTCTTCCACATATTGAAACTGACAGAGTTGATGAGGAGCTTGGAGGTGTTTTTGCCCAAAGGAAAAATACTACTTGCTCTAGCAAATTATTTGCATCAGTTAAAGTTCTGCCACGCTGTCCTTCCTGATTTTGACCTGAGTAATTTATAGTCCTTTTATTGTGTTTTTATAGAAAAGTTTAATCAGAATGGAAGTTTCAGAGCCTTCTTAAAGTGACTTGAATACTACCATAATTTTGCTTCTTTTTAAGTTTTATTATATTCATTTATATTTATACTCTTCAAAACACTGATCAGTTGGACAACTGGCCTCTGTATGTATTTCTCTAGTAGTTGCATTTGAAAAAAAAAAAACCCCACCAAATATACACTTATATCAATGGAAGTTTGAAAGATACTGTAAGAATATATTAATAGTATATGGAAAAGAAAATCAAACTAAATATTATGAGATGCCTCAAAGCTGTCTAGTAATTTGAAAGTGATTCATCTAGGTTAAGTAAACATGCATAAATTAAGAAAATTGGTCATTAATATCTGGGATAGAAGGTTTCTGTGTTACTGAAGTGTGGTTTTAGCCATGAGTGTAACTTGGAGAAGCCATCTCTTATTACTTCACTGGAAATATTTTCAGACAGAAAGTCTCCCAGGAAAAAGTAGGAAGGAAACAGAAATATTTCATTTTCTAATTTTTATGAAAAGCTAACCAAATAGTAAATGCAGTACAAAGAAGAAAACCTGATTTAAAGCATGTTGTCAGCACTGCAGATATCGACAAAATTTCAACTGACAAAATATTCATGGATTAATTTTTAGTTTGTCATAAGAAATACAGAAATCCCTTCTTTTGAGTGTACAAATGAAACACAAATCACAAACTGTAGCTATGTGTGGCTAGAACTGTCAGTCCTGTTCCCACAGTAGAGAAATTCTATATCCTGCTCATTTCCTTCTTTTCATCAATATACAAAAATAAGGGAGTTGAAGTATAACTAAAGGCCAGTGGATCTGATCCTACATGTTTAATTAAAAGAGCTAAATCTACTGGAAGACTTTTTATATCATTTCATCCGTGAAATCCAAGCTAGAATCTTGTGAGTACTCTGTGTTTCATTGTCTCATGCCCAGGATAACTTCTTGCCCTTTTGGCACTGTCCATTTTCCATGGCCCACCATTTATTTTACTGATGGCTTTTATCTAATTCCACAGTTGAATTAAGTGCAAGATGCTGCTGTGACCTGTACACTGAGTGCAAAGACTCACCTTCATCTCATTTTATAACATTACAGTAAGATGCATTGCTTAGTTGAAAAATTGGACTCTCTTCCGAGGTCAGCAACAAATATCCAGCAGAACCAAAATTGCATTCTTTATTTTTCAAGCTGCTACTTTCTCCTTCACAGTTAAGTGTATTTTAAGAGTTAACAAGACAAGACAGATAAAAAGGCTCTTTGCTGCTGCTGCAAATTGAAGTCTGATATTATGAAGGTGAGTTCCTACTGACATGGAAAGTTCTGGTGGCTAAATGAAAAATACATGTTGTGGGAGTTTAAACTCCCATAGGTTAACTTGCAATATAAATGACATTAAGGGATGTTGAATGTTATATTACAGGGCAGGTGACACTGAATAACACAGAGAAATAAGAAATATAAGAACAAACTTTTTCACATTACCTTCTAAGCACATTGCATTTTCCCAAATGCATCAGAACACTTTTAGATTCCACTTTTGCAAAATGCTCAGTGATTTTTTGCCATACCAGCTATGTCATAGCAGTCTCTGTCAAACTAGTTCTCTTGACTTTAGAAATGGTAAGATATTCTGTTGATAAGGCATAAGCAATGGTGGGGGAAAAAAATTCTATGTTACTTCCATCATTTCCTGCTTCTGGTAAAACATTCTTTACAAGAAAAAATGGAGGGCTGACATATTACAAGAAAGGAATGCATAGGACCCTTATCAGAAAGAAATAATTACTTCCTGAATCTTTTGTTTCACTAAAATTCTAATCTCTCTAATGGTTTCAAGTTTTTGCTCCACTAAATCTGGCATTGATATGGACTACTACCTAGGGATCTTTATCACAGTCTCTTTGCCAAGTTATGAGAAATTTATAGCTCAGCCAAACACTTCACCTTCTTCAATTAGCTTATCTTTAAAAAGTCTTTCCAAGACAAGTAAAGTGACTGAGTATAATCTATGCCCTTGTATAGCTGTGTGGCTTCATTAGGAAAAAAACCCACATTTTGTTCACATTAAGGAACATTTTATTTACATTAAGAATATTAGTCTTGTATTAATATTACATAGTCTAATATAGATGTATTATATATATATTTACATATATATTATAACATGTAATATTAATACAAGATTATACATTTGAGCAGGTTTTGCCACATTGCTAATAATGTTTGGAGCTTTTGGCAGCATAGGATAATATTTGTATAGCTCAAAAAAGACCTAAATAAGCAGACAAAAAGTAAAGAAAATTCAATGATTTAGACTGAGAGTGTCTACACATTTGAATTCTTTTATTGAGTTGAGTTTTGGGTTGATTTTTCATCTTCAAGAAATGTAAAATTGAAACTTTCTCTGAAATTCAAGAACTAAAAAAGCATAAGTAACCAATACTAAGAAACCCCCAAACTTCTCATTAATGGAATCTGGCAGATTAGTTATAATCAAAAATCACTTTTTTTCTGTGTGTGTGCATGTGTGTGTGTGTTCATTTGCAGCACTGGGGTTTATTTGTAAGGAGAAATTAAGTCTGGTTGCCAACACTACTTTGTTTCTGTGTTTCAAAAAGAAATCTGTGATTTTAAATTGATAATATGCTACCTTAGACATTATCATAAACACATTATCCCTCATCAAACAATGGCTCAAAATTATAGCACAAAGCAAATCAATGTCAGTTTTGCTTTGACATCATTGTGGCAAGGGATCACCTTTAATTGATATTGTATAATAAATTCAGCAAAGTGTTTTCAGATATAACCAAGTGTTTTGATAGTTACTTGTAGAACAAATTTGCTCAATTACATTTATCTCTCCATTACATTTTCCCAAATAAAGGAGACATAATTTGATGTTTGTTTCTAATATGAAGTTTAGAGAATCTGAAATAGTTAGTAAATCAATTTCTCAGAAAAAAACCCCACATCATTCAAGATATTACATAGTTTCAAGTTTATTTTCAGCATATGAAAACTGTTTCTTATTTATGCAGTTTTCTAAAATGGATGCAGATTCCAAGATAAAATACTTTAAATGTATAAAATGGTGTCATGGTGCAACCAATACTTTCCTCAGACATATGGTTTTAAATGCAGCAGAATACAAGCTGAAACAAAATGAAAAAAAAAATGGACAGAGTGCTAAATTTTATTTCAACTAAGATTGAAGTAAAACTGCCAGTACTCCTTTGGGCAACATTCCAATTATTGCACAATTTTTTTTCCCTTAAAAACAAGGGTGTTTGCCAAACATAGAATTCAGATTATCTCAAGTTTATCAATACTGACCAAGTCAAATGATGATTTAACTGAAGATATGTTTTTAGAAATAACATAATTTTCACCCTTTCTCGTGTAATACAGCATTTCCTCAATTAAGCACAGCCAAAGTAGGAAGGTCAGACAAATTAAAATGGTATTTAGTCCCACCTGCTTTGGGTAAAATGAAACTCACATCATCTTTCATTTGGGTTTGTAATCCTTAAAATAACCCCAAAAAACAAAAGCAGAACTGCATGGAGGTAGCTCTATCAGGTAACTGAACTGTAAAAGCATGGCCAAGTTCTCAGTTGGGGTGTGTGCTTCATTCACAGTCATATGCCAGAGAGACCTGCTGCCACAAATCCCACAGACCAGAAGGGAAAGCAGATCAGGTAAGAGGCACAATATTCTCCATCTGGTCCCTTGCCTGTGAAACAGGGAGATCAGTGAAGTGCCTGAGGGATATCCCAACAGGTAAACAGGGATTCAGCCCTACATAAATGCAATTAATTGAGACATCAAATCCTCCACTGAAGAGAAAACTCTTTTGAGGTGCTAATATACATGGTAACCTAGGACAGAAATAGCAGCACTGTTTACTGGTCCCCTGGAAGCAAGGTGTCCTTGGAGGAGGCATAGTTATGGAATTGGAAAAGTACAAAATAACAGTCTCAGAACCACAGAGTATTTGAGCAATAAATAATTAACATATTTCCTGTTTCTAGAGATATCTTATGTAACACCCCTGGGTTAATTCATAGCATTTTAAGGGCAGTGGCAAAACAGCTTCCCCAGCACTTCCCCTGAATCTAAACAGAGAGAAATTTGCTGCTCTCTGCAACTTTCAAACTGTACTCATGTGTACTAGACAAACATTTTCCTTTGATGTGAAATAATATGAAGGAGTTGGAGATGAGGAATGAAAATGGAACTAAAAAGTCATCATTTGGGTCCAACGGTTTCATTATAAAATCTTTTAAACTTTTAAACTTTTTGACAATGCTGATCAGTCTTGCTATTTTCAAAAGAAGCTGCAGCATCTAAGTGCTGCAGTCAACATAGGGCCTGCTGAGAATGCTGAATATGTGACTCTCCTATCACTTCAAGTTTTGAGAAGCTTTTTCCTGCATATGGAGAAATCATACCGTTCAAGAGAATTGCATTCACACGCCAAAGGCAGAATTCTAGAATGGCTGAACTTGATCCTGTATTTGTAGCTGTCATACGACATGATCATGGGTGATGGACACTAATATCTTTTGTTCCTTGAAGAGAATGGCATAGTTAATCTCCATAGGTGATTTCCTCAAGACATGTCAAAGCTCCCAGACATTTGTCAAAGCTCACATTTGCATTTTCAGAAACCCACAGTCCCTCTTTAGGAGCTGCAGTCTTTGGGAGTCCCTCTGAGTGAAGCCCCTAGCACCCTTCCAGGATGCACCCCCAAGTAACAAGCTGTCAATGGTGTCACTGGCAGGATCAGGCCAGATGAGTCCCAGCTCTTTTGATCCAGTAACAGGAGCACGATCCCCATAGTCCAACAGGAGGGAATCTCTTTCTTCAGTGGCACATCCTATAGCATACATACAGTGCAACAGATGCTGTGAGTTACTCGTAAGAAACTGTATTGCCCCAGGGGGAGCACAGAGATTTGGCAGGGTAAATTGAATTTAAGCAGCAGGCAAGTGCGGGTGCTATTTGCATTCTGCTGGGAGTCCCACATCTTCAGAGAGCTTCTTGCAGGCTGAATTCATTTCCATCTGAGGAATTACACACCCAGGTTACCTATCCTTTATACTTCTGAGGTAAGAAAAACAGTGGGAAATAACAAATATTGTTCCCTTCTACACATTATTTATGTTACTGAATGGTGATGTCCCCTTTATTTCAGGGGTGCTCTTATGTACTCTAAACCATCAGATCTTGGCATTATATTTAAATTGTAGGCAGTAATTATTTCTGGAAAACAAGAGGGAAATATGGGATCATGGAAGTTACTGCTTACCAGAGAATTTAAAAATTATAGTACCATAATCTTTCAATTAGGTATTGTCAAGCTGAATTCACTTTTCATTTGTACAACTACATATCTTTGACCTGAACTGACATAATTGTTAACAGATGTTAAGTATATGTTTTTAATAGCACTGCAAATTCCTTCATGTTGATACCTATGCATCATGGAGACTAATGGGCCTGAAGCACATAAAAAAGATTAGATTTACATCTGCAAATCCTGTCCTCAACCTCTGAGCAACCAGATTTGCAGTTGTATCACATATCAGACTACTCTACTCATTTTCCCTTGTTTTTGTAAAAATAAGCTAAAGTAGGAAAAAATAATTCTGAACTAGGGATCCCATTTTTTTCTTATATAATCACAATGTGGTCTCACACCCTTAGAGCCATCCACCAAACCCTGACACTTCAACTAAGAGAATAGATATTGGTGTGTAATAGCTACTATAGTCTGTACAGAGAAGAGACTTAAAGAAACTATTACTTGTGCAAACTCTGGAGGCACTAAAGTTGTTTTAAGAAGTAAGTAGAAAAGATGAAAGGCATTAGGTTAAGATAATTTTCCCTATTTTCATTCTGATGGTTGGCAAAGATGGTTTCACTTGAGGCGTCATGATAACTTTGGCTCAGGAAGAAAGAAAGAAAAGATGATTTTAGCCTAAAATTTTAAATAGTTTTAAAGCATACAACAATTGAAAATAAGACTTTATATTCCGGGTTTGAATTTTAAGCTGTCTTGACCATGAATTCTATCAGTTTTCATATCAGCACAAGATGCAAATGATGAACTTTTAGTGTTTGTATTGAAGTGTCTATTCTATGCTCATCAAACCAAAATGGATGAATTTCTACCAGAAATTCTGAATTTGGAGTAATGGTGCCCCAGGGCTGCAGGAATCTTTTGCAGTGCCTCTCCATGGAAGAAATAATAGAACTTATTTTTTCTCCCAGAGTCTTTGTGAAAGGTTAGCATATAAAAAATAGCACAGTATACTTTCATATAATTATTAAGGAGGAGGGTGGTAGAGAGAAGATATTCAAGTTCCTGGTAACTAAAGTTGCTAAAAACTCTGATTTAGCTCTTACTTACCACAATTAAGCCACAAGAAGACATTTGCCTACTGAGCATTACAACAAACTGCCAGCCTTTGCTCTGTACTATGCAAAGGTAAATAAAAGAGAAAGATGGAGCAGATTCTCCTGGAATCTATGTTGAAACACATGGAAAACAATGAGGTCATTGGTGGCAGCCAGTATTGCTTTATGAAGGGGAAATCATGCCTGACAGACTGGCAACCTTCCATGATGAGGCTACAGCATCGGTGGATAGAGCAGAGCAGCTGACATCATCTACATGGACTCATGCAAAAGGTGTGGCACTGTCCTGGGTGACATCCTTGTCTCCAAACTGGAGACATGGGTCTCATGGATGGACCACTTGGTGGAAAAAGAACTGTCTGGGTGGCTGGATGCAGAGTTGTGGTCAATACCTCATTGTCCATGTGGAGCCCAGTGATGAGTGGTGACCCTCAGGGGTCAATACTGGGGCTGATACCGTTCAATTTCTTTGCTGGTGACAGGGACACTGAGATTGAGTCCCTCCCCCAGCAAGTTTGCTGATGATGCCAAGCTTGTGTGTGTGACAGTGCCAAGCTCGCAGCAGTGTGGTGTGGTCAGCATGCTGGAGGGAAGAAGTGTGCTACCTGGGGGTTCAGAGGGGCCTTGACAAACTTGAGAAGTGGGTCTGTGTGAACTTCATGGAATTCAGCAAGGCCAAGCACCAGGTTCTGCAGCTGGATCCTGGCAGTTCCTGACACACCTACAGGTTGGCTGGACAGGCGGCTGACAGCAGCCCAGCAGAGAAGTGCTGGTTGATAAAAACCTCAGCATGAGCCACCGGAACCCTGGGCTGCACCCAAAGCAGTCTGGCCAGCACAGCAGGGGAGGGGATTCTGCCCCTTCAATCTGCTCTTCTGAGACCCCACCTGGAGTGCTGCCTCCAGCTCTGGTGTCCCCAACATAAGGACATGGAAAGGTTGGAGCAAATCCAGAGGACCACAAAGTTCATAAGAGGACTGGAGCGCCTTCCCTACAAGGACAGACTGAGTAAATTAGGGCTGTTCAGCTTGGAGAAGAGAAGGTTGCTTTGAGACCCATAAAAATCACAAGAAAATAGTAAAGGATTACTATTAGTATTATGAGCTGATTTTTCTCTGAACCGAAGTGAATCATAATGACACAGTTATTCTTTTAATAAGCCATTAAAAAGTCAAATCAGGGTGGCCTCTTGAAGCATTAAAAGGAAAACGTTTATCTTTGTGCTTACACAAGGACCAGAGAAAGCACAGAGACCCGAGGACTTTTGTAAGCAGTGAATGAAACTGATTGCATATTTTCATGACTGAAATTTTGACTAAGAGTAAGTAGTTAAGGTTTTGTTGGGCAGTTTTTCTGAAAATGATCGGGTTGCTCTAAGTGAGACCTGCATGGTATTCTCTGTCTCAGGAGAACTCCAAAGGTGCCTGAGCCATACTGATAGGAAGAAGAAAGGGATTCTTAAAGCACAAGAAGAGGAAAGTTAATTAGTAATGCAGAGCTGTTGTAATGGCAATAAGAAAAATCATTTTAACATTGGAAGGAGAATCTTTTTCTGAAGCCTTACAGATATGATTTTCTCCTCTGGTGAAGCCTGGCAGAATGGTGGCAGTAAGAGGTGTCTGGCTCTCAGCTTTGAAGGCCTTGAATCCTGCAGTGTGAATACACTGCACACTGATCTGCCTTACTACACAGCAGAGCTTGTCAAATATCGAACACACTCAGAGCAAAGCCACTTGCTCTCCACTCTAAGCAGAAGGGTGGCTTTGGACATTAACTCTTGGCTCCTTTTCACAGACAGGGATGCAATATCTGCTACTGCACAACTTCTGAAGTGTCTTCCAGTATGTCCTGCCTACTAAAACATGGGGGTAAGGTCGAGGTGAGTCTGATTTATCCTTGAATAATTTGTAGGAAAAAAGAGATGTTCCATTTCTGCTATTATAAATAGCCATGCAGTGTCAAACCTCCATGTATTGCATTTGAAACACTACTACACAGGCATTATACTTTGTCACTAAGTACAGCAACAATGCATTTATCAATTACTCTAGATTTCCACAAAAAAAAAAAAGCTCAGATACAGTAATTGCGATGATTAAAACAACTACCTGGATTTTTACTCTTCTGTAAAGAATTACTGAATTGTGCTGAATTACTTATATAAGGATTGTAATATTTGGCCCACAATCTTGCTAGATTTTCAGGTTTCATCTGTTTTTTTTTTTTCTCAAGACAGAAGAAATTTAATGCTAATTGTGAAAGAAATCCTCTAAAAAAACAAATGGGTTATGGACACTGCCATCCTGAACCTGTTATTAAGGCAGCTGTCAGAACGAGATGCACTTGCTTCCATGGAAATAATCTTTTTACAGCTGTTGATTCTGAAGCTCAGTGAGGTTACCAAGTGAAAGTGTGCAGTCCACTGAGGTGGGCACATTCCTCAGCTGACACTCTTGCTTGAGAAAAAGAGCAGTTGAAGAGAAATAAATGACCAATTATAGGGAAAGCTAAGGTTAAGGAAAGTCAAAGAATCTCCAGACAGGATCAGGGACTTAAATACAGGTTAGTAAGAGAAAGAGGAGTAACAGCATTGCTAAAATTGAATGTCATTCCCTAAGATACAGGGCTTTAAATTTTTGTTAGTGGGTATAATTTTATCCATCTCTTCTGTTTCTGTGACAGAATGAACAGTGGGATGCCTGATTCTTATTGCTATTAATTGGTATTCTCTCCATGGAGAGAAGCGTAATTTTGACTATACCTGTTGGGCCATGAGACAGAGAAAATCCCCTTTTCCCCACTCCACAGAATCAGTCAGCTCCTCCCTGAGGCGATCTTCCTCAGCAGCACAGTTCCTCTGCTCACGCTTTTTTATCTTTCATTTGCTAATTTTGCTTGAGATGGGTGCAGAGGAGATTATGATGGGTAACTGACAGGCAAAACATCAGAAGCAAGCTTTGCAAAATACACATTTTCAAAGTCAGTGTGACAGGTTTACTTTTAAATACCTCTTAAATATTTTATATAGATACCTGGAAGGAGCATTTTGTCATTACAGTTTTATAATTATAATATGATATTAAAGACTGTCTTCCTTTCTCAGGCAAAATTCTGAGTTGCAGATGATCTGTCTGAACGAGATGTGTTACATTTGGTTTTTATCACACCGTAATAAAGGCAACAAAATACAAAAAGCCTATAATGAAACATTACACAAAAAGGACACAGACTTTAAGGTGACAAAACCAGGAAATATATAATAAGCCATGTGTCATGCTTTTGCAGCTGTTTCACCTCTTACCAATTTTCACAGTCTATAAAATCTTGGAAAGCACCAGATGTTTAGGGGAAGTTGTCACACTCTCCCTAGCTTTGAAAGTAGAGGCAAGATTTATTAGTGCCATATATATGTGATTTCAGTCCTGACTTCTATATTTATAAAGTAGGTGAAACATGCAAGACATCCTGTTGTCAAACAGCCCATTTACTTTCCTCTGCTCCTCCTCACGTGCAGATCTTGCCTGCTGCTGGACCATTGCTGTTACTCCAGAACAGTATCAGGACGTGCAGTCCAAAGCACAGGATTTACTTAGTTACTGACAAACATATCTGAGAGTTTTCTCCTGGTACCGACTTCTGTCAAAACAACCTTGAAATGCTCAGATTATGAACTAAGCCAAACTATTTTGCAATGCACAGATTATGAGCTAAGCAAAACTATCTTGTGTATGAATATGCACTAACATTTGGGATTCCTGCCTAGGCAGAGACTGTTAATGCACAAAATTATCTTTATTTTTTTTTCTGCTAGTGCATGGTTCCTAGTACTGGAACAGGGATAAAAACTGCTCATGCATAATTTCTAATCTTTCATAGCTCAGCGGTGCTGTAAAATGCTACTGCTCGTTTTAATTCAGTGAGTAGAAGTTTTGTTGTGTTTACCACTAAGGGAATTGCATGTGTTATTAGAAAGCCTCTGACAGCTGTCAGAGACAGAGACAACTTGCCTCATTTCAGTCTTTCATAAAGGAAGGACCCTCATCTTCAGCAAAGCTGTCAGAGGCCTGAAAAATGGGATAAAACAGAATACCTTTTCCAAACACATGAAAATCTCTGTATCTCCTCTATTTTCTTCTCCATAAAGTTACAGAGGGAAAGTTGCATAGATACAAGTTGTATAGTTGTAGTTAGAAGAAAGAGGAAATATGATTTGATGTATTTGTACTGTATATTGTCTTGTCATCACTGACCTGCAGGGATAATTGCACAGTAGCCTGCCTGACATGGTATTTAATAAATTAATACTATGTTTTAACATAACATACAAGCTTTCATGCAGTTTTTATTTTCTGAGAGCAAGAACAATCAAAATCAGAGTGATTTTGATGAAGGCAAGGGCTTTGCAGAAAAGACTCTGAAAGTCTGAATCTGCAAGCATTTCCACACTTTCCAACACATCTCACCATGCCCAGGACTCTCACAGAATTTAAAGCACCAGAAAAGGAAATCTTCTCTTAACATCTCAAACCTTAAATTCCAGCTTTTGATTTAAACAGGTGCTTGCCTTAATAAAAACTCTGTTGTTTATTTTAGTTCAAATGTTTGTTTGGTTTTTTTTCTTAAAAGCCTACATTATTTTTTTGATCAGAATTAGTGACTTTTCAGCACTTGCTTATTATTCAATGTCAAGGAAAGTAGCTTATGCAGTGTCCTTATCAAAGTAGAATTGTTTTCCCATCAGCTCCTATGTAGCTTTCTGATGATCAGATTCTCCTTTTTACTCCAGTAATTCCATGGGTATCCCTCCATACAGCATTGTTTCTGATGTCAACTCCTTTAACCAGTACAGGAGACTGGGAAGGCAAGTGTATCTGCATCATTTGTTTAATATTGTTGTTTGCATGCTATTTTTATAGCATGCTCAATGCTCGTTTTCACTTTTCATACTCTGATTCATTTTTCATCCTGTTTTCTTCTTCCTATCCATCTTGCACTGCTGAGTAAAGCAAAAATCCATGAATGAGTCAGAGTCAAATTTTCAAAGTCACTTTGGTCAGTGGGGTTTGAAATTAAGCCGAATGAGATTGCTTATGTTTTATCTTTCCAAAAACAGAAAATAGATTTCCTTTCTTCAGCTGCAATAAAAAAAGTTTTATCCCATTTTTTTCCAGCTGCATTTATTTTTCTGAAATCCAGTCTAGACTATGACACTCATTAGTGTCTAGGCTAACTAGCTGTTCCATTCCTTCCATATTATCATCAGCCTTGTCTAATTGTCATCCTATCCTATCACCAAAAGCAACTTAAAAGTAATATTTTTTGTTATATGTTACTCTTCTGGGAGGTTGATTTTTTGGTGTTTTTTTGGGTCGTGGATTTTTTTGGCATTTTTTTGTTGTTGTTTTTTTGTTTTGCTTTGTTTTGCTACAGGACAGCTGAATGGCTCTTTAAGGGACATTTCTTTCTTTTTATATTCTTAGTTTATTTGAGTGAAGATTTATGCGAATAAACTGTGGGAACAGTTTTCCTTAAATATATATTCTATGTTCCATTCTAACATTAGGTTGCATGTTTGGTACTTCCTATTCAGTACACTGGAAGGGAGACATTAGCATATTTTAATCAAGAATGAGGAATTAATAATTTCTCATATATGTAAATCTTAAAGCTTTTTGACTATGTACCACCAGAATTAAGCGCAGCAGCTGTTGTGATTTATGTTGACTGGATGTTATACAATGTTATCTTCTCGGCTTGCAAGAGCCTAGTTTTCAGTTGTAATACATACTATTTCTGCCATGTTAAGCTTGTTATCAAATCCTCAACCAAATCTTTCTCAACATTTCCCATAGCATGTAATAATTCAGCTCAGGAGCTGTAACACCACACCATTCCTTTGGAAATATGAAATGTGAAATGTGGCTGGCTTAGGGCAGGGAGAGAGCAGCCATTTCTTACTGCAAGCCAAGAAGTTCAATTAGAAAGTGAGCTGCATCTGCAGTTGCTTCATCCCAAATATTGACCAACAGTGTCTTCTAACCTCACAGAACCCTGAGGCGATTTGATATCACCAGTGTTTCCTTCCGCTAATATTTAAACTCTTCTTACCTATGAACAGATTCCACTCAGTATCCAAATCAGCCTGATTTGCCAGGCAGCCCTTCATTACATTGAGGCAATAGTTGTTGCAAGGTTTCACAGTGGGAAGTCCTCTGCAGTAAGGGCAGTACAACATCTTCATTAACGCCCGGATGCACCCTGGGGTGGGACTGACCTGCAGAGTTTAAGGCAGGGAAAGAAAAAGAAAAAGGAGGAAATCAATCTCCTGTTCTGTGAATTTCGGGATGGCTGAGATTATGTCTCTCAAAGTGCAGAAGGGGCAATTTGTGAAAAGAGCTCAGCCCTTAATAACACCCTCCTGTAAAACTAATCGATTCCTGCCAATTATCTTCATTTAGCACAGCAGTGACTTTCAGGAATGCAGAAATCAACACTCCCCTACTGATAGCAGTGCTTGCCTCCCCAGCCCTCCCACACAAAATCTCCTGGAAAAGCGAAGGAAAAACATCCAGGGAATCAACTGGGTAGTAACTGACTGATCCTAGCGCGGAGGATCCTGAGGAGACTTCTCACTCTTCCTATGCAAGCTAGAAATGTCAGTCACACCAGCACTGGATTAAAATCTCCTCTTTATTAAAGTGCAGTAAATCCAGGATAATCTTGATGGTCTCTATAAATTTATTCAGAACTACATGATGACAAAGGGATATCATTCTGTTTCCAGACAAAAATACCCTTATTTCTTCTCAGACAAATTCATAAAGAGATCGGACAGTTTGTTTGGGGTTTTTATTTTTTTTTTAATATGCTTTCAACATCTCAAGTGACAAAAAGCATTATAGACAATAGTGCACACTAGGTACTACCCAGATTAGCGTCTTGTCATGGTGCAGTGGAGCACAAGTATCTCATGGTGGAGTGACAATCTAGAGCAATGACAAAGAGCTGCAGGTTCCTCAGTGATTTCAAAATTCCTGGACAGGAGATTGCAAAGCAATGACACTCCTTTCACTCAACCTGTTGGTTTATGAATAAATGCAACACCACTGATATGAATTTGAAGGGATTAAACTATTTTTCCGTAATCATGTTAACTTGGGCTGAAAGCATGAATCTAACTTTGCACTATAGTGGTACAGGCTGAACTGATTGATGTTGTTTGTATTATCAGCATTGTACTAAAATTGTGTTTCTTTTTTCCCTGGAATTTGTTTCTCCCTTTTTGATGTTAAATCATTGATTTTTAGAGAACTATACAGAAAATAGTCTTTACACAGGACATTTTTAAATTAAAATGGTTCTGAGATATAGCACATGCTTCTGAATATGTTCAGAAGGGATTTTTGCTTTAGTTTCCTAGCAGAACACTGATGGTATGTGTGAAGGTATATTTATCCATCCTTTTCCAATAGCTTTTGAACCATCAGCCAGTTTCAATCAAATTTAACTGAGTACTTCAGGTCTCAGTACATTAAGAGCTTACATGTTTTTTTCTTTTAAATAGACAGCTGGGAGACAAAGAGGAGAGAGGCTCTATTATTGCCTTTACTGAGGAAAAGGGTGAAACATGAGGTCAGTTCCTCATAGATATCAAAGAATCCACATTGAAAATGATGCTGTGAATGACCTGTTGGTTAGAAAAAGCACAAGGAGAAACTTCAACCTTATTGAACAGCAGAAAATCCAAATTCAAAAAAAGGTGGACTTTATTATTTTCACTACTTAGAACTACTTTTTCGAGTCACTTATCCAACTACTGTATACCTCCAAAGCTAGAACAGGTCAATTTTTACAAAGAGACTAGCACCAAACAAGAAAGTAAGCAGAATACATATATGTACAGACAACAACAGAATCTTCAAATTTACATTGAAATTGCTGCTTAAAGCCAGGGATACTTCCCTCTGTGTGTACTGAGAGTTTTATCAGCTAGGTTCTTTTCATGCTTAAAGTTATGCTGCTTCCCAGTTCCTGTAGTCTTGTCAATGCCTGGTTATCAGCACCTAGCTGACCCCTAAATTCAGCTAGAATCCACATGGATGTTTTCCCATCTGCATCTTCCCAAATCCACTTTGGTACTTGTGCTGACATATACCCATAAGATCTTGATCTTACACAAAAACTTCTTGCCAATCTAATTCTTGAAAAGACATCTAAAAGAGAGAAGACAGTCCCTGTCTTTATATTATATATTACTTTTCTTATATTGTCTGTATATAAAGCAAATACCATCCATATTTATGTGAGCCGTATTTTATTACAAGAGCAATCTGAGAGGAGACTAGCTATCATGCTTCACTCGGCCAGAAACCCAGATCATGTCCCAGATCTGCTAGGACAGGACCTTAAATACCAGTTAGAGTACCTATTTACACAGGCCCTGTGAATCTTGAATTCTCATCACATTGCACAACTGATTTAACAGAGTATTTCTGCTCACACTCCACTGTGAAGTAGCCAGGATAGCTTCCAACCACTCAAAAAGAATGGGCAGGACCCAGGTGTCTCATATCTTGTCTGAGTGTCTTAATATCTCTCATGCAACTTGGTGGAATCATTAACAGCATTTTACAAGAAAGAAAGGTGCTCTGCTTATATTAGGAGTGAAGTAATAGGTTTTTTTAAGAGAAGAAGCCAAGAGGTGGGGTTCAGGCAAAGAGCAGATGGAGAAGGTTTCTACAGAAGCCTCTGTCATATAATTTCTATCTGCATCTGACTTATCTGCATCATCTTCTGCCACAGACTAACACAAGCAGATCCTTGCTGATCAAGCTGGATGTTGCAGAACTTGGTTTCAGAATATGCTACACTGGTGGCACAAAATGCAAGCATAGATGAATTGCTGTGCCTGCTGGCTGACATTCACTTTGCTTACTGCTCGCACCTTCTGCTCTAAGCTGGCCACATCCCATACTACCACACTGTACTGGCACTGAGTCTCCTCTGGGCTCCACTTAGTGTCTGAGTGACTAAAATACACAATTATTTTGTGTGGTTGTTTTTCAGCTCAGAGTGTTCGGAATAATAGGAGTCAGCAGTGCAGGCAGTGGGAGTAAAAGGAAGTGAAATATAATGTTGTGTATTTTGAAGTGAGGCTGGAGGTTTCATAGTGCTTAGACTATACTCTGCTTAGAGTTGAAAGAAGGGAGGGGGCCACAATAAGACAGATAGCTTCATGCAGGTCTCTGGAGGCAGTGTCTGTCCTGCCAAAAGTGTACTGCATGGAGAGACAGGTGGAGAGGTCCAAACCACATCTTTGAAGAGGGATAACAATTAAACTGTGACCCAAGCAAGGGATGAGCCCTGTTCTCAATCCTGCTCCATATTCAGCTGTCACTTAGCAGTATTGATGTGCCTTTAGGTACCCAAACTGTGGCTCAGGGAAATATTACCAATAGTATGGCTAGTTTAGAAGTCTGAAGGCTAAAAGTTAAATCCTGCATTACAGCAGTTAAGTGCCTTTGTGAACCTAGTCTTCAGTGAGCAGTCAGGTTTCACTTCTCAGCTTCAGCTGGCTTTTCTGCACCTTTATTTTCAAAGAATACAGTCAGGTCTTTTTCTTCCTTCAACAGCAGCTGAATTATCTTTCATGCAAAAAATAATCAAATTTTACTCTAATATTCTAAAATCTTGGTAAGAACCCAAATACAAAAGAAATCCAGCTTAGAGTGTGAATATTTCAGAAAGCTATGAACTCATGAAATCTGGAGATTATCACAGAAAGTTGATTTTCAACCACCTTCTTGCTGCTGAGTAATGAAATGCTTTCCAAAAGCCCATTCCTCATTTCCATCTTAAAAAAAAATAAAATTCAGAGCCTCTTACATCTAAGTACTTTCCTCCAGACCAGCCAAAAAGCAGATATCAATTTCATTCAGAGGTATTTGAAACCTCAAAATCCTCGTTTCCTGAGGAAAGCTGTTCCTGAGCTCAGGAGTTTCAGTGTTTTTTCTGTAAGTAACATTTGTGTATGGGTACAGCTTGATTTTTTCCTGTCTTTTCAAACACATTGCAATTGGCTCTACGATAATTGTAGCAGAGAAATTTGCACAGACTTCAAAGTTTAGAAATAACTGGTTCATACGTAAATCATATAAATCAGTCAGATCACACTGAATGACATAACTGGGGAGACTGCTATAGAGGAGTCATTAATTATAGCATGCTGTCTCCCTGACTGACTAGGACAGCTTCATTCCAGCATAAGCATGCATGGAATACAGCACATCAGAAAAGTGCCTTTCTGAGCTTTGATTGAGCCTAGTAGCTTCAGGACATGTTACATTACTGCATTTTGTAACACTTTCTGACAACTTCAGCTTTACCTAAATGCATGTTTTTGCATACATGCAAAACTCCCCAAAAGCAATATTCTTAAGGGCTTCATTACTGAACACTTGTTTTCCCCCTTCAGAAAGTCTAGGAGGAATATTATTTCATCTAGAAGACAGATTTTGCAATGGTGAACTTGCAAATATAAATAATTGAGGAGAGAACTTTGGGTAAAGGCCAGGAAATGTTACTTTCTTGTAACACTGCATTTGCAGACTGCTTTGTTATGTGTTTGACCTGTTTTTATAATCAAAATCCTTGGCTTTGTCAAGTATACAAACAGAAACCTTTTTCTTCTGATACAAAAAACCAGAGAAACTGATTAAACAACTGGTCATCATTAGAAGGATCATATGTGTTGAGACACAGTTTTTCTTTTACTTATAGGAGATTTCTTACCAAAGTAGCTGGTATACATTGTCTGGTAATCAGGTAAGGATGTTCTTCCAAAGTTAAATTGAATGCACCCAAACTCACAGAGTAAATCCATATTGCCATACTTAATTCCAGATCCTGTCATTTCTTGGCATAAAATAAAATTTGTCAAATATGAGCAAAATGAATCACTACAGACCACATTAGGGAACACACATACTTCCTACACTTCCCTTGCACCCAAAGGAACTCCTCCTATCTGAAACCACAGAGTCACTCTTTAGCATGAAGAGCTGGTGGGGGACTGCAGGGAGAAACTATCCAATCTAGCCAATTGGCCAAGGAAATAGATACTCTTCAAAAATACCTCTACACTAGAACAGCCCATAGTATAAGGGAGAATAGGATTAGATTTTATTTTTCAGAAGCTTTACAAATGCACTAACAATCAAGCTGCTGGATTAAAACTGGAAATTTCTACTTCCTTCGCATTTGGTGTTCAAAATGAGGGTGAGGTATATTCCTGCAATTCTATGCAAATCATTCATAAGTGGAGAGAACTTTGAAAGGAATCACTGTTTTTAACATTTGAATATTGGCTAAATCGTACAGCTTTCCACTCAGCAAGCTGATGTATGTCCAGCAAAGGAATGGTGCACTAAGAAATTGAGGTGCTGGCATCCTTAAATTATTTTTTGGATCTCTGTGCATCTATAGTCCATCTATCTAATGACAGAAAAATTATTAAGTTTCCCTATCATAATTTTATTCCTTATAAGTAATTTTCTCAAGAGTTTATGCAATACTAGAGTCACAGACTCATGGAATATGTTGAGCTGGGAAGGATCCATCAGGATCACTGAGTACAACGCCTGGCCCTGCACAGGACCATTCCCAAGAATAACACCGTGTGCCTGAGAGCATTGGCCAAAAGCTTTTTGAACTCTGTCAGGCTGGTGCTGTGACCACTGCCCTGGGGAGCCTGTTCAGTGCCCAGCCACATAGAACCTTTTCCCTGATATCCAACCTAAACCTCCCCTGACAGAGCTTCAGGCCATTCCCTCAGTCCTGTCACTGTCACCAAAGAGAAGAGATCAGTGTCTGCCCATCTCCTTCCCCTCACGAGGAAGCTGTAACTGCAATGGGGTCTCCCCTCAGTCTCCTTCAGGCTGAACAGACCAAGTGAGCCCAGCTGCTCCTCACAAGGCTTCGCCTCTAGCCCCTTCACCATCCTTGCATAATGAAATGCTTATGTATGTGGCCAGACATAAGAGTTTTAACTTGCATACATTAGAATGTCTTGACTAACTCCAAGAAGTATTCCTGTATTCTTTTACCAGAAAGCTAATCTATTGAGAACTCTATGCTATAATTCTAGGTATTCCTGTCCCAAAATCCTCCACAGTTTAATTCTAGCATTTCTATCAAATATTCTACTTAAAAATCAAAGGGGACATAGGGATTAGTTGTTCACGCTTGTGATTTCAGAAGAGAAAGAGAAAGAAAAACCTTTAATTAAGAATTGCATTCAATGTGCTAGTACTGAGGAAATTTCTCCTAAGCACAAAACCCATAATTTCTGATCACCTATCACAATAGTGATGTAACCAGGATCAGACTGAGATGTATCACAAAGCATGCTATATAGGGCGCACAAGATTATTAGAAACCTTTGGATCACACATCCAAAGAGCTTTTTCTTTAATTTCATCTTTAATTAACTTCAGGACAATGACTAAAGTTCACCCAATCAGTGACTATTTTCTGCCATATACCTTTGACATTATCTTCTCCACATGTTACAATTACTCCCTATTGATTTTTTGTTGTTGTTGTTTTTTATTACTGGGAAAAGCAGGTAAAGCTTAGCTGGTAATGATGGTTTTATTCCTTTTGCTCTTTTCTTTAGAGAAGATCTGCTCACTGTTGGATCCAAGTAATTAAATTTTCTTTTTGTCCATGTTTTGGCTGTTTTTATGAACACTGTTATTGCTGATTTAATTTAACAGTCAAGGTATCAAGAAAGTTCTTTTCAGCGGATTTCAGCTGAAAATATGTCTGTATGCATCCAATTAGAACTACATAGAAATATTCATAAGATTTTGAATGCTCTATTGAAGTACTTCTCATTGCTTCAGACTGGCTCACAGAAGCTAAGACCTCAGTTCACTGCTTTTATAGCACAATCTGATATAAAAATGGAAGTACTGCATCAGCCATACTCAGTTGGGAATTTATGTTGTAGAAGGTCAATTTGAGAATATTTGCTTATATCAACCAAATCTCTAGTCTAATACTTACCTCCTGAAGACAAAAATAGGTATCTTTTTAACAGTTTCATCCCAGATTGAAAGCTAGAAGAGCTGGTTTAAGTACTACAACTTTGTCCTAGTGTCTATGACTTTGTGCTTGAATTATATCAAACTAAAAATAAAAAACTACAGCCCTTTAAACAGCTGAAAGATTTCCACAATCCTGGGATAGTATATCCCATTAATATGGAGAGATAAAACATGGTCATTTTAATTTTAATATATTAATATCTCAGAAAATATTTTTCTAGCAAATGTATAATGGACAGTTCAAGATGTTCATTAAATAATTAGAAAAAAAATTAGGGTAATATAGTTGAACCGTAGATAAGTTTTATAATGTAACAAAAAAAATTACACATTTACTCTCTGATAACAAACCATGCAGCACTACGAAAGAAGAGGAAATTTTAGCCATTGTTCTTGTCCAACTGAGATGTCCTTTTCCAGTATCCATGACTTTGAAATCATGAGAAACATGGCAACTAGCTTTCTTTCTAAGGCCTATTAAAATTTAAGGCATTTTTCTCACTTATTTAATCATCTCAGTTGTGTTCCAGTATGTGCATAATTCTGGAAGGTGAACTAATATTGCCCCTCTATTTAGCAGATGAGAAACCATGAAATATTACAAGTCATTTATAAAGGAATTTATGTACATAAACCCCTAAAAGTTAAGCATGAGAATTTCTGAACACTGCCTATGGGCATCACTCTTATCTATAATTTGCCTAAGTTATCACAACATGTAATTGTGAAAGTGGCCATATGAAAATAATGACTGGAAGTCTCTAAGAGATTACAGCAGGAGGTTGCACATCAAATAATAACTGTTGGAGAGGTGAGTTGTGGAATTTCATAATTTCCCTAGAGAAGTCAAGAGCAAAAAAAGAGACAAGGACAAAATGTTCAGATGTTTACTTGGGTGAGATTGAAGCTCTATTTAAAAAAGAAAAGAATAGCCTCTCCTATTTTTAGGAAACTAGGAAAATTACTTATCAGATGATCTGAATGCATAAAATCTAAATTTAGAAAACCACTTGAAAAGCGGCAGTCACAAGATATTTTGTGTAAAGCTTATTTTTTAATCTCTTGATTCATTTCTGAATGACACTTTAAAGAATTTTTTTTATACAAAATAAAATGTTTGAACACTCAGATATAAATAATATAAATATTAAAATGTTCTTAAATCCCATTTTACCTGTCAGAAACATAATTAAATTCAAACAAACTGGGTGGAAATTAAAATTTATTTGACTTAAAATTGCACAAGCTGAGAAAATACTCCAGGATACGAGGATTTACATCCCATGAGATATCACTCAGCTGAAAAATCTGCCCTGAAAATTTTGTGGAAAAATATTTATCTTTCTCATCTGTTTTTAGAGTAATCCCACATTAAACAGAATTTGAGGTACATATTCCATCTGTTACTTTCCTAGCATTTTGAGGACAACACTAAGGTGAAAAATCTCTGACATAATTTCTTCCATCCACTCCCAGAAGATGTAAAGTTTTCTATTACACAGAAACAAAGAAGGAATCTCACAGCTGTTAGGCTTTCAAACCCCACTATTTCTTCTGGAACATAAACTTTAAGACACTCTCTTAATAAAAAGTAGTCACTCTGCTTTCTTCCTAGAGAAAAAATCTAAACTGCCTCTCACTTAAAAGAGAGTGTGCTCATTTCTTTCAGCCTCATGCTACCTGTGAGGAAAAAAAATGCTGCAGAGAAGTAGGTTTAGTATTGCCCAGGTGCAAATCATAAATAGAAAGAGAAGTCCTTGATAATCTGGAAATCGAACCCCCAGACAAGCAGAAGAAAAAACTTTGCAAGAAGAGAACTGTCACAGCAGGAGATAATTATCAAATCGTGCACTTAGACGTTTTGTGCAGCAGTATCTGGGTAAGAAAGTGATGTGAAGAATGGTCAAAGCCAGTCCTGCTTGCAGCACCCACGAAGTTTGAAGTGCAGACTGTATACCTGAGAGCATTCTTGCTGATTGCCTATGATTCACCACGCCAACCAAAAAAGCACCTGAGAAGAAAAGCAGTTGTCTCAGAAAGAGAGAGAGTGCAGCAAAACTGCTCTGATGACTCCCAAGTACCTCTCCTTCACTGTCTACTGATGTGTGAATTGTTTCACTGACTTAAAAAGGGCATGAATCAGAGTGGTGGAAAGGGCTGTGGGATGTCTTATTTGTGCGGTGTCAGCAACAATACACACATGAGGAAGAAAAAATGCATACATAATATTGGCAGTCTTGGTTGATGATAAGTTATGCAATAATTCGAGGTGACAAGTGACAACAGATTGACCCAACTTGTTCCTGCTCCTTCCTGCTCTAAGAAATCCGGAGTCAAGATGCAGAAGACATTTTAAAGTTTATAGTAAGGTTTATAAATTACTAAATAGTAATGTGATCGTTATCTGAATTAGTTGACAATGGCAATCTCCCTGAAACAACAAGAAAGGATATGTAGATTCCTTCCAGCTCTTTTCCCACGTAATCGATGAATTGTCTGGGCTGCATATTCACAGTGACAAAAGGGTAGGATCTGGGTAGATTAGTACTAAAAGGAGGGTATTTTTAGTAGAGAAAGAAATAAAATTGTAGGAGTAATGAAGCAGGAAATTCCAAGTTTGATGGCTTTGCCCACTTGTTAAGCCTCATCATATTCCTATATTGAACATTTTTCAGGTAAATTCAAATGGTAAAACTTCATCACTAGCTCTGGGCTATTGGGAAAAAGGGCTAAGGAATATCCATGGAAATCAAACAAGATTTTTCAAGTTGCCCATGTTCTTGGTCTTTTGCCATGAAAATCAAAGGCCAAATAAAGAGTGCTGAGTTTTGAAACGAAACATTCACTCTGATTATTTGCAATAAGCTGGTCACACCATGTCAGAGACAGGTTAGGTACAAAACACGGTCATCAAGGCACTAAGGAATGTAAAGCCTGCTTTAAAGAGGGACTGTTTTCTGAAGACCCTGCAGCCCAGTACAAAGCAAGATATTCATTTTCTGGGACACAACAGAATAAAATATTTTGCTTGTTCTCCTTTATAATGTCACGATGTGAATTAAGCACAAGATGAACCACAACAAATAGGACAGTAAAACGAATTCTGTGTGAATCATATGCATGTAAAGGGATTGAAAGGAAACATATTTAACTATTTCCTTGAGTTCTAAAGGGAAGAAGCATTTCAGATCTTTAAGGTATCCCAGCAAGGATCTAGTCACATACATTGCTGGGATCCAATAATTAAACACAATGTCTTGATTATATATTCAGTGTAGCACAGAAGCAGAGTGATACTTTAAAAACAGTCCACCATCTATTTATAGGATCCATAAATGCCCATCGCATTACGTGGGCCCGAGTCATGTGAGATCACCCTACAGCTCCATGTTAACATTTCCTCCTTTATGGTCTTTCATATACTCTTGTTAGGTTTTCAGAGAGCTACTTGTAAATATAAGTACCATATATAAAATATTAAACAGATGCTCAAGTGCACCTTGGGATGATGACTATGGTCTGGAATGACCTGTTTATGGGATGTGTGCCCACATTTCTGCTGAGTATCGCACTTGCAGTTTTTAGAATTGCATAGCTGAGAGTAAATCTTCATCATTTTATTTTCTTCATTTCCCTTCTAATCCCTTCCTCATAACTCCTTACCTATAGACACAAACCACAAAAGCAGGGATCCTCACTAGTGTCTGTGTGTCCTACTTCCAAGATGCTACAAGAGAAACATAGGGAGGTGATTAAAACCAGAATAATTAGGGAAATTAATGTTTCTATGAGCAAATATTCTTCTTAGCATTTTGTCTCTGAGTTGTACACTAAAGAAAAACATGATTCAAAGTATTAGCACTACATAATAAGAAGTCAAGTATATAATTTCCCAGAGAATGTTTTACATATTAAAACAAACTAGTCCTGTGTAGAAGAGTCAACTTTCTTCCTTCATCACACTCAGATCCCCTTAAACATAAGAAAACCTGAAATCATGTATGAAAAAACTAAAATCAGACACATTGTCTTTTCCCTGATGGCAGAAGGGTGAACTGCAGCAGCAAATTGCCTTTATGATACCTAGCATAACAATATTATACTTTAGGTACTGTAATTTTTGGGAAATAATTCCAAAGGAAAGTAAGGACAATGTAGCATTGGTTTGAAATAAGCAAGTACCAAATAAAAGACAGTTTGTCAAGTTTAAGCTGTTATTTGTTAGCACCTGCAGGAACCTGCAGATCAAACCTAATCTATTAAAATATATCTGACAATCAGATTTACTTTTTCTTGTATTTAGAGATAGATTGTATGTTAAATTGGTTATTAAATCTTAATTTAATCTACCATGAATTTTAGGTTGGTGTACAAACTGGAAATAGTGTCTACAACCATATGGAAATATTTTTAGTATCTTGTTCCTTATAAATTCTCAGCAGGTAAGATGTTATACAGATTACATTTTCCTTTACCCAAAACTGAGCAAGAAAATTCATTTTGTGTAGGGCTGACTAGTATCTAAGAGGCAGCAGATCTATAAATGAGAAAAACAAAAGAAGATATTAAGGAGGTAAACAATATAGCCTAAGATTATTTTCTTTTGCTCAGAAATTTTGCTGGAGTAATTTAAACCCCAGCAATTTCAGTTATTTCTATGAACTACTGTAATTGTATTGATTTATAGTTCTAACTTTCTCAAGTGAAGAAATAATTCTTTTATGTGTCATCTTTTAGATCTGTCAACAGCCCTTGAAACTGCTGATCCTATATCATCCTCAGTGGGCAGAAGTGCTCTGCAGTATGCACTGAAGCCCCTGTCCCAGATGCACACTTCCCAGCTGTTGGCTAAGATCAAGTGCATCATCTTTTCTTATCACTTTATTATCTGATACATCCTCAGCTCAAAGATTATATATTAAATGGATTTGGAAGGCAGGGGAAGGAGTAATCACTTCCTCCATCCACTTTACACATCAGCCCAAAAGTGTGGTTTTTCCAGCTCTTGTGGTTACATCGTGACTGCATGTCAGGATGGGATATTTGCACATAAAACCACCCTGTGCACTTTAGTCTTCTTTTAGGTGGATTCTAGATCTGTCATGCTTCCACAGATCTTCTGGTGATGCAGCCAGTGGCCACAACACCACTGCTCCACTGATGCAGCCACTGCAGCTATGCTTTCCATGGAGAACTCCTGAAATCTCAGTCGGAGACACAGGGCATATGGGGCAAGGTTTGTAACTGGGACTGCCCTTGTCCCTGCTGGTGTCATTCTTCCTAATTGACTGTCACACTCTCTCTAAAAAAAAATAAAAATAGAGCAGTCTTGATTTTACTGTTGACTGCACTGGTCTTGAATACACCTGCGAGTAGACCAAGGAAAGGATTTTTGTATTTCTCCCTCAGCACACCAAGTTCTCCTTTAAGAAAGTGAAAGAAGCCCTATAGCTTGTGAAATAAGATGTCAGTCCTTGCTGGATAAAAAAAAAACAACAAACATTGAACCTCAAAAGACCACACAGATTGGACTGAATGACAATTTGACCCATGTCTCTAAGTGAAAAATGACTGAATTTATTGCTGGCTAAGTCAGAAAATCCAGCAAAAGGAAAATATATATAATGCTTTTTAATGGCTACCTGGCAGTAAATTTGTATTTAAGCTATTCCATTGCCATTTGTCTTTATTTGATTAAGCCACCTGATTTATAAAACATGCCGGAATGCAATTTATGTGCAACAATATAATCCACCTAGTGGTCTGGTTTCCAGAACCACAAGGATAAACACTCTCAAATCATAAAGGCACTCTCAGTGCCTGATATCCATTTATAATGCCTGCAGAATGATGTCTCATCATCTCCGGTATGGAAACTGCCAGCTACTCTACCACAACCTCTTTCCAAACCTTTTAAAAGTAAGGAAAGCGTCCAAAACACAAAGGTATTTCACAGGATGGGAGAGATGTCCCCAGTGAAGCAATGTTATTCACCTTGAGTGAAGAAGACAACAGGAATACCACTGTGAAGTCAGAACTGCTTTAAAAAGACATCTTTGGAAATAACATTGGAACAAAAATGTACAGAATAACGTTGCAGAAATACTCCCTTGTACAAGATGACTCCAAGAAGTGGGTTCTTACTATAATCAGCCCTTTACAACTCATGTATCTCATTCCCATTCTGATATCTTGTTCTACCTGTAAGACTCCTGACTGGCTGCATGGACACACAAAATGGTGAGATCAGTCGCATTGCTGCTGCTAGAGATGGAACTGAAATAACTGCTGGGTACCTATTATGGTGAGAAAAAGTTCAAGAAATGAAAAAAAAATTGCAAAAGAAAACACACTTTCTGCCAAGACTGAAATCCTGAAGCACTGGAATCAGCCTCTCTTACCACTCCTCTCTCTCACCCTACAGTTGTCAAGGGCACTGAAAGACAAGATGAACCAGAAAGAATTTCACTATAGCTGGATTTCTTCAATCAGAGGAAAACCATTAATAAAATTCTTTACATATTATCACTCCAACTTAGATATATATATATATATATATATATATATATATATTCCTTCTGTATTAGTAGAAAATGTGAAAATTTAAACACTATTTCTTATGGACATAGGTGCACAAGAGAGAAAAGGAATTTCTTTGATATTACGGGTTTTATCACAATGATCTTGCTATATTATCATTTAATGGATAATCACATGCTACTGAACGAGCAAGCAAACCCCTTATGCACTGCATTTTATTTGTTTATTTTTTGAATGCCTAAATTCCAAGCAACAACTAGAGATGATTATTAAAAGAAGCTATTTCATTGCTTACTCATCTAATAAGTTGATTTTTCTCTTGTAGGAGAAGTTTTAAAATGAGAAAAATGTTCCAAAGAGAATAGTCCACAATATGAGCCAAATAAGAATTGGATATCTTACTTAGAGTACAGTACAGTCTCACAGAGACTGGGTTTGTTTCATTACATGTTTATCTTTTATGTTTCATAAATGATACAGTTTTCTTATATTTAAAAATAAAAAATACAGCATACAGAACAAAAAGGGAGTTGCAAAAATGAAGCTTTCATAAATATGGTAGGATAAAATGAAAATCAGATTAAAGTCTGCAGACTGATTTTACTCATTGCTTTGATCAAAACTAAAGTTCATCAAAAAGTTAATTTTGCTCCCTTTATCTGATTAATTGGAATCACCAACTGGTCAAGGGAGGAGATTGTTCTGCTGTACTCTGAGTTGGTGCAACCTCTCCACAAATCCTGTGTGCAGTTTTGGGCAAAGCAGTAAAAGAAAGATATAGAGCTATTAGAGAGTGTCTGAAGGAGAGCTACAATGAGGATGAAGGGGCTAGAGGCGAAGCCTTGTGAGGAGCAGCTGGGCTCACTTGGTCTGTTCAGCCTGAAGGAGACTGAGGGGAGACCCCATTGCAGTTACAGCTTCCTCGTGAGGGGAAGGAGATGGGCAGACACTGATCTCTTCTCTTTGGTGACAGTGACAGGACTGAGGGAATGGCCTGAAGCTCTGTCAGGGGAGGTTTAGGTTGGATATCAGGGAAAAGGTTCTATGTGGCTGGGCACTGAACAGGCTCCCCAGGGCAGTGGTCACAGCACCAGCCTGACAGAGTTCAAAAAGCTTTTGGAAAATGCTGTCAGGCACATGGTGTGGCTCTTGGGGTGGTCCTATGTGAGACCATGAGCTGGATGTGATGGTCTTTGTGGGTCACTTCAACTCAATATTCTATGATTCTAAATCTCTCACCAACTTTTTATGAAACTTTATTCCACTGAGCTGAGGGGTTTATTTCCTCAATTAAATCACTATTTATTTAAGATTCTTGTTCTGAGCAAGACTGTGTTTTTACTGCACTATACAAGCACAGAAGTACATACTTCCATGTTCTAAAAATGACAAACATAATCCTGCATTTAAAATGTGAATTCTGCCCATTTTTAAACGTTGCTTTTCAAAGAGTAGCATTACAATGACAACTAATCGCATTTTCATGACATCATAAGGTTGGAAAAAATGTCTAAGAGTCCAACTATTAACATAGAACCGCTGCAATTATTCTTCTCAATTGTTGGGTCTTCAAATCTGTGTAATTTGATAAAAGTGTGGGGTTTGGTCCACAAGACAAATCAAACCTGAATTATTTACAAGGTTTTATTAGTCACAAATTTGCCAAATTGATCTAATTCAGAATCAAGAGAATAAAATATGAATATTTCATATTGATAATTGATTAGTATAAAATAGGGAAACAATGCAATTTTGACTTTTCAGTGAATGTTGCTGACATTTTGTAGGTGCTTGAGCTTTTCCAGATAGATTTCTATAGCAAAGCCCTTGCTTTTGTATTTTAAGTCCCAATAATGTACTTATTAGCTTCTTCTAGGTCCCAGCTAAGTTACTTCTTTTAGTATGAAGAGTAAGTTTAGTCTCCTTCTAGAGATAGTAAAAGAAAGTATTTTAAATCACTCAAGAAGTAAAGAAAAACCATTCAAACACTGATATTTAAAATCAAATCTAGAGAAATTTTGGGTTCACAGTCTTCAGAGGCTTCTGTACCCAGAATTATTTGATAACACAGACTTTTCTGAATGGAAGAATCAAAATGTTGGGAAAATGACAGCATGTGAAGTACAATAAATGAAAATTTTGTGGAGTGCTTATATTCATTCCCTACTTATTTATGGGCACAAAAGAAAAGTGGAGCTGCAGACATCAAAATCAAGTGCAGTCTATTCTGGGAACCATTTATAGTGTAAGTAAAAGTATAATTAAATAATGACTTCATTTCAGCAGGATCCCATGATAAGAATCAATAGTCAGGCCACTGATCTTGCATTAATTTGGCCTCACATTGTCACTAAATCTTGTCACAGCCACACTTTCATGACACCCTGAATTAACCTCGACTATAATCCTCCCTTTAAAATAGAAGCTTTTTTTTACCTTCCCCTTTCCAAAGGCTTCAATGGCTGCTTCCTGAGATTAATGGTATTCAATGGTATTCAAAAGAATTCACAGATATGATATTCACGTGATATTTCATTTTAAAAGGTGTAACAGATGTAACAAGCCTTGCTTAAAAGTACCTTCCACATAGAACCATTAAACTAAATTCTCACATGTTTAACTTATCTGAGCCTTTGCTGAAAAACAATTTCCTTTTACTTTAAGCCTTGAATATTTCTTGGAAGTAAATATTGCATTTTGATTTCAGTCATAAATCAAAAAAAGTGTTATTAAAAAAACAAAAATAGAGAGACACAGAGAAAATTAACTGAACATAAGTAACATACTGCAATATTACTTTTAAACTTGTGGCCCTGCTGGTAATGTGTATTTTTTTCATGTCAAAGAACCTGATCTTCTCCAAGTCTGCGATCAGAACCTGCAATACATTTTTCTTTTACTCAGGTTGTATTTGCTGCCTGAGACTTTCTGCTCTTGCAAATACAAAAGGCTTCCCATTCCTTACAACTCTTTGCAGATTTACTAAAAAATGAAATGCTTCAGAAAATTTTGTGGATACTATTTTATGGCTGTAAAACCATATGAATGCGAACATAAAGCAGCTCCCTGTCCAAATGATACAGTAGGATTTATGGAGAGACATCATTTTCACTTCAGGGTTTGTTAGGAAATGTGAAGCTACAATGAATCCTTACCATTCTTGAAATACAAAATGTGCTCTTTGAATCTTGTCTAAAGATATCATATTATGTAATTTCTTCTCTGGTGATACTTCATTAAATTGTACAGAAAACTCATTGTCCGCCCTCTCTGAAAAAGTCAATACAATAACTGGATCTTTTCATAGAATGAATAAGTTTCATATTCTTTGCTTTCCTGGAGGATTAAAGGCACTCTGGCTTTTGAAGCTCAGTGTGCCTTTGCTGCCTTCTTGGTCCAATATCCAGGCAGGGTCTTATCCTGCACATTACAGCTCACCTTTAGCCTGGTGCCAGAATTGTTCTCTCGAAGATACCGGATGGTTTTCTGTTTTTCACTAAGCAATGGCATAGCCAGATGACTGCCAAGAAGGTGCCTTAGTTTTTAGACTCAGCATTGTCCCTGAAGCTTCAGCATTCAGACTGTAGCAACAGGGCAGAGACAAAGGGAAATTGAAGACATTCATAACTGCTCTTTTATGTTCCCATATCTATGAGAAACCAGGAAGTGCAAAACCTGTTGATGTAATTTTTCACATCTAATGTCCATATCAAGGAACTCATGAGTTTTTTTCAATGGCTTGGTTTGGATGGGACCCTTGGATGGGACCATCTGTTTTTCCAAGCTCCCTGCCATGGGCTGGACACCTTTCACTACATTGGGTTGTTTGAAGCCCTATCCAGGCTTGCCTTGAACACTTTCAGTGTGTTCACCTGAAAGTGTGAACCACTCAGAATTTCTCTGGCAAGTTCTCTTGTTCCAGTGGCTCACCTCAATCACAGTAAAGTCGTTCTTCCTTAGGTGTAATCTAAACCTACCCTTTTTCAGTTTAAAGCCAATCCCCTTGTGCTATCACAGGCCCTTGGAAAAAGGCCCTTTCCAGCTTTTCTGTGTGTCCCTTTTCAGTACTGCAAGGCAGCCCTATGTTCTCTTGGAGCATTCTCTTCTCTACAGTAAGCAACCTCAACTCTCTCAGCCTGTTTTCTTATGGGAGCTGCTCCAGCACTCTCATCATCTACCTGGCCATCCTCTGGACTTGCTTGAGCAGGTCCACATCCTTCCTGAGTTAGGATCCCCAAAGCTGGATACAGTAGTCCATGTGGGGTGTCCCAGGAACAGAGTAGAGGGGGAAAATTACTTCCCTTAATCTGCTGATCTCTTCTCTGTGATGAGAAGTGACAGGACCTGAGGAAATGGCATTAAACTCTATTACAGGAGGTTTAGGTTGAATATTAGGAAAAGGTTTTTCATTGGATTCTTTTGATGCAGCCCAGAATGTGTCTGGCTTTCTGGGCTGTGAATGTACATTGCTGGCTCATGTTGATCTTCTTATCCACAAACACTCTGTGCTCTTCTCAGCAGAGCTGTTCTCAATCCATTCTCTGCCCAGCCTGTATTTGTGCTTGGAATTGCCCCAACCCAGGGGCAGGACCTTTAACTTGGCTTCACTGAACTTCATGAAGTTCACACAGGCCCACTTCTCAAGCCTGTCAAGGTCTATCTGAATAGCATTCTTTCCCTCCCAGCATGCTGACTGCATCACTCAGTCTGGTGTTTTGACACAACCTTCTAATTAGTAGTACTATATTCCTTGTTAATTATATGTTTTGCTTTCCTAGATTCAAGATCACTCAGATATAAGAGGAAGCAACAGCTCAACCAGAAACTATATAAAATACACAACATTCTTCTTTTTTTAGAAAATCACTGCCAGACAAATCTGCACTTATTTCTGTCTTAATCTTCATTCATATGGATTAATGCCTGGGTTTTATGACCAAAGAAAAGGTTTATCCTTGTTACTTAACTGGACAATGGTTCTATAAAATTCAGTTTTAGAGGTTCTATAAAAGCATGATAGTGAGTAGTAAAGCTTAATCTACTCTACAGCATTATCTAACATCCATATAAAAACTTACGAAAGCATTAGGGAGAGTTTGAGTTGACAAGTCAGCTTTACAATGTGCTTTGTCCATTTTCTCATTGCCAGACATCCAGAAAAGGACAGGTTTTCTCAGTACTTAGCTGACATTCCATTCTTGTGATAGACAGACAGGGAAACAAAATAAAGCAAAACCAGATGACATTGACATAATGTTGATAAACTAGATTGCCTGCATTTTCATCTTTACAGCATCATGAAGAACCAAGCAAGAACAAAATGGATTTATCGCCACTAAAGAGGTACCACAAGAATATTCCAAAAGGTGCAATGAATCCAATTTTCTTTTTAGTTTTGATATTATTGTATAGTAGAGAAGATACAGACAGGGGGGTATACTTGTACACAGAACTGTGCTAAGACCTACAGAAAAATATTCCATGATCCATAGTGGCAGACTAACTACTTTTTTTTTTCTGTAAGCTAATGAGACAAAGCTAATATCTGCTTGTCCTTCATCCCATAATACACTTATTATAAAACCACTATTCAAATTACAGTCACATCTTATTAGACAACAGATGGTCTTATCTAAATTGGTTGGTTAATTCAGGTTCATGATTTTGTATTAATAAGTCACAACAATGAATCAAACCCTCCTAGAACTCTTTGTGAAGTCATCCATGTGTGGCAGCCAGTGGCTGTTATTCAGCAAGAAGCAACAAAGGGAAGGCCACTTGTACCAAATGAGTTACTTCAATTCCTCATGAACCCTCATTATTGTGCCCTTTAAATGCATTTCTTCTACCACTGATAGGCGCCAGAGTCTATTTCCCCATTGTTATGTATACACTAGCTCCATGAAAAGCAAAAGAAGATGATTATAATAGGAAAACCTGTGAAACTGACATGATGTTTGACTTCTGCTTTGTAGAGGAGATTTATGCTCACAATAAAGATTTCATGTCAAACAAGCTTTTCTAAATATATAATAATTCTTCAGCTATAAACTTTCAGTTAACAAAATGTTTTTATAAAGATGAACAACAGACGCCTGACTACAATAACTTTCTGATTGTCATATATGGAAGTTAAAAGTTTTTGCAACATGCTTTCATTTTTAATCTGAGAATTTATGTGAAATTGAGCACAATAACTTATGCTTCATAAACTCTATTTTAAAAGTCACATCCTTATCTCCATTATACTTATTCTGGAGATAGAAAACTGAATTACTCACTGAAGACAATATGGTGTAAATCTGCCCTTTTCCAGGAAACATTCAGGAAGGGTCTAATTTCCAGTGTCTCATAAGCTCTCCTTCCTGCAGTGCCTTTTTGCTTGTGGTCTGCAGATCAGGTTCTGAAATAGTTGTACTGGCTTCTTCACAGGGCTTACGTACCTCTGGGGTCCCCTGTGAGAGCCAGAGCCCTCCTGCAAGCTAACATGCAGTTTCCAGTGCCTGGAAGCTATTTAAGGAGAGGTTTTCCTGTGAAGCAAGTACAGTAGATGTATAAGCCGGCAATCCCTTCACAACCGCAGATTTAATAAAGCTGCAAGCCCATGATGGAAACCTAAGGCAAATGCTGCCAGACACTGAAATGCCCCCAGTGCACAGCTGGCTCTTTGTATGCAGCAGCCAGTGTCTGGTTTACAGCATGAATTTGATGGCCATACTCAAACAAGACCAGCAATAAGCCTGGACTTTTCACACCTGAAGCAAAAAAACCCCCAAAAACCAGAGAAAAGCTAAGAGAAGAATTAGAAAAAAACCTAACAATTGATCCACCCAGAACTTCTGAGGCCTAGAAGTATTAGAATCCCAAGTGACAATATCTTCCAAGCCATTAAATATAACAGCCATGCCATATACACATACCAAAAATTACATCTCATAAGCATCCTGCGCAGAAGAGAAACAGCTGTAATGAAAGGGGACACGGGTTTTGAGAGAGAACTGCAACCCTGCTGGTAACACTTGCATGCTACAGGTGTAACAAGAAGTCCTCACACTCACAGAAGATGTAAACACCAGAAGCAACAAAGAGCTTCTAAGAATGAAATCCTGACTCATGTGAATTTGAGAGGAAGAAATCATGTGGCATCAAAGGCCAGAATACCAGGTCCATTTGGAAATTCACCTAAGCTGTTAAAAAAGAGCTCTGCAGTTAAATAATTAAAGCAGAAGTCCCTCCTGAGTCAAATGGGAATAGATCCTGAGTACTGAAAAAAACAGTGCTGTTATTTCTTAAACTCATGAAGATGCACATTCCAACCACCTACATCACCCCCACCACATTTTTTTTTGGTGCAGTTACTGGTTTTCATTGACATAATAATTTATTTGCATTAGATTTCAGAAGTGAAGATGTCATGTGCATGAAAGAAAAAGGAATTTTGAGCCCACATGGTACAATTTTTCATTCACATTAGATAATGCATATGACATCTAATAAAGAAGATAAAAAAGGAACATCTCTTTGTTGAAGTCAAATACACTTACATTTCAAAGAAGAGAAAAAGGATTTGCAAATTTTGCACTTTGTCTGGAGGGTGCTATTGTATATATTCAGTTAATCTCATTTAACAGGCCCAATTTTTTTTAGTTCTCTGGCATGATAACAATTTCTTTCTAGTGTTATTTAATTTAAATTTTATTTTCTTTACAGTTGATGCCAAGTTTTGTGCTTTTTTGATTATCATCCGTAAATGATGAGGACAAGGTGGGTGTTAAGAGGAACAGATGATAAATTGCAAGCTATCCATAAAATTGCAACTTCTAATTTATGTGAAAAATTGAGGTAGGTATGTAGACCAACGTTTAAAAAACAACCAACAAAATAAATAAGAACTTTCAACAAAGTTGACTCTTCTACTACTTTCAAACTGACAAAGCATCCAACAAATCCTACTGAGTAACATGGAGCAGACTGCTTAGTCTTTCTGAATATAATTTCTCGATAATTTCTAGATAATTAAGAGAATTAGATAATTAAGCTTAGGAATCCAAATTTGTGGTTAAGACCATCAGTTTCATATAATAAAACAGGAAACACACAAACAACCCCAACATTTTCCAGTCAGCAATTTTTATCCACTGGAAAAGACATTGACTAGTTTATAGAATTCAAAAGAGGACTATCATTTAAAAGTGTGAGGAAATCAAAACAAAGAATGACACATAGAAACCCCCCTAGACAAGTGAGAAAACACTTCATAGAAGTATGACATAAAGTTAGAGAAAGACTGCTTTAGTCTAAATGATTCTCTGCTGTTTTATCCTGTAAGTGTACAGTGTCCAATGCAACAGGCAAATGCAGCCTTAACAGAATCAACAGCCTTGAAAGCTTTTATGCTTTTAGAGTGCAATGAGCTGTAATATAAAACAAGCTACTATAATGCAGAAAGGTAAAATGTTTTTGAGTGATACAACCATTTATGATGCCACAAATTTCATAAAAATTCCCTGAAAAATGAGAGAAATAGAGCAGTAGAAGTGATTGCATATATAGGGGGTAAATGATCAATGACAGTAGTATGGTTATCACACAAGAAGGTAAAAAGTGGTTTTCAGAGAAGTGAAATTGTTCTGCAGTTGTAGGGGTGAGTAGTATGGCTTCAGTGTGTGCAGGCTTATGGAATTGGCTGGTTCTGTCTGGAACCTTTCACCTCATTTTGTCCATATTAAAGAACCTTACCCCTCTTGCCCACCCAAGTCCCTGAAACCGAGGAGATCTCCTGTGAAAAGCCCTCCTCAGGTTCTCCAGCAGAATCAAAACTTCCAAACACTCTTTTTGACTACTCTTTCCTTGCTGCTTTTACACATCTGGTACACACGTAAGAAGCTTTTGGGGTGAGGCATAGGGAGGTTAGTGGTCTTTATGTTTTAAGGTGGCAGGGAGTCCCTTAGGCACCAGGTATTAATTAACAAACATTTTTAGAATTATTTCTAAATAATAGCTTGACAAAATTCTCCACACATTTACCATTTTAAAGACTGATCCAGTGATCAACTTCTTTTTTTCTCATTCTTGTTTGATTTACAAGAAGCAAACAAAATCTTCCTACAAGCAGCCCTGACGTCGTGGGCTTGGGTAGGAAAATAATACTACCTCATTTTCAGTCTCCAGAGGGAAGGCAGACTAATAATGGCCACATTATGGTCCTGGTCCTGCAAAGCATTTTCTCCATGCAGACATCACTGCAGGATCCTGGCTTGTGCTCACACCATCTGATGGCTGTTTGGTGGCCAGTGTGAGACAAGCAGACAAGTTAGTGAGCTATGTTCATCACACCACCATCAAGTTTTACATTAAGTGGTGTTCTGGCTGGCAAACTAACCTGAAAAGTCTTATTGTAGGTGCTGAATCTGTCTGTTACCCATTCCATTCTCCAGAAAAACAACCCAAACTGACAGATACAAAAACTTTCACTGCTGCCTTAATTCTTTGGCTAAACAGAGCATTTACTTCACTGTGATATAAACATTGGCACTATTTCTAACTATGTACTTCTCTAAATGCTTATAAAAGCTTTGTTAAAATTGCATTGGTTGATCTTAGCCAAAAATGGAAACAAAAGGTATATTCCATTCCTGGGGAAGAGTTGTGTTGTGCTGCAAAGAAAATATAACTGACACTAAGCAATTCTGAAGGGTTTTGCCTTTCTATTCAAGAAGACAGACCGATGAGCTCTCTTCCACAGTAGGAATGTAAGTCTGAATTGCACTGCATGAAATTACACTTGCTAAGCTTATCCGAGAAACCACCTGAAAATGACTTACAACTCAATTTGTTGGGATAAAATAGTAAAGAATTCTGGGATGGTGAAATGAATCTTTCCTGCTTTGAAGTTTCTGGATAGTCTTTTGCTTTTGTTTTTGGTTTTTTTTGTGGTTTTTTTTTTTTACAATAACCATAAAATATAATAAAATATAGATCAATTTTCTCCCTTGAGATTTACAGATAGATTGTTGTTTTCTACTATTTCCAAATTACAAATTATGCACTATATATTTAAGATAATTTATTGAAAATACATTTTTTCAAGAAAACTTCTAAAGCTAAAGACCTAAAACCTTTGGCCATCTAGCTAATGTTCTTGAGAATCCAGATTTTTTTTCTCAGTCCTAATCCAATTCATGACTCTCCTACAGGAAGAAGTTAATCCTTCACCATGTTTGGAAGGTTAATACCAAGCTAGATGGGAAATTTTTGTTAAGGTGTGGAGCAAAGTTTCCTTTTCTCAGTTATGTTTCCTACCTAGTTTTTATACCCTATTGACAATTACTGAATAAGTCATCTTTCTGCTTGAAATTTGGCTCTTTACATTATACATTTCTGTCTAACATAGCTAGTAAACTCATTCTCATTTAACTTGTTCTTTTTTCTTTAATAAATATTAATTTATATTATTTTATTCTTCATGAAATAGCTTTAATTTCAACATTTTTGCCTGGGAATTTTATTTATTTGTTTGTGTGATTGCTCATTTTTCTTGTGAACCCTTAGAAAAGGACCTTCTGACTATGTTTTCAATTTCCTTCTATTAGCTCAAATTATTTCTCAGCCTTTCTCCCAGGCTAAGACACCTACACATTTCACTAAGTGTTAACTCTGTCTCTGAGATACTTTTGTAATAGAACTGACTTGATTATCATGACAGTGTCTTCTGGAACATGAATGACTTTTACCTGAATTTGCTCCTCCTTTTTCCTGTGCTCTTTCAGAACACCGTATTATGTTGCCTTTTCATGTCCCTTGAACTTTTAGCCACCAATTATACATAGTTTCTACTATAAAAATTTATTGCAAGCCTCATTTTAGAAACTCAGAGTTAAGGAAGTTTCCAGAATGATTCCTATAGGCAAATTCCTCCTTTCCTTCTACACTGAAAGAGGGGAAGAAAATTTCACTGTTTTTTCAAGAAGGCATCAGCATTTTGGGACAATTTTTCTTTGCTGTCATTGTGAGGGTATTTGTAGGCATATTGTTTGCAGACAAAAGCACCTCATTGAGTTTTACTCACTACCTATAAAGAAAAAAGTAACAAAATGAATCTCCAAAGACTTTGGGTATTTCCAAGACACAGGCTGTTGGGCTATGGGGCAGTGGATCACTTATAATTAATGACTTAGGCAAAAATAATCCAAATTGAGAGTTTCAGGTAAATAATTTAACTTTCACCAAGTTTAGTGTTGATGATGAAAATGTGAAATGCCACATCCACCATGGTGTCCATGCTAAGGCTGTGGGGAAAACTCTGGAATGTGGAAAAAGGTCTGGCTGATGCTCATGAATGCCCAGCTAAGCTACAGGCAACAGCACGTACAGGGGGAAATAACTCTGAGATATTTTGATGGCAAGTCATGTAAAATAACTAGATAATAATCATTACCTTTTCCACATGAAAGAAATCAGTGTCTTCATGGCAATCTTTTTGTTTCCTTCTTATCTAACCATATTTTATTGGAACAGAACACTACCTATACAATTAAGGTAACTTGTTTTATCCTTCAAAGTCTTTGTCATTTTTACTCAGACTGACACATATGAAAAAGTTTAAATAAGAATCACAGGAAGAAGTAATCAGCTGCTGTCCTCTGCAAAATAAAATATATACAGTTGGTTTAAAAACTGTTTCTTCCCTACAGTGCAAAGCTACAAATGGCCAAGTCAGATTGAATTGCAGAAAGAAAGGGCTCTTTTGCAAAAAAAACTCCAAACCAAACCCTAACTGAACAAAGCTAAATAACAAAAAACCAAAAAAACAAAAAAAAAAGAAGGGAAAAAATGGAAGCTTTATTTTTATCAAATATTAACATTTGTTGCAGCAGCTTAGGCTTTCTCTTTGTGACATCAAAACCAAGACCTTTTGCCTGTGTGCACAATACTTTTGTAGGCTGGTACATCATCACTGCCCCATATGAATGCTTCCCTGATACAAACATGGCCTTGTGCTCCAAAGCTGCCATCTCCTGAAAGTAAAGCATTCTCTGCTTCCTTAAGGAACATCATGAGCTGTGAAAATCAAATCAGACATTGAAAAATGTGTATATTTTTCATTGCACTAAACTAGCATGTGTTCTTCCACCAGAAATGTGAGTTGCTGGGCTTGCATCACAGGCTGGGGAAACCTGCATGTTGTTCAGCAAAGGAAATGAGACTGGCAGAAATAATAGCAAAGCAGCTATGCATGACAATATCACCTGCTTTTTGTGCTAATCATAGTAGAGCTGCCAATTAAAACAATGCCAAGTAATTGTTTAGATGTTGATACTAATTAGTGGCAGAAGAATTGAAAAGTAACTTCTTGTTGTAAAGGTTGGTAATTGATGTTTTGTTCTCTTCTTTCAAGGGTCAGAAACTTCTTGACAGTAGTGCAGCATGGAGAATATTACATGCTGTTTTTAAGGAAACAATTTCTCATCCTTTTTTTTTTAATTTTAACCACAGAAGCAATAAATTCACTATTACACTGTATCTGGAAGGTTGAAATATGTTTACTTAGTAACAGAAACTGATTCTGTAGGACCTCAACTTTGGTCATGCTTTATGACCTTAAGAATAACTTTTAAAAAATTTGCCTCCTTTTCCTAATCAGGGTTGCCCTTCCAAAACAGAATCAGATTACAAGAAAAGTCAAGCAATATTAAACATGGTGCACTTAAGGGAAAAATTCTATAAACAAATGCTATGAACACCTTGAAAGAAAAAATAAAATCTAATAGTTTTTAATTTGTTTGCTTCTACAACCACTAGAACCAATAGAACAACCAGTTCTATTTTTATTTTGTCTTTGAAAAATCCAACTCACCCTTCAGACCATTCCAAATCAGAATGCAATCAGATCAAATTTCTATTGATCAAACCAGATGAATTGTCAGCTTACACAACTTCAACTCCAAGGCAGCCATGGAAAGGAGTAAAAAAAATTAATTTCTATACTTAATGAAGTTTCAATGACAATGAAGAAAGAGCTGAATAGGCTTCAATCAGAAGCAGTAATCCTAAGAGGGCCACCTGATGGTTACATTTAATATGCTAATGCTATTACAGTACATGAAATTTTCTATTCTTCCCATAAAGGTCTTGTTAACAGTAATTAAATGTTAAGACATTCCGCACCGTAAAGAAAAGAGATATAGTGAATTTATTATCACTAGGATCAGTGGAAAACTTTTTTTAATTAGTATTTGAATAGCAAAAGATTGAATTCTCGCTACTCAGGGACAACAAAGCTGATCAGGTCTCTGTTAAATTGCATGCAATCATACCTTCTTCATTAGAATTAGAAACTTCAATATAAACCACAGGTTTTGCTATGCAACAGGTGTCAGGAGTTGATGCTATTCAACAGATGGCAGGAGCTCATACTAACCCTCACTGCTTCCTACCCTCAGCATGTTTTACACCCCAGAGCAGTCAGTGAGTGACCTGTGCTGTTAACTTTGGAGGTGTGTGCCTCAGCCCCTAGTACTGGCCATCAGGAGGTCTCTTGACTGGAGATCACCTGGGATTACACAAGCGGTAGGTCATAAATGCTGAGAAAGCTCTTCCTGAGTAGCCAAAAATGTGTTCACTGCCGAGGGCGCACTGCCGCGGCAGGCAGCTCTGCACGAGATACAAGGCACCATGGTCCTCAGTGTTATAACCCTGGCTCTTCCCCTCAAACTGTGATGGGTTATGGTTTTCAGTCCTGGTCCAGGAGGCCCCTGGTCCATTCTGTCAAAATGACAGGCATCACATTCATGTGAACAGTTCTCCAGTTGCAGAAAAAATATTTTGATAACCTCTTGCAAGTATTTACTTCTTTTTGTAATAGTTGAAGTAAATTCTTTACCAAGAGCAAGCACTAGAATTACACAGCATGATTTCCAATAAAGAATAATTGGATTTGGTCCATAAAACTAATTAAGATTGCCACAGCCTCTTTGGGATCCTAATTCTTGTTTTAATACTTGCTCATAGGATTTCAGAAAACATTCATTTGCAAAGACATTTATTTGCATATACAAATGTATATCAGCTAATTTAAACACAGAAAGGATAATGAGGTCCACTTATTTCTTAAACTAGGTAGAAACTTAAAAGTAAATTCATTCATTTTAATATTTAATGAAGTCCTAAATCAAAACTGATGGTATAGGAATATTACTAGGAATAATAATCCATAAAGCGTATCAAAGATTGTTATTCCTTAAAGTCTTAGCCCCAGTTCCATAGCATCTACCATTGTACAGAAGAACTTGTCAAATATTTGAAGCAAAACTCCAAGAAATTCCAAAGTGCTAGATAAATACTGTAAATCTTCAAGTTTGCTGTGTATTAGCTCAAAAGCTCAAAATTTCAAAATCTGGTGATAGGAGACAATTTCATTAAATAATGGATACTGATGCACAGTTTCAAATGTAAAAATGAGAAGGCTGTATCATGGGAAAACTGATGAACACTAAAAGAATGGTATTTCTTAATATATTTTACCCTTCTAACTTTGGCCAAACTGACACAGAGTTTCTATCCTGTGCAGATGGACAGCAGGAAGATTTGGTCCACAGTTAAAAATGGGTTGTTTCCTTCCTCAAGCATTTTCAACTTCCAACATGGTAATTAAAGTGATTATACTTGGGAACAGAGAAAAATGAACCTACACTGGTAAATTTTGGTGAATCAGTAGATAAATTTTGTATAACAAATATTTTAATCAAACATGAACCAGTATGAGTGACTGCCATCAGAATACAGTTCCTTCACCTGACTTCCAATCAGTAACGGTAACCAAGATCTAATGAAACAGAAATGCCAGTGAATGCCATTGATCTACTTCTAAAATTATCTGAAACACTTGGTAACTTTATTTACAATGAGAGATGAAATATAATTTGTGCAATGATAGGAGAGAAACCCTTTCTCCCCTTCCTTCCCACCCCACCTTCTCTTTCAGCATTTAAACCTGGACAAAAAACTGTGGTTGCTGTAACTACAGCACAATTTGCAACCAGAAAAGAAACTGAGATAAAATATTAGCCAAGATTTTACAAATACTCCTTCCACTCCTGTAACAATTTCTGTATTTAATTTTCTGATCTGTTTGCCAGACTCTAATGTCCTACACCTTCAGTTATGCCACCTCAGGTGGCATCAGTGCCACCAGACACCACCTTTAATCAGGAATTTGGCTAAAACTTGAGTGAAAGAAGGTGTATTATGTCATATGCTAATGTTTTCAAAGAGAGCAGCTGGAGACCCGCGGAACATACTAAGTTTCCTATAATGTATTTCCATAATTTTTTTTTATTTCAGGTCGGTGGAGATTAGATGGGAAAGGATTTAGAAACACTAGACCAGCACTTTTAAGTTAGCTGATTAGGATTTATGGAGCAAGGTAGGAAAGCTGTCTCATTTTAAAGCTGGAGTCAAAATATGACCATGTATAACAGAATTTAATAATGATTAATAACAAAAAACCCAGAGACACTGGTATGTCTCTTAACATTAAATGCCTTCTTGTTCACCCTTACCAAATATTTTGTGGTACTACTCCCATCTATGGAAAACTGAAAGGATTTTAATCACCTTCAGTTTTAGCATTTCTATCACCGAAGAACTTGCTTCTGGAAAAATATCACAACAATGGCATTCTATACAATTTCTGTACAGAGTTTTACAAGAGTTACTTCATGAATCTCTAAGCAGAATATATGGAAACAAGCAATTAATTCATCTAGACTGAGGCAGAAAATCTTGCAGATGCTCTAAAGCTTCCCATTTTTCAAGGCCATTGAGAACTGCTCATTCTTTGTGGGAAACCCAAGCAAAATAATTATTTTCTAATAGCAAAGAGCCTGAAAAAGGAAGGAGTGCAATTTCCAGTGCTAATTTCCAGTGGAAATGTTAAGGGGTCTCCATATATAGCCTAACAAAATTGGCAGAGTTAGCTGAAGATGAATTTTGTGCCATTTGACATAACCAGTCTCACCCTGATTGTTGTCAAAACGCTACTGAGGAGGTGAATGATGGGAAAGCCAGCAAGTTATTTCTTATGTCTCAGCTTTCAAGTCTGGGAGGAAACATGCACATGTATACTTTATACAAAACATGATAATTTAGAGGCTGCTAAACTTGTTTTAAAAGAAATATTTTCTTCTGGCTGAAGTCACATATTTGCTGACATGGAGCTCTAGCATTCCTGTTTGCTTCTATATCCAGTACTTTGACTGTGTTCCAGTTCCAATACTAACACAAGATGCTTTTAAGTGCGGATGAATAGAGCTAGAATAGAAGGAGAGCTACAATTTTCCTTTTTAAGTGAATCCAGGCTGCCATATATCTTGGAAAAATACTGACTTAAGTCTGTCATGTGCCTCTGATCTTAGACCAAACTGATCCATGCCATAGGAAATACCTGCTATATAGATGATTCACTTATTAACAGCAAAAAAGTAATGCATTTTTTTCTTCATAATTTGTTTTTCCATCTCCAAGCAATAAATGAGACAGTAATTCCTCTCTCCCTTCCATTTTTAATAATAAATAATAACCTTCTGACCCACATCCTACCCACAAAAAGTGACCTGTAATTATAAACCATTGGCTACTCAGAAGTACTATGTAAGTCTCCACAAATTGTGATACTTTCAGCCCCACTATGTAGTATAAAAATTCAAGCCACATTTCCTTTTATATTTTTTTTCTCCCCAAAACCCAGGGAAATAGGAAATGCGAAAGAAAACTTCAGTCAGAATGATCAACATTTTGATGTCCTTAGAAAACCCAACTGATGTTTGAAAATAAATTTGAAAAAAACCCTGAAGCTTCTGTACTCAAAATTTGTACAAGAGTTCTTCAGACATCTGAGAGATTTCTTAAACAGGTTTTGTTAAAAATACATGAGTAGTTTAAAATAAATGCCAAGAAGTTTGAAAAATCCTCAGATTTGGAAATTAGACTAATGAAAATAGTATGTGCTCAGATAAATAACTATCTTTCACATTTGTAGTAAAATGGGATTTCTCACGGAGTACCTATAGCATAATGTTCTTCAAATTTTTCATTATTTGAAGATTTAATAAAACTTCAGATAAATCACTCATTCAGACCAGGCTTTATCTGTAGTAAGTAAAATTTAAGTTTATAGTTCAGTTTTTCTTGAAAGATGGCCCTGGAGACAGCAAATAATGAAAAACCACAAGGTTTCACCCACAGCTGAGCAATTCCTGTAGCCAGCAATAAGATATATGGCTGAAATTTTTATATTTTAAAAGTTCAATTTATATGGGTAAGAAATTGTTGATTTTCCATGTAACACTCAAGCTAAGGTTGTGTGGCATTTACAATGCTGAAGAGTTTCTGACTTATCATCACATTTTTTATTTTTTTTAAAAATTATAACCTCAAGATTTATAGCAGCTTTCCCCCTTGGTTTTCACGTATATAAGAGTTCATTTAGTTACAGACCCATAAGAGTTCTCTAAATTGTGCTGTACATTGGTTTGGAAAGAAAGATATAGAAGAACTTCTTCTTTGATGCATTCTTTAACTATTAATATCACAAATATCTGATGGTGACATCCGTATCACTGATTCAGCCAAATGACTTCCTGTAGAGATTACCCAACCCTTGGCGTTCTAAAGATATTTCTGAATTTAAAGATCCTCAAAAGTAGTCTTTTGTATACTTCTACTGCTTGCATATAGTATCTGAAATTTGGAAGAGATTAGAAAAATATCTGTGGCTATCTTTGGGAAAATCTGTTTGGATTTGGACTGAGCTGCAAACAGGGCAATGTTATCTTACACTACTCAGCAGTGGGCTTGCTAAACTACTGGGGTAGACATTGTGAACACTCTGAAGGAAACGTGCCTCAGTCTCATGGAGGCTTCTGTTCCATATATACATATGGTTCATATAAACTTTATCACAGCAAGAGCCTGGATGTCTGAACCAAAACTCTCTGCCGTACTGTAATAAGGATTGATATGCACCGTAACTTTATTGCATACTGAAACTTTAAGAAAATGAAGGAGAAGTATTTGGAAGCTAATTGAGAATTTAGTCACAAATCACATCTGTTACTTTGGAAAAAATAGATGGATATATGGTAATTCTATAGATAACAGAGTCTATCTTTTAAAGAAAAGGGAGAACATAATACAACACCCTTATATTAACATTGGATAAGTAATTTGCTGACTTGCTGATTTGTATTGATGGACAACTTTGAAAGGACTCTGATTTTTTTTTTATTTTTTATTTTTTTATTTTTTTTGGTATTCAAGTGGGTTTGAGACAAAAGCAAAATCAATCAATTTTGACAGTATCAGCTCTGAGCCAGATTCTGTTACCCTGGATGCAGGTGCCTTTTTTAGCAAGTGGTCCAATTGATTTTAATGGTATTAGTTGCCAAATAAGAAGCTCTTCAGACTAAATGGGATATCAGAAGTCACCTTCCATAACTGAGAACAAAACAAAAAAAAATGATGACTACTAGAAATTTCATATATGCTGAAATACAAAATGAAGGTCTTAAAAAAACCATAAATGCTCTTGTGTAAAGAGGAATACATTTTTTTTAAAGTAGCCTTTTAGTCATTTTATTGCTTTATTTCTTTTGAGCACTACAATAAACATGGATGAAATGACTTTTCAAAAAGCTATGACAGGAAAAAAAATAAAAGGAAAAACCAAACCCTGCAATTCATAGCCTTAAATGTGGGTACACTTAAAATATACTTCATATGAATCAGCATTTATGAAAAAAAAACAACTTTGCTTTTTACTGGGAAAGTCCCTATTTTTTTTTTCTTTTATTCCTTAAAGAGACATTTCTTGCAGATGAATTGCTGTCAGTGGTGTTATTACCAAAAATAACATCTCTGTAAACTGGCATCAGAGGGTGGTGAACCAATTAGCACTATGAGATGCTGTGGAAGTTTAAAACCAAATGTGGCAATAACCATCTGGGTAGACAAAATATTCTTTTTACCTGCGGGTCCTTGAACATGGCAATAAACATATGGCAGAGAGAGCTGGGCTTGTTCAGTGCATTTCTAATAAAAATCTAGGTGACAGAAATATGCCATGATAGGTGTCATAGAAACTAGTGTAATGACCTTTCACATCTGGATACCTCATTTCTAATTAGGAATGAATAAGATATAACAAGGTCAGGTGACACTAACACAGCATATTACTTGTATATGGATGAGGCATTTTGATGAAAAACTTCCAAAGCATTTTTGCCAATTATCTTACCTAACTTCGTGTGACAGCAGACTGTGTCCCCTTGAAAGAGGTTCCAGATGTGAAAGGCCAGAACTTTTAAGTATGCGGCTTATTCTTTTTCCAGATCTTTGTTATCTCTGTATTAATGTCAAATTTGTTCCCTCCACTTTACAAACCTTTTGAAATTCTGCTTTCAAAACATGACACTTGTTCAAGCTGTTTACACCTCTCCAACAGCATGAGCACGTTTCACCAGCCATAACACCAGATGGCCAGATCCTGGCTCTCTTATTCAAAGTCTATTTGTGCAGTCAGTCTCACTGAAACAATATTTTATTATTATCAACTTCCTTAGTCTGCTTCCTTAGTTTATAACCTCCCCAAAAATTTACAAGGGAAAAAGGGTATTTCTAGACCTTTGCAAAACACATGAAAGGTCTGACCCCCAGGAAGAGAAGCATATTCTGCACCACCACACACTTAAATAGAGGAGCTTATCTCTACCTGCTGGACCAAGCTCAAGCATGGTAAGGGAAACAGCTGCTTCTTTGCAAAACTTGACACCCATAAGGCCAGCCCTGGCTGTAGGGAGTGGGTTTGGGCTGCCTGAGGCAGCTCCTGGTAGCCAGCACTCATCCTCCACAGTAATGCTCGTGCAGCAGGAGGGGAAAGTGGAATGTCCGTGACAGGTCCTGACTCCGGGCACCAGCAGGTGATAGCCAGCAGTGCCTGGTTTCACATCATGCACCTTTTCTGGGGATTCTGGGGACACACTGGTGTTCGTTCTCTTGAGGGAACACAGGTGCAGCTAGGCAAGTGCTGCATTAACTGGTTCCTCTGATTTTGTGTCACTTGCAGTTGTCTGGATTTAATGGATCTCTTGCATTGGGAATTTTCTGAGTTTTCTTCAGTCACTCTTTGCTGTGAGATGTCAATTAAAAAAATAGAGAGAAAGAGAAGAAAAAAAAAAAGAAGAGGCAGAGAGATGGAAATCGTGCTTTGAGAAATGCACCAGTTTGCCTTTAAGGGCACTCAAACAAGGACATTATTGACTGAAAATGATAATTCTTGCTCTTTTTACATTTTCAATCTAAAATGTAGATTTAAACAAATCAGAATATTGGCATGCTCAACTCTACCGTATCTCCCATTCTGACTAATTTCTCACATGCTTTTATTACAGTTTAAGATCAAACACAAGTCACCTTAATACACAGCTGAAAAGAAAATACATTTTGGCAGTGAACAAAATAACAGAAGAGGAGAAGGATGTTGTGATACATTGAAACCCACAGCATGTTCACGATAACACGCAAAGGTTCATGGCTTTAGTGAAATCATTCCAGTGACATATACTAGGAATTCTTCAGGCCCTCCTGGCTACCAGGGCACTGCTGACCCATATCCAGCTTGCCATTGACCACGGGGACTCTTCAGCTAGAAGATAAACTCTGGAACTGGGAGCATAATGCTGTCATCTCAGCTAAATAACCTTTTGTTATAAGTGTACCAGACAGCTTCAGGTGACACCAAACCAGAAGAAACAGCTCATGCAGCACTCCCATGGCAGCACTTACGTTCCCACTCAAGGACAAACAACAAGGAAAATGTAATATATTAAGGAGCTCTCTGCACCATATTTAAACACACCTACAGTGTAAGAAGTGTAGAACTGGGATACCTCTCTTTTTAGAAATTCAGTTTTATGAATGAGCTTATGCACAGAAATATTGAGCTACTAAGGCAGCTATTTTTAAACAAGTCATGCTTTTTTTATGACTTCCTGCTTTTCTTAAGACTTCCAATATGAAGTTAAGGCTTTGGAAAAAATACGAACTGATGCATCCTTGTTTCCTTTACATCACTTACTGTCACACTTCTGCCTACCTATTTTTACTTTCTTTCATTTTTTCACTGAGTAGTAGCTGAAATTTGTTTCACAGGTTTTTTTCCTGGTCACAGGACCAGGGATTATAATCATGAGGATGGTGAAGTGTCTGGCATATTGCAGATACTGCAAAAATAATAACTGCAATAACCAGCATTCTGTGTTGAAATCCTGTTTCATTTCAAGTTCTCAGACGATGCAAAACTGCATTTTGTATGTTTGCTTTTAACACATCTCTATCTGCATTTCTTCTAAATTTTCAGATTTGAGATGCAATGATGCCGCTGACATGGTTATCCTGCAAATGAGTCTGCAGGTCTCAAAAGATTTGCCTGCCCTGACTACATAAATACAGATTAGTAAAGAACTAGAAAAAGACAGATAAGTTCACTGCCCCTGGCATTGGCAAATATGTCCCTTTGGTACATCTATTAAGGGAAATGTTTTCTTTACAAAGGAAACTTGTGTTATAGGCATACAGCAAAAGATGGAAATACTACAGGTCAGACTTGAGCCTCTGTCTGTGGTGAGGCCCAAAGGTCAATCAGGAGTCAGTTAAAGTTCTCTCCTCCATGTCACCAATGCTCTGACCTATTTCACTTTGTTCTGAGCAATGACAGTTACTTCAAAGATTAACCAACAAGGGAAGACTTCTAATTTCACACAGTCAGCACCCCGAGGAGGAGAGGTCATGATCCATTCACTTTCCTCCTCCCAGCTCTACCATGTAGGGAAAAAGCATCCTCAGCTGGTCTCAGACCATCACCTCTGTTATGAAGATTTTCCTCCTGACATAAACGAAATTCAAGAGACCAAGAATGATGTTTGCCTTAACTCTTTATTTTTCTATTATCTTCTGCCATATTGCATTGCCTTGCAATTAAATGATCACGATCATGAAGAAGATGCAAGATGGAGTTAAAAAAAGTCATTCAAAAGCTATAAATATAAATATAATCAACAACTGTTCTTTTCTGTTGAAGAGAATAATGAAAAGGAAAAAGAAAATTGATAAATATAGCCTGATGATTTCCTGCAGATTTTAAAAGAATGATGTTAAAAATAGAGTATTTATTTTTTTCATAGGTGAAAAAACTACAGACTTTTCTCTGTGCTTCATGAGACCAGAACAGCAGATTCTGTGAGACACAGTGATTCACATAAATCTTTCTCTGTTTCTAGTAATAGTTAAAGCTTTCAAAGTGCCCCAAAACTGTAGTTCCAGTCCTTGAGCTTCTGCAAGGTTCCACCCTCATTAATTGTTATTAAGTTGCTCTTAATGGCCTATGATGTTTCTGTCTGTGTGGAACAAGAGGGTGATGCCCAAGAAATAAAGAAGGGAGAAAATGTTTGAAAATATCCAATGAAAAATTCTACAAAACCATTCAGAATAATCTAAATCAAAGTCATTTAGGAATCTAAAACCCATTCAACATTGAGAGATTAAGCTTCAAGTTACTGCAACATTTTTGGAAATTATATTCAATGTCCAAATGCACCAGGCTATTGCTGGATTCTCCAAAGAGCTAGTGGTGAAACACAGCACAAACATCATGAAACTCCAGTGCTGGGCCTACCCTTCCTTTGGCTTTTGGAAATTCTTGGAGAGAGGGATAATAATGCTGCACATAGTGCCACATGTGACCATAATAAGAGTCTAATCTGACTGAAATTCAAGACTAATTTTAACCCAAATCTGTTCTTATGTATTTTTAAACATTTTAGTCAGAATGTCTGACATGTTTCAAATTCCATTTTCCAATTAATACTATAAAAAGAGGGAAGGATACTGTATATGTAGTTAAGATCATTATTTTGGGTCACAATAAATATTTTAGATTAACTTTTCCTAATTTAATACTTTCTTTCTTTCTCCCCTGAATTTTGTAAGTATGCTGCTCCTAGCTGATGATCATCACATGACCTGTCATGATCACATTTACTTCAGTTGATCAGATGATGTTGTACAGAAAATGGTACACTGTAATGATATTTAGAGATGCCAGACCACTGTAAAGGATATTTTTGATGTTTCCCCCTGTGCTGTAGAAAGGCAAGTACCAGATTTACTGTTTTAAATTTTCATTTTATATGTAAAACCATTACTTTGTGTAATAATAAATAGTCAGCTGTGAGGACTAGCTTTTTATTTGTTTACAGAAATGATACCACATATTAAACAAGTTCATACTCATTTTTACTCCTAATGTGGATGTCGATTTCTTTACATAGCTGTATTTTTGTTCACATTCCCTTCTTGCATCATCCAAGTGCAGAACACTGACATTAAAATCCACTAGCTTCTCCATAGCATACTTTTTGCCTTAGTCACATTTGTCAACATCACTTTTTGTTCTATCTAAAAATTTGCATTCAATTTTCACTGCTGCAAAAAGGTGTTTCAGTCAAAATACCTCGAAGAATAGGCTGCTGCCATGGTTGTGAAACAGAAACAGCTCTTCAGCCCTTAACCTGTCTGGAGAATGTGACAACATAATGTACCTATTAGTGTAACTTCTGACCTTGATGTTTATGCACTGAGACCTCAATGGACAGCAGAATAGTTACATCTTCATCTTACCAGAATGGATTCATAGAAATACTTACTGAATTTACTAAAAAAAAATAAAAATTCAAAGATTGTAAATGCAGTAGTCTCTTTTCAAAAGTAAATTGCATTGGGCAAAGAATCCAAGCAACACTTCAGGCTGGTGTTTGGATTATTTTACACACCACCCTGAAATCTTAATACAACATGGGTGGAGAGAAAAAAAGAAAGAAAAGCTCTGTTCTCTTTCCAATATATGGATCCCACTTCATACTTTGGAATGCCTTACTGATTAATTAATAGTACTTTATGTGAAGGGTTTTGATTGATTTATGTCCTTTCAATCATTTAAAGATGATGTTGTGAATTTCCACATTCACACAGAGCATTTATGACTTGATTTCACCCTGAAAAAGACCTGGAGAATTCAGCGGTTGTACAACACAACACAGAGCAGCTGAGCCTGATAGAAACTGAAGAACCTCCTGAGATGCAGAGCCTGAAAGGCTAAGGTTCAAATCCCACATGACCATCAGTTTTATGAAGTAAGGTTTTTTTTGTCTCTGCCTAATGACTTTATCTTCCTTATAAAATAGAACGGCTACAAAGCTAAGAAGCAGTGAATGTATCGTAAATCTCTTATTCAGGCAGTGGACAGTGAAATTTTGGTGCCTCTGAGTTCAGATTCAGACACAGCAGGGGTCTGCATTATTCTTCAAAGTTACAGTTATTGTTCAAAGAAGTCATACATCCTTTTGGTTTCTATGCCTTACCTTGTGTTACTTCAGCAAAATCTTTGTCAAAATCAGTTCCGTTAGGGCAAAAGAGAAAAACGATTCACCAAAAAAATTCTCATCATGGAGACACAAAAATACCTTTGCACAGAAATACTTTGTGGAGTGAGCAAAACAGCTTCTCTCACAAAGCATATTTACTGTATTTCATTAAGTGCCATAGCCAGACTATATTCCTAAAGATCTCTCTTTGGCATTTTTCAAGTGTGGAACTCCACCACTGTATGTGTTGGGTACGTTTGTTCTTGCTGTTCTCAATTTTACTTTTGTTAACAGCATAACATAGGAAAATTCTCTGCTAAAGCTTAGTTTTCTTCACATTTCAATGTCAGATTTGAAGTCCCTATGCTTATGGTTTCCTTATTGTATTTCTTTACTTCCAGCTGGGGATCAGGAAATGCTTGGTAATAATTATTTGCAAAAAAATATCAGAGAGAGAATAGCATATAGCAAATAAAACAAACAAAAGACTGACAACAACAAAAACAGCAAAAACCACAAAATGCAAGGCATAGAGAAGGATGAAAAATTGATAATGTGCCATCTAAAATGATCAAGTTGTCAAGGATGACACTGATATAAATTCCCTTGTTATTGCAGATGAACCAGTATAATACCAGGGGACTGAACATGAGCCAGATTTGATTTGTCAACTTGTTGCTATTATTTTGACAACATTTCAGCAAAATTGTCACATCTGTCGAAATTCTGTTAGAAAATTAGATGTAGCAAAGAACACCAAGCAGCCTTATTTTCTCCTACTGGGTGTGCTGGGATTTTCCTTCGGTGAGTCATCAGCCGGCAGCAACAATGAAGTGTCACAACAATCACAAAGATACCATCTGGTTAAGGGAGATGATCCAAGAGCAAACATGTATCTTCCTAAACATAAAACTCATCAGCATAAAAAAAAATATAAACACATACACACACAAGTGCATGGCTTTTCATATCTATCTATCTATCTATCTATCTATCTATCTATCTATCTATCTATCTATCTCCTATCTCTCCATCTCTCCATCTCTCTATCTATCTCATCAATTCTTGCAATGCTATCAAAACACCAAGATAGCAGCAATTACAAAACTTCCTCTATGGATTTCTATCATCAGCTAAAGCCACAGATGATATTACTTGAGCTTTGTATCACGAGAGCTCATGACATTTGGAAATATGGGATATGTTTTTCATCACATGGTGCCTGTCACACCTGGTGCTTGCAGAAAATAGGGTTTAATAATTAGAATGCTTCCATTTCTTTCAAAGTATTTTTAATAAATACAGACACAATGCACGGCTCTGCCTTGGCAAGAAGTCCTCCAGAGACCTAACAGACTACAGGATGATTATTGCAATAGTACTTATCTAGATGACCTTTATATTTTTTTTTCCTTTTTCCCTTACTGTGTATGTGGAAGTTCTTGTCACATTTGAAAGAAATGAAAGAACATCGTTAAGAAAATCTAGTTCTCCTTGCCACTTCTGGAAGCAATAGTGAATGTCCAAAAATGTAAAGTTTTGATCAGTATGGTTCTAGAGTGATAGAAAAACATTTCTGATGTGTTTTCTAAATTAAAAATGACAAGGAATAAATTAGGAAAAAAAGTCAATGATAGTTTCTGAACATGCAAAGTACAGCTCAAGGAAAGAAATTCATTGCAATTCATGAAAATATTGACAAGGAAAACATTATTACTTAAGATGTAAAAATATAGATTACCAATATACCTCCTACAGTCTTGTTTAAAACAAATTTAATTATGCAATGTATGAATAGCAATAAAAGTTTAGATAGAAGCTTAAAATTATTTTTCTTTCATTTATACAATCCAGATCTTTTAAAAATGACATAATAAAAAGAAATGGTCATTAGCTGAAAAATAGTGCATTGTTTCTAGCACATACTCAATCTGCTATCCATAATAAATTAGCACAATGGGCCTCTTGAAGTAATTCCAGAAGCACTGCAGGAATCTACTTTCTCTGACCAAAGTATATCTTTCATATCTATTCTTTTGTCTTCCTTTACAAAGTGAAATATGGTTTATGTGAATTGGGGTTTGTACCTGTAGACGCAGAAGGAGTTCCTCCAAAAGCAAAAATCCCAGGAGGAGTGCTTTAATGACAATACAATAATTGTAAATATTTTATTTATTTATTTATTTATTTAACCTCTGTGCTTTTTGTTTTATTTAAACAAAAGGCTTAGATATGAGCAAGACTAGGGCTAACAAACTTCTGCCTAAATATTTACTGTGTTTTCTTGGTGATTGTCTCATACAGAAGGAAATAAATGCTACTGTTCTCTGCTAAAATTGTCTAAAATATATGCCAGTTTTTTTATCTGTCTTTCATCCAGTATTCAAGTGATCTGTGGCACAAGAGTGGAAAAATTATACTTGGCTTCACTTGGATATAAAGTGAAATATAAACATATCTGCTCACATAGGCATATAGCACACAGCTGAACTTTACTGAACACTCCTCTCTGCAAAAAAAAAACAAACCAAAAAAACCAACCCCAAACCAAAACCACCCAAAACCTCAACGTGTTGCAAAGGCATTTTCCTACTGTCTGTCCTACTTATATGGCAAGCTGGTCAATTTCTCTTTCAGTAATTTCTGATGAAACTTTTAATTTTTTTCCTGGGTGGACACTCTGATATAACCTTATGCTATGATACCAATTGCTAACAAAATACAATGCCACAAACCAGTCCTTTTACATCTAGCATGATGATTTTCACTCATACATATGAAATTGATTACTAATGATTGATACTAATTCAATTTAAATTTTGAGACTACACTTGATGATTTTATTAAGAACAAATTAATTTTCTCCACATTAATTAATAAAAGAAAAAGAAAAAAAGAAAAATCCCTTTGACCCTGACTCTGAACACAGGTACTATGAACATATCGCAAAATCTAAGCTTGTTTATGACACCTAATGGTACCTAAGCTCCACTTGTTCTTGCTGAATTCTCTGCAAAAGTTGCTACAGAAAATATTTATGATTGTGGTAATGTTAGTACTCTAAAATAAAAAGATCTTAAATTATGAGAAATTTAGCTGTATTTATCATCAGTCAGATAGTACACAGTAGGTCAGTTTCTGTCTCTTGCTCTCTGCCACGTGCACACAAACATACACTTATAAAAACATGTTCTATTTTGAAAATTCAGCCTTAAAGAGTCCAGGTGTAAAGAAGAAATAGTCATAGATATGATGAAATATGTAACAATTTCTTCACAAAAATACAACTTCAACAATAGGCTACAACTTGAACATTCACCAGCCATAAACAGAACAATATCAAAGCCAAAAACCCATCAAAATGTAGTCTTTAATGAAGTAAGCACACTGAAAATGAAACACATTCAGAAAAACCACGTGTTTTAAAATGGAACGCAAATCATGTTTTCAAATGTGTTTCATCATTGGAGCTAGATGAGGCATAACTGATGACAGAACTTAGTTTTCTGTATTCAGTCATCAAAACTATGGCACTATGTCTGTCTCTTCATTGGGAGTGAAGATGAGTGTGGAATGAAAACAAAGCTTCAGATCAAAATGAAAGAGAAGTGATATCACATAGATAAACTTGTCTTGGACATGTCAGTACTTGCTATTTCATTTCTCTGATATGAAGGATGGATGAAGTAAAACCAATTTTGGTTGTCAAGGGCTGCCACAAAATGGAGAGAAACAAGATGAACAACAAAAAGATGTCAAAAATAGGTCTATCAATAACACTAACTTATTTTACACATACACAGTAAAGCCCCATCCAGCTTCCAATTTCACATAAATAAAACACCATTTCATTTCTGGTGGTTACTGTAGTGGCTGAAGACATGTACTGCTTCACCCTCCTTCTCAAACTACAAGAATCACCTATTTGAGTATGTTCACATTCAAACACTACATCTGTATGGTCTTGAAATTTTTAATAACTTGCAGTAAAACATTCTTCAACTAGGACCCAGCTGACAAGTTTTTTTTGAAGAACCTGCACAAAGCTGCTGTTGAAGGCAATAGAAACTTTGGCTGCTCAGCATCTTTGAAAGTCTGTTCATATAATTTTATCGCTCATTTAAATATAAGTCCTGCAAAAAGCAGGAAGACTGTCCAGGCAAGAATATAAATATTCTGAACAAACCTATACAGGGTTTGGGAATTTATAGGAAATACATTTAAATTTAACACATAATCTGAAATATAGCCATAAATACTGAAGACAACCCTGTACTGAGCTGTAAGAATGAGTGAAATTGTGATAGAAGCAAAATTAAAGAGCCCGTAAGAGAAAAAATGGGAGTGTAGGGAAACAAACAAAACCCTTACTATGTGAAAAATCTGCTGAAACACTGTTTCTATAAAAATTCTACTGTAATAAAATACTGCCCTTTACCTTCACAGTAAACCTTATTTTGGAAAAAGTATAAGCCTGTTGTTCCTGTATAGGCCAAGAATCTCTTTAATTCTTGTTTCATTGATAATTGACTAAGTCATATGGAATTGACACATGAATTAGATCTATACAGAATGTGTCTTTAACATCAGTAAAACACCTTACAAGTTACAAAAGAGAACAGAACGAAAACTGAAATAGCAAGGAGTGTGGAAAAAAGTGTGTTGTTTAGACAGAATTGCAATAAAACCAGTTGAAATAGTAGAGACAGCCACATGCAATCTGACCTACCTCCCTATACTGTGTTCATACTGATTTTCTCAGCAAAAGGACTACCAACAGCTCCAGTCAGTACCTGCTGAAGTGATTCTGCTAAGTCTCAAATCCTTGCCCACAATGGTTTGATCCAATCGAGTTGGTAGGAGCGATAGATGGCCTGGCATTCTCCTTCTATAACATGCTGCAGAAAACTAAGCAACTCTTTCAAAGGCTTTGCTTTTCCTGGTTTGATAAGTTGTTCTCTTCAGAAAATAAAAGTACGTTTATTAAATCAACTGCCCTCAGAACAGATACAGCATATGACTATATATCAAAAGCAAATGTGCATGTAATAAAGGAGCTCAACCTAGAAACTCTCATGATTTTGAAAAAAAAAATCCTTCTTACACAGAAAATAGGTGTCCTTTCAACATAGGAATATAATATAAGAGATATATCTAAGGGGATAAGACTTCATATTGTCCTTGAGGATCAGGAAGGGAAGCTGGTTTAAAATGTAACTCCTACAAGGGGAATAAATTACATGATTAAGAAGAAGCATATGCCGAATCACTGATGCTGTTTGCTCTAAGTTATAATGAATGTATCCATCCCCTGCTGCCTAAAGAAATTAAATTAAGAAGTTCCCTTTCCATCTGAGTGAGCGAGAACAGTGTTTTCTCTTTCTTTTCTGCAAGGAGAATGACAACTGCTCTAGAGACCAAATAAAGCAGTGCTGTTGGAAAAGTGTCCATTATTCCAATAAATACAATTGGAATGTATGGGTTTGTAGCTGCCTCATTTTTCATTAGGTCATGCAAGGAAATTCAAAAGGCAGCAAGTGCAACCCCTTCAAATTTGAAGGCATAAGAACTCACCATGATAGGATATTTGGAAGAGGTTTAGAAGTTTAAGGTAGCATAGAAAAGCTAATAAGACCATTTTGTTCAACTTTTTTTCCAATTTTCTTGAAATAAGGTTGTCTAATAACTGTCACACTCCACCTAAATTGTAGGATCAAATATGAATCTTTAACACATGAGCAAGCACAATGGTCTTGGATTTTTTTTTCTGCTTTATCATAAGCTACAATCTTATTTTTCTTTCACTGTCTTGTTGATGATGAATGGAGAAAATATAAGGACAAATGGAAAATGTCATTCTTCAAGAAACACAATTTGGAATGGAATTAGTAAATTGGACAACACTAGCTTTAATGTGAACCTTGATTAATCCTCTCTGTCCTTGCATGTGTCCCTTTTCCTAGATATTATCTCCTTCACTCTTTGAATTTCTTCATTTTCAGCTGAAATAGTCTCAACATGAGTGTTTTAGGCACACTGTATCAATGTTTCTTTTTGCCAACAAAGTTTCACACAATAATCAGGAACAATTTAAAAGCATTTCCTGTTGACATTTAGTTCAAGGAAACACAATGACTCTTCTCAAAAAGCAAGCTGGAGGAGATACTGAAATAGATAACAGTATTTCAGGGTAGACAACTTAAAATGGAAATAAGGCTACTTCTTGGGACAACAAAGTGGAAGCAATTTGTGTTTCACTTTGCATAATCAGTGTGCTGATACTGCACCAGAATTCGAAGCATTAATTCAGGCATCTGAAACTGTGTAAATGTCAAATGAGAGAGATGGACATGTCCAGGTTTGATATATCAGTCGGATATTAGGACATCTAAATCAACTGAGAGAAAATCTGAAGAATCTTCTCCAGGCTAAACACTATTTCAGATTAGCAATTTGTTTGGCAATATGTTTTAAGATTTAAAAATATTTGAAAACATTACCTTAGGTTTTATTGTTGTGTTAATATATTTCATTTGCCTAATGATAAAAATCTAGCCTGGGAAGGAAGTCACCATGGATCAAAGCTCTCCCACCTCTGAGGCACCACACTATTTTGGAAAATAGCTTTAAAAGGAACACCACTTAAAAATAATTTAGATAGAGAAATATCTTAAATGTGGAAGTCCTTTCTTTCTACTGAATTTAAATTGAACTGAAGCCTTACCAGGCTGGTGGGGAATGTTTGGAGATCTTACTCAAATTGGGGATTTTTCCAGTAAATAACTTTTCCATCGCAAAGTGCTGAGTTATCAAAACTGAGATCTCTTGCTTTAGGAGATCATACTGGATCTGGCTGAATAGAAGATAGAATTCTTCACAGTGGCCCATGTAGCGCTATATTTTGGATTTGAGGCTGAAATAGTGTTGATGATACACCAGTTTCAGCTATTGCAGAGCAGTGCCTACACAGCATTGAGACTTTCTTTGTTTCTCATGTTGCCTCACCATCAAGAAGCCCAGGTGTAGAGAAGAGGCTGGGAGAGAACACAGCCAGGACAGCTGACCTCAGAGATATTTGGAGACTGGCTGTGCATCAGTTTGCCTGTGGCAGGGGAAGTGATTGTCCTTTCAATCTTTCTGTTTGGTCGATTTTTTTAATATTTCCATCTCTTATTAAATTGCCTTTATCTTGACCCAAAAGCATCCTTATTTTTTCCCTTCAAACTGTTGCCTGCATTCTGATTGAGGACAAGTGGATGAGTGACTGAGTAGGTGAGTTAATGGCCGGGGTTAACTCAACACATTGATAAAATGGTTATAGCAAGATCATTTTAAGGGCAAAGATAAGGTTTTGTAGCAAAATAAAAGCAAGGGTTTATTCCTTTTCCAGCTAGTTCTGACAATCTCTCTTCTGATTTTTTTTTTTCTAGTTCATATGTTCAGATAAACACTGTCAAGTGCAGAAAAAACATAAGATAAATTAATTCTAACTTTCAGAAGCTAGACAGCTATCTTGAATTGTGGAAGTAAAGGCTCAATGCCTACTCAAGAAAAGGGTTCATTACTTATCCGAGGTGGAATAGTTCCAATGGGAGAGGTTGCAATTTCCTTTCCTCCCTGATTATGCATTTCATTTGGAATGAAGAAGGCATAGGACAAAGTACATAGATAACAAATCAGTCCTTCTCATTCATACAAATTCACTAATCTAATGAGAAGATAAGACTGGAGAAAGTTTTTTACATCTTGAAACTTTGGCTTGACAGAAAGCTATTTGTTCTCCACCTATACTGTTATCCTTCAGCAAAGTATCTCCCAGATCCTTTGTAGGGATATTGAAGTTTCATGGGATTCTTTAGAATGAAAGGTATTATAAAACAAAATAATTACATAATTATCTGAACATAAAATACTCTTACTCAATTCTTATTCAATTGAACTTTGAAAAGTGCAAAGGACAGAACTGTGGATGTCCTTGGACCTGGATGGTCCTTGCATAGAAAATTTAATTTTCTTTGAAGGTCTTTCTTTTCCCTCAATGTCCCTTTATTCAGAGTTAATTTAAGACATACCCTGCTGAAATGCAATGGAACAATTCTATCTCTAATGGTGTCTTTGAAAGTTATGAAATGCTGCATAGCCCTCAGCAGTCTTCAGTAAATCTATTTTACTGTTCCTTGTAGATTTATCATTCTTCACTTTGTCTAAATAGGTATATGAAGAGCTGAAACACACATACATAGAAATGTTCAAAACTTTGGCACTTCCTGCAACCGAAATGTTCAATGGTAATAATCCAGGCAAATATGTGGAGTTTGCTTGACATACCCAAGTAAACACTTGGATTAAAAGTAAATCAACCAAAACTAGACAGTTTTAACTGGATCTCACAGAAGGAAAATTTCTATATTGGGAATTAAAAGTCCACTAAGGACACAAGCTTACAGAGATGGGTACAAAATATTTTTTTTGTATGGTTATATTTAGATAACGCTTCTTAAGAAAGATGAATATTTCACAGAAGCAGAGAATATGATGAGCTGGAAAGGACCTAAAAGGATCATTGATTACTAAGTCAGTTTAAGGCAATTTGTGTAAATTAGAAGTAAAATGAATGTATGTCTTTGGACATTCATAGATATACTATCTCCACTGTACATTTATACCATATTCATACTTTGGTGAGACAAGTGTTCAATCCTGAATACAACCATTTTTAAGAGTAGATAAGGTCTGATCTGGTATTTAACGAAAATGTAACATGAAATGGACAACAATTTAAAAGTGATCTGGATAATATTTTGATCTACATAAACAAGCAGCTGACAGTCAGACCTTGGATAGAGATTAAATAATCAGAGCTCTCTGGGCTTAATATTCATATAAAACATGCTGAGACTACCTAGGTTGACTCTTGGGTTTGCATGGTATCCCAGCCTTTGCTGCAAAGAAAATATTCAGACTCAAAATTTTATCTGATTATCTGGATGCCAGATTGTTCCACTTTTATTTTTTCTCTTCTCAGGCATTCTGTCTTGTCCAAAGAGAAAAGAAATGCCACAAATTATATCAGGTATTAGTACTGAAGTTATTAGCAACACATAGAAATCTTTTATCTTGATACGGTATGCACTGTACAATACAAGTGAAATATTTGGGAAGAACACTGAACTACATTTAAATGGCCTAAGAACAAGGATTGTAATAATGGGGAATTCTCATTGGCAAAAATCTAATGTAGTGTTATAATTGCTTCATTAAATATATGATTTTTATTAAAATATCAACTAGTTTGAAATAAAGCTACAGAGATGCCTTAAGAAATAACTTTGTTACTGTTTGGATTTTATCATGTGAGAAAATTTATGATGTTATTTTCTCATCACTTTTGTTGACCCACAACCACCTTTCCAGAGCTATTTACACAGGAAAGCTAAACAATGATCTTTTAAGTTGAAATCAGAGTTCTGTAAATTAACTAGCTGTGTTTGACTGTATGTTGTTCCATCCCTTTAGAGCAAACAGTATCCTACTGTAGGACTTCTAAATGAGCCCTTGGCTAGAAAAGGATGTCCAAGGGTCTGATGTGAAGCTAACTGAATGAAGCAACAGCTTTTGGGGCTCCTGATGAGCAAAGAGCATGTGTACTATAGCACCAGCTTCAAGACCCAAGGAATGTTTTATTCATACACCTGGACAGAAATGCAAAACAGCATCTGCTGCCTTGTTTCTGTCCTTTCCCTCTTCCTTCTGGACTTGAGGAAACAACAAGCTGCAGTTCCTGGGCTGACAGGGCAGAAGTATGCTGGGCCTTTATTCAGCTTATGCAAGGGAGAAAATGAAGGGGAAAGGCTTCTGTTTTTCCACATTGCTCCAGTAGTGGATGAGGGAAAAGCAGAGTTAGGTCATGCATTACAGGAGAGATGCTCCCCTGAAACTCTTTGTAAAGGGCTCTGTTGAATACAGCTGTGAGTTTGTCTATGATGAAGCACCATCAGGAGTTTTTTGCTACCATCAGTGCTGATATGTACTTAATAAAACTGCATGCACAGATAATGCCCTTGAATCGCTATTCAAGATGCCAATGTTAATACAAATCTGTAATATTTCTACAGGGTAATAAAAATGTAAAATGAAATAATTCAGCAGACTTCAGGTGACATGTCTGTCCTGTGCAATTTACCATAGGAAATAAATCACTGAGACAGAAAACATATGCAGTGGCAAAACATGGGCACTTGTCACATCAGTTCAGCATCAATCCATATCTGTCTAATTAATTCAGGCTTATATTTGCTTTTCTCCACTGCAAACCTTCTTCCTGTTGAAGAATTTTTATGGATTTTTTCAGAGCCCATAAAAAGCTTTATATTTTGAATAACAAAATTGGTAGACATCTTGTTTATCTAGTAACATGAGAATATCTTATGGTTTCCTAAATACGTAAAAAATCTTAATGCTTTAGGATATAAAGTTACCTATAAAATAATAATCATAGCTTTTTAGTCACTATGTTGTCTGGAGCATGGAGATGCTACTGAGACAACACTGGAGGATCATTCAAGTAAAAATTTGTTTCAGACTTCTACTGACTGTGAGCACTCCAGGCAGTGCTTTCTCCCTGATGGCTTTTTCATGATTTCCCCACTGAATTTTTTCTCTTAATACATTGGGGTAAGTAAATAAGCCATTTCATTTTTATTTTCCCTTCCGTGAAATGCTTCCCAAGTAACTTGATTAATGTTCAAAACCAATATTTGAGCAGCCACATAATGTAATTAAAATTTCATAAAATAGCTATAATCATCCTAGTTTGGTAATAAGCAACCTTATTTATCACACAAATGATTTCTTTGGATTTTCAACAAGCACTTTATTTAGCTAACTAAATAATTTTTTTCTGCAGGAGGCTTGTGTTTTAAAACAGACAATTGAAGTCACAGCCAGAATGCCTTGCTGTACATACCCAATATTTAACCACAGGAGGTTTCAGCTATGTGCACATTGAAGTTAGCCTGATTCATCCAGAAAAGTGTACTTGACTGAGTTCATTTGAAAGCTGTCTGCCCAAACTGCTTTTTTTATCTTGAAGTGATACTAAGTGCACAATGATCCAGTATAAAGGTAGAATGTTATGTGAATAGGATTTTTATTTTTTTTTTGAGTAATGTGCAGCACTGTATGGGTATCTTTAACACCATATGGGCCTTTGCTGCCAATAACAGTGCCTGTGATATCTGCTATGCGCTGGAGAACTTGAGAGCTGAAGAAAAGGGCATTTTAACTTTTTTTATTGCTCTTTGCATAATCTCTATCTCCATACAGTCCCTACAGTCTAGTTCTATTTGACACTGAACGATTTAAAGTGCAGTCCTACTTGAAAAGTGCTTTTGCAAAAAAATGGTAGCATAAAGTTACCTTTTTGATATATTCCAATGATTTCCAGATCAAATTTTCTTAGCTTGCTGATGAAAATGTCATTTTTTTTTCTATGCATCTGTTTTGCAAACCTTCCAGGAGTCTGGAAAGTAAACTATGTTGTTTCTTGTATGCACAACACAATCTGAAAACCCTTCTGCTGGGGTTTTCAGAAAATGCTTCCTTCTGGTACAACTGTGAAAGACAAAGCATTGCTTTCAAATCCTGCCCTCATTAACCTCCCTCCATCTAGTGGGCCTGAAAAGGTACTTCTTAGGACTTGTTTGAAGCGGTAACAGGGAGGACTGTTATATTTAACTGCATATTTATATTGCTGCATATTTAACTGTTCGTACTTATGCTGATGACACAAAACAGTAGAAAACTGTCTCACTTTCTACTGCTGAACACATTCAGTTCTGTAAGGATGACAAGACCGGAAAGATGATAAAAAAATAGTCCATTTTCCAGAAATATCAGAAAAAGCTGTTTGTAGAGCGAAATGGTCCTTTGTACACTACCAGTTTTTAGGAAAGATGCAGAGTTAAATATTATTCCTTGGTTCAGTATTACCCCCAGGAAGTTTTCCTTTGTGAAAACACCAGTTGCAGCAGCTGATGATTTGTGACATTGTGCTGTAATCCAGGAGGAACTTGGAATATGACCAAAGGGTGTTGCTAATATTCTGCATGACTAATTATTGAACCTTCCTCTGGGTTCAAACATCCCAGTGTTTGCACAGATGATGCCTTTGTTCATCCATCATTTAAAATGTCTTGTAGCTGGAAAGCTAACAACATTCATAAAAAACCATTCATAAAGCCTGCTGGTGGCAGTGGAGGTGGAGTGACAGTTTGCATGTTTCTGGTCTTTTAACTTCTTTGCTGCTGACTGTGATTACAAACACTGTGTAACTACAGCCACTGGGAAAGTCATATTTTTTAGATAGAGAAGCTCAAATACATTACATTAAGGCAACAGACAAACCTAGTTCTGCTAAAGAAAACCAGCTCCTGTCAAGTTGGATCTTGTTGGATCACACTGTTGCTTTCACCAGGTCTTTACAAGTGGAAACTGGAAAGGTACAAAATGGAGGAAGGAGGGAAGCATGTCCAAAATTTAACTTGATGTGGAGCTGGGATGCAGACTAGGTGTGCAGAGACAGAAGCTGCTGGGTTCTGTTCTCTAGCTTTATTGTCACTGATTACCATAGCATCAAGGAAAAAATTAGGTTTGGGGGGACCTCTGGAAGCTATTCTGAAAAAAATGCCCTCCCTGTAGGAGGTAGGGGCTGAACAGACTCTATTGACCAGTAGAGGTAAGTTCTATGGAAGCTTGACTCCAGGACCAACACCCACTTATCTCAGCACTTCCCTCTCACTCTGACCTCTGTGCATTGCCTATATCTTCTTGAATTAGTAAACAAGAATTCCTAATATTTTCTAGGTCTCATGTAAAGCTCCTGGAGAAAGGAGACTAGATTTAAGGACTGGTCTTAAATCTCATAAAAGCATTCATAATTTCAACAGTTACAATAATCCCTGCAGTTTGAAGTATGTCATACTACAAAAGCATGTTATCAAGAGAAGTATCTTAAATTTCAGTATTTATTTTCATAGACTTTGCTTTGTAGAGATTCTTGGACATCAAGCTCAAAGCATCAAGAAGAATATTCCCTTCAGTAAAAGAGGGAACAGAACATTTCCTATCTTCTTTCATGGTGCTTTTCTTCTACAGTCAATTTCCTTCCCTTTTTCAGGAGCATTCTGATTATCATTTCTCTGAAAATCAATACTTATTTCATAAGAGTGAAACTGACTTGGAATTTTACATGGAAATTGAACCTTAAAAACCTTTGATTCCCCAAATATCAATCTGTTAAATGAACCCCAAAACAGACTCCCAAAATGCCTGTTTCTACCCCCATTTAAAGAATGATATGCACAAAAACATAGAAGGAAATTACTGGAGAATTCACACACTTGCAGAGTAGATGGGAATTATCCATGAGCAAGTTCCGGGAAAAGCCTAATGCTGTGTTCAACAATAGGTAATTATTGAATGACATCCCTCCTGATGTTCTTTTCTGTTCCTTATTTAAATGACAAAAAATGGTATGCAGTGTGCGTAGTGCGTGTTAAATGCATATATGCATGCCTGCGTAAGTGCACAGGTGTCTGCACCCGTCAGATGGGGAGTCTTTATGACTTCTGTGTTGAAATTCTGTTTCTGAAAAGAGAAAAGAATAGCCTGCTAAAAATAAAATACTGCTCAGTGAAAGACAGATATTAGACACACGATTTGTTGATATCTGTGTAGCTATCTCAGAATGTTTGCTAATTTTGGAAATGCAGGTGCTGACTGTAGGAGCTGAATACATGATTTTCACTGGCTGCAGGAAAATGGATTTTAGGATTTAATTCTACCATCTGAAGATCAAGTGCAATCAGTGGTGCACAGTCCTTGCTCCTGCATACAACCTCACTGGTCAAATGCTATTTACAAGTCAAGGCACAAAACTTCCAGCCCATGTCTCTTATGTTTTTAGTAACTGGATATTGTGAAGCAGAAATTACAGGGGAGTGAACTGCTTCATTAAAAGAACAGAAACAACTTAACCTCTCTTCATATTGACTACACAATTATGGCATGTTTCATTAAGCTTTTCCTTTCATAATTTTTTTTCCTTGGGAATGTAGGTACGGTCTCATCTCTTGACATATCATCACGGAATCACAGAATCATTTTGGTTAGAAAATACTTAAAATATCATTGAGTCCAACCTTTGAATGAATACCACCGTATCAACTAGACCAGTGCACTAAGTGCCACATCAAGTCATTTCTTGAATACTTCCAGGGACGGTGACTCTACCACTTCCCTGGACAGTACTTTCAAACATTTAGGAGCAAATTATTTTACCCTCTAGAGCACCAGGAAAGCTGTTTTTCCTGCTGGAGAGGGTCAGGGTAAGCCTTGATGAGGCTAAGATTATGGTTCCATGCACATTAATACCAAGTTTAAGCATCACTGAATCACTAGAGCAATACAAAATAGGTTTGGATCAGGCATGAGCCAAACAAACCACATTTTTGCCTAATTATTCCAAAATTTCCCCAGCTGCCCCCTGTGCCTTAGTGACCACCCAAGCCAGTTCCAACTGATTGATGTTGGAGAAACCCCTTGCATACTGAAGTCCACTGAATCCAACAGGCTTTAAAAGTTGTGAAATCATGCTGCTTATTTGGCTTAATGTGGAAACATATCCAGAAAGGTATACTGTGGGGATCTCTCCACTCAGAGACACAAAGCACAGTCATGCTGTAGGCCACTGGAAATTACCATAAACCTCTTCCTGATGACAGTCTTAGCTGATCTGGCAGACTACAGGGTATTCTACCCTTGCTCATGTTCAGTGGCTGTCAACCAGCACCCCTGAGGTCCTTTTCCACCAGGCAGCTCTCCAAGCCACTCTGTCCCCAGCCCTGCAGCGCTACAAGGGGTTGTTGTGACCTAAGGGCAGGACCTGAACCTCATACCTTTGGTCTGAGGCTCTGCTGAGCCCTCCTACCCTGCAGCAGATCAACACTCCCAGAGGATTTGGTGTCCTCTGTACTCAATCGCATCATCCAGGCGGTCAGTAAAAATATTAAACCCTGATGCAAAGCCCTGGGGAACAGCACTTGTGATTAGCTGCATGTAACTACATTCACCATCACTCTCTGGGCCCAGACATCCAGCCAAATTTATATCCAGAAAAAAAGTTCAAATAGTGAGCAGCCAGTTTCTTCAGGAGAATGCTGTCATTCAGGGAATGAAACAGTGTCAGAGGCTTTCCTGAAGTCCAAGTGGACAACACCCACAACTTTTCACTCATCTGGTTAGTGGATCACCTTGTCACAAAAGGAGATGAGATTGGTCAAGCAGGACCTGCCTTTCACAAATCCAGTCTGTCTGGGCCTGATCCCTTGGTTGTTATGCACATTCTGCCTGTTGGCACTCAAGATGATCTGCTCCATGACCTTCCCTGGCACAGAGGTCAGACAGACAAACCAGTGTATCCCTGGATCCTCCTTACAACACTTCTTGTAGATGGGTGTTACAGTAAGTAACCTCCAGTCAATTGGGGCCTCCCTGGTAAATCAGGATTCCCAGTAAGTGATAGAAAGTTGCCCAGTGGGTGCTTCTGCCAGCTCCCTCAGTACACTCAGGTGGATCCCACCCAGCTCCACAGACTTTTGTATGTTTGAGTGGTGTAGCAGGTAGCTGACCATTTTCCCTTGGATTATAGGGGCATTATTCTGCTCCTCATCCCTGTCTCCCAGCTCAGGGGGCTGAGTACCCTGAGAACAACTGGTCTTACTACTAAAGACTGAGGCAAAGAAAACATTAAGTAGCCCAGTATTTTCCTCATCCTCTGCCACTATGTTTCCCCACCTCAGCTGGAAGAGACAATCACCTAGTCCAACTGCCAGGCCACCTCAGGCTGACTAGAAGTGTATTACTTAGGGCCTTGTCCAAATATCTCCTAACAATTGACAGGTCTGGGGCACTGACCAGCTCTCTAGGAAGCCTCTCTGGTTCCAGGTTTGACCAGCCTCTTGGTACATGCAAAGCCTGCCTGTAAGAAGGAATAACCTCATGCACCAGGATAAACTGGGGACTAATAGGCAGAAAGCAGCTGGATATGAGACCCTAATGTACCCCTGCGGAAAAGATGGCCAGCACACTTCTGGGCTTCATTAGGAAAATCACTGCCAGCAGGACAAGGGACATGACCCTTCCCCTCAAATTCTACCCTACCTGTCTACCCCTAATTTGATGAAAACAAAACAAAAAAAATCAGTTGAGGGAAGCAAATATTGGCAACTACACTTTCCCTCTATATTTTGATTGTAAACCAGTGCCTTCGTCTTATCTATTTTTTACACCTGTCTGAAATATTAGACATTTTTCTTATTTCTATCACATTTCCTAAACAAGCATAACTTAAATTATAATATTCAATGTATTATCTCCTTCACCTTCCTCACATATGTATAAATGCTTATCAGTTCCTCAAACACCTCTTTTGTCCTTTTGTTTCTGATTAAGCTGTTTTCTTTTGTGCTAAAATATGGGTGGCAGTACCTAAGAAGTAAATAAAAAACCTGGCAGAGAACCATGGAGTCATACGTCACTAATTATACAATCATCAGTCTTTTGATAATTCTAATCCAGAAATCTATGTGTTCACTTGTGCCCAAGTAACAAACACATACCTTGGTCTAAGCGATTTGACAGTTTCTGACCTGCAGATGTTAAAAACCATGTATGAACCAATAAATCTGACTATTAAAAAGAAAAGAAGCTGGGATTTTATTACTTCACTGGATCAGATCATTAAAGTTGAGTTATAGCCCATAACAAACCAAAAGGATGAAATTATGAAATGCTGGTTCTTTGCCAAAAAAAATTAAAGCACTATGGGTTTATTTTTATCTCAGAAAGTCAATGCTCGTTCACTTAGCAGCTTTCCCAGATGCAATGAAAATTTAAATGGAAAGCTCTAGGCAGTATTATTAAATGATTTCCTCACTCTTCGATAGAGAAACATGCAGAACACAGATACCTTAATACAGAATATGTATAGATAATGCACCCACATAACCTCAGTGGGATAGAAATGGGCTGAAGTGAGGAGAAACAGATAGTTGTCTGTTTCAAGACACTTGTTTTCTGTCTGTCATTCCAGCATTTGATAGGAAACAGAGGAATATGTGTATGTAAATCCTGTCTATAGTTAGCTTCTGTTTTCTGAAAACAGACTAAAATCTGTCACTTGTCCTTCATGTTTTCAGTGGAACTTCTCTGGTGAGACTTTAAATCCTGCCAAGTATCACAGAATCTTCAAACATATATGATAAAATACACATGATCAGACATAGAAAGGAATAATTTTTCTTCTTAATGAATCCTACAGTCTCCTATTAGACAGTTTTACTGCTCTGGTGCATAGGACACACTGCAGAAGGGAGAGCAGATAGGAACTACAGAAACTTTACATTGCAATAACTGTTTTTAGCATCTCTCAAGCCTTAATTTGAAAAAGAAATTTCTCATATATGGACTTCTGACTGCAGTGTTATCTAGAAGAATATGATTTAGAATAGAATATACTTTCCAGTAATATTCTTTTTTAGACATGGCCAATAACAGTGAACTTGGGCCTAAAAATCCTTTTCACTGTAAAGGGAACTGATAAACCAGTCAACCTGGTGTAAACATCATATCACGCAGAACGTTTTCAGTTCATGCTCAAAATCAGGGAAGTAGATGTACCCCAACCTCAATCAAAGGTCCCAAGGTCCAAGTCCATGCACTCAAGCTGGAAAGTGCAGGGGCTTTCCATGTTAACAGGAGAACATAAATAATGAGCTGTGAACTACTTGTACAGTTCATGGGAATGGTTTACCCTAGCAATACCTATTTTGTTAGTGCTTTTAGTAAAATTAATTTATAATGTCCTATAAATTAGTGAAACAGAAATGAGAAGAGACTCGAGGAGAGGAGACTCGAGGAGAGGAGACTCGAGGAGAGGTTCGGAGAGGAGGAGAGGTTCGGAGAGGAGAGGTTCGGAGAGGAGAGGTTCGGAGAGGTTCGGAGAGGAGACTTGAGGAGAGGAGACTCGAGGAGAGGAGATTCGAGGAGAGGTTCAGAGAGGTTCGGAGAGGAGAGGAGGTTATCTTTATCAGAATAAGCATTTCTTCTTTGGTGTTCATGTGTGGTTTGCAGTTTAGTCCTGTGCATGACCCAACAGACTGGCCCATGGCTCAAGGTACATTTTCTGAAATACTTACTTGTATGTCAAAGATTCAAAGCAACTGCACAGAACACATGTACCTTACTCCTTAATGCATCAGGCAACACAATTTAGAGGTAGAACACTACCTCTGAGAGGACTGCAAAATATTTTAGCAAATCTCATATGCTTGTACTATGCAGAAATTCTATTCCCTTATTCAAAACTGAAGGCTTCATTTCCACATATAAGCTTCACACTTTTAAATACTAAAAAATAAAAGAAAATCTTCTACTAGAGAAATAAAAATAAATCTGTCAACATAAGGGCAGAAACAGCAAAGATTTTTTTTTCTTCTCCAGTTGACAAGTCTCTAACACAGACATTTTCTGCTTCATTTATCTGTGGCTGAGCTATAAAAATGCATTTCAAAGTGTTTTCAGTGACCTGTAAGAATAGGATTGTAGAGTTTAATAGTCACACAATTTCAGGACTGCATAATACTCTGTCACCCAGCAGGGTAATGTCAGAAAGGGACAGTTGTCTTTACTCTTATGGAAGGTATAGCAAATGTGATAATTCCTCCTTAAAATGGTTTCTGTTCCTGTGATTGCTTGATCCCAGATAGCTGGCAGAAACATTACATTAGCCTCCTATATGCTTGTACTAAATTCCAAAAGTTACTTTTTCATTAGGAGATATATCAGAAAATAATTTTCAATAGGTTCCTAATTTCTATATATGTTATTTAGTAAATAGTAGCAATAGTTCAAGTTCATTATGAAAATAATTTAGAAAATTCTAAATTTTGTGGTTCCCTCTGCATCTTAGCACAATGTTTTTTGTGGGTTGTTTTGTGTTTGTTTGTCTCTGTTTAGAAACTAATTTTAAATTAGTTGAAAAGATAAATACTTTGAATTAAAACCTTTTTGTTATGAAGAAAAAAGTAACAGAAAGAAATTCGTAAGAATAATTAGTTTGAATTAAAACTGGGTGTTTTTTCTTTTGGCTCGGTTGCTTATTTTTTTTTTTTTTTTTGTGTAACATTTGGTCTATAAATATGAAAAATATAAGCTTAAAACTACTCAACCAAGTCCACAAAGCAGAGAAATGTCCTTGAATATTTGGTGTTGCTAGCAGTAGTTAGCTATTATGGTACAAATTGCAGAACTCAAGTATGGGCCATTCAATTTAAAACATGTCTCTCTTTGGGAAAGAAAAGGACAGAGCACATCCATTCCTTAGAATGACTTTTTCTCTGCTTTTGCTGGTTTGTGGTTTAACTTTTCCATGGATCTCTAAAAACCGCAGGCATAAGATTCAGGCAAACTAAACACACAGAACATACCAAAGCTGATGTTTTGTGATTTCCTGCTTGCTTTCAGGGTATTGAAATTAATTAAACCTGAAGCTTTTCTAAAGCAATCATCCTACCCCAAAGCTAAGTACTCTATTTTTGTATTTCCTTGGAATAGTCCTCCCAACACATTTGCTTGTTACATTTGCAATGAGCTAACCTGTCAGTCAGAAGACAGGTCATACTCCTGGTGTTTTACAGGCCCAGAGCAGTAGAAAAATACAAAGTATATGGGAAGCCTCCTAAATTGTTTATGCATCAAAAGTGCAGAACTGCTATCCCTGCAGTTCTTCACACTTCATTTGCTATCCCCATTTCCACCTTATACCGCGACATCCCCTGAAAACGTTTCCCTGTTCCTGCAAAGCTGGTCAGCTGTGCTACAAGAGCAGAAAGGCAGCCACCTGAGCTCTCTGGTTTGTGAAATAAAAGAGGGCCAGGGATTGATGTTCCACAAGGTTTGTGGCTTCAGCTATCTTCCCAGCTCACTGACAGGAACTTTACTCAGGATGAGTATGTTTTGCAGACCAGCCTGCAGCTGGGGAAACTGAGGGCATGAAGCTAGGAGGGAAGGAGGAAAACACTGGAATAGTTTTTAATAGTAGACTAGTGTCTGCAGGAATATAACCTTTATCACACCCACTGTTCCTCTGCATTTTCGTGCTAGCTCATTGTGAACATTGAGGTGGTTGAGCAACTGAAATTGCTGTAAAGCACTTGTATTGATAAGATATGTTAGAAAATGGTTATCTAGAGTCAGGCATTGGGCATACACTACCAATGAGAAACTTAAAATTTTTAGCACTTGAATTTGAAACTTTCGTCCTAGAGAATGCAGCCACACATGTGGGGTTTTTGTTGCTGCTTGTTTGTTTGGGGTGGTTTTTTTTCTTTTTTTTTTTTCTTTTTTTTGGGGGGGGTTTTGCTTGTTTGTTGGTTTGATTTATTTATATTTTTTGGGGGAGGTTGGTTCTGTTTTTTGGTTTTTTTTAAGGAATCTTCAGATTTTAGAGAGGGGTGAGTGCAAAGAAACCTTTAGATGGGCAAGTAAGATGACTGTAGCAGAGAATTTAGCTAAGGAAACAGTGCAGTAAATAGATGACAAGAGTTATTGAAATGACAACTCTTCTTCTAAAATACTATATTAGACATTGCAATATTCTGATTGTGAGATATGAGTTTATGTGAACAAGCCTACAGAACAAATATAGTATATAAAAAAGAGCTAAAATAGTTTATAAAATGTAATTTAAACCATGACTAAATCAGTTACTTTTTCCTTACATTTGGGGAATTTCCTGCCTTCAGTCTGCATGTTCTAGAATTTTTGTTCATAGTTAGTTTATTAAATAAATAAATTAGTTTGTCTTCCAAGGCCCTCCAAATTCTGTTGTTTGACAACTTGGCTCCAATACAAAGTGACTTTTCATGGGTATTAAAAAAGCCTGGGGGAAAAAAAATTAGGAGGGCAAAGAAATTCTAACCAAAAGATAAGATCTTAGTGAGAAGAGGTTGTCTATAGAAACCTAGTTGTTTAAAAGCAGAAAGAAAGCAAAACGGAAGTTGAATTATGCTTTTAAATCAGATGTAGAGAGAAAGGGTTTGTCCATTACAGGAAATTATTGAACTACAGTCAGAGTACCTAGCTCTCACAGGTTTATGTGCCAAAACTTCCAAATCGTTCAACAGCTTCCTTCCAAATTTTGGGGGTGAAAAAAACCTCTCTTATTTGATGGAGTAGCCCATTGCTGTAAAGCAGATTCAATTATGGAACCCTTCCCCGTGCTTCACAGGATATAAGGTTTTCTGATTTATATCTTTGCCTTATATAAATAATTTGGAATTAGTCAGTACTGTTATCCTGAAAAATAAACCATGCAATTGGTAAGACTGCATTGTTATGAAAATCCCTTTATAAGCACAGTATAAGAGTTATTGTACAGCTTGCACCGATTTTCACATCTGAGCAATTCAAATATTGAGAAACATATTTCTCATCTATATGGACTATTGGGTTTATGCTTCCTTTTCCAAAGTTTTGATTTAATAAGCATGGTTGCTGAATTCTGTTATTGAAGAATGGTAATTCAGAAATAAATCTTTTTTTTTTTTTTGACTGGAGGAGTTCTTGCTACACTAAATAGCAATGCACACAGAAATATAAAATATTCAAGTTATAATAATACAACACAACACAGCAGAGCTGTATAGAACAATATTTTGAATCCATTGTCAACCAGCTAAAGTGGATACTGACACTTCAGGAACTATGAGGGTTGGGAATAATTTGTGATGTTGAAAGGAACATATGATCACTTTTAACCTTCTTTGTTCATTTTCAAGATAATGAATCTGTATACACTCCTTTTTTATTTTTCCTGACAGTAAAAATTTTCAAAAGAATTTTTTAGCAAGAAAAATGAAACTACAGTATTGTAACATCATTTAAATATTTCTCGGCCATCAAAAGTAAATAATGGTAAGTTTTTATGTAAAATAACTACAAATTAGTTTTGAGTCCCATCTTGTTAACAGTGTTTCAATTCATATTACATCAAATCCTGCAGTTGTTCCTTATTTTTCTTTCTTTTAATTAATATTACTACCATGAACTCTAACCATAAATCAAGACTCCACTGTAAAAAAAAACAAACCAGAAACTGTGAGGAAAGAGGAGAAAAGAAATTATACAGATTGAGCATTATAGGAGAATGGAAACAAGCTGTTGTTCAAAAGAGCAGAAACTAAAATTGGGAAGAATAAGCAACAATATAAATATGTAGCACTAGAATAGCACAGATTATGACAATTTTGCTGTTTCTTTGTGGACATCATTTCACAAAATGATGAAAGATATTTGCTTTAGGATGTTCCTAATAAGAATCAAGATCAAGAGCAATGATGGAGGCTGGTTGTGAGACAGTTGTCTGTTTGAAATGACCTGATGAGAAGGGATAAGCTATGAAGTTAACAGAAAGCTTATTTTAATTTAATAAAAAGGGAGATCCAAAGGATATCCACAAAGGGAAATTTAAAACCTCAAAAACAGGGGAAAAACAATCCTTACAGCATTCTGAAAACATTAGCAAGACTGCTGAGCAGAAGCAAGACTGCATTGGTCAAGGCTGGAAAAGGATGACACATGATGCTGGGAGCCTGGACAAAAGTATGTCAATTCAAGAAAAACAGGTTTATTTGGTATAATGTAAAATTAGTCTAAAATATTTGGATGAGGTCGGGAGGACATTGCAAACAGAGACTGATATCTGCAGTTCATACAACACCTTCTAAAAGGAGAGATGCTGCTGCTGCTAAGTAATGCAGGTAAACTTAAGAACAGATAATGTTCTTACCTGGAGGTATCAGAGAAACAAGGTTTTAGCTTGAATGGAAGGAAACAGGATTGGTATTGATAGTAAATTACACGCCTTCCCAGTAGAAAAAGAAATGGTACATTAGATTGCTGTTAGATGAGATTACCCTGAGGTATGGCAGAGTGAAAGGAGGGAATGGACAGACTCTACAGACCCTAGAGGACCTTCAGCTAAAAACTAGTATATTGGAAGGGAAATAAAGAAGCAAAGAATAAGAAAAGAACAGGGACCTGGGAGCAGAGATTGAAAAGATTTCAAGAAGAAGAAGAAGATAGAAGTGCTAAGAGTGAGGGAAAGATAGGAAATAAAAACTAATCCTTATAGCATAATTCAGCTTGGAAAAATCATTCTCATGAGGGCTGTTTCATTAGAGTGGGATAGAGGTTACAGGAAAGAACAAGGCAATTGCCATGCACGTACTCTGTGATCTTACTGTACTGTCAGCATTAAGTGAGATTCAGCTGCTCAAAAATTAGACATCTAATTGTGAGCGACTTACCTTAGGCTCTCTTTCTAGATAATTTATCAGATCTATTTTAAGAGATAATGAATCACACTCTGGAAGGAGCTTCAATCGACTTGAAGTGGAACATAGAGAAAGAGCAATTATATGCACAAATTAAGGCAGAAATCCTAACACAAAGATCTATGTAAATCTGGCTTCAGGTTATTGTTCTCCCCTCTTTCATGAGTTACTTATTCCACTAGTTGGCTTTGATTATAATGTCTAAGGGAAGTGGACTAAGGAATCTGAATTTTTTTCCAGTATTAGACATTTTTTTCACCAACTTAAGCACAGGTTTCATTAGCTACATTATTTGGTTCTATAGCCTTGGTCTGCCTCGCCTAGTAATTTTTACCTGCCTTTCCTCTTCATGTAAGTGGCTACAGGGGAGAGGGATGAAATATCTGTTGTGAACAAGAAAAAATCTTTAATCCCCAAAAACAGGGATAATAATAAAAGAGAATTTGTAACAGTATCTACACTAAGCTATTACTATCTTTTATTTTAAAAACTATCTGACCTCCTGCTGCTACAATATTCACCCAGGTCTGCTTCAGATGCCCTGAAATGATCCATTTTGGACACTAAAGCACCCTCGTTGTGCACAGCACACTGAACAGTAGCTGTTGCAGTGCCTGCAAATTTTATCAGCACTTAAGGGGCTGTTTCCTACATTATTTTTTAATTACATACCATTTTTGTACAGAACTGCAATGATTTTAACTGCATAGCAGTGATTTTCCTAGCACAGCACAAGTCTGACACCTGAGTACCATCATATCAGCGTTGGTCCACTGCCCAAAGCATCACCTTCTATTATTAACTGAAACTGTCATATCTCTTTTGCTTTTATCTCTGCCTGATCTGCACCTGTACAAAAAGAAAGAAAAAAGCTCTGAAAGTTGCCCCTATTGCACATGAAGGTCTAAGCTTCAGTGTTCCTCTCACAGTTCTGCTGAAGGGTTAGTCTACCTGACAATGAGAAAACATTCAAAGATTTGCAGCTTTTTTAAAGCTAGGGTTTTTCTAAGTAGTATGTGTCTAATCTAAAAACATTTGCTTATTATGATCTAATACATTCCTATTATTTTGTTCAGGGCACCAGATCTTCATTCAACTAAACATTTCTATTTACTTGTCTTAGAAAATCTAGAATTTTCAAAACTAAATCAAACAAAAAATTTATTTACTTAAGGTTACGACAGTTTCCATACACATTTAAAATTATTTGAATCCAGTGAGCAAGAAACACTGCCTTTTTCCAGAAATCATCAAGTTGAGTCAGAATGTGAATCATGTGAATCTATAAAAATTTAACAGCAGTAGTAAGTCTCACTGATGGAACTACCTGTTGATATTACTTTATGATATCAAGTATTTGAAACAACCTTGCTTCTGTGAAAATTTTCAGAGCACCAGTACTTTGAAGTTTTTTTGAATGTTTTTAAAATGTATCTGAGATACATCTTCAAACCTCTGACTGAACTATGCAGCCTTTACAGTTAAGAGTATCTTTCTCATCATGAGTGTACCTTTTGGTAAAGAAGTAGAGCATCTCGATTTTTGGCTTTTAAATTCCATATGCAGATCTTTTTCATAGTGCTCTCCTAGGTGAACCTAGTGTTCTTCTTTCAGCAATATAAACCAAATTTCAGATTTTGTCTTCTATGTCTACAAATACACTTTCCATGACAGAATAACAACACATTTCACATGGTCTTATGTTGTAAGAGCTTCATTTTGAATGAAGGACTATCAAATTTTGTGCAGCTGATATATAAATGGAAACGGCATTATTTTCTAAAATGTTGTAATGGCCTAGGTTTCACTGGCAGGGAAGGGAAATCTAGCATCTGAACCAAACAATAGAGGAAAGCAAATTCTTTCTATGCCTCTGATTTCAACAAGCTCTTGCCAAACTAATCTCTGATTAATCTCAGCCTCACTGTATGGCACGTATGATGTATATGCACACAAAAATCTGGCTGAAGACCATTCAAGAACAGCTTCATGCACAACCTTCTCCTTGAGAGACTGAGAACAACATCCTGTAAAGATCAAACTTGTAACAGAAAACCACAGGGTTACCATCAGTGCTTCCAGAAAACTAAGGAAACTTTGTGGGTATGAAATAAAAAAGGTGTTGATTATACTCACTGACAGCTGGACTATGAGATTAATTAGCAAGAATGAATCACATTATTTTAAACCAGCCTTTAGATTGTAAGTTTTTATCCCTATATGACACATTTCTAATGTGAAACAGTAAGAGGCACTGGCAAACAGTTACCACACCTTTACTTTCTAGAACCCTATAAGCTTTAACCAAACACTGGACTGAAGAGGAGCTTCTTTCACCACAATCTCAGTGGGGTCAGAGTCACACATCTCCAGAGAACAGACCTTTATGACACCACGTAAAGGTGACTTTAGCTGTGGTTTTCTGCCAAATCATGGAATGCTTTGGGGAATACAGGTGGTTATGCACCCAGGCAGCTGGGTGGAAGAAAGACAGTGTTGATTCAAATGTTGAGTCAGCTTCTCTCATGAATTTCTGCAATATACCCACATGCTCAAAAAGGCAAAAAGCCTGAGGGAAAGATTTCTTGGGATATTAATTTTTTTTTTTTTTTTGTGATGCTAAGTAAAGTGCAGTTTGAATCCCAAAGTCCAAGTGACTCACATATACGAACAGAGCACCACAGCAAATTGACAGCTTGAATGTTCATTTGCAACAGTCCCAAGGGACAATCAACTCTACAGCAAAAATATTATCTAAGGATAAGGACCTTTATTTAGGACATACCAAGCCATCTGTTCTTCTGAATTACAAATTAAAAAGTGCCAACAAAAATAAAGAAGTTGATTTTTACAAACAAGGTTTGAAAAAATCAGAAATATTTTTAATTTTCATTTGTCTGTTTGCTGTTTTCTATAGTTGCTGAATGAAACATTGGCCATGATATGTTCTTTAGTCTCTAGATCTTCTTCTCTCCTGTTCTTCCTTCTTGTGTCATATTTTCTGAACGATAGGTTATTTTTTTCCCAGTTTTACACATTGAAGATTGTACAGCAATTTGATTTTCTGACTTTATCTATGCAGCATTTTTGCATTAAAATGTTGCCCTCAATTTCATAAAAAATACATCTATTTCAACTGTCAGGTGTCAGCCTCTCAGCAGATGCCATCTTGCTCCATCACTAATGATGATTATACCAGAGGTCACTGTCAGAGACATAGTGTCATTTCACTGATATGATAAAAAATGTGCATAAAATCTCTTCATTTATGCATTACAAATTCCCTCCTAATCTCAACAATTCCACTGTACAGTTGTAAAAGGAAAGCATCAATAAATTTGTTGACTACAAAGTTAATTTCTCCTCATCAGCAGGGATTTCAGGCTGTGTATGTTCTACTGACAGTGAATTTTTGCAGAAAGTAGTATTTCACCCCTGCGATTCAGCAGGTAGCCTCATTTGGGTTCTAATTGCAGAGTATCAGTATCTGTTCAGTTTTGATCTTGAATCATATCTTTTCAGGCTCTTGTCCTTATCTGACCTTGATAAACTGATTGCAATTGTGAAGCTTACAATATGCTCTTTAGACTCCTTTTCAGATGAGTTATTGGTTGAGCAGTTGGATACAGTTGGTTAATCTTCCTGTGCCTTTGGGCAAGAAATCATCTCTGCTGAAAGCTGCTGAGATGAAAGTTAGAAAATGTTCTGTTTTACTGGGGGAGGAAGAAAAGGCAGGGGATAGGGGATCTTTCAATGTCCTCCTATTAATTTTTATTTTGTGCCATTGTTGTATCTTCCAACGAATTTAGAGTATATTGTTCCCTTCAGAATAGCAGCTTATAGGAATACATATGGAAAGTTCTTTACCAGGTTTTTGTGGCCTGAAGGGAAAGAAGCTCTAACTGGCAGCTCATAATATTTATTCAAGTTATTGCTGAAGAAAGTTCTCTGAGTGGCAACTCTAGATGATAGAAAAGATATTTGATTATGGTAGCAGCTAACTTCCACACTTGACATAATCAATTACTCGGTTTTATCTCGGATAAACTTAGATTTCACTTTTTAAATCTATAGAAAATGTTGAGACTAGATTTTCATGGAACATCACTCTGAACAGTTTTTATAATTCTGAGAAGAACAGGAAGGGGAATGAAGAGGCCAAACCTTGTGTCAGGTTTTGTCCAGGCAATGGATACCAATGGACATGGGAAAAAACCCAAACATCCCAGGAAACTGTATTGTCACCAGTCTGTACCTTCACTGAGACACTGGAGTGGTTTGATCTCTTCTATGTGTTGGCAACACTTGTTTAGCTTGTCAATAAAAAGTATTGCCAGATGGTAAGAGAATCAAACTCTTTGTGCTCTGTCACTCAGGAGCTAAGACTTATGGATGACGTATTGAATGTCTCTGTAAAACTCCTCAGCCATAGAAGAATTATGGACATCACCCTGGACACAGACAGCCTTCACTATGGTGCTACAAAGGTAGGTCTTTAAATTCCTGGTGAACTACACAAAGTGAGTTTGTTACTGCGGATTCACTGGGCATCGGGGAGAAAGAACACAGATAATTTGTATTCACATCTTAGAGCACTGCAGGAAAAGAGCCTGCATCACCACCGACTAAAACAATGATGAAAAAGAACCACTCTTTAAAACACAGTTCTTCAGCAGTCCCCTTTGGAATTAACGTTGAAAAAGGATTTGTAGCAGCAGAGCATATGAGGGAGATCCTCCTCTTCAGTAGAGGGAAGTTTCTTCACAGAAACAGAAGTTTCTTCTGTTGCTAGGTTGAAAAAAACCTACAAATGTCTTAGATATGAAGAAGAAAAAGAGAAAGAAGTAGACAATTACCAGAGGGTAGTGTCATATGTCTGCCATGCTTGCTAGGCTTTATCTGCTACACTGGAGAAAAAAATGCAGTAAGAAGGTGGTAATTGAGATAAATGAGTGATTCCTGCCACACTTCAAGGAAGAGACTCCATCTCTGCCAATATCACCAATGTCTTATTATAGCTAATTAGTTTGTGCAAAAATTCCATAATCATAATTTTAATTACATATACTTATGCATTATAATTAATAATGTTTAAGGGGAAAAAAAAAAGAAGTCCTACACTGTAACTGAAAAATACAATAATATCAATTGCACATTGACCTTTAACAGGTAACAGCCTGGTGCCTCCTCAGCAGGGCAGGTCCATCAGTTCCACTCACTGCAGTTTTTACTCTTATTTCAGAAGCACAGCACTATCACTTACAAGCAACTACAGGGCTTGGCCTCCAGCATGCTGGGTGTTACATTACCAGAGCTTGACTTTCACCAGTGACTCCCCCAAAGAAGGCTGAGGCAGCTGGACTCACAGGACTACCAGGAAATGGTGGAAGATGCAGAAGGTAAACAGAGATGCAAGTGGAGAGGAAAGAAGGTTTCAAGAGGAAAGGATCATTGCACAGGTTATAGCTGAGGACCAAAGATTTACAAGAGTATGTTTCTCAAGAATATCTGATTTGTGGAAAATCCAGGGATTATACAGATTAATATTTATTATGCTTTTCCCCAGATTGTTACGATAAAGACAAATTTCCCTTCTCTTTTTTTAAAAAAACTGAAGATAGATGCTTTTCCCTCTGAACTTCAAAACATGTCACTTCATTGGACCACAGCTGATTTTCCTCAAAATACTTTCAAGAAATTTTTGATAAATATTTTAAGGCTGCTGGTTACCTGCTCATACACAAGTGGTGGTAGCACATGCTTTCATTAGATATAACTATGACCTTCATGACAAATGTATTTGATAAAACACTGAGTGCTGGGGAAAAACAGCAGGACAAAATAAGATGAATTATCAGCCTGTTCATCTGGTAAAATACAGCAAAAATCTTCCAACCTTATATTTAAATATTAAATAAAATTAAATTAAAAAAACCAAATCCCAAACACCAAAAACTCCTGCTTTCACACAGAAAAATACTAGAAAATGTACCTTGCCTATCCACACAGACGTCTTTTCCTTCATCAGTTGTGCTCTGCAGCTCAACAAACTTCACAGCCACATAAGGGAAACAAAGATGAAGGGAAAGCATGGAGATCTCAGTTAGCATGAAAGCAAGATGAAAAATGAAGCATTAGAACAGCCAAAATAGATAACAAGAAGGTCTGTTGAATGTCTGGCTTTCTGCTTGCTGAAAGAAGTGGAAGCTTTAATTATGATTCATGGAGTCATTAATTTTTTCTATGCAGGAAAGTTAATGGAATAATGATTTTTAATCGCTGTGGGATGATTCCTGATGTGCCTAAACAAAAATAGTAGTGATGATGTATAATGCATAAAGAGCATTTCAAGAAAAGGAGTCTCACTGAAATGAAAGGACACTTAAGGACTAAATGTTCAAGGATGCCTTTCACAGTTTCAGCTCAGGGCACAGGCACTCAGGACCTCAGTCTCCCAGGATCACAACCAAAGTGCAGCTGAAAGGCCACTTCTGCTTCTGCCTGCTTTACATGAACATAACAATTTGTACCAATTCTTTTGATGCTCTCTTTCCCCTCCATCACTGCCTGAAGTGTGGTGACTGTTGTAGGGCTTTCTGCCCTGGTGATGAAAACCATGTCATTAGGGGCAGCCCCTGCCTCGCTGCAGACTGCCCTTTGACTGAAGCACACCAGTGGCAAAGCACACCAGGCAAATTCGACTTGACTGATTCATTTCAGCAGTCATCTTGAGTTCTTCCTGTTCTCATTCAATTAATGTTGTTGTAGCTAATTAAAAAAACATGTTAGTTTTATTTGGATGTAGAACATAATATTTTCCAGAATGAGGTATGATGAAAATATATGAGACAGCTAAGGAGCTTTGTACAGAACAGCTGTACAGACTGCTTATATTTCCTTGCACTATAAAATATAAATCTAAGCTGAGTCCTCGTCTAGCTTATTTTTTATTCTTTTTATAACAATAAAAATTGTGGAGCTTGTGATATATATTACTTTGTATTGTTTGTTCCTACAGTTTTAATTCCATTCTTCCCTGCTTCTGTCCTCTCCCTCCAACCTGTTTTTGGTTTGCTTTATGGAACAAAACAGGCTGCTTGACACAGTAAAACTCGCCTGCTGCTTCTAGGGTTGATTAAACTTTTATCTATTTATTTCCCTTGAGTGCCAGCTTATTGTTCCTCATTTCTGATGTCTCCAGTGTAGATGCCTGTATTTGGTCTGGTCAATGCAAAGTCCAAGGCACCTCTGCAGCATCTCATATTTTTTCTGTTTGAGCCACTTACATCAGGATTATACAGACAGCATGGGAAAGAAGAGGAAGGATTTGCAAGCCTTCTTTACAGCCACTGCCCCACCCTGTGCTCAGTACTGATGCAGAATCAGTACAACCTGCACAAGACAAGCATAAACACACTGCTCACATCAAGGCTGGACCAGTGCAAGCAGGTTTGGAGTCTCAGAGATTGAGATAAGTATTACTGGAATTACAGAAAAAAAAACAACAAAACCAACCCTTCTTGGCTACTCCAAGCACAGTTTTAAAATAGGCAGTAGTCAAAAACACAAAAATAAATAATCCAAATTCTTAAACTCAGTTCAGTTTCACATGAAGAGCAGAGCTACCACTCTCTTCCATTTGTACATGAAGTTAGGAAATTCCTTAGAATTGGCATTCTGTCTCTAGAGAAGTCTCACTAGTGGTGACCTCCTTGTGTTGCTATAGGTTTTCTGCTACTGATGTGCAAAGGTGCTCAGCATGCTCTGTGACTCCTGATTTTCCTGGCAAGTTACAAGCCCTCACCTTTTCTATAAACTAAGCACTTAAAGTTTAAAGGCGATAATGCATGGAAAGTATGATTTAATCACATTGTACAGCTTGTTTATTTGCAGTGACCTAAATATAGTCACTGAACAGCAATCGGTGAACTACTTAATTTCCAGAGAACCTCTAAACAAAGCCTGCTAGCTCACATCTACTAATACAATTATAATTTTGAAATCCAGCTGCTCTAACTATCTTGTAAAACAAACTCCTAAAAATACTGCTTGTAGAACTGTTATGTTACTAAGGGTGACATATTACACAATTGAGATAATTTTTAAAGTATTTATTTCTTTTGAAAATTTATAAGGACAGGGATTCTACAGATTCCCAAGAAAACCTTTCTGCAGCTGACCTCCAAGACAAACAAAATTCTAATGCATAAGTAAAATTTACAGTGTTCCAACTGGGTTTTTTGACTTTTGCTCTACTGTGCTCCTTTAAGAAGAGTTTAGCTCCCTCCTACAACCACCAATTGAGTATTAGCACCCAACAAAAGAATCCCTGCAAAGCCCTCTCTTCTCAAGATTGAACAAACAACACTCTCTCCATCATACCAAAAAACATAGTGGGTGAAATAGACAAGTAAAAAAGCTATTAAAATATTTATTTATTTTTGCACTCTTGAATTAAAAAGTGACCATCTGGAAAACTACTATTCCCAGTAAATAAATGACTGTGCCCAGAAAATAAATGACCCTGCACATTTTCAGAATCAAGTTTGTTTTCCAAACAAAATGCATTTCAAAATATATATTGCATTTATAGGTGCAATTTTTAGTAGTGAAGAGGAAAAACTTCAAAAATAAGTGGAAATTCTTTAGTGCCAGCTAATTTTGTAAACCCAATGCTGGTTTTAGATCAAGTCACTTCTTCTCATAGGTTATGTGAGGCTTTATGTGAGGAATTGCAATAGTAAAAAAAAATTTTCGTTTTTCATTTGGCACTCTAAAATATTTTTGAGTAGTTTAAAGGCACTGTAAATACTTTATTTTAAACTCCTAGGTCTGGTCATTGATTATACCAGTGCTGGTTCAAAGGAGATAAGGAAATTTTGAAAAAATACTACTTATTTTTGTTTGTTTGTTTGCTTGCTTGTTTTTTTCCAACCAGAGTAACCTTTCAGGTGATACACCTTTACAGCACATGTATAAGTCAGCACTGACAACATCAAATATGAGGCTTAATAGATGGACTGATGGCCAGTTAGGAGCATCATACAAAGGCTAGGACTAATACCAGAAAGAATTCTGGTCCCCCTCCATGTGCTCCTTCATGAAGGAAATGAAACTTTGTTACCTCTCTTGGATTTGTGTTATATCTGGTTAGGGGGCTAAATTATCAGTAGTATACATAGTGTCTCCTCAATGGACATATGTCAACAAGAGAAGAGAAATAACTGATCATCCAAACTAACGTGCAATGCAAAGACTTCCTTTTGGGATGAACTACAACAAAGAAAAATAAAATACAGAGGTTATAGAAGACACTATTAAGACAGAAGTATAAATATCTGAGAGAGTGAAAAGCGCGCAGACGTGAACACAGGAAAAACAAGAATCTAGAAAAAAAAATTATTCAGCAATTTAGGTGGAGAATTCTAAACTAAAAATTGAAAATTCTATTAGATATTGCATAATTCATTTTGTTATCTATGAGTTAAGGTTTACAAGTGGAAACTTGCAAATAACCACAACCTTTATGGAAGGTTCCTTGATCTTCACTCATACAGAACTAGTATTATCATTAAACTTTGTACTATTTTGCTCTTTATGCATAACACATTTACTATCACACAAGTTTGCAAATATTCACAAGAATAAACTGTTTTATAAACAGATTCTTACAAAAGTAAAGCTATAGTTCACTGATAGAAGCTATTGAAGACTTTCTGCTGGATTTCTTTGAAATCTGCTTGTCACTTCCACAGTCTGGATTTGTCAACCCTCCACTTCCACTGAAAAATGTATCAGTTGTTACCTTGTGGTTGGAGAAGGAAGAGATATTTTAGTATGGGGACTCCTTCTTGTTTTAAGTGATAAGATTTATTTTTTTCTGTGTGAGAGAGTATTAAGGATAATTCACAAATTTTAATGTTTTGTTTTTTTTTTCCAAAGAGGAGTAGTATCCTCAGTGGAGTACATTTCTCACTGTGCTCCAGTGTAATTAGACCTTCCAGGCCATCAAGAGAATGCTTGTCTGTCCATAGGCATAGGAAGGAAATGATCCATGTGTTTAACACTCCTCTTTCTCTCACTGCTTTTAGTGCTGCTCATTGAATGTCCGAAATGCAACGACAGCAAGGAAAAGATCGATCCTATTAACACCAAGAGAGGCAAACAGAAGAGAAAAGCTTTTCCAGACCTTTTATCAGTTATGATACAGAGAATGCAATGGGGAATCAACTCCAGCCCTTTGTGGAGCTGCATATATAAGCATTAACAGGTAGTGTCTGCCTAAGTTAAAAAAAAAATAAGTATCTGCATTTTATAGTGTAGTGTCTGCCTAAGTTAAAAAAAAAATAAGTATCTGCATTTTATACATATATATATGTATATATGTATAAAATAGAGAGACAACAACACAAACCAAGTGTTTCTCTAATTGATGTTATGCTTTCCTTTGAAAGAAGTTCTCCTTTCCATAGATTAATTGCCTCAGAGTGTGGTGCAGCTACACCCATGCTGCTCCTGGCTCTAGAGTCTCTGCTTCAGGATTCATCATGCAATGCAAGCTCAACACCTGCATTTATTGTTTCTTGCCTTACTCAAAGAACCAATGCAGACAATTTACAGGGTAATCCCAATCCTAGAGATAATTTATAATATAAAAGAAAAGATATCTTGGCTTTAACACATGGGGACTTAACTCATCTGGGAATGAGATGGACCATCCAAGTAGATACAATAGAAGGGCTGAATGATGTAAATTTAGTAGATTAGGTAGATTAGGTGACACTACAATGTCCAAGATGGCAACTGGAGGGATTCTGGATTCCCTGTTCTCACATGTTTCCCACACTGGGTTTAATAAAACGAGCACAGCCCCAGAATTTGGCAGCTCTGTGCACTGTATAGACTCTCTGCTGACTGATTTCTGTTTTCAAGGCAATAGAACAGAAAGGAGCAGCCAATGATGGTATTTGATTCTCATCTATGTTCTGTGTGCCTCGCTGTCTCTCACCTTTTGACCCAACCGATCCATGTTGTTAAGAAAATCCTACAGTCAGTAATGAGGACAGCCAATTCCTTCTTCTGAAAGGTCAAACTCTGAAACAAATCCAACTCCTAGTTTTCTGAAATGTTGGAATAAAACATTCCTTTCACTTGACTTCAACCCCAGGGCACACCTGATCTGAGAGAATAACTGCAAGTTAGGACTGGTGTAAGAGACTTCCAGCATTCATGATTCAAGGGATCTACAAATAGCCCCAAATAGGAATCCTCTTGTCAAACCACTTAAAATTATTGAAAGAATCACTGATTCTCACCAGCTCTTCATTTAAATGCTGCAGTTTAAAGCTGAACTTGTATCTGCACACTTCCTCTTCTGAGGGGTTTCTTCCTTTAGGAGTAGGATAGTGCAAAATATATTTTGCCTGGAGTGGATATATATTTCCATGCCCTAAGGTACAGAGATCCAGGAAGGAAATGTGTGAATTAGCCTGCCCTGAGATCTATTGTCTATAGACTAGGGGCAGAGAAAAAGAATCTTTGCAATAAACAGTGTCAATGCAGGGGCCATTATCTGCAGATGCTGTATCCTCCCTTCTCCCTGGTACAGTTAGTGTCTATCATGTCATCCAGGGCAGGTTTTAGCCTCAAGTTTTGCCACAGGTATTCTGCAATATAATACTTACAGTATTCTTGAAGATTTTAGGTCAGGTTTGTCTGTTTGCAGTCATAGTCTGACTTTCTTTTTATAACTGAGCTGGCAGCAAAAGGCAAAATATACTGAGGAAAAAATACTTTACAAAATCTGTAGATAAGAGAAGAAGTGTCAGAAGGAGAAATCTTATTCCCTTCAAGCATCTCATTTCAACTGAGATAGACAAGGACAGAATACAGAATTACTGCCTTGTTTCACAATACACATGACTTGAGGATAACCATTTGAATACGACTTGTTTCCCCTTAAGAAATTAACATAACCTTTGAACCTTTAGAGTCTGCACACAGACACTCCAGCATACAGCACTGTGTGAAACTTCACATATTGACAAATTAGAATGCTATTTTTGGCAAGGCAGTGATGTGTCAGGTTAAATCTAAAACTAGAGAAAACAGTCTTTGGTCTGTGTCTGCAGGTATAATCTTCTAATGTGTGACCGAGTCAAAATTATTCAATTTTATTGGCTTTCCAGTTCCATATTGGTCTTTCAAATAAGGATATATGAAAGTAAAGCAAACTCTTATTTATACTGGTAATTCTTAATATAAGAGCAAAACTGATGTTGACTGAGACTAGAGACCAGTTGGAAAGTTTGTTTAAGAGCATCCTTGTGGGACTCAGACCAAAGTTTTACCAGCCCTAAGGCAGCAGACACATACTCTACACATCCAAGCTAATGATCATATTCCCATATGCACTTTCCAAACATCATTTATTCAGAGCTGAAAAACACTGCATCACAAAAAGTTACATTTCAGCTGTTTACTGGCTCTATGCTTTGTGAATTCTTTTAGGAGGAGGAAGCTGGTACTGTTGCACCCACTTCTCTGAATGGATTGCAACCCTGAGTACTAAAAAGTACTGGATTTATACCAACAGTTCTGGGTTGATTTTTTTTGTGATCCCTTTATTCATTGAGAAGACAGAATTCCTTCAGACTGAAATATAAAGTAAATGGAGGAAACTTGAATAATTAATGACTTGAAACAGAAGTAGTCAGTGTTTTTTACAAACCCCCTGGCACCAATTTTAAATAAAAGGAATGCTAATACTTGGGGGGAAAAAAGTTTCTAAGGTCCTATTAAATGTTTCAAGCCACAGATTTAAACATCTGGCTAGAAGAGCTCATATTTGAGCATGGGAGGATTAGGTTAAACAAACCAGTCTCTGGGGACTTGAACAGAGTCAACATACTGCACACCTGAAATACAGTGAGTCCTAGGAAAGAAGTTCCTGGAGAAGTTCATATGTTAATGCCCATATGCAAAGCTGAAAATAAAACATAAAGCCTGAAATTTACATTAAAAAGGAATGCATATCTATTATTATCAGTACATAGCTGCCTGTTACTGAGTGCAAAAACAGATTTCTTGCTCCTGCCACTCAGCCTTCAGACACCTCTTCCAGACAGAAATGAGAGGTCCATGGGCAGCCAGGGGAATTGGGACTACTGAGGGGAATCAGCTAGTCATGTCCAGCCTACTGAGAAAAAACAGAGAGCAAACCCCAAGTGACAGCAAAACCACCAGAAAACTGTGAAACAGTAAGGAAAGAAAACAACCCCTGGGAAGAAAACCTCACAATCATGAATACCTTAGTGTTCATCCACCTCCAGTTTTTACTTCCATTCCTTTACACCTATTTCAACCTCCTTTTTTTAATTTTTTTTTTATTTCCAGTACAGAAAAGGGAGTTGTCTTAAAAAGTCTACAAAATATATTCTTTAAATTGCCTCTCTAAATCTTTCTCTTCTTTCCCAAATGTCTGAAAACCCATGTCTGAAACTAAGCAGTATGCTCTCAAGAAGTTCATGCCTTTTGGATATATACTGATCACAGGTTTTGAGATTATTCTCTTCCACTTGCAGATACTATTTCTCTTCACTGCTGTGTCACTTCCCTTATTGTCTTCTGTGTTCTACGCAAAACTGAGCGAAGAGATACTGACCAACAACAAAAGATCCAAATAGAAGAGCAATTGCTTTGAAACGCTTTCATTAAAAATATGAAAACCAAAATCTAATTCAACAGCAAGAAGAAAACCTCTTTCCTTTCAAATATCCGCTCACAATTATGTGCTGTCATGGTATCATGAGAGTCCAAAGAGAAAAGTATGTGGCTCATCCAAGCTTTACATTGAATTATTCTGTAGGGAAGAAAAAATCATAACTACTGCCTCATGCAGTGCAATGAATTTAAATCACTCCTGTGCAATAAGGCCTTAAGGTTACAGATGTAAATTGTTTGCAATAGACCTAATACATCTCTCCCAGCCTTTTTATTGTAGATACTGCTGATTGATTTCTGTATTAAAGTGCAGCAGAGATTGTTGTGAATTAATATTAATATATCTATAAATGGGACACATCCTGTATAAGCTGCTGGAAACCCCTCCTCCTTCGTTAGATCTGGAGATTTCCAAACTTATTACTTTAAATGAGAAAATGATAAGCAATGAACACCCTAATTTATTTAATGTCATTTTAATGGCTTCAATTTACTTTTTTTCCTTAAATAAATGTCAAGTTCAGTTAAAGATGATAAGTCTTGGCTATCACTGAAAGTCCATTTTTTGTGGTTAAAGTTACTAATAAAATGTTAATGATGCTTATTTCTTGCCCTGCACTATTAGCTATTGCTTCAAAGCAAAGCTCCTAAGATTTAAAGACAGGTTTTGTAACGTCAAGGCCTCCCTGTGGCATTAGGAATTACACTCACTTTTTCTTCTTCCTTTTCTCAGATTGCTTATTCCATCAGGAGTAATTTACTCTAATTAGAGTCTGTGTGTTCTAAAACTGTAACAGTTTCTCCAGGACAAGTTAAACAATATTGTCTCCCTGGTTGCTATGGCCCTATCAGCTTCATAAGCAAACTTTAAACCTGAATAAATTAAACCTAGAACACAGCATTTGTCAGGCTGGATCAGACAACTGGTCTATCACAGCGCCCTGCCTGCCACTGGCAATGATCAAACGCTTCACGCTCTTCAGCAAGACGAAGCATGCCTGGTGTACCCAAGGCAATATTCTTCACAGCACAGGGAAAATTCCTTCCTGGCCTCCATAGATGATGGATTATTTCCCCAAAGCTAAAGATTTTATTATAAATTTGCTTTTGTTTCTTTAACTAAAGAAGTAATAGATATCAAGTCAGAGATTCCTATATGTAAAACCAGATGTATGCTCCTTATTCAACCTGATTCTTCTTTCCTGATGTGGAAACAAGTGTTGTGAAGCGGCTCATGCATAAATTCACAGAAATCAAAACCACTCATATCCATGAGTGCAGGATCTGAGGACAGTCTGTGGCAAACTGTCATCCCTGCCTTCTTCTGTAGCCTTCACCGTGTCCTCGTCAAGCTTACCAAAGGGTTTCTTGTTCTTCTGGCAGGGTAACAGCCCCACTTCCCACTCAAGAATATAAATTCATTTTTCTCCCTGTCATTTACCATAGTTCTGACTGCTTTAATAATGTGAGGGGATGTTCAGTTTATTTAATTTTTTTTTGTTTATTTGACTTTTAGTCTTCGTTTGTTTTTTGTTTTTTTTGAAGGCATATAATAACTCCTCATTAGACTAAGGCATTCCTGGGTGATACTATTTATTTTATATGCATCTTTGTGAGACAATTTCAGTCACAGCACCATTTGCCTTAAAGTCATAGGATCAAAGTTATAATGAAGCAAGAGACTAATATTATTTCATGCACAGTGTCATCGTTATGACTTTATCACTTTCTTTTTTAAAAAATTATTTTCTTGTTTGAGAAAATCCTCTGTGGATTTTTATTTTTTAGCTAAACTGTCAGAAACACCACAAGTAATGTCAAGCAGAAAACTCACACAAGAAAGCTTTTTCCCTAGAAAAGCCATTCTCTCTATCCTTTCATGGTTTCTCAACTTTCAGATTAAAAAAAAAAACAACAACCAAAACCCTACATAACAAACCCACAAAAGATCAGTTATTTTCAATTATTTTCACCTATAAATATTATACTCAGTTGAATTTCATAGGCATCCTGCTGCTCAGGGGCAGGGTGTCTGCATCTGGATTTTAATTGCCAAATCATGCTAATTAAGTAAAAAACCTTAAAGACTGTTATTAGCAAATATCCAACTCATTGCCTACTCTCTCATCCAGTTCATTAGCCTATATGTAATGTGGCACTGACCTAAGCCACATCATTGATTTTTCTGCAGAACCAAGATTCAAAATTGCCTTGTTCTCCTTCTTTTCACTTAAATATCCTTCTGTCTTAAGAAACAATTTATTATCATCTTTATTTTTTAATTTTCCTTAGTAAGAACAGTGTTTTACAATAGGCTTTATAGTCTTATTTGAAATAAAAATCAAAAGCAATTATATTTTTGATCCCACCTTTATTTTTTCTTTTAAATAGGAAATTGAAAAACACATGACCCCATTACCAAACTAAAAGCAATTTTTTGCTGCATAAACTTAGAATAGTATTACACTGATTCTCTAAAATTTTTCAGTTAGTGTCCACTGGTCAAAACAAAAATAATGTCTTCTATTCTTCAGTTTTGCCTTATGCCTTGAGCTGCTTAAATATTGACTTTCATTTCAGGGTTATGTTTCTGATCTGCTTTTCAGGCAAAGCTGCTTAAGTCTGAACTCGGGAAAACAAAACTTTTAAAAGAAAACTTCTAAAATAAGAGTTGCCACTCCCCTATTTTTACTCAAATAATGCATTTGAAAGTAGGAAGTTTAAACATTTGGTTAAGAAAAAAGGAAACAGCTTTTAAAGACATAAATATCTCAATAATAGTTGCAATCATTCCACATAAGAGAGGTGTAATTATGACTGGTCCAAAAAGGAGGGTGGCAGTGGAAAGGCCATCAATGGGGTATTTATAAAGAAGAAAACAGTATTTCAGAATGAAATAGCACTACACTGAAACAGTTGTAATGCTCCATAAAATCGCTGGAATTGAGCAACATATTAAAAAAGCAACGTATCTCTTTTTCTTATGACAAGAAAACACATCTAACTTTGAAGGATAATGGCATCTTTTATGGCACATCCTTGGTGCACAGAGTAGCATCACCTTCAAGAGTGCACAGATTCACTTCTAAAAGTTTGTGCAGGGCCTTGAAAAATAGATTATACATTCCGTGCACCTGTTGTAATTCTGAGAGGGGTGAACAAATAATTTGTTGTATTACTGGATGAGGTTAGAACCATCCAAACTTATGCAGGTGTTATAATTTGCATTAAAAAGCTCAAAACAGATGTTAGGGGCTTTCCCAGCATATAAAGAATGCAAAGCATTACAAACATTTAAGCATTTTCTTACATGAATAAATTTGCTCATATACATCGGAATATGTCGTCTGAATATGTACTTACTATGTTCACAAGCAATTTGTAGGTTAAAATTTTATGGAAATAATTTCTGCATTGATATGACATTCAGCCCACAGATTTCTCCTAAGCTCCACTTTTTGGGACCCAGATTTCAAGAAAGTAACCCCAAAACACATACACTATATATTTTAAATGAAAATTAAATATATTGTGAGTGATAGATAAAAGACAGATGTATTTCTGAGCATGTCAAGTTTGCAAGCATGGAGCTCAGGCAGTAAGTTTTCCCTAATGCCAAATACTTTCTTATGTTTGAATGAATGTCACAAAAATACAACCAAAACCAAAATAAAACAAAATAAAAAAAAAAAAAACTAAAAACCCACCAAAAAAACCCCAAAAACCAAACCAATAAAAAAACCCCAAACACCCCATTCCCCCCCCAAAAAAAAACCCCAAAAACATGAAGAAAACACTCAGTCTAGCAGTTATCCTTGCCAGTTACAAGGACCTTTAGGCAAGATGCAGGAGGCCACATCTTAAAAGCACTGTGTGTCCTTGGTGAACCCAGGACCATGCTTCTAAGTCTTTTCCCTGGTTAGAAGGAATAGTGATTCCACACACTCTGCAGTATAACACACTCTTTAATAAGGAATGAACTCAGTAATGATGTGAATAACAAAACACAGCAACAAAGACAAAATTCACAAATCAAATTTCGCAAAGTTTTAGAACACCTGAAGTTTGGAAAAGACCCAGTTTTTAAAAATCCCAGTCAGTGAAACATTCAGCATGTTTGAGTGTAATTTAGCTCTCTTGTTATCTCTGGTTATCAGTTTGATGGAAGTTGATGTATGTTAGCGTCTTAACAGTTTGGTAGTTCATGCTGTAGCACTGAACCACAGAGGACATTAATTCACATGGTGACTTTTGGAGCCAGACTATAAAACCTCATAAATATTATATATTCCATTATTTGCTTCTTATAAAGGGGATTACCATATGAAAACCCAAATATTGGCTGCATGCAGGGAAAAGGAATCAGAGTATGCAAAAGACAAAAGCTAGTAAATTTGGGAGAATAAGGAAGGAAGAACACATAAAGGTGATATTTCATGATTTGCTGAGGGCCGTTCATACCCAGGCAGAAAGTGAGAGCCCTGGCATGGTGGATGATTCCCATCATATCTTTTGTACCGTATGACCACAGAGCTACTCTTCCTGGGAAGCAGCCCTGAGGGAAAGCTCAGAAAAGCTGTGTTTCCAAGTGGGGCTGCTCCCTGCCCTGGCACGCAGCAAAGTGCCAGCAGTGCTAACAGGGTGCCCCAGGCTCTGAACCCCCACCGGCGAGCCCAAGGTGCACGGTGAGCGCTGGCTCTCACGCCCCTGCTCACTGGGAGAGGCTGCGCTCGCGTGGGTGAACGAACGCGGTGCATGAATGCAGCAGCTCTTCCTGTAGCTTAATGCTTGCCAACAGAATAACCATCTTTCTGCTCAAAATTCACACCCTCCAGAAGATATATTGTCGTTAAAGTAGGAAGATTCTGTAGAAGTTGTATAAATCAATCTACAAGTTACCTTCCTGTTTGAGTGGAGCACCTCTCTAAATGTTATTAATACAGCTATTAATACAGGAGTGAACTGAGCCTTAGGACTTCAGTCTCAAATAATAAATTTCAGGATAACAACAGGCAAGGTGTGTATGTGAGTGTGTGTGCATATCAGTGCATGCATGTCTGTCTATATATTTACCATCAGAAAACAGCTCATGTCCCACTGTTTGCTATTAAAAAATAAGCAACAGAATAAGAGTTATTTTTAAGTCGAAAAAATAAGTCTCATCTTTCATTTGTGCCAAATTCCACCAGTGACTCCTAGAACCACTGATATAAGGAAATTTTTTTGGTATGTTTATTTAAGCATATTTCTTTTTCTTACCATTTCAAGCATCACTGAGGGTGTTTGATTGTCCTTTCCTGAGCTGTTCAGAGAGAATCATTATCCTCTCTGACTATAATTCCCTGCTTAGCTGACTGTATCACCTTCAAAACTTTATTTGAGAACTTACCTAATTAGCCTTTGAACCACTAATTGGCTATTATCTGCAGATCTCTTTGCTTTTTCTTGCACAGAAGATTCTGTTCCTTTCATTATGGGAACACAGAAATTGCCATCCTGGGACAAAACAATGGGTCACACAGTCTCACATCTTCTCTCTTACCAGAGCAAAGACAAGACCTCTCAAGCAGATGTTCAGCACCCTGTGCCTGCTCCTGTCATTATCTCATCTGCAAGGCTTCCACTGAAATAAAAGGCACAGAACATTTCCCCTTTGGCTGCAGGTGTGCATTGAACAGATGTCTTCATTGAACTGTCCATGGTGACATTTTATTTTTTATTTTTTTCCCTGAGAGATTACAGCTAATTCAGAACTTAATCACATGTACAAATAGTGTAGTTGTCATTCCCAAACAGCTCATATGTGCTGATTTGGGTACTGTGCCCCTTAATGCTGCTAATTACAAGTTTGCTATGCAGGCACACACCTTCTTGTGAAAGAAGCAAATTTAAGTTCTAAATTTTTCCCAACCAAGATATCTTTTTTGATTTCAATGCAAAACTTGCACTTTTTAGGCTTAAAAGAAAGTATAATTATTTTATCATAACAGCCTGATATATTTTGCTTCATTTTAAAAAAGAACATCTCTCATATTTCTTCAAAGATAGACCATAAGAAATGACAGATCATCCTCCTTGAAACATTTCAAAAGCTTGATTCCCAGTATTGCCAACCTTATCCATTTAAATGTTTTGAGCTAGGCTCCAGAGACTCACAACCCACATAAAAAACCCAAAAAAACCCAAGACTTACAACAAGAATTCAATGGACTGCTGAAATAATGAGTGGATGGACTTATTTATCCACCTTCAGATATTTAAAAGCCCGACTTATCCCTCTGAAAAGATAAAACTAAAGAATAATAATCAAGCACAGCTCTTTATTTCAGCAATAAAATGAAGGGAAAGAAGAAAGAGGAGCACAATGATCCCCACAATTCAAGATGTGTACAGACTGGAGAGGGTCCAAAGAAGGGCCATGAAGATCATCAAAGCACTGCAGAACTTTCCCTGTGAAGAAAGGCTGAAGGAGTTAGGTCTTTCCTCCATGGAGAACAGAAATACAGGTCAGGAGCTCATCACAGTCTCCTAGCATTAGAGGGCAAAGAGAGCAGAGGCCCTCTCTCCACGAGGAACCACCTGGAGAGCACAATGGACAACAGCTAGAAGTTGCACCAGGAGAAGTTTCATGTTGACACAAGAAAGAAATTTTTACAGTGGGAAGAGTCAGTCAATGGAACAACCTCACCAGGGATGTGGTGGAGGCTCCATTACTGAAGGTTTTCAAGATCTGATTTGCACCAGGTGCTAATTAATCCCACCTAGGCTCCCTTTCCCACAGATTGCTGGACCAAATGATCTACTGGGGCCCTTTCAATGTGGGCTTTTCTGTGACTGACTCCATGATTCTTGGAAAGAGTAATAGAAAAGAGAGAAAAAATAGAGAGGAAAAAAGGAAAAAAAAAGGGTGGAAGAGCAACACATTTTTCCACTAGCACAAAGTGGAGCACTGTGACAGGCTCTACTCAGATATATAAAGTTCTCCACAGTGCTCCCTCCATGCAAAGGGTGAAATGACAGTGCTTGGGCTTAATTTGAGCTCTAGATAAAATAAAATCTGAACACCTTCTGGTTTCCAGGGCTGAATAATTCCAGAGACCTTGACGTAGTTTCTGTAGGTCATTACACTAATTTAAATTCACAATGCTTTCATCTCTGCTTTGAATGCAAAGTACCTCACACTCATCTGTGCTGCATTTCCTTTTCTATGCTTTCAATAGATCCAGTTATTTCCCTCTCAAGCACCTCACAATTCATTCTCTTCTCGACTACCATTTTGTTCTCAAAAGAATGCTGAGCTACTCTAGTTTAAGATTAAAAGCAAAGAAGCTGCAGGACAAAATTCAGTGACCCTAGTAACTAAAGTGTAATCTTTTGATTTAAACTGAATTTGTTTCCATTTATGACACAGGAAATGTTGACGTCAATGCAAAATAAATTACATTTAACCTAAGGAAAACTATATTGCTGTTTCGGCTATCATTATCACTTCATGTACATGTGAGCACACTCTTGATCTCTAGCATACACAAAACTACATGACTTGGTTTGAATAAAGGTCAATTCAGCTCAGCTGATCTACCAAGTGGGCAAAAAGTATCTTAACTGATGAAACTTCAGTGAAAATATAAAGACTTTTTTATGAGGTCGTCTTCTCACAAAGATGCTTTCCCATGCTTTTTTTTATGCAATGTGCTTCTGCACAAAGTCATTCCTATACTTGCAGGAGGACATGAGACAGTGAGGGTTCTGATGATGGTGCTTAAGTCAGTTATCCTGGGACCCAAATAACCCCTGCCTAATCCTCAGCCCCTGTTGCAGTGTTCTGGTATGACAACATGACAATCACTGTTATCTCTAGCTTGGAAGTCCTTGTGGAGGTTTATTTTCCCTGCCTCTTGTGGGCTGTGCCCATGGCTTTCAACTATGTCTGAACCAGATGACAGGCTTAAAATTTTTAGTATGTGGCTTTATGTGTTTATGTTTAGTATGTGGCAAATAAGGAAAGTTGGCACTCTTACCCAGGTCCTCTTCAAAATTACTAAGACTGTAGGATTAGGAAGAGGACAAACCAGCCTGAACAGGAAATACAGTCCCATACTCTCAATAACAAAAACATAGATCCCAAAAAACCTCCAGAGTGAAAGTATGTTGAAAATCGAGTAGAAAACTGTCCAGAGGAACAATCAGGTTTGGCTATCAGAGCTCCTAAGAAACCACCCTTTCATTAGCAGGATCCTGAGAAACAAGTCAAGAAATACCCTCAAGAGCCACATCTTTTCTTCAGAGAAGAGATGACAAATGTGAAGAAAACATAATAAGAAAAATGGAGAGAAGCATCTCTGAGCTATTTGAACAGCTAAGAAAGAGAAATGGCAGAGAGAAATTCCATTCAAAAAAGAATCAAAACCAAACGAAGACTAGAAATTACCATTGCAGAAGTGAAGATTTGAAATAGCTTTCAATAAAACTTTATCTTTTATCTTCTTTTTCCCTTGCTTTCCTGTATTTTCACACTTGCATTTTTTTTTATAACTTTCCCTTTTCTTTTATTACTTATATTTTTTCTCCAAATTCTCCTTTCATACCATTGCATTTCACAACAGCATGTGTTGGTTTCAGACACATATTCCTTACTTACTGGTTCCCACACTGTGTTCCAATTGAACAGTGGGATATTTCTACATCAAGCCTAATGAGAAACCAAAAATGAAAAATGACATATTATGACACTTGCAACCTCTTATGCAACTGAATAAGGACAGATTAAGCATAGAAAATATTGTTTTAAAGGGCCCTTAAAAAAATGCTTATCTACTTTTTCTTCCAACTGTCGGGTTTTATCCATTTAGAGGAATTTCTCAGCCATATATATTATGTTCATATAGCAGTCATACATATCCAGCAAATAAATGAGCTCTGAAAATAGTCCCAGATACAATTTCCTATAAGCATTATTTGGATTCTCAAACCTCTACCTATGAATTGTTTCCAAATACTCCACTTCTGTGGACTTACAATGTCTTCCATCAATTTTAGCTAGACAAATAAAAGATGCCTACTTTCCTCACCACCAAAAACATAATTCTGTCACTAAGATCTCCTCCTCAAGTTTGTGAATTCTGTGAATAAGTAGATACGTGTTTTCTATTACATTATTCTTTCAAGTACCACAGTTGAACTAATTCCTTTGAAGGTTTTCATAAGCATTTGTTTCAATTCTTGGAAGAAAGCAAACTATACTTTAACGCCTCTATTCGCAAATGGTCTCCATAGTAACATATACGACATTAATTCTCATTATGAATAATTTTATTTACAATTTACAAAACTGCAGTACTTAGAGGAGTTTTTTGTTAAAGTATATAGGGTAACAAAGCTGGAACATTTTTGGTCAACCAAACATCAGGGTTTTTTAAAGCTGTCTTACACAAAGAAGATTAACCTTTTGTTTTTCAGCTCTGCACAGCGTACTTTACTGTAAGCACTTTGGTTTCAATTTCTATTTACGTGTGCAAAGCTTTTAGCAGACTTATTTTGAAACTTACCACAATCTTTTGTGGGAATACAAAAGATTTTAACATGGCTGCCACCTGTGTCATATGAAATACCTAACCATTCGGATTTTCCATTTTTTAAAACAACTAAATAACGCTACAACTTTATATGTACATGTGTATGGTCCTAGCAATTACAATTCCTCATTGTTTCTGACATTAGAATACAGGGAAAAAATTTTTCTTAGGATAATCTTGATAGATTCAATTACAGTAAACAGTTTTGTAAGCTTCAGAAGACTACATACTTTCCTTTATTGTAGTCTTGCAAGAAAACATTCTCACAACTGGAAGAATAATTTATTGATTTACTTCTATGACCTGAAACAATTGTGACTTATACTCTACTTAAAGGAAGGAAGAAGAAGATGTGTCCATGTCCTACAATGGCTTCACAGGAAGGTGGCAGGGTAAATTGCTGGAAACACGATAAAATGCAAAGACACATCTTGTGGGTCAGTTGTGAGGCTAAATAGTTTCACTTTAACACTTTAACAGAGGTAACTCAGATTTATGACATCCTCTGAAAGGGATATTGGAGAAACTCATTACAAAACTAGACATGTTAATGCGAATCTCCTTGTATTTCTAAAACTTGGTTCCTAATTTGAGCAATGTAAACCCCCCTGAAACTAAAGATATCTGAAACAGACTACAAAATGTGCTTCAATTTTGTTCCATTTTCATGAATGTTGAGCTGCCTTAAGGCCATATTTAAACTGACTGAAAACTTGAGTATCAGTTAAAGGAATGGACACATAGCATTTCCATGATGTTTAACATCCATCTATTCCTCCTCCATATGGAAAAACACTTTTCACAGAGTTTTGAGGGGCTTTCCCCTCCTTCTACTATTTGGGGTCTTCTGGTCTGCCTTGCCTGTCCCAGTGCCAGTATTGCTCAAGTTGGTATTCAGAGAACATGAAAGGAAATTTGTCTGCAGAAAGACAGATGACTGCATTTTTCATGTTACTTACTGGAAACAGAAGCTCTTTCCCTTACTCACCCCCATCTGCCCCTACAGTTCTGTAGTTATTTACAAATAAGGTGAAAAGCACTTCAGTGAAGCATTTAATGTTAGAGCTTACTTGTATGCAGAACACACAGTCCTGAATGAGGTGCAGGAAACATTACTCAGTACAAAAAATATGCTATTGGAATTATGGTGTCATCTTCAGAATCTGACAAATTGCCTGGTGTATGAAATGTTTAGACACTGGTGGCTTACTTGGGATGCACATGAGTGGCAATAAAATCACAGAGCCTCCAAGACAAGGTTTGAATTTTGATTTCATTGCAGAAAATTTATGGCAGGAATCTTTTCAAGCTGCAGTTGATTTCCTTAGTTAGAATTTGGCTTGTAAACAAAGAGAAGATTTTGCCATTTATTCCATTCCATATTTTGGAATTTCTGTGCCATCTCTCTGATGATAACTTCCCTTTTTTTCCTCACTCACAAACTGATCATTTCTGCAGTGGCACCTGGGATGGATGGCAGACTAACAAGAGAAATGCAAATGCTAGAAGGGAAAAAGCCCACAAGGCCTATTGCAAATCAATGGTGCACAGCATTTCTTCTGTCTGGACATCTTTAAAGAGAACTCACACCCTCAACTCATTTTTACTCCAAGATGATTAATCTTTCTTCTTTTGAGTAAAAACTATGAAACAGCCAATCAATTGCTGCAGTTTTATGTGGTGAACTTACTTCCTATTATAACTCTAAGTAGAGAGAATTTTAAGCTGATCAGTGTGAAGGGTGCTGAGAGTCCGTGCATGCCCCTCACATCACTGATCACACCTATAATGCTTACTTTGTCTTTAATGCTCCTTAGTGATCATTCATGGGATGCAAGGTAACTTTAAAACTTTCTTTCCCATATTCTGTTCAGGAATTTCTCAAATATTCTCAATTTTGACTCAAAGTAACAAACAATTATCATAGTATTACACTGGTAAGTATTAAGTATTACGCTTAAGGACCTTGCTTAATTCTGCTAATGGGAATAACTGTATGCACAAAATTCTCCTTGGTATGAGCCTTTTTGGAGTTGGACTTCATTGCAAAACCAAAATACTTTGTCCCTAGTGATGCTAAAGAATGACTTTCACTGTTTGTTTTTACGTTTGTTTGTTTTTTAATGAAATGTGAAAAGGAACCTGGTCTTAGTTTTAGGAGTGTAAACGGAGAGATATCTTGCCTGAGCATAAATATTATTTCTCTTTCTGTATATAGCATCTGAATTAAACTAAGAATCTGGCACTCAGGCAATCTACCATCCTCCTTTTTCAAAGTAGCTTCCCTCAAATTTCATGGTTTTAGTCACCTACTCCACATGAAAAGATAATAGGTATTCATAGGGTAGAGGAGGGATTAGCTTTCAGTTGAGTAGTAAAATTACAAAAATCATCCTTTTGCATTTTTTTTAATAGCAACTGCAAATTTAATTTGGGATGTGGTAGTTTTGATCTTTCTTCCTTTCTTAGAAAATATATTAGGCAAAACAAAATGTTTGCATAAACATCTAGAAATGTTCTTACCTCTGAAGAAATGTTAAAAAAAAAAAAAAAAAAGTTGATAATTTAAAAAAATAAAAACATTAAGTATGGGGGATGCATCTCAGTCCAATCTATATGCAGCATTCCACTCTAGTCTCAGTCCATAAAACAATTAATTGTTGCATTATCTCATTGAAATCACTAAGACAATGCTGACTCTTACTATTAGACTCCTATTAACATTTTATTGGCTCAGGGCCATTAAGGGTTTCTTTAATATGAATGTTTATGTCATCCAGTCAGAAAAATCTGCCAGCATCATTGCAAGCACTACAACATCCACTGAGCAGTGACTGCCTTTGATTCACTTAAACTGAAGAATCTCCACAAAATACTCCCTAAAAATAACAGAATTCCAAGACCCCCCCATTTGTTGCATAAGAAAGGAAATTTACAAATGACAGAACTTTTGCACTGTCAAGCAAAAAAAAAAAAAAAACAAGCTCTGCTAGCTTGAGATGTGTAAGCAAGTCATCTTTTCAGCTGGACACTGAGGTGTCAAAATGATGGTCAGAAATTTTCTGCTAAATTCCAAGGACAGAAGGATTTTCAAGCATGAGAGAAAAGTCTGAGTGTCACAGACACCTATGGGTTTTTCATGAACAGATAATACATAGGCTTTATCTTACAGTTTTATCACATTTTGCTGTGCCTCTGGGATTATGTAATGTTAGCACAGTTTTATAAAAGACCCAGTGGGATGTCTGTTTTTTTCCATTTCACTGGGGAACCATAGTGCTGGGAAGTGAGAATGTGATTAGTGGAAATTCATATCTTTATTCCTGTTGAGTGACCTGGGCTTTTTGCCTTAATGTGATTTTGAATTAATATCTTTCAGGGAGTCAGACAGGAAAGAAAGTATCTTTCTGGATAAAAAGAATAGATGTTAAAGATGAAATGAAGAAGAGCTGAATGAGGATGTAGATTGGGAATATGCTAACAATCATGCTATCTTTTTCTGATTTTTCTTTTAGAAAGGCTACAAAAGTACAATATGAAAAATATTGGATCTCCTGAAGTAGGGCAGTAAATAATGTGGCAATTTATCCCTCAGAAGTTTAGTTCTCTCATCATATTTGAGAGCAAGTCATGTTTGGGAACATACATACAATTATTTGATAGTCTCAGTTCAATAAATCAGCTTCTTTAGTTTCACTCAAAAAAAATACAGGTGCAGAGTGCTGTAGACTTGAAGCTGAATGACCATGGGTCATTAAGCTGCACTTTAGACATTGTGTTTGCCAAGTATAAAAAAGAAACATCAAACCACGACTAGACACATGTGTTAGCAAATGTGGTGACACTGATTCTACAGAAACTTTTGTGGATAAACAAATGGCTTCATCTTCTACTCTTTCAGGAGTGCTACATTTCACTCAGGGAATCTTAGCAGAAAGCTGACTCAATCTGTAACCTTAAATGATGCAATTTAGTTACAGTGAGGGAGAAAAGAATGCTCTTGAACATGATGGGCTTTGAGAAACAAACACCAGACTGCAGCCCTACCTGAGTGCTGTCCTCCAGACCTGATGCCAGTAGGTACTAACGAGAATTTCTAAAGTGCCAGTCCAGTGCACTATCCATCAGCACAGCAAAACACAACTTCTTCACTGCAGCTGACAGAAAGTGAAAAGAAGTGTGCTTTCCAACCCACATCCTTCCAGATTTCCTAAATTATAGCAGTGTCAGACTAGATGTTTTCTGGAACACAGGAATCCCACCAGGTTTGTGTGGGTTCTTTCACAGACTGCTAAGCACATGTTTTTCTGGCGCCTCTTCCAGGTGACATTGCCAAACAGGGGCCCTCTTATTTCATGTACCACCTGCAACTATATCACAAGGTACATGGTAACCCATGCAGTGCACTTCGCCTCCTAAAAAGTGTTTTAAGTGCTCACTGTTATAAAGCTTCTTCCCAAGAGATTGTATTTCAGCCAGAGTATCAAGTCCTAAGTGTTGAGTTATTTAAAATGATAATGCTCCATAGTTAACAAACATACAGGTGTCAGTCTTAATAAGGATTGATCACATGGTTAATTAGCAGTTGCAACTGTGCTATGTCATGTATTACAATAACAGCAATGCCAGCCATTTTATTTTGTGGTTCTCTTCTGAAATTACTAATACCATAAGTTAATGATTTGATAAAGTTCAGATTGCTGATATAATCAGATCACAGCTGCTCTGGTAATGAGGGCTATAGAGATGTCTATAAGTAGGCTATCTAATTAAGTATTAGCATATCCATTTCAATATCCATCATTATGCTCTAATGCTGTCCTTCCCAAATACCCATTTTGGGAATCCTTGTTAACATAATTTGCTCTGGAGCTCACCTGCAAAATGAAATACACTGACACTTACCTAGCAGGAATCCCAGTGGAGCATTTGCAGGTTCTGCTGATACCACCACATGGGGGAAAAAAGTGGCAGTAGGCTAACTGCACAGCAGGGGCTCCACTGCAGGTGCTCCCACTGATGCCTTGACAACCAGAAACCTTCAGCAATTGCGGGTCAGTTCCCTCAAAATCAGGCTCGTTTTTATTCAACAGCTTTTTCCGTTTAACATTTGGGTAAAATGCTGTTGGCTTTGGGGGTATTCCTCTTTGTGTTTTGGAATCTCTGGGTCTTAGAGTGGCCACAATTTGTGGTTTGGGGTTATTTCCTCCTCACTTTCCCTCATTAATTACAAACGTTAAAGAAGTATTTTCAGGTGAAAGCTAATATTCTGACACATAGGTCAAGAAACAGTAGATTTTTAGAAAACACACCAAGGGAAGAAAAGGGCACACAGAGGAATAAAATATAATTCAGAGCACTTCAGGAACAAGAATATCAATAAATATTTTTTTTTTAAATACATTAATGGTGATAGGCAGTGTGTAAATAACATCAGGCCAACACAGGATGAGGTGTCCTTGCAAACAGGGACAGAGACAAGGCAGAGGTGTTTAGTGCATTCTTTGCCTCCATCTTCAACACTGATGACAGAGGCAGGTCTCAGCACTCTGAGATGGATGACCATAACAGCAAGAAAGATAAACTTTCAGCTGTTCCTGTATTTATGTGGGATTTACTGCTCCAGCGGGATCCCTAGAAATCTATGAGGTCTGATGGGATTCACTGGAGAATCCTAAAAGGGCTGGCTGGTACTAAAAAGCCTTTCTTGATGATTTTTGAGCACTTTTGGAATCCAGAGAGCTTCCAGCTGACTGGAAGCTGGTAAACGTCCCAGTTTTCAATAAGGGTAAGAAGGAGGACCCTGGAAACTACAGGCCCATGAGTCTCACTTCAGTGCCCAGTAAAATGATAGAAAAGATTATTCTGGGAGATGTTGAAAACACCTGGAGGGAAGCACAGTTACACCTGGCACAGCTTCCTGTTTGTTGAACCCAACTTCCTTCTATGACAGGACAATCCACTTAACTCACCAAGGGAAGCCAGTAAATATACTTCAGCAAAGCTTTTGATACCGTGTCTCATAGGATCCTCCTGGACAAAATATCCAGCAGACACAGGATGAATAATACATCATGAGATGGGTGAGCAGCAGCTCATGGGTGAGGCACAAAGGGTTACAGTGAATGGGGTGACATCAGACAGGTGACCTGTCACTAGTCTGTCACTAGTGGGGTTCCTCAGGGCTCCACCTTAGGCCCTGTGCTATTCAAAATATTGAGTAATGACCTGGGTGCAGGACTCAAAGGGATACTAAGCAAGTTTTCTGTCAACACTACTAGGAGGAGCTGTCGACTCCTTCAAGGGCAGAGAGGCCCAGCAGAGAGACCTCGACAAATCAGAGAGCTGGGCAATCACCAACTGCATGGCATTTAACAAGGGCAAGTTCTGGATTCTGCACCTGGGCTGGGACAACCCAGGTTGTGTGTATAGACCAGGGAACCAGAGGCCAGAGAGCAGCACTGTGGAAAGGGACCTGGGGGTCATGGTTCATGGCAAGACAAATGTAAGCCAGCAGTTCCCTGGCATCCAGAAGGGACAAATGTGTCCATCAGGCACAGCAGCACCAGCTGGGCTAGGGATGGGATTGTCCTGTTCTGCTCTGCACTGGAGCAGCCTCACCTTGAGTGCTGGGAGCAGTATAAAAATGACATTAAGCTATTAGAGAGTGTTCAAAGGAGGGCAGAAAATATAGTGAAGGGTCTGGAGGGGACGCCATGGAAGAGTAGCTGAGGTCACTTGGTCTGCTCAGCCTGGAGAAGACTGACAGAAGGCCTCATTGTGGTCTTCACCATCCTCATCAGGGGAAGTGGAGGGGCAGAGCCTGACCTCTTCAGTCTCCTCACCAGTCACAAGATTCGAGGAAATGGCATGAAGCTCAGTTGGGGTATGTATAGGCTGGATATCAGGAAAAGGTTTTTCTCCCAGGGGATGACTGAGCATTTTAACAGGTTCCCCAAAGAAATGTTCAGAGCACCAAGCCTGTCTGAGTTCAGAAGCAGAAGCATTTGCTCCATTCATCTTCATGAAGCATTTGGGCAATACTGTCAGGCACATGGTATGACTCCTGGGGTGTCCTCTGCAGGGCCAGGAGTTGGACTCAATGATCCTGATAGATCCCTTCCAAATCAGCATATTCTATGATTCTATGAAATAGTGGTGGGACAAGCTAAGGCAGAAAGAACCTGGGTACAGGAATGGCATGACACTCTGCCCTGAGATTTTCTGAAGACAAAGGAACATGACAGCCTCAAACATACCATCTCATGTGAGAAGAGTTTTCAAGTGGGAAGAATTTTAGGTTTCATAGTGATTTAATGAAGAAATATCTTGGAAGTCTGGTTCTTAACTAAATGAAAAAACACACACCATTGTTTAGGACAAGAGCCATCTCAAAATATTTAAGCTTTAGAAGACTGAAATCTTTAGAGGAGTGTTACATCCTAATTGAAACACAAAGATTGGTTATTCAAGCTGTAAGTGAGCATAGGCCATCCCCAACCAACGGCACAGGGTCTGGATGAAACCCTAATTTTCCATAAAAAGTGTAACTGGATAGTGTCTTTATTGGAGACATTTAGGTACCATGAGTATGAGTCTTAGGGTCTACAATACACAAGAGATACGAAACACCAGACACATAAATTTTTCCCTTTCCAGCAGTAACCTTCACTGGATTAGAAAGAACACTACTATTTTTTCCTCTTAATTCTTATTCCTTTTCTATATTTTCCTGCCTGTTTGCTTTACCAGTTTGGTTGCCACCAAGGACTTAAAGAACGTACTCAGAGGCTTGGAGGCAGAATCTGTCAACAAGTGTCACTGATATGTATGAGCAACATATAGAATTATTAGAGAATTAGAGATCTATGAAGGTGTTTAATGTCTTAGAAATGCAGAGTAAGAGAAGTAGTCTCTGAACCTAATGATGGGAAACAGTCATGGCTACCCTGCACATGAGGAAGAAGCTAAATGGGGGAGAATACAACAGATAAAAGGCTTATTTTTGTTTTGTTTTATTTAAAAAAGACATTGTCTTTGCAAAGTTTCTGAAAATTTGGTGAGAGAGCACAGTAAGATTTTATATGAAAATACATCCTTTGGCTGATTCATATTCTCTGCCTTCTGACTGACCACCCAAATAGCCTGGTTTATCTGCATTTTTGTTGCATGTTAAATAATGAATACAGTAAGTGTTTAGCAATATAAAATAGCATTAAAACCCTGGAGATTGTGAATAATGCATTAAGGAATGTAATTTCATTAGTAGAATGTTTTCTTTTTATTATATAACATGCTCAATAGCTGGATGAAGAATAGAAGAGTAAGTGACTTTCTTACTAATAAAGTTAGCAGAATTAAAAGAAAAGCTACAGAAAAATAAATTACTGTTTCTGCAATTTCAATGACTGTTCTTGCATCACAAGAACCCCTTACCAGTGACTGTGCTTAGCCAAAGATATCTCCAGCTAGTAACTGGAAGCATCAAATTAAGCAAAAGAGAATCTTTGTAGATAATCTGTATGAAGTCATTGAGAAAACTACACTGGGACAATTTAAAAAGGATTCAGTTTTTACAGGAACAGCAGTAAGTTATGAAAACATTACATTTCCTCAAAAAGCTACAAAAATGAATTCAGAAAGATGAAGCAATAATGGACTGCATGGATGATCTGAGGAAGAAATTATTTTGTCAGAAGTTCCACAACTGGATAGGTGCATTAAGCTTCTTTGGAAGCATAAGCTGTAAACCACCTAGAGTGAAGGAGAAGAGCAATTTAAAAGCTTCACTTGTCCATATAGGCAAGAAGTCAGTGCTGAGTCACACTCCAAATACATCATCTTGGAAAAATTTCACGTCCCAAAAAACACAATACCTGTCATCAAGCACTTGCAGAAAAGTATTTTATCATAATTTCGTATATTGTTAACTTCTTCTATCTCAAAGTTTGGTTTAGCATCTACCACTGTAGCATCTTAGAGATATTGCAATGAACTCAGTGTCCAACCATGTCAGCCTGCTGACAGAAAACCTTCCAACTGAAATAAGAATTCATATTTATGATACATCTTAGAAGGATGAAAAAGTAAATCTGTGTCTAAGAGATTCACTGCACTCAATTTCTTTTATTATTTTATAAAGAGGGGAGACTTTTAAGGAATTCTGTTTTTCAGAATTTTAACTCAAATTGATTTTACAAAGAGCAATAAATTTAATTTCAAGGTCCTGTATGCTTCTGCCATGGCTTATGATCTATTTTTACTGTTTTTTACTGTTGCTTTTGGATTTCTTTCCATTCTCCAAGGAAAGCTTGGCTGGAGAAGATAAAAAAAAAGAAGGTAAAAAATGTGTAGGTACAAAAATGACTAGCAGAAAAAAACACTTTTCCAACAATAGTCAGGTGACTTCTGAGTTCTCTTAAAAGTTAATTTAAAGTTGTGGTGAAAATGCTATCATATTAGGAACTGAATCTGTGTGTAAAGGAACTACAAAGGCAAGATGCAGCTTTGGGGTTCAGACATTCAGCTTAAAATGTCTTAGCACCCATGTGTGTGTCAGTGAAGTCTGTCCAAGCTCCTGTAACAGCCAGAGGAGGACCTGGCTGATGGTGCAGCTGATGGAGGCTGCAGACATATTGACAGCACACTAAAACAGACACTGACACCTGCCCAGCTGAATGGCTGCCCCCCTCCTCTGCCTGCAGAGTGGAATGGGACAGTTTGCTTCTATGGCCTGTGTCACCCATACAGACACTTGATGTTAGGGAGAACTAAATTCCTTTGACTTCCACTTACGGTGATGTGGCAACCTGGCTGCATCTGATGTGCTGTTTGACATCTCAGCAATCCCTGGCATTGCAACACTTTCTCATAAGTGTTTTACTTCGTGAGAAAGTAGTACATCCAAGAAAGTTCAAATATTTTTGAACTTATGCCCATTAGAATGTTCATTGTAAGTCTGTACTGGACATTTACATGACTTACATCTGTACCTGTGTATTTGTATCAGGACAAGACTGTCTCCCTCTACTAATGTCCTAATATAAACTGTTCTGTCTTCATCAGATATCATTTTTTTTTTTCACAATTTAAGGATGCAAAGGATGAAAGCCACTATGCAAATAATGTTTACTGAGAGGAAAACCAGGGCCAGATACTCTACCAATAACTGTCATCGCATACAATATACAGATGTTTCCATCTGCTTTGTTACTTCTAGCTAAATTTGTATTATTTAGGACATTACAAGTCCAGCATGGATATGATTTCTAACAACAAGACACAGGTGTTCCCTTTAATTCCCTCTTTCACTATCTGCTTGACAACACATTTTACTTCAGCTGTTGGCTGTTATTGCTGTGGGCAGCCTAATGCTATAAAGCAAACATAATGTATAAATTATATTTTGAATCTGCTGAAGTAAACAGCCTTTTAAGATGTGCCATTTAAATAAAAATATAATAAAAAATATTTTCTGTTTCCTACTTTTTTTTTTATTATATAAATTGAACCTGGAACACAAAATTTGTATTTTGTCTGACTGACAGTAGTAGCAGACTACTATCTAATGAAACACTGCACTTTTCTAATATTAGTATTTTGAAGCCAAGCCGAAGCAGCAGTTCAAGACCCTTCTTAACTACCCTGATCTTTAGAGATTTGTCAATTATTTAAATACAGAGATAAAATAGAGACATTAACTAAAGCCAAGAGGGCAAATGGTCTCTGAGATGTGAACTACATCTCAAAAAAAAAGGGAAATAAACCATATAGAAAGTAGACAGACTGGGGGTTTTTTTGTGTGTGTGGTTTTTTTGGTTTTTTGTTTTTTTTTCTTTCTGGAGAGACTAACAGAAGCTTTCCTGTTTACAGCAAAGTAATTCATAGTCCGTTCCCATTACTCTCTTCCATGCAGCTCATTTACTTCACAGTCATTCCTCCCACAGTCTTAGTGAACAAATTGCTTGCAACAAATTGGTTGACAAACTGCAATTGCTCTATTTACAAATAACACTGTAATATTCCATGATTTGGGGAAGACTTTGCCTAAACTGAGCAAAAAAATTCAATAAAAGGGATATAATTCGGGAACAAATAAAATAAATGACTTCTTCTAATTCTTTGACCTGAGGATTTTAAATATGTCTAGGAACATCAGTAGTCTTCTTTTAAAGAGTCATTAAAAATGAGAAAGAAGAGAAAAAGTAACCAGAGATGTTGCTGAAAAACTGTCTGGGAAGTTGACAGTAAAACCACCATTCCTGAGAGTATAATAAAGGTTCTGTTGTGGAGGTACAGAGCAGAGCCAAATCTCACACTGTTTCAAGGAAAAATAAACTTCAGTCCGTTTCCTTCTCAAAATCACTTGCCTCCTTTCCTCTACATTTTTGAATCATTACCACACTCAAACCAGATCTTAAACACAGCTGTATGGAGTCAGCTCTGCTTCCAAAAGGCAATCCACCCTTGGAGAACCAAAGCTGCAGTTTCTTCCTGGTGTAAACCAAAGGTGACCTCTAGCAAATACAAGCATTTCCTGAGGCTTCACTTTCGTTAATCATGATGGATAAAATTTAAATATGCCCTTCTGTTACATAAAAAGGATCAGAAGATATCATAATCATAGGACAAGGCTCATTTTCAGCTGTAAAAATGGAAGAAATGTGAGCTGCATTGTTAAACATGTAATGACAGTGCCATTTCCTTCTGTGATATCCCCACCTATTCAAAAAATAATACAACAATTTTTTTCAAATTTCAGAGATTGTATTCAAGAGACTACTGCATTCAAGAAAGTAATAATAAATTCTCATATATCATAATATCTGACATGAGGTCTGAGGTATCCCTAAATACCTTATATGAAACCACTTCCTGGCAAAGAAGGGAATACTCTTATTAACTAGCACTGACTGTACAGTAAGCACCATTAAAGGGAGATCATCAAATTAAAATTGAATCAGTTTCACGAGATGACTTACAAGTAGTTCCAAGGACTGCATCTGCGCATTAATTACCCTGGCAATGGGCCTGATCTAGAGGAGAACTTTAAACAGAAATGTTATTTTTTGAAGCAGGCAAATAATACAATTTTCCTCAGCTTTTTTATGCTTATATTTAGAGACAGGTTTTAAAATACATCTGGATTAAGGGCAGGTAGTAAAGAAAGAAAGACACAAAAATTTTCCCCTTGAGAATGATTTTTCTCTTTGTTTTGAACAAGATCTCTACAGCTAAAGGTGACAATGAGTAGCTGGGGAAAGCTGTTCTATAAGAAATGCCATCACACATGCTAAATAAACAGTACAACAAGTGAAATATTTCAAGCTCTATTACCTTATAGCTATCATATCTTAATGTATGCCTTTAAACAGTATAAATACATTGAGATGCAGGCGAGATTTCAAGCTGATAATGTCCTTAAAAACAATGCTTAAATCTATTAATATATCAAGCACCCATGTCAGTAACACAGTACTTGCACCTATTTAATTACACTGTTAAACCTTTGATAGTCATACAAACAACAGAGACATGAGTGCACATTTGTAGATAATGAACACGTATTTTCACATGCAAGCACATGGAAACATCTGCAGTAAAGTCCAGGAGGATCATTCCCAAATCCCTCATCACATGCTTCAGGGGTGTCCTCGCTTTGGCAGGTGACCAGGACAACATGAGCCTGCACATCAGTGAACTTGCAGTTACACACTTCACCTCATCCCCTCCCCAGGAAACTGTGCTTGGAGCTACCCTCATTATTCCTCAGAAAAACCTCCTCTGAGACTGTGTTTCCCCAAGCTGGTGTTTTCAGCCAGAGCTCCTTACTTCATTTCTGTCAGTCACTGACTCCTCCGTGTAGTCTTTGATACCCTACTGTGGGTTCTCTTTACTTATGTTATTCCATGAAGTGTGAAGAATTCATTGTTTTCCAGGAGATCATGTTCCTACCCAACTGTGTTGTTATTTTCATTAAAACTGTGGGAGAGTCTCCAGCTGCAGGGGAAGATGAAAAATAAATCAGGAAATAATATTCCAGTAGAAATGTATCTAGGAGGTCCCATTCCACCTATGCAGTGGCCACAGCAGTGTAACTTCAGATCCTGTGGCAGTTTTTACTAGTTACGTCCCAATACTCTCTGCTGGAAATAATTTTCAGGCTTATTTCATAGGTCCAGTGCTGCTTTTGCTTGATCCCAGTTCTTTCGCTTGCAAAGTTTCACAGACTTGAAATTAGCACTGTTGTGCAGAAGCTTCTCAAGAGTAAGATTAAAAACAATTCTAAGCAGTTGCAATATCATATTTCCTGGCTTTATGTGACTCAGCATAAACCAGAGCTAAACACAGCGGGCCAAAAATCTCTGCTAGTGTCAGTCATGTCAGGTCCTTTAAAATCAGTGGAGCCAGTCTCATTTGTCTCTGCACCCAGCTTTTACTGACACAGAAAAATGGTGGGTTTATAAACATGCAAAATATGTAAATGAATAAGGTTGTTTTCCCTAATTTTGATGCCACATGGGCAGTGACTCCAAAGATAGCTGGGGTTAGTGTTCCAGATGTCATAGCACAGGATCCAATCAACAAGTAAAATAGATAAAGTTTGCAAAAAATTATTTCTGTGTTGGTGAGATCCCCCTCCTGACTGCAGAAGCTTGACATTCAGTGAGTAGATATATGAGTGACAATACACATACATTAAAAGAAACCATCATTGGAATTGTTTATTGTCCATTGTGGACATAAACCTTTCAGACTCAAAAATTATTTTCCCTTTACTCTTTCTTGGCACACGGGCTCACCCTGTCACCCAATTCAGAGAACTGAAAGCTGGGACTGGCAGAATTAATTACTGTCCAGCATAGAAGATCAAGCTCTAGACCATCTAAGGAACCTGAATGTGTACAAGTCAGTGGCACCTGATGAGATCCGAGGATCCTGAGGGAACTTGTGATGAAGCTGCTAAGCCACTAGCCATATTTGAGAAGTCATGGCATGCTAAAAAGTTCCCCTGATGGGAAATGAGGAAATACAACCCCATTTTTATAAGGGAAAAAAGCACAGGCCAGTCAGTCTCAACTCTGTGCCTGGCAAGTTCAAGGAGCAGAACCCCTGGGAAAGATGGTAAGGCACAAGGAAAACAGAGGTGACAGGTTGGTGACAGCCAACATGGCTTCAGCAAGGGCAAATGACATATGACAAATTATATGGCAAATTTCAATGACTGTTACAGCACTGGTGGAAAATGGAAGAGTGACTGATGCCGTCTACCTGGACTCCTGTAAAGCATTTGACATTTCTCTGCAAAGCACCCTTTCCTGTAAAATGGAGATTTAATGGATTTAATGGAGATTAACATGGATTTAATGGATGGCTTGATGCCCAGGTGAAGATCAGTGAGGAGTGGCGTGCCTCAGGGTCAGTGCTGGGAACAGTGCTGTTGAACACTGTCAGTGACATGGCCAGTGGGACTGAGTCCACCCTCAGCGAGGTTTGCAGATGACACCAAGCTGTGTGGTGTGCTCCATACTCCAGGGGGATGGAATGCCATCCAGACAGCCTCAGTAGCTTGGCAGCCTTGACAGGTGGACACCTGGACAGGTGAATTTCAAGAGTAAAGGTGAACTTCACTCAGGAAGTTCAACAAGGCCAAATGTAAGGTGCTGGGCTGTGGCAATCCCAAACATGGGTACAGGCTGGCTGATGAGCAGACTGAGAACAGCCCTGCAGAGAAGGACTTGGGAATGCTGATGGATGAAAAACTGACCCAGCAATGTGTGGTTGCAGCCCAGAAAGCAAATCAGCCCTCAGGCTGCATCAAAAGAATAGTGACCAGCTGGTCAAGGGAGGAGATTTATCTCTCTCCACTCTGGGACTCCAGCTGGAGTACTGCGTCCAGCTCTGGGGTTGTCAGCATGGGAAAGACTGGCTGCAATGAATCCAGAGAAAGGTCATGAAGATGATCAGAGGGCTGGAGCACCTCTGCTGTGAAGCTAGGCTGACAGAATTGGAGTTGCTCAGCCTGGAGAGGAGAAGGGTCCAGGGAGACCTTAAAGCAGCGTTCTAGTACCTAAAGGGTATTAGAAAAATGGGAAACTATGGGAAGGATGGAGAGGAGCTCTTTATGAAGGGGTGTAAGACAGGACAAGGAGTAACGATTTTAAACTAAAAGAGGGCAGACTTAGGTTCGATTTTAGGAAGAACTTGACTTTGATAAGACACTGGAATAGGTTACTCAGAGAAGTTGTAGATGAAAGCGTTCAAGGCCAGGTTGGATGGGGCTTTAAGCAACCTGGACTAGTGGAAGGTGTCATCTAATCCAACTTCCCTGCAATGAGGTATCTTCAAGTAAACCAGGCTGCTCAGAGCCTCATCTGACCTGACCATGTATGTTTCCAGGGATGAGGCATCTACCACTGCTCTGAGCAACCTGTTTCAGCACTTCATCACCATCATAATAAAAAAAAAAATTCCTTCCTTCTGTCTCTTCTGAACCTACCCTCCTTTAGTTAAAAACCATCACCTCTTGTCCTATTTCTACAGCCCCTACTAAAACGTTTGACCCTATCCTTCTTAGAAGTCCCCTTTAGATATCTAAAAGCTCAATAAAGTCTCTTCAGAACTTTGTCTTCTCCAGGCTGGAAAAACACAACACTCTCAGCCTTTCCTGATAGGAGAGGTGCTCCATCTCTCTGATTATTCGCCTGAGTAAGTTCCTTTCATAATTTCATTGTGTGTCTTTTATTACTTACTATAAGGTTTGTTTCAATAGAGTTGAAACAACCATGATGTATTTCCCATTCTGAAAACAATATATCACATTCTGCCATTCCTGTTGAGGCAATCAGCTTTGCAAGTTGCACTAATATAACAAATGGTCATATAATGTTACTACGATAATTTTTTTTCCTCGTGGAAAAAAAACCAAAAAAGACAAGCAGTCTCAATTTGCTCCTGATTTTCATCCCTTCTGAGAAGCTGCATTTTGAACTGCATGACAGCAGTGGACAAAGACATTATTTATCAATCAGGCAGTCCCATTGACCTTGAAGCGGAAGAAAGAAGGCATGCTATAACTCCAGGTGCAACCCACTCACTTGCTTAATAGAGAAAGAGCAGCTCCCCAGGACACATGATTTCCTCCCGCTACTTTAATCGAGGTAAAGTGGGACAAACAATGTTAACTGCCACCTCCAGTAGAAATAGATGTTTTGTAGGAGGAAGGAATAACAGGATAGCAATACTACATTAGCTGCCCTTTCTCCTTGTGCAGAGAGGCAAAAAATGATAAAGTGAGACCAAAAGTGTTTCACACTGATACTATAAAAAGAGTTTTATCTTGAAGTTAAGAAAGATTATCTTCACTATTCTTCTGACTGAAATGAAGTAGCTTCAATTTTGTTAACCTTAAAAAAAGCACCAGACAGGAACCTGTAAATAGCACAGTTGTTTTCAACACAGGATAACCACGAAGAATAGTCCCCCTCAAAACACTTGTACAAAATGATCAGTGAGGACAGTAGGATTAGTTTTCTGGAAAGAGGATCTATTGACAATTGATCAGACGAAATTTACAGAAACGAAGTCCACAGTTTATCTATGGGTAATAGCAATCCCTTCTGATTTCTTAACCAAGCTTGACAACCTATAGAGCATGAGGAGAGTGCATCTGTAGACAGAATAGTGATACTGATTTAAACCCTGAAGTGATATCTGGTGTTTGAAACTAAGAGCAGAACCCAGCTCTTGAAAGTGAGGTTAATTCTTGAGAAGCCCACAAGAAAGGAATTAAAGAAGTCAAACTTCTCTAAGTGAAAATCTATGTAGAAAACAGGAAAATAATAATATTCATAGTTCAAAAAGTGATTAGGAAAACATTGACTTAAAGATAATGTTAATAGTACAGACACTGGAAGAACAGAAACCAGAGAATCTGTTACTGGCTTTAGGATGTCCCACTTGTCATAAAAGCCACTCTGCTATTTAATTGGATAAACATATTAATGATCAATTACCAGGTGAAAAGAAACAAAGAGGAGAGTGGGCAAAAGTCTTAATTAAGGAAGGATGGCGGAAAGGGAATAGAGGGAAGAGCAAGAAAGCAGTCCAGAAACATAAATTATTCTGTGTCAAGGGACATTATGTTGGAAAAATACTGTTTTCAATACAGCTTATTCACAGTGTGAAAGATACTTTCCAAACTACTCTTCAATTGCAGAGGGCTTGCAGTCAAGGGCAAGAGGCAATACAGTGACAGAGAAAATAACAAGAGGCTGGAGATAAGGCTGGGAGTGCAGCTAATGAAATGGGTAAGGAAAAGGATATTCTCAGAGGATTCCATGTCCAAGAAAATTCATATGAGAGGATGCAAGCATGCAAAAGGGGAAGGGGGGTGGTGGTTACAGTAAAAAAATATGTTAGAAAGGAGAAATGTCCTGGTTGAGAACTAAAGGCTATCTGACTGTTGCAGTGTTATAATTTATGTAACTGCTTATATATATTTATTTATAGTTAAATAATATTTACTACAGAATAATATATTTAAAGTGGGCACAGTGTAGGTTTAGATCCTAATTTTTTAAGACCACACACCATTTGATTGCTTAGGCATCTATGTTGTAATGTCTGGAGACAACAAGGCAAACCTACCACCCAGTCAAGCTCTAATACACAGAGTAGATGCAAAGTCACAGATCTCAACTGACCTCAGCTCTTATCTGTCTTTTTCCAACAGAAAAGAGGACATGGCTAACAGGAGCATTTCCATTCATGGGAGACAATTGCTAACTGCCTCTTTAATCTGAGACTACTGCTTGAAGAGGCACAGAGCAGAGGAAGAGTATCATCAGACTCCTGTCCTGGAACGGAGCTAATCTTACAGCACCCAGATACTGATACCTCAGCCTCACTGTGCAAAGGGTTTGCTTCCACACTACTCCTGAGAGCTGACCTGCAACAAACCCAAATGCTTTAACAGAGCCATCTGGAAACAGGAAACTATGCAGGTCTGAGCTGAAAAGTGACAATTACTAATGGTTGCCACAACCCAAAGAGTCTGCTGCCATCTGCCTCCCTGCTGACTTTGGATGCATTTCCACCTGGTAGGGCCATAGCCCACAGCTGAACCTTTGCTGAAAAACAGGATGTAAACAGAGCCACATGTTAGGATAATGAAACAAAATTAGTGCTCCTGTCCAGAGACACCTCGGGAGTGAAGGGTCCCAAGTTTATATAAGAAGTTCAGCCCGAGCCTTGTTAAGGATCACTGCAATCACATCTTGCAGTATTAAAGGTTATCCGGTTGTGTTTCCATGTCCTGTGGTGGACAAGGTGACAGAACATGGCAATTCTGCTTTTTAAGGGGATGGTGTCAAAATAAACCCTCACAAGCTCTGTGACTAGTACAGGCCAAAGTTTTAGCTTTATTTATATATTTGGAGGGATTTTCATCAAATCAGCCAGCATCTCTTCCCTGCCTTAACGTTTATTTCAGTAGAACTACTTTTCAAACTTACAAATGCAGATGAAAATAAACAAACATATAATGATCATAAATATTTCTGAAATGGCATTATCTGAGTACTTTATGATAGTTACCTATTTGCCTTTTTTCCTACCTTGTTTCTGTGTGGATTACTTAAGAAACCCCCTGTAAGGAACAACTGGTCTTTTACTTTGTTAATATTTAATGATATTTCAAATACTTGTCTTAACTGTTTTGAAGCCAACTGCATATTTTTCAATAATTTCAACCCTTTATTCTCTTTTGAAATCATGTTTGTTGTTGCACCTAGAGCATTCGCAAAAGCTTTAGAGAAGTCTGCAAACAACTGATTATTGGGTATTTCCAAATATATGATAATTCAGTGTCTACAGTCTCCCAGAGAGCCTGTCTCTGTCTTGCTTTCAACTTAAAACAAATCCTGCTGTTTCTCAGCAAACAATATGAATATTATAATTTTTTTACAGTGTACATTTTGTGCTAAAAAGGATAAGCAAAGAGACAAAGTTTTACATGCCTCCTACTCGGGCAAATGCAACAAGATGTTCAACGATAGATAATCACACTGCAGTATGGATTACATTTACTTTAAATAAACTAGATGATCTTTAATGTCCCTTCCAACTAAAACCATTCTGTGGTTCTGTGTATTTGCAAATGCCATTTACATAAGTCATTTTAATACTCTATGCAAGCTTTTTAATAAAAAACGCCTCATTCAAATCTCCTATATCATTACTGGTGCAAAAATAAGTGACCTGGTTTTTTGAAGTACCAAGGATGGCGTCATTTATTTAAATGCTCATAAGGACTTTCAGGCATACATTTAGGTTGATGTTTGTTTAAACCTTAGTGTCATAAATTCAAATTATTTTTGTAATCTGACATTCATAAATAACAAGTTTTTCCTCTGATTCAAATATCCATGTTTGACTAGTCACTGATGCTAAATGCATATTCAAAGTATCTTTTAAACTAATCTGTCTTCCATGGAGACATCTTTCTAGATCAGTTGACTCCATAACCATTCTACCCTCTTAACTTCAGCTTGTGCACCTGACACTGCAAGAACTAATTCACTCAACAAGAAATATGTATATCTCAGACAGCATAGGGGTTTTCTCAAGTATCAAGGTGATTTTTCCAACAAGAAAAGGTTTTCAACCAGCCCTGTTGAAGAAGGGAGGAATTTGACTAAAGACATTTCCCTTTTGGCTGAACTGTTGGAAAGGTTTAACTGAACTGAAAGAGGAGTTATTGTTCTTTCTTTTCATTCAAGCAAGGGTTATATCAAAATCAAAAACCATTGTTCTTTCTTTGAGAATACAGTACACTTTCCAAACCTGTGTATGCTTTGAAGCTCTCCGCAGGGTATTCTGCTGTGTAAATCCAGGTTATACTCTGTGGTACAGCTCCACAGCTCCTGTTCAGTAAACAGCAAGGCCATACATCTTATCACCAGGCTTACCCTGGAGATGAGGTCTTGGAGATTATGTTCTCCATGATCTAAAGAAATATTTTACATTATGAAATTAAAAGCAATAGGAAGGGATTTTTTTTTATTTCATGGGTCGTGGGCACAGCTGTTAAAACCTACTTAGCCTGGATGGAAAACAATATCCTGAATTAGAAACAACATGAGGCATAGGCTTTGGTTTGAAGAGACATGGTATAGGTATGCAGAAAAAGCAAAATGGAGATGTGTACCTCCACACACAGAGTTTGTGAAATGAAAATCCGTATTTGTATAGTATCCAGCAAATTGGGTCTGTAGTCTAGGATTGAGGTATCATACAAAAATTACAGATTATCAGCATTAATAGAGTTGAGACAGTTGGGATTGTTCAGACAGGAGAAGAAAAGACCCTGAGAAGATATTAGGACAACCTTCCAGTACCTAAAGGGGGCTTAAAAGAAATATGAGAAGGCACTTTTTCATACAGGCAAGTAGAGACAAGACAAGGGGGAAAGGCTTTAAACTGAACGAATGTAGGGCTACATCAGATATTAGGAAGAAATTCTTTATTGTGAGGGTGATGATGTACAGGTTGCTCAGAAAAGCTGTGGATGCCCAATGCCTGGAAGTGTTCAAGGCCAGGCTGAATGGAGCTTAGAGAAACTTGGTCTAATAGAAGGTGTCCTTGCCTATGTCAGGGCTATTGAAATTACATCACCTTTAAGATCCCTTTCAACCCAACACATTATGTGTTTCTATGATTAATAATAATATCAGGCAGTCTACACAGCTTACATACCTTCTTCTGTATTACATGTTAAATTATTCTGTGAGGGTCATTCAGTTCCCTTGAGTACAGGATCAAAATGCTACAAAAAATATTTCCAAGAATATTGGAAACCTACTTTGTGCTATCAGATCTAGGTGCTCCAAGTGGGGCCATACTATTTAGCAAATTAGTTTGATCAGACTAAGTTTTCACTTATTAAAGTTCAGTATTTTCCCTTTATATTGGCAGAATTTTAAACCCAGAAGGGGTCATTGCAGCCATCTGATGTCAAGACTAGCAAAACACAGCCAAAAAATAACTAGGTTAAAAACACAACAGGGCTTTTTGAGAAAGCTATTTCAAAAAATATCCAATTTAATATTCAAAACTTCAAGTGCTAGGGAGACCATCATAGCCTTTGAATAGCTGTTTCTATGGATAATTACCCTTGCAATTAAAAATGTGTGTAGTGAATAGAGCCTGAATTTGCGTAGTTTCAGCTTCCAGCCAGAGGATCTTTATGTGTCTTAGTCAATTAAGAGAAAGTCTCTTCCATCATCAAAATGCTGTTCCACACTTGTGTGTGTAAAATCCATGATTAAACTACCTTTTATGCATTTTTCTTTTTTTTTTTTTCTAAAAGAAATAGGCTTCACTCCTTCTCTCTTCTCTTATGGGGCATATTTTAATTACTTCTAAATGTTATTATGACATTCTTCATCACTCAGTATCTTTCTTGGATTGTGGACACATGGGACACTGGGAACACTTTTTCAAATCAATCTAAGATGTGCTCAAATCTTTCTCAGACTGGAATAAATACAACTCAGTTACACCAACTCATATCTAAGCAATTTTATCCTTTCATTTTATGATCAACTAATGTTTATTTGTCAATACTCAATCCTATTTCATTTAAAGCAACCTTTCTGAGTCGGTAAGTTGCTAAATTCTATTCTTCAGAAATAGAATTCTAATTTTTGTGCTTTCCACATAGGAAGGGAGTGCCTTCCTATATTGCTCCTTCTCAATTTTTCTCTGTGTTTTACAGACAATCACTTGAAAAGCTGAGTTTCTTTCACTATACCCATGCGGTCATAAAGTTTCTCTCTACAGAGATCCAACTCTGTTCTTCTAAGGGCTGCAGACTGATTTTTATAGATAGCACCATTCATAATTAATCAATAAGAATTCTATGTTTTTAGCTTGGCTTGATGCAGGAGAAACAAAACTTAAGAAGAAGTCAGAGTGGACACATCAGTCGAAACTAGCTTTATTCTAAGATCCTCCCCATCTAATCACCAGGCTGCTGGTACTCAAGTGCTCATGTTACCTAACTGTTCTGGGAGAAGAATGCTCTGAGATTGTTAGGTGTAAATACACAGATAATTTCAAAACAAGGAGAAAGAACTTCCCAAAGTATCAGAAGTATCAGGTGAGCTTGAAAACCCTAGCAAAATAAATATAGATCACAAGTATAGGCATGGCTGTACTCTAGATAGTTTGGAGTTTCCTAAAGTAAGGTTTACATATTCTAGAAAAAAAAAATAAAAAAATTAATCACCTCTGTCTCCAGACAGTAATATAGTGCAATTAGAAGATCCAGATGCCATGAGAATGAGTACTTCAGTGTCCTAATTTTTAGAAAGTGAGTAGTTTCAGCATGCAGGGAAATCCACTTCAGTGGTGTCTCAAATGGAACCACCCAAATCTCTACCTGTTCTAATATTCTTAGCCTTAATGACATCTGTGCAATATCCAAAGGGGAATCTTAATTTTGTGATTGCAATGTTCCAACTAGGACAGAGTTAATTTTTTGCAGTAGCCAGGAGAGGGCATGGCCATGACACAGAGGTTATTCTATCCCACCTCTATCCCACAGGGGTGGGCTGAAGGAGCCTCTTCCCAGGAGAAGGGGTGTCTTCCAGTCAGGGCAGTGTGGCTGGGTCAGGCTCCAAGGTGAGCATTTTGCACATGAATCACTCTCTCTACTGTACACTTCTTTTTTAGTATTGTTGCTCTTACTATTGTATAACTATGAGGTTTTCTTACCTCATTGCTATTTCCAGTAAATTGTTCTTGTCTCAGCCCATAATCTTTACCTGTTCTGACTCCAATTCTCTTTCTCCAACCACCTGCAGTGGGAAGGGAGGACAAGGAGAGGGAGAAAACACCACTTTGACTCTGGTTTTAGTGGGAGCACTAAATTGGAGAACACCACTCCTAAACCATGCCACAATGAAAGAGTATTGTATTATTGTATTAGTCTTGTCTTAGACAGATGCAGGCTTCTCCCAAACTCTAGAAAAATCTCATTTTTAACAAACCATCAGGTTACATAATTCAATCATGTGCATTTTCAATAATTTTACTGTAAGTATTACAGTAGTCCCAATTCTTGAACACTGGCCTCAAAAAAGAAATGCTATAGTTTAAAATAGGAGGAATTTAGACATAGCAATATTTTTTTTCTTTTAATCTATATAATAAAAAAATAAATACATTTTATCTCTAATCCTTACTAATTTGCCATAACAATGAGCATGACAGCACTCTCTGAGTACTAATTATTTAATATTACTTCTGATAACAATGCCATCTTGCACTGGTATGCTAAAAGCCATGAATCACTGGTTATAAAAAAATCATTATTCTTTCTATGTGTTTTCTGCTAAATAGCAGTGAAACACTCCAAAAACACTGTAAAAGTAATAAATCTTATTCACTTTAAAAAAGAAAAATCTCTTTCTGCAAATTCAGTATTCATATTACATTTTATCTGTGGAGATTGTGACCCTGATTTAGAAAAGTATTTAAGTGGTGATCTTAGTCTTGAATTAGTACCTCATCTTTAAAGATGAGTATGCTTTTAGGTCTTTTGCCAGGTCAAAACTAATGTAAAAAGTCAATGTACTGACACATGTCACAGACAGTAACAGACCAGCAAGTACAAAATGCTCATTAGATAGAGCAATAAACTATGTTTTGAATTTTATATTCAGAGAATAAGTTTATTAAGAGATTATTCTGTTTCTTTTAAGCTATAAGATTGTCTCAGACATCCACCTGAGATTCATAATACTGTTTTGCATTGATTGTCATGCCTCTCAGTGTGTAATATACTGGTTCCTCATATGAATAACATCATCAGGATCTCTTGTATACAAGTGCAATTTTCCAGGGAAATAAAAAAAAACAACCAACCCTACAAAAAGAAATTTACATAGCCACTGAATACAAATAGGATTAGTGTACAGTTAACAAGAACTGCATTCAAGAGGAGTCAACAGCACTTTCAAGATGTTTAACAGCCAGCATATGAAGTAATGCTGAGATGCAGCTGCATCTGGATCATTTTATGGTTTCTTTGTTCTTAACAGGATTCTCTCATACAACTATTTTATGTGAAATTAATCAGCCTTAGAGGTCTTGTAAATTCATTATAACAGCATTTCCATCTATGCAGTGGATCAAGAAATGTACAGAGAATCTCATCTCTCTCTTTAAAAGATAAAACAATTGACATCTATAATCCTTTCTGTGTGAGGATAGTGTGGAAAATACCATAAAGCCATACTCTAATTTGCTTTAAAATGTTGCCAGAATTATTCATGGGCATGATGTCTCTCCTGGAGGAGCAGCTCAGTGGTCCAGACATTCAAGGATTTATCATGATGGGAGCAGAGAATGTTTAACCTTCCCATTAGAATGTGCAATAAGTACCTTCACACAATATCACTCCTGTATCTCCTTGGATGCACAGTCCCACTCCCTGCAATTAGCATCATCTTCGTTCCCTGAAATAAAGGCCTAGAAAACTTGGCAAACAGTGAATGCTAATTCCCACAGTGAGTTCACCTTGTGAGCTTAGTAATGTGGGCTGACTTTATAAAACAAAGGGGCATAAACTTGAACACCTCCACCCACTGAGATTTCAGTTATTTTCAAAAAATTACAGTCCTATGGTTTTTAAGCTAAATTTCTCATAACCTTACCATGCGCTGTGAGCAAAGTGCTGACAGCATATTCTTTCCCCTTTGTAAATTTATTGCTTACTGGAATGCCCAAAGATTTCATACTGTTTGCACTGTGTTTGTGAGAAACCTGCAGCTGGAGAGACTGCACTCCAGAGATCCTCAGAGTGGCTGGATGAGAGCTGTATTTGGGATGTGTCCTTCCACATGGGGTTCTCCTGTGCTTGCCCACCCTGCTGTGAGTTTTCTCAGCCCAGCTGGCAGCCAGTTTATTGTGTATCACCACTCTGCTGGCAGTTACAACACAAAGCCCAGCCAAAATTCAACATGATGATACTGATAACATTTTGCTGTGAAAAGACACAGAGGTGCTGAAAACTGGCACATACCATTCCCCCCATCTTTACCCCAGCCCCCCAGGATCCAAGGTTACTCACACCTGTTAAAAAAAAAAAAGAAATCAAGTTTGTGCATAAATATGTAAGACATCATTCACTCCACATAGTGACAGGAGCCTGTAAATGTGAGTTAATTTGTGCCACTTTGAAGGCAGGGTTCACTCCCACACCCTTTTTCATTTATCCATGTACCTTGGCTAAAAGTTCCTGGGAAAAAATGAGGCGATGAAAAAACTCCACAATTAAAATGTTCCAACAACCTTGAACAATTGGGGTGGGGAGGGCACTTTATTAGCCTTTTCCATAATAAAACTAGGTAAAGCCAGTAATTTAAAACCAACCTCAACTTTCATATTTTCTAACAAATACCATGTCACAGAGAAAAGAGACTTTGTCAGCTGCCCAGGGATAAATGGAGGTAGTATTTAGAAAAGGTCAAATAAAATTGCCCCAAAAGCTATGTGATAAATCAGAATTCATTTCTAGTCTGAGAATACAGTATGCAAAAATGTCATCATGGTATTAGCATTCCAGCCAGCTATATGCATTCAGTGTCTGGCAAGAAAAATCAAAAACCAGTCTTTTCCACTCTTTTTAGCCCTACTTTTTTAGCCCTACAAACTGCACAGAAATACAAGAGAATGGATTCAATTTTATTCTTGCTTATAGTTTTCCAGAACTGTTCAGTGTATCATCCTAATCTTTTTTGCAAATGTCCCATTCAGCTGGAGACAGGACAGAACTATGTAGGGACCTGGCTCCATAAATCTTCGTAAGAGCCAAACTGGGCTTATTTTAACATTCAAGTTTGCTAAATCAAAGCTCCTTCTATTTCATTTTAGGATAATGTTTTAATGATAAACTTTTAAAATACGATAAATAAATATATGAAGAAAAATTAATTCAAAATGTCTCCTGACACATTTTTCAGGTCAAAATCACATTTTTAAACAGTAGCTAAGTTTTCCCAATATATGCTTTTCATTGCATTATTTCATTGCACTATCTGATTTCCTGGTTAAGGAAGGTATAGTCTACACCTGTGATTATGGGTAAGATCATTAATTTCTGTCCTATCTTTTGTTCTGAAAATACAGTGGTATGAAACATTCATTTATTAACTTAGAGATGAAGTCCAGTTCTCTACTGACCACAGACTGCTTCTCAGAGCATGGGTAAGATATGATACCAAAACCAAAAATGTTCACCGTATTTTCTTATTTTTCAATTCAAAATATTCCTGAAAACTGCCTATCTCCATGTCATCATGAAAGAGCACAGATATCTGTGCTGTAAATATTGTATGGAGAATTACTCTTCAATTTAGAATTATTTATGGGAAAGACAGCAGGCAGCGTGCAATAGAGACTTCTGCATTTAGCAATAAAGAGAATAAAGACTTCATGCTCCTAGCCAACCCAAATGACTTGGAATCAGTCCTTGAACGTTAACAGCTGATATTCATTTGTGATCATTTTGCTGCCGAGGTGCCTGATTGTCTATGGATGGCAAGGTGCCCCCTGCAAGGTAATATGCCAGTTTTCCAGGACACAGCTGCCAGTCAACTGTGGGTTGAGGTGGTGAGAATATCTTGCACTGCCAAGGCCATCCCATCTGTATGAAGAACATTGTTTTCTCAGAGAGTAGCATGCCAGTGCCAGGTGCCCAAGCCAAAATGAGAGACAGGAACAGTAGAAGAGAGGATGATGTGGCGGTTTCAGGCACCTCACTCTGCCAGAGGGTGAAGTGCTGTAGATACCCTGAGCAGCCCAGGATGCCCACACTGGTGTCCAGCATATCCAGCAAAAGGCACAATCTTCAAGTGCTCATACACATACATATTTATGGGAGAAAACTGTCTCAAGAGCTGATATGCTATAGCAAAAGAACACAGGATTCACAGATCACATTTGCTTGAGAAAATTTCTAAGCACATGCTGTGATTGACTATGGGATACTAGGTATCAAGAAAAGGCTTCAGTAGATACAATATTCCCACCTTAGTCACGTTTCCTGTTCCTATTGCTCCTGACATTTTTCTGCCAACCAAAGTTATGTATCCTTCTATGTACTTACATAACTTTTTACATAACTCTTTAAAGTTGTGTTTTGAAAAACCTTTCCAGCAATATAAATTCTTAAGTTGTACAGACACGAACTGTATTCCCAGGACACTTAACACTCATGCTAATGTTATGCTTTTAATATAAGTGCTACAAAGACCTCTGTGTTAATTGCAATGTTAACCACGAACACAGCAAAAGTCAGCAGTAAAAAGATGAATAAAATCTAAGCACATCCAAAGTGATCAACAAGTGAGGTACTGCAGTAGTATTGCATAAACTTGTGCCTTGAGCTTGATCTATTTCATGACTTACCTTTGTTAGCATTGCTACACATGATTTATATCCATAGTGCCGACTGAGTAGCTGAGCTTCCTGTCAATAAACCTCCTAAATTTGTTAGAGTTATAAGGTTCTTTCTTAAATAATTTTTTTTTTTAAAAAAAAGCCATTTAATTACTGTGTGAGTCATCTAGTATGTGGAAGAGCAACAGGGAGATGAGTTACAGACTATGATGAAAATAGAAAACATATTGCTAAACAACTTTCATGACTTGAACCACTTACAGACTCTATGTCATAGTCCTAATCAGGATATGTGACGAAATTCCACTGCAAGTTGTACAGGTTATAAGATTCAAGAGGTTTTCCTAATGTTGATAATTTTCTATTTGTGTTGATGTCCTCATTATTCAGTAGTATATGCAACCAGAATTTAGGAAATTAGGAAATTATGTTTACAATTGACTTATTTACTGTGCATTTTAATTAGATAATTTTATGCCTGACTAGTTAGCCATGTATTTAGATCTCTTATGTAAAAGCAAAATTCTTCAGCTGCTGACCAACTAACAGCAGGTTCCTCACATAAATACTGTGATTAACTCATTTACAATTTACAAAACTGAACATTTTCAGAAATACTAATTTACATAAAGGAGAATGGGTCTACTTTTATTCAAACATATTCAACAATCTATTTTTTATTATTCAGTCAACTCTATTAATACACCAGAACCCTAAACTGCATTAAAACTGTACATTTGTTGCCTTTAAAGCAGCTGATTTCTACAGAAAATCATTAACTTGGTCTGTTCTCCTTTCAGTATAATTTCCACAATGACTAACCAATAAATGCTGAATAAAATGTCATTAAAAATTGTATTTAGGTCATTCAATTAAGAAGGAGCAGCTTTAATGTAAGTACCTATGATAAAATCCTAACAATCTCTAATTTAACAGCTAAAAAGTAGTATATTGCACATTAATATCGACTGACTGGATTTTTTCCCCATCTAATGCCATGCATATAGATAAAGAATGTAAAGCAGAGTTATTTTCTTCTCTACAGTTCATAAAGAAAGAGAGAAAAGTCCTAAAGTTAATGTGACTGGAGATGAGAACTGCTTTTTGGAGATGACTAACTCTTCTCAATGCTTATTTGAAGAAGCCTACGACAAATAGGCTCCACAAATATATGACAAAGACTCCAAACATAAGGTACCTTGGTTCACCAAAAGTAAGGATCATCTGGAATAATACACTTTGGTATTACACTTTGGTAATGGTAATACACTTTGGCTTGATGAACCAGACTAGCTGGGCCAACCCAAGGGCCTCCAGGTTTGAAGAAATGTGATTCTGAATAAATCCCTGCAAAAATAAATAAGCCAGTTAAGGTCAGCTTTCAACTGCAATTCTTTGTTTCTTAGCTTAGTAAGGTCACTGAGATATTTTTTCCTTTGATGAAAATACATGCACTAAAACTAGAATAAAGCATATAAAGCCTGAATAAGAGAAACAGGAATGCAGTTTTTTTTCCCTGTTAGAGAAACAAAGAGTTAAGAAATCTTTCAATTTGTGTAATTAATCTCTAGCTCAGAAACTAAGTTTTGGTGCAATGTGAAGTTTTAATCCCTTGTAAAAATAATTCAAACTATATTATTGGACATATACAATATTATCAGGCCAGTGAAATATTTTCTGAGTACTTTTTAGTCCAGTATATTATGAAGTAGGACGACTGATAAGGTGTGGAGATGAGACTACATGACCAAGCAGATTCTTTCCTCACAATATGGCCAAACTAGTGTAAGGCTGTTACCTCCAACTACAACTTCCTTTTGAACACCCTGAAATGGTGGCTGATATTCTACAGTCTACCATCTCCACAGATTCCTGAGGCAAAAGAGGTTTCTCTCACAGTAAATCAGTTCACACACTTTTGACTAAGCCAGAACACAATTTATGGAACAATCTGAATTCAATTCCCTCATTAGCTGAACCACATGCTTTGAGGTGACACCCATTAAAATTTCCAAGCACATCCCAAAAATGGCTGTTCATATTTACTGAGGCAGTAACTCCTATGCTAGGTTCATTTCATGTTCTGTAAAAAAGGAAAGCTCAGCTATCTATCAACTCTTATAAAAACAAACAAACAAGCAAACAAACAAACAACCCCAAACCAAAGTAAACAAACAAGCAAAAGAAACACCAAAAGGAAATTATGGTCCCAGGGTGAAAAACAACCACTCTGCTCAAAGTGAATAATATTCAAAGGCAAATCTATCTGGCTAAATGGAGCGTAAGTATTTGGAAAAGATGAAATACCAAAGTAGAAATGTACAGATATTCAAGTAATTAATTTATCTGCACAGATTTTTTTATTAGTGTGTATATTTGCTTTAAAGAATCTTACATTCAGAAAAATATTGCTCTTACTAATAGTTCAAATTACACCTGTTTTCAAATCCTACCAGCAGCAAACATTACCATTTGAATATTTAAAAGGGCAGTTCTTGGCTGCTTTATGGCTGATACATGCCAAAGTCTATTTCTGACCCACTTCATTCAGAATAAAGAGATGGGGAAGTGATTTTCACTTTTTCCTGCTGTTATTGCTCTCTGACCACCATTTCAATTGAGGTGATGGCTCAAAAATCCTCCCTTTACCTCATGCCAAAAAATCAGGAAATATTTTTGACAGCAATCAGAACAAAATTAGTTGTGTCTTAGGATATAGATTCCTATCTTTGGAAAAGAGAAAGTCAATGATATTAAAGCTGAAAAGGTTTCTATAATTTGGCATTGCTCATCTCCGAAGGTACTAACAAACAGTTGTAAGTTTTTTGCCTATTACATTTGTAGTTATATTTTAATGTCACCAGTTTAGAAATTCTTTTCTATAATGATTACTAAGAAAATCAAATTGCAGTTCTGTCACAAGTATGCATAGCAGCTGAAGTCTATAAACCATATACTTCCTCTCCTCTTTTGTCATTGCACCTATTCTTTAAGTTACAAGGTCTCTTTATTCCAGTAATGAATTATCTACACATACCTAGAGCAACAAATTAAAGATGACATTTTCCATTTCATTTCAACAGCAGTCCCACTTTCTAAGTTAATTATGAAGCACCACATTTTACATATAAAGAAATTAAGGTTGATTCTGCCTTATTGAATCATTATCCATCATCTGCAAAGTTAACTTCTGATCACCGAGATACTGAATATTGGATGAATAGTTTACAAAAAAAGTATAATTTTGAGTTTAATCATGTATTTTTTGGTAAGAATAACTACCACAGATCTATATGTCAGGCAGAAACAAATCTGGGCTTTTAAGAAGCGTGTGAGCACTATTCCTGACTTCTCTAATAAAGTCCTAAGCATAATAAATAAATATCAACTTACAGAGTAATTTAAAAACATGACTTCGAAGTCCATTAAAAAAAAAAATCACAAGTAAAATGCACAGGTGTGTTTTCTACAACTGTGCAAAAAGGAAAGGAAATAATTTAGGACTCCTGTGACAAATGGAAAACACCTTAGGCAATTCCCATCTTTGCATTTAGTGGAGGTTTTGTTAAGTTCATGGGATGTCCACATTATTGGGCAGTTTTACCTTGGACTAGTTAAAGGCCGGTCCATGCATTAACTGGCCTCTAGTGGCTCTCTGTTCTCTCTCCTTTGGTGGTGAGAGAATGTCCACTCTAGAACATGAATGAACATGCACAAGATGTGATTTTTTTTTTCCCTGGAGATGCCAAATTTTCTGCAGAGATCTTAGAAACAGTATCAAGCTGCTCTATTTTTACCTTAGTTACCCAAGATAAGCGCTGGTGATATGAATTTCTGACTATTGAATATTTTGCTTGAGCTTTGCTTCCAAGAACATCTTTCCTCTACTTTTTCCCCATCAAGCTTTAAGCTTTTTAGGAACTTCTCAATTCATATAATATTCTCTGAATTATAAGCCCTGAACTTTTCTTGCTAATAAACACATTTATAAGATTTTTCATCTGCCAAAACTTCCATTCTTCTCAACCCCTGTCCATTTGCCACTTTCACACTAAACATATAGCATTGTATTTGAGTATCTTAGAGCATTTAGGAAACATTTTACTTCTGAGGCTTTTTGGATCATGCTTCAGACACATTTAGGTGAAATAATAGTGAAAAGGTGAGATAATAGTGAAAAATTGTTCCATTAGAATGCATTTGTTTATTCTCACTGTTTTTATAGGATGTCAACTTGACAGAAAAATATAATTGAGTCTTTAGTCACTGATAAAAATGAGCAAGAAAGTATGACTACGAACTATGCTTCAGCTTTGTCTCAAAAAGGTGAAAGTAAAGCTACAAAAACCAAAATCTACATAGTACAGAAAACCTAAAGTAATTTTCTGTACTTGTTGACTGTATTTTTTCCTCTATATTAAGATCGCCTTCAAAAATACAGGATTGAGTAGTGCTTTCTGTGATCTGTGTATGAATACATCAACATTTCATGATATATACATAAATAACTATTAGGTGATAATAACACAGCCATTACAAGCTCAAATAGCAACATTTGTCTGCCATTACCTGCAGTTAGTTTGGGTGCTCATAGGCTTATACACTCTTTAGTCCCCTCTTTCTATTAGTATTTTGAAATATATTTGATCGTAAGCACAGGTGAACTTCAACAGCTAGGAGTTTGTGCAAAGGGGGATCATCCAGTTCACCTCTCCTACAACACAGCAGGTTTTCACACTGCTTTAGCTGCCAAAATGACACCTGGGAATCTGTGTGTGTGTGTGTGTGTGCATGCAGGAATGTGAAGACAAGACAAGAGGAAGAAATGCTGAAATGGATTATCACTTGATCAAGAAGTGAACTCAACCACCCTAGAAATCAAATCTTTCCTTGATAGGTACTTACTCCTCATCCTAAGGACCAAGACACAGTCACCAGGAAAATAATTCTGATAGCAAAAAAAGAAAATAATCCAATACATTTAGTTAACATGTTTCTTTCTTCCACTAAGTGACAATCTCTTCCATGTCATATCTTAGTCAGCAGCAAGATTAATTTAGCACTTTACATACCCCACTGCAGAAGTTCTACCTCACAACATCAGCACTATTAATACAAAATATCAGTCAAGGCTTATTTTTTTTCTTTTTTTTTTTTTGTGTGTGTGTGTGTATAGAATGATAATCATAGAATTGTTTAGGTTGGAAAAGAACTTCAAGACAATTGACTCCAACCATTAAATTAACATTGCCAAACCCACACATGGTGACTGAACCACTTTCCTAGGCAGCCTGTCTCAATGCTTGACAACCCTCTCCATTAAGAAGACTTTCATAATATCCAATCTAAACTTTCCCTTGTACAACTTGAGGACATTTCCTCTCATCCCATTGCTTCTCACTTGGAAGAAGAGACTACACCCTGGCTACACCCTCCTTTCAGTTGGTTGCAGAAGGTGACAAAGTCTCCTCCTCTGAGCCTCCTTTTCTCCAGGCTAAACACCAGCCCCTCAGCTGCTCCTCACACAACCTGTGCTCCAGCACCAGCTTCATTGCTCTTCTCTGGACACACTCCAGCTCCTCAGTGTCTCTTTTGTAGTGAGGGGCTCAGAACTGAGCACAGACTTGGAGGTGTGGCCTCAGTACTGCCAAGAAAGGAGGCACAATCACTGCCCTGGTCCTGCTGGCCACACAAGCCAAGATGCCACTGGCCTCCTTGGCCACCTGGGCACACTGCCAGCCCAAACTGAGTTCACTGGCAACCACAGGAATTGCCCTTAGAAGCTGTCAACACTGTGCTCCCCTGTCTGGGGCACGCTCCTGGTGCCAGGTAAGGCTATAAGCTTCAGAAATGCATTCAACTTCTACAGTTTGTTCAACTAAATATCACATATGTGAAATTCCACTCATGATGATTTTATGTAAATTATACTACATATAGATAGTATATAAACATTTTATCTGTGTTTACATGTAGTGCTGTTCTTATGCCTTTAAATGGTCATTTCTTGACTGAAAATCTCTTATTTTATCCAAATTTCCTCAGCAATGTTTGTCAGTAAGTTCTTCAATTAACCTGTAAATACCTTTTCCTTAAAATCTTTGTTTTCAGCCTGATTTTATATAAATCTGAACAATCAGACCCTAATCAAGTTCACATTGAAGTCAATGGATAAGGTACATTTTACTGATTCAGTCAAAAGGAGTTAAAGTGGAAGAGCGGGAGGCACACACTGAATCTTAAATAGAGAAGAGACTTTTACATATAAAAATATGCCTCATAGGAATATATGTATATTCACAGCTCTTCAGCACTAGTCTAAGGCAGAAGACATTTCTCTCAAAAGCACTTTTAAGGAATCAGACTGAAAATATGATATGGCCATTGGATGCTTTCTTTGGGGTCAGGATTAACAGTAAGAGAGTTGAGCTGTTTTGGTATTAACATTTCACTGTCTGGGTTCCTACTCCTCTCCCTCTTTTCTTATTTTGAATAAATTTTATTGTATAAATTATTATTTCATAATCCTAACATTTTTTAATATATTTATGTAACTATATGGAAGAAAAAGTATTTGCATAGTGGTAGAGATGGCAGCTGGCTTCCTCTGTTAACTTTGGAGATTGCAGGGTATACATAAATCTGCAAACATTCTTCACCCAAAATTTAAACTCTCACTTAAGTGAAAAACTGAACTGCATTAATTTCCATTTGGCATATTCTATCAGATTTTTAGATGTTGATGGTATATATAAAAAAATATGTAACAATAAAAAATGTTGCATTAAGAGATTTCTTTAACCTTGCACTTATGTCCAGGAAACATTTAGAGGGCTCACGAAAGAGCTTCAGTTTTGAGGAGCAGTGTGACAGTTTCTGACAGCAGTTTGTCCTGTGTTCTGGCTTCTATACAACGTCCTTGAAAAGCAGATGTGTACTGTTACTTACAAACAGATGTGTGATGATGAAAGATACACAGTGGCTTGTTTTTTCCTATAAAACTACACCTTAGTCATGATGGATAGGTATCCAGGTGCTTTCTGAACATGTTTTGGTTGTGTCTTCCTACACCTTATGGGGTATCAGTTTACCTTGAAGCTTGCCTTAAGATCTCGAGGACCAAAGGCAGCAGTGTGCCGTGAGCTGTCTCTCTGCTGGATTTCAAGATAAGTGTTAAAATAGCCATCACTTACTCAAAGAAAATTTCAGTGCAAGTTCAAAACTAACACTCAGTTTGGAGGAAAACCATTTTTTTTCCTATTCATGCTACCCTTTGCACAGTAACAATTAAATGTAAAAATTACATGGTTGTTTCAAATAAACAATGGATTGAATGGAACTCATTAATATAATCAGGAACTCTGATATTAATATAATCAGGTGAAACCATCAACAACAAAATACAGATTTAGCCTGAAGAAATCAGGCAAATAAATACCTCTAATAGTTCTTTCATTGACTAGGAAATAGGCATGTAGAAATAGTCATGTATTGTGGCCAGATCCAACCCAATTTCCATAGAAGACCTTAGACCTAAAAGAAGATGGCAGTTGAGCTGAGTAGCTTTTCCATCCATACATGTTTCCATGGCTCCTAGGCTTGAGCTGGTGTGAATTAATGCAGCTCAGATACCACAGACCAAAGCAGGTTAATTATTGCACTCCCCAGATGGAGATGACCAGGCACTTAGACCCATACACATTCTCTTGTTTTGGGACATGACTGAAAAACAGGGTTCATAACAGTTGACTTGGTGCTCCATAACATCTACAGAGAGTGGTGATACTCCTGAAGCAGAAAATTGCTGGAGGGAAGAAGAACACAGCTTGTCATTTCTTGCCTTCTGGTACTTAAACACACAAGGCTACTTTTGTGAAGTTCAGATAATATCCTTGGCTGCTCAGGCTTCTCTCTACCAGTTAGATGAATAAAACCTCCATTTGAAATAGGACAATTAGATTGGTGTTTTCTCTGTGGAGAGAGCTGCTGATGGCTCTGCGTAACAACTCAGTATGCAGAGAGCTTACTCAGGAAATGAGAATTAGAGTGCACTAGCCCTGCTCAGCTTTGTCAGCTTGCCAGAGATTGCCTAACACACACTGGCTTCTGGATTCACAGATAATGCCAACTCATGAACATGAATGAAAGATCTGTGGGATGAAGGACACAATAGGCAAGTGTAGATGCAATTCTGTTGCTTGATGATACTGAAGATCACGTAAGTGCGGGTTAAGTGGCGAGTCAGTGTGTGCTTCCTGAAGAAATCCAGCAATTTATTCAATGGTGCATTCATACAAAATTGCTAAAGCCTCTATAATAAAAGACCTGAAGTCAGACTTGCACAGTATTGCTACAGTCCAGCATATCAAAAGAAAAATACCATTTTCAAGAATGGGGAAGTTATCTGGAGGCTAAAACTGAACTGAGGTGTTGGTCAACTGCAAAGTCTTTTACACCAGCAACCAAAGAATGCCAAAGCATTATGAAGGACTAGCAGGCATGTCTTGCATTAAAATCCTCACTCTATATTCTTAATTTCTGCTCTTGGCCACTTAAAAGTGACAGATGTTCATCTGAGGTCAGCTAAATCCTCCTATCTTATTCAAAGCTTTTTTTTTCCCCAGTTTGGTCTGATACATTTAATTTTTAATCAAGAACTCCATTCTTCATAAAGGCTTAAAAATAAAACAAAAGAATAAGGAGGAAAAGTTAAGAGGAAGCAAGAGCATTGATGTTCTTAAACACGTGGACCGAAGGAAAGTGACATTTTATCTTTTCCAGAAAAGATTATGGAAAAAGCTAAGCAAGCTTGTGTCATAAAATTTCCCATAAGAAGCAGACACTTGGGTCTATGGATAAGTTTAAATTTCACAGATGACCAGAAATATTTTCCTGACAATTAAGTTCCTCATTTTGTATTCCTATGTTCATACCATCTTCCTATTTTTTGTCTGAGATGTATTTTGAGATACAAGACATTGTAACTGACATCTGAATAACTGAGAATTGAACTTAGATCCACACTGTTGATTTTAGACTTAATTATCTAATTACTTAATTAATCGAAAGTTTCGAAGAAATGTGACTTCTTCACCATTTTGGTGATGACTTTGATGACTGCAATACTTCAGCAGATATGAGTTTAAATTCCAGTTAGTATCCCTGATGCATTTTAGGTAAATCAGATAGTTTCTTGGCTAATGTTTTCCATAGAAACCTGATGGCCAAATAACCTATCAGGATTTGTTTTCTGCTTCTGGATCACATGAGAAATAAAATTAATTGCTTTTCTCAAATCATGAGTGAAAAGCAGTGCTTCCATAGGCTGTCTTTGAGACAGAATTAAGACAATCTGTATAAAGGATCATTCTAAAAAGTCAGCAAGCTATAAGATGATCTAGATCTCCTTGCATTGCTTAACCTTCATATTTTTTAATCTCCTTCTGATTTCCATTTTATTCCTCTGGATTTTCTTTCACTCCTGTGCTGAAACAGCAAAAATGTAAAACCTGCTGTAAGATTAATTACAGAATTTCTAAAAATAGTGGTGTCAGCAAGCTCCTAGATGAGCTTTGTTTCTTCACCATTATTTTCATCATGACTTGACCATGTATCATGATATGCATTAGGATACATCCTTTTTTTTTCTAGGAATGCCTCTGAAAAAGCTCTAAACCTTTTCTTTATATATTTTCTTTAGATGCCCTATCAACATCTTTTGTAAATAGCAAATACATCTGATGTGAGAATTTTGAAGGAATAGTGCGTAAAATGTGCATTTCAGCAATCCTGCACAAAACCTTGATTAAAATAATTAATTTTCTAATGGGTCATGACAGTGTTTAATAATGTTGTTAAACTAAAATATTCTCATTACAGTTCTTAATTTATAGCTGAAGTTTCATGCAAAGCTGAACTGCAGGGTATTTGTGATGCAGTAGGAATTGAGAAAAACCCAAAATACAAACTGAGTGAAAGAATTGTAATCAGAAGATCACTGTTTATGACTGATACAGAAAATCCAAAAAGACAGGACTGCTTTGGATTCTGAGATGTGATGTGGCCCACAGTAGGAATAAACCCAAACAGCAGACCTACTGAGAGGGATACTCAGCAAGACTGACTACTGAGCAACATGGCTCAGTTAAATGTGGGTTATTAAGTTCAGGACCAAGATAGCTGAATGATATTTAAAGACCTATGAAATGGAGAGGCCAGGCTGGATTATATCTGACAATTCTCATAGGTAAGATATAGACCACAGCTTTTGTAGACCTCCTACTGCCTTTTCTCCTTTTGTTGAAGCTGTTTCATTTTAGGCCTTTTCTCCTGAACTGCTCTTCTGGAACATCTAATGATTCCAGTGCACACAAAGTGGAAAATAGATAAGTGCACCTGCAGTATGTCTGGGATATCTGGAAGGCATCTGTTTTATTTCTCTATGAAATGTGTGCAATTAACTAGATCCGTTTATGTGCCTTTTCTTTCCAAAAACGGAGGAAAGATATTCGGCACAGCTGAAGAACCTCAATTCAAAGGATACTTCCCAGAAAGAACACAAGTGTGGATGCAATTCACTCCTGCTTTTGTACCACAGACACATTAGGGCTCTGAAACTCCCCTGGCTGGATAATCCTTGGACTCTCCACCTGAGGAACGCCAAAGGAGAGGAAGAGGAAAAAAGAATGTGGCCCCATTCATGTCATAGTGTCCAGTTCTTGTAAATATATTTTAACTCGATGAAAACTCAAAGAATTAATGGCTGAAAAACCTTAAAACAACAGACAGAGATGCAATCATAAAAGCTATGCTTGCTCAGCTGGGCTGTTCCTAAACCAACAGTTTGAATTGAGGATTAAAGTTCGCTGAAAACCATAGTCTTTTTAGATTTCCTTTCCCTCTGTGGCTTTAACAAGCCAAATCTCTTCAGCCAATGAAGTTAAAATACACAGGACACATAGCTCTTTATCTGTCACACCCTGCAAATCACATTTTCCAGGCTTAAAGTACAATTTGTTTTGGCTTTTAATTACCTGACTTATCACCATGTCATATTCCCTCCCCCCTGCAATAATTACATTCTGAATCACTGTGTCATTCAATATTGGCCTTTATTTATGCCTCTCACAGAATGTTGAATGTTTATTTATAAAGCATGAAAAGCAGAGTTTATAAGAATATTGATTCAACGTATTAGAAAAGCAGTGGCCTGGCATTCTGCAAGTAGAAGTAATCACAGGCAATTACTAGAGACTGCTTTTCACTACTAATCTTGGGTTTAACCTTATAATTGTATTACTGAATTTATTTCACTTTGCTCATATATCACCAGGTTCCTAATAAGAAGTCTGATATTAACATAATTTAATAATATTCAGGGGATGAATGGTTTTAATTGGTTTAAAAAGAAGGAGATATATAGTCTATGCCATACAATGAGAGAAGTATTGTAACAGCCTCTTTTTATTTTGTAATAAATGATAATTAATATTTAAATGCATTAATGAAATAAGTTCTTAGTGGCTGGGTCACAAATCTTTGATGTTTATGCCACTAACAAAATCACTAACTGCTCTTAATGATGCCCCTGAGCTAAGCTTCACTTTACTCCTGGTATAAAAACTACTTTGGTTGCCGGTAGCATGAATTTTCAAGTGTGAAAGCCAAAGCCAAACTCAGAACAATTCTTCTTGTCCCTATCCCAGTATACAAAGGGAAGAAAGTGCTCAAATTCAGACAAAAAAAAAACAAACCACAAAATGGCCAAACCTAGAGAAAAGCAAAACTAGCAAACCGTAACTAAACCCCTAGATCTCTGTAAATAAAAGTATTCTGCACTGACTTGCTATTCCTAGAGAGGCAGGTTTGGTTCATAACTCTTCCTTATTTAATGAAAACAAAAATCCCCTTACAATTAGCTTTATAACTGCCATAATTCAGCTTTTAATATATTTGGGAAAAGTATTTCAGGAATCACCAGCTCCTGGAAATCCTGGACCCTCCTGTTTAAAAATTTTAATTCCCCATGTGTTTTTCTGCTTACACCCTCCACCACTCAGTGACAGTTCAAAGGATTATGATAACTGAGAATGCTTTGTTTAGAGTCAGAGAGAATAACTTAGCATTATTTTCTCACAAAGTGCCCAGAGCTCAAACACAGTAAAAGATGAACATAAAAAGTATGCATATGTCTCTTCTATCACATTATTGGTAATCACAGCTAAGAGCAACTTCAGAAATATTTCAGTCAGTTTCTCCAGCTTAACATTAGATACTAAATCACAGCTTGTCAGGAAGCCTTTTTGTTTGTTTGTTTGTTTAGTTTATTTATTTGTTATATCTAGGAAAAATGTTAATAACAAGTACATTTTATAATAATAATAACACATTAATGTCTTATATGTCTTATGTCATCCACAATAATAACACATTAATATGCTATAGTTTTAGAGGGACAGGGAAGGACAGAAGTATTTTTATTTTTTTTTTTACCAAATGGTATCAAAACAGAAAAGCCAGGTTTTTAGAACCTAATAAAGTACTGAAAAAGCAGAAATTAGAAAATTTAACTAATTATTTCTGAATAGTTAAAAATAGTTCAAAATAGCTCAAAATAGTTCAAAATGTCCATAAATATCTACTACCTACAGCTTAAGGAAGTTAGTTGAGAAGCTCTGCTCCTATACTGACATTTAAATACTGCCACTGAGGTAAAACCAACTAAACAGACCTTTGACATACCCAAAATGGCAGTTCTGATGTTGCATACTGAATATTATATATTGAAGCTGCATCAAGGTAAGTTCAGATTGGACATTGGGAAAAGGTTCTTCACTGAGAGGGTGGCTGGTAACTGGAACAGTCTCCCCAGGAAAGAGGTCATGGAGCCAAGCCTGTCAGAATTCAAGGAGCATCTGGATAAAGCTTTTAGTCATATGGTTTATTCTTAGTAAGTCCTGTAAGCAGCAGGGAGTTGGATTCAATGATCTTTACAGGGTCCTTCCAATTTGAGATATTTTAGGAATTCTCCTATATAAATGATTAAATTGATTTAAATTAAGAATTAATTTTCTCACTTTATGAAATAATTATTTTTTTGCTCATATGCCTATATACAACTTTCTAGAATATATATAGAATTTAGCAAGCTGGTCCATTCAAGCCAGTGGAAATATACTGTACTGAGTGGAGATTTAAGCAGCATAGCAACATAGCGCTGACAAATTTAATGCATTAGAATGAGAAATAAAAAGATTTTAAAATCTCTGAAGATTAAAAACTGTAATTAGACTTAGAGATCATGGAAATACTGTTCAACTGTAAAACAGCATAATAAAACTTTAGGCAGATGCAAGCAAATATGCCTGCTTGCAACAGAAATATAATATTAGGAAAAAATTACAAAAATTAGATGTCCTAACCACCCTCCCTCTCCAATTATCTAAGTGTGACTTACTAAATTATAATCTCACTGACAAGCAAATTGCTAAACTGCAAAATCCTATTGTAAGAGGAAAATGTTTGCGATATCTGTTGCCTACCTGGAGTGTGTTTGAGTGCATACTTCATCAAAAAAAAAAAGGAAGTGCAGCTCCTTTGCAAGGAATACACTGACTGCATTGTTTTCAGACATTACAACCTCTCTGAGGAAAAATCTTAAGAAAGGATATGTCCCTGACATCAGAGAGGGAACAAATACTTCGTGCGTGACCCACCAGAACTCCTCTACAGAAATGGCCCAGAAGACGATGAGACAGTAAAGACCTGAAGGAGCTGTTGTTACCAAGTTTCTCGTTAGTCACTCTCCTTCTTGTGGTGTTTAAGGTGTAGGCTCAACGTTTTTCTATGCCAGTGGCGGTTCAGTGAAATAATAGGTCCACAAATAGAAAGCAAAAAATCTTTTAAGCTTGTGATGTTGCAGGCAGAAGATTCCCCTCTGTTCCCAGCCAGTGCAGAGAATGGACAAAGGATTTTACAGAAGAACTGCAACAGCTCTTCCCTTCATTTTCTGTCTTTATTCATTTCTCTTGACTTACCCAGATGTGGCATCCTTATCACAGAATCTCTCAATATTAGAGTACAATGAGAAAGAAATCTGTGCTGAATTTGGATGACTTTCAAAATAGTAACAAAAGATTTGCTGCTAAAAAACCTGCCTCATTTTTGGCTGCAGTTATGTGGTAACTGAAGAAATGGTTGTAGTCTTTTAAAATTTTGTTTAAAGATTTGTCATTTTCTACAGTAGATAAACCACCATAAAACTCCACATTTATGATATAACAACAAAATATTCATTCTCAGGGTAATCGCAGCTTTTCCACAGGGCAATTATTAATCTTGAATATTTGGTGCCACTTGGGGCTCTTCATATCTGCCTCACCAGGCTGTATGTAACACGAGGTCCCTAAGGCCAGAAATTGTTTTGCATATGCTGTGGGTATGAATACAGCCACTGAGATTTTAATACCAAAGATAGCAATGTAATCAAAGTATATTCTACATTTAAGCAAAAATATTGATTTTAATAATTTTTTAAGAGTATCATAAAATAATGATCCTTAAGAAATGTGACCAGCAGGTCACCTGTACTCTGCTCTATTACTTATTAATCCATGTGGATTAACAAATCCAGCTCTGGAATTCTCAGCATCATAGGAAAGATGTGGACCTGTAGTACTGGGTGCAGAGGAGGGCCACAAAAATGGTCAGAGGGCTGCAGCACCTCACCTTTGAAGACATGAGGGATTTGGGGCTGCTCAGCCTGGAGAAGAGAAGCTCCAGGCAGATCTTATTAGCAACCTTCTAGTAATTAAAGGGCATTTATAAGAAAGATGGGGTGGGATTTTCACTTGGGTCTGCTATGACAGGACAAGAGGAAATCCTTCAACTCATGCCTAATATATCACTCCATGTCCCACTGTGAAGAGCTTCACTGCATTTCACTGCATAATGACCTCCCTAGGGGCACAAGCAGCAACTGCTAAGTGCCCTTCAAGTAGCCTCTTCTCCAGAATGAAGAAGCCCCAGTCCCACAGGCTGTCCTCTCAGGACAAGTAACCCAGTCCAGATTGTGATGGCAGCCTCCCCTGAACTTGCTTTAATTTATCAATGTCTTTTTTGTACAGGAAGGGCCAAAAACTGTGTTCTAGATGTAGTCTGTTCTAGATGTAGTCTAATGGAGTATCACTATTCATATTGTAGTAAAGCACACTGTCTGTATTGTGTCTAGCACTACCCACTGAACCCTTTTAACAATGGTTTCAAGCATTTCTTTCATGTTAAAAAAAACCAACAAAACAACAAAACCAGATGCACTATTGAGCTACTGTTATCATCTTCAAGTGACACTGCAAAAAGACCCACTGTATGATTGCAGAGCTAGCAGTTCTCATTACTGGATCATAGGATCATTTAGTGATCTTGTTATATATACAGCCTTTTCTTGAATTATGTACCCGAAGCCCAGAGGCTGAGGAAAACATTTCCTGGATATGTGAGAGAGGAGACAGCTGCACATTCTGTACAGTCAAGTACATACACAGGGAAAGTGACATCTCAACAGACAGTTCAGGCTGTAATCTGTGAGGGATTCACAAATTATGTGTCTATCACATGAATTACATAGCTTACTCTCTACAGTCTGATCCATCAAGACCTAACGCCTGCTGACAACAGTGACATCACAGCTCTGTACTTTCAATTAAAACCTGACCAACAGGACAGCATTGCTCTTCAGAGGAAATCTGGGGCTGTAGATATATGCACTCTGCACATTTAGAGGCTAAAAAGCTGCATCTGCCCCCATCTAGGCTAGGCAGCCCAGGGTTTCACAATGATATCCTGCCACCATTCAGAAAGAGTGCAAGAACTGACAGTGCCAGAAATCAAAGAAAGGCAACCCAGAAGCTCAGGAAGGCACTTGGAGGAAGAGACTTTGGTTCTAGCTGACTAACAAGGATCACGTATCTCATCCACTGAATTTAAACTGCAAAATGACATTTTTCTTCCATGCAGTCTCCTAGACATAAAATCAGGCTCTCCCTTCCTGACTACATTTCTGGCTCCATGGCTTCTCAACTTGCAGCTGCAAAATATCACATAATACAGGTTAAGAAAAGTTTAAAAGCCCCATTTTGTTGAGTGTTAGAATTGCAGTCTACTGTGCAGTGTATTGGCTCTACCTCACCTTCTGGCTGTGATTTAAATGACGGAAATGAGACAGTCCTCTTGAGGCAGAGGAGTGGCTTAGGCTTGTAAATGTGGTAAAGTACTGGATGGGCCAAGAATACAAATCACTCATGCACTTATGTTCAGAGTGAGTATTTGAGCATTTCACAGTGGATCTCAGGAGAGTATTTCAGAATTCAAGGTCCAAATACACTACGAGGACTGTGAAATAGCAAGATCACAGAGCAAGTATATAGCTGGAACACTAATTCAGAAAAATATACCTGATTTTGAAATACTGTATAATAGAAAGTCATTCAGGCACATTTGTGGTACCCAGATGGGTTATTTTTGCATGTGTTTCTTTCTTTAATTATGTGGAGCCCTCAAAGATTAAAATTGTCATAAATATTTGCATAGATAAATAATTAAAACTAAAATAAATGTGAGTCAAACCATCCTTTGGGAAAGCTCAAGCTCCAGAGGTGTCACTATTTGTCTATTTTCTCATCAGAAACATGACTAGACATTTCTAACAAAATCCATCACCCAGCTGCATGATGAATGAATGCTGTGAGGGCTGTACTTTCCTAATGAACAGCAGAATAAATTTCCTTGAAACATTTAAATTCTGATCTAATCCCCATCTTTTATATATGTAGCCAGTTTTGAATTACAAATGACAATCACTACCATGCTATAACATTGATGTATATTGGTATTTCACTGTGTCCTAAGCACAGAGAAGTGCTTTGCAGTCAGTATTGCCTTAATATCCCCAGAAGGAACTGAAAACAACTGTTGCCCTTATTTATGAACTTAGGATGGGTATAAAAACATGGGTATAAAAGCTAACCAAACACAATGCCTTATACTGAAAAAAAAAAATAAAAAATAAAGCACACAGAGACAGATTTCAATTGTCTGTCAAGCTGAGAACAAATTCAAGCTAAAAAAGCCCCACCCCGGTTTTAGATTACCTTGGATACTCTGTTGGCAACCTCTCTGCCTACTGTCAGCCCCTGAACAAAGGTCCGCGCGGCAATGAACGCTCTAGTCACTTGGACCTTCAGCTTCCTGGGAACATCTCCAAACGGCTTCAGCTGGTCTGTGTACTTGCTCACACACTCCAGGTAGTCCTCACTGAAATGGTACTGGGGGTTTATAAGCTGGAACATCCGCTCCAGCAGCCGAGCCCAGAAGTCGTTCAGCATTTCCTCCAAGTTCACGTTGCCTCCCGTGTAATAGCGCTTCAGCTCTGTGAAGAGGTCCTGGAACACCTCGGAGTTCTGCATGTACAGCATGCCGTACGTCCGGACAAACATGTCATTTAAGGACCGCTCCGCGTTCTCCAGAAGTTCTCGGAAGAACTCTGCAGGGAAAACAAGCAGGTGTTAATGGCCACAGCAATAAGGTACTCTTACTGCATTCCTAACTCATCAGAATTTGTCTTAATAGGTTGTTACCACGGAACCTTACTGGTGAAATTCATCGTTTGGGTAGGAAATAGCTTTATTCAGAAGTATAGAAAAATAGAGTATAAACTGAATTCCCTATCAAGGTTGAAAGATGTAGAACCTCTAACACTGAGCAGAAAACCTCATTTAAAAGAGCTGCAGAGAGGGTAGTTCCACTTCTTCATGCACTATTTGACAGCAATCCCTGTCCCTCAGCAGCCATTATACTAAATCTTCTAAGCTAAAAGTAAAGTCACTAATATGATGATTTAACTGAAAATTTAATGATTTTAGAGTTTAGATTCCATTTTGATTAAGTCTTTACAATGTAGAAGCAAACTGTGGAAATAAATCTGAATACTTATTTGCATATATTCTTGAAGAGAACTTGAAAGACACTTGAGTGGAAATGAGATGGATCCTTCTTAAAAGTGTCACATGTCTAGGTAACAGTAAAAAGATTTTAGTATTTTCAATAATTTTTTTACTCTACTGAAGAGCAGTGCTAGAACCCTCCACAAGTCATGTCACAACCATCCTACTAATTCCAGTCTGTGCTAGTTGTTTATTTTGGACATGCAGGCATTAAGGTTTTCTTGAAAGGATTTCAGACAACTGCTTCAGTGCCTTTTATCTACTGAGGCCAAAACCACAACCTATTTCTAAATTTTGGCTTATGGAAATTCTTACTGGAAACTGAGCCCATGGGATAAAGTAGAAATATGTAATCATCTCTTCAGTTCATATTTCCAAAAAATTCACTGAGCATGTACAACAGTTCTTTAAACATAGCTGACTAAAGCAGGCATAGTATCTCCTGGCTTTTAGAAGACCCCATCTTTTTATAGGGTTTGCTGTCAACATTCTTAAACCGCCTTTAAAAGAGGGTCCTGTAAGTGCTGTGGCTTGCAGACAGCGAGGCAGAGATGGCAAATCCTTCGGCAAAATGTGTATTTGCTGCAATTAAATGATTTGCAGTGGAGCAGGATTCATCACACACCAAGTCTGGGATACAAGATTCTTAATTTGTGGTCCCTGCCCATAGACACATCTGTGTGTGCTCACTGCAGGGGTGTGCTGACTTCTCACACTCTTGGCTAATGCTATGATGGGAATACTCTTTTAACACAGGGCCCTGCTATGGCTACAGTGACTTATAAAAATGTAGAATCACTGCAATGCTAAAGACAGGATAGAAATGAAGGCTAAGTAAGAAAAAATCTACACTAAATTTGAGGGTTTGCAACTGTGACCAGGACCCACCGAACACTGTGGGCCAGTCTACAACGACTAAGTAAGAAAAGAATCTTTTTTTTTGGCAGAAGTTGTGCAGAGCTGTAGCCTTTGATCTCCCAGATAACTGGAAAGGGGTTATTATGAAAATGTATACACAGAACATACTTTCTACATCAAAGCACTTATTAAAGGGAAAATACAGTCTAATAAATATATCAATGTCTAAACTGTCATTAAAACTGCAGCTCTTCATGAGGAGTAAATTACATTTGGAAAAGGAGATGCTTTTGCCAAATAGTTTATGTAGGGAAAGGGAATTAAAAAAAAAAAAAAAAAAAGGGAAAAAAAAAGCACCCAGAATAAAAATTTTGTTGCCAAATATAATAATTTGATGTCCACAACATACGGGCTTCTGTTTAAGAGAAAAGTGAAACAAAGCTGTTTTTCACTGCTAGCCCTGATCTAGTGGTGTCTTTGACATCTAACTCACCATGATTACTATTTTGTGCATTCAGCATTTCTTCTTATAGAAATAATGCACACTGACTGCACTGCTGAATACATCTAATGCTCTAGTCACACAATCCAGAAAACATGGCAGAGAACCTGGGGCTCAAATTAAGATTTGTTTTAAGGCTGGAGCCAGGCTTTCCCACCAGTGCAATTGAATGGCAACAGGGAAAGACAATCAGAAATCCAGCGAACCCAGGCCCCTTGACTTCTTTCCCATAAGCCTGTATATGCTGGGAGGCTGCTATCAACAGCTCCCATGCTGGCTCCTCACAATCCATAGCTATATTGGGAATCCCACTCTTTATCTTAAAGGATCATGCCACTGCATAAGTCAGTCACAGCAAAGCTTAACTGAGTTTGCTGACAGCTCCTCTTGTCTGAGATTATTAGCTTACTTTTTCTTTGTGTGGGTGTATTATTTAGCAGTCTCACAGTCAGCTTGTTGGAAGCTGACCAAACTTTTCAGGGAGGGGTAGATATTTATTTTCTGCTTGTACAGCATCCAGCAGAGTGTGGTCCATGCTGGTCACAATCTTTATTTATACTGTGGTACAGACATTTCCAGTAACTCTACAAGCTTAAATTTCATGCTAATACCAAATGTGATGCCATACATGTTAATTCTGTAGGAAAGCTAATGTCCTCTAAACAGCAGCACATTTATTTAGTTTTTAGTGTTCTTACAGGTCTCTAGTCTTTGAGACCTACTGCTACAGGTAAATTATGGCATTAAAAAGTTCGAGTGATAGTCTTTTGTACACTTTGACACCAAAGACAGTTAAGAGAGCTGTCTGCATCAGTAACCCCATGCAGCATCAGAATAATAAATCAACAGCCACTACAAAATTGGATACCTTTTTAGTTCCAGACAGAAAGAGATCTCCCATGTTGTGCTAATTTCTCAATCAACTCCCATCCAGCAAAATGAGTGATGCTATGAAGGATTTCTTGCTGTTTTAATCTGCAAATCTCCCATATATCAAGAAAGTAGTCTGCTTTGCAATGCTTATCTATAGAAACTGTGTACTGGCATAACTGAGTACTTGTTCACCTACATCAGTAGAAACTGTATCTTCTTCTGAAAAAGGTTGAATTTTGCTATGGTCTTCACAGTAATGTAAAAATTTTATGTTCATTGCAAAGATGGTATTTCATCAACTTGCAGGTAGTTTTTGAAAAATAATGTAATTTTTCAGCATCAAGTAAAAGAATGAAGATGAGACAGACATTAGTCATGTTGCTTAATGTGTTTCTGGAAGGCACTCAAGTACTAGGGTGGGAGAGGAGAATCTATATAAGACAGAGCAGTGCAGTGTTTTAAAATATATATCTTGTGATTTTTTTTTTTCTGCCAAAATAGGTTGTCATGAGCAGCGTTAATGCTGGAAATAACTTTTCCTAATTTTAAGTGATGATTCATTTTTTTATGACAGTATATGTCCTGGGTATGTCTTTTGTTGCCAGCACATTTTTATACAGATTTCATTTATTAATCAGGAAGCCTGCTCACTTCTATGAGGTGATTGAAAATAATAAGGTCTAAGGCACACTGAGATACTGAAAAGATGGAGAGAAGATTGCTATGGCAAGCCATTACATTCTCTGTGTATGCTTAAATGGTGGGTTTCCAGTCCATGGATCACACTTTAGCTAGTTTTAATTTTTAAATATCGTTTGTAAACTTAAGATGCAAGATAGATAGTAACAATCTGCAAAAGAATTCTGAATTGTTTCAAAATATTTTAGCCATGATAAAACAACTCAGTCACAAAGTGAAAGGGTAGAATTGCTAGAGTCCTTCACTGAAAGGTAGGAACAGCTCACAGATTAAAAATAATGTCTTTTTAGCCCTCACAGTACTTTGCCAACTGCAAGTTGACATTCTCACTCCATTTTGACATAGGTAAACTAGTGTCATAATGCAATTTAACATGGGAGCTGGTGTATTTCCAAAGTGATAACTAGTTCTCAGTGTAAGTCAGTGGATCAAGATTAGGGATAATATTACAGCATGACTGATGTAATAATTGCTTTTAACAAAATATATGAACAAATACCTAGAGGCAATTTTTGCAGACACAAATTTATATTATGTTGAAGTGGATATTCTATGATCATTCCCAGCCTGATAAGTTCCCTTGCATTTTCTTCTGCAATTTAAGCAAAAGCAATGTCTGACTGTAGGACAAGATGCAAAGATAGAAACACTTTGTTTTCTAATTCCTAAACCAGAAATATATTCATGAGCTCTAAGACCAAAAAGACGAAAAGATAATTTCATTTTATTATCATATATTCTTCACAGCTTTCCTTTTTAGCAGAACTCGAGACCTGAAGCCATACAGTGGTGCACCTGATACACTGGTTAAGCAGTCTCAGTGTTAGCTGAGAAGAAAACCAGCTCAGCAGCACAGAGCTCTGGACAGCGATATATGCCTGATTTTACATCAGTCTTTATAAAAAACACTGCTCAGGGTGATATCCTGGTTTCATCTATCATTGACTAACAACACCTAAACCCTACTGGCAGCTCCTCACCACAGCCTTGTTCTCCTTCTTGTGGGGGCATTGGTTTTCCAAGAGCTCTAAGGATTTAGCTATGTACATTCTACCAGTCCTTACTGTTCTACCATGATCTATCATTTACTGTGAAGATGTGCATATATTTACACCCTATGCAGTCTTGGTGCACCTAACTTTATTGCAAATCCTTAAACTTCCCAATCCTAATAAGGCTGATGATAAGAGAATATTAGAATTCATGTAAACAGACTATGCTTTTTGAGAGAAAGATCCTTTGGGGGTTCTTTAGGTACAGATACTTGCATTCATTACAAATATCAATGTCAGCCTTTTCCTGCATCCTACTTCTGTTTGTCTTTGTTCAGGAAGTCATTAATGGAACAAAAATGTGTTGGTGAAATCTTCATCTTTTTTGATGCAAAGGCTTTTTTCTTCTCTTTTTCTTTAAAGATATTCCACACTGGCATCAATTAGTGAAAGTTGTGATTTATCTCAAGGAAATTCAAGTGAAATTAACCTCTGTGAGTTTTACGCCTTTTCATTTTCCAACTGCTTTAGATTTCTGGAGACTTTCTTTAAACAATAACTAACCTTACAAAGCAAAAGGAACTCAATTTAACTCCTTGACTGAGAAAAAAGTTGCTGTAGAGAATATTTACAGCAGATGATTTTTCTCCCCTAGTTTTGACATTACATTTGTTTTATATTAAAGAGCAAACAAATTGCTTGCATAAGGCTACCAGTGCACTGGTATTACTTTTTAGTCAGCCTGAATAACTAATTTTAAAATTCCCTTATAGCTTTGACCTTTAAAAACACTCAACAGTCACAACTGGGAAAACAATTTCATCTTCCATTAGAAAAAACAAAAGCTGCAGTGTGATGAGATTTGTTGAAAACTTCTCTCCTTTTTTAACTCATCTTGAATATATATATACACATGGCATTTAAAGCCAAGAAATACAAGTCCAATAATTAAATGTGCCCTATAATTGCAAATTTCAGAATAGGTGATTTATGTACTCCAGTTATGTTTTGGGTAAGTGTGAAATTATCTAGCTGTTAATGAATAGCTTTCTAGTCTGTCCCAGATCTGTAAATATCATGATATTAAAAAATATTTTGGATGCTACTAAATTTTTCAGAAGTCAGTGCAGTCTCAAAGGTTGTGAGTAAAGATGAGAGCCTCTTTCCTCTTTAATTCCTCCACTTCTCAGACTACTGCAAGATGTGGTAACAGCAGATAATTTACTGTGATCTTCTCCCCAGCTCCTATACAGAGTCTGTGTTTTCACTCTTATGGGTCAGGAAATTGCATGAAAATAATGAGATACAGGGGGAGAGGAAACCACTGAGGTTTCAGGCTTAACCACTCCCCACTGTGGAGCACAGAGACAATGCAGACAGGATTGTCCTAAGCTAAAATGAGGGACATAAAGCTGGGGAAGAAACACAAACACATCTATGATAGGCTGGGTTGGACAGGGTGGATCTGGTGCAGGAAAAGAAAAAAAAAAACAAACTATGCTGCTTTTTATACATCAAATGCCATTATCACAATGGGAACTTAATTTGACAAAGGTTTTAAGGCATTATTTAATGCCAAAGCACAAAGGATCTATTGTACAAATGAACATTAATACAGAGTTAAAGGATCTGTCATCTACTCAAAGCTGATTACATGTATTGATAAAGGCTTATAAGACTTTATTCTGCAACACCAAAATCAATAAGAAGATTATCAACAACTTCAGGAGATGCAGGTGCAACCTTCAAACGCTAAATCTACTGTTTTTTCATTGCAAAAGGTCATTTGCCAACACTTGAGTATGTATGAACCTGCCACTGATTTTATACAGACACTCCTGCAACTAGCTGAAACACATTAAGTTTCACACAATGAATATTAGACATTACATATACTTTTTGAAGTCTTTTCTGCACTCTAGAATCTGTTGCATGTGGTACTTTATCCTGATAACATATCCTTGGCTATAAATATGAAACCTGAAATTCCCAAGATGCCCTCAAAGAATTCATTGAACTTGGAGCAGTAACAAAGAAAGAAAATGCTAGGAAAAAAAACAAAGCAATGAGATAGTTTTACATATAATTTATATATACACCTATAACTGTCCCTGAAGGTTCTGCTTTCATTATCAAGTGGAAAATGCCCAAGTGAAGTTCTCATAAAACATAAGCAAAATGTTACATGGCATCAGAAGGTTACATTTTAGAATATTTATGAATGGGCATTTAAATGCTTACAGAAGTAGTATGGTCATGAATATCCATGACCAAAGAGAGAGATGTAGCACTTCATGGGTATCTGTGAATTTCAGAATGATGAATTTTACATCGTATGTTCATAAAAATGCATAATACCTCATGAAAGATTCACGAGTCACCACAGTTTCTTCTGAAAAACATTTAAAGCTTTCATGAAAATATTAACAATATATAAACTATGGGACTCAGTGCAACAATTGTTTTAAAATATAGAGACTACCGTTTTTTGCTACATGTCACTAGAGGCTATTAAACACCCAGTTCAATAGTAAAAGAGATTTACCATCTAAAATTTTGTATGGAAATTCCTTGCCATTGTCTATAATCTACAAACATCTTCTAAATGCAGTAATAGTTTTGACTTTTAATACAGGGAACTGTAAGGTAGACAAGAAGACATAGGTGAAAATTAACAACAAATCGCCTTGCTACAGTCTAGATAAAATTCAATTCAGGATAATTTATATATTCTGTCAAAAGAAGAATCAAAAAAAGAAGGAGACAATTTTTTGACAAGCAGGTCTGAAACAGAGGCAGAATTTTCTATCTCCAGATTCATTCCTGTGCTGATCAGAGGTCACAGGTGTTGCGCTGGGAAGGAATGTGGCCCTGGAGTCCGTGTGTGCCTTCACATCTGCTCTCAGTGTAGACAACTCGAACTGACTGCAGGAAGGAGTCACACATGAGGAAGGAGGCTCTGGCAGGCCAGAGGAAAACACCGAAACCTTCATATTCTTTTATTTATAAATGGGGTGATCAGCCACGATTTGACTGGCTTTGGAGGCAGAAATCTCAGCCTGGGTTTAGGCACGTGTGGGATTGGAAAGGGCTTGCTCACCTCTTTTAGTATAGTGCTAAAATAGTGCTTTGCTCTCTTCCTCCCAGTTTAAACAAAATTGACTGCTGTGCAGAACTGTCATTGAGGCATTTGAAAAAATTTCTTGGGCCTCACTCAGCTTCCAAAAAGAGGTGTTTTCTAAAAAATCTAGTGGATTAGATCCATTCAGGGAAGTACCCGTTAGGAAGTGCAGGTTTGAACCCCAGTGTGGAAAGGTGGGGCTTAAACAGGTCAAACTGGCTGCACCATAATATGTTCAAAAGTAGGATTGCAGCTACTTTCATGTTACAGTTCCAAATATAGAAAACTATAACGTATTTGCACAGTTGTATTTGTACAATGTAAATGCTCTAAATCCATTGCAGTTTGACTTTCAATCTCATTTCACCTTTCCTACTTTCTGAAGAAGACTCATTTTAGTATTTATAAAGAAATCAGTTTATTCCATAAAACCCTCCAAAATCTTTAGATGTTTGATCTGAGACAAATACTACTGAAATAACTGCAAAGAGTTTTATTTGAGCTAACCAGCAGAAGTCTGCTGTATGAGCAGACTGAAGTTTGACTTTCTATGGAAATTATTATGTACATAAAATCAATTTTCTATATAAGTCTGCAGTTTAAGAGGTAATGAAGTCATGTTGATGGTTTTTCCAGACACCTTTGAATGCAGCTAATAAGTTCTGCTATGGTTTGGTGCTACTAACAAAAAATATAAAACTACTTCCAAGAAAATTTACCTATTTTTAAGCTTATCCAATTTTTCTACACCTACACTCAAAGGAACCCCAGGTACCATTAAGGTCAAGCAGTATTAAATCCAAGCTGATTTCCCAGTTGTTTCTTGACTATTTGGACACTGAACACATTACTATTTGTTACTGACATAATGCCAATGTGACTGAATTTCTTGCTTGTAAATTGTGCTACATGTTCAAACTTCACTGAAGCAACAAACTTCTTTTACTTTGAAGACAGTAAATTAAGATAATTTAAATGTTCTCAGTTTGTTAGAGAGATGATTTTACTTTTTTTTCCAAGGCAATAGGAAAGTATTTCCAAGGCAGTAGGAAAGTTTAGGACCAGCAATGGTCCTAGAGATCAGATTTGGGAAATCAATGACTTAAAACAAGGCAATGCATAAAATCCTAGATTAAGGATAAAGTTAAGGATTAAGGTTAAGGACAACAAAGTTGGCCTCAAATAAGATACAAATGTAAAAAAATAGATATATTGCTTTTAGAAGAAAACAAGTCTTTCAGATCCTGGATCTACATTCATGTGCTGGTAGAAAGACCCTGGGTCCCCTAAGGAGCTTTGTGAAGTCAATAAACTTTCCTACCTGCATGTTTCAAAGATCAGGGATTAAAAAACGAAGTCAGTATTTGAATAGCTTTAAAGCCAACACAAATCTTCATCTACAGACATCAGTTCACTGGATCAAGATGCTGCATGATTGATTTTTATCTGACCTACCTTCCCAACAGAAAGTTTTTTTTCTCTTACAAGGCTGTCTAGTGGGAAAGCTTTCCACTCAGAAGGAAACTTATATCTAAGATACGGCACGATGAACTGAAAAACCAGCTTTACAAGATTGGTAGATATTTAAGGCTATGTTAGATTTCAGCCAATATAATATACTTTTTATTTGACTGAACTACACAAAAGTGGCCTTAAAACTCCTAGGCCAAGTTTATTTGAGGAACTGCTTCCATTTGTTAGTTGCATACGATGTTTCTACCTAAATGGATTATGTCCATGTAGTGACACCAAAGTTTTGTGCTGCTGCTGCTGGTGTGCTGTAAGTTGCTGAACATACTGAAGATATTGACAAGAATATTTCAATGACCCCACAAGCTGTTAACTCTCTAAGCAAACAAATGATGCATTTGACTGCTTCCTAGGGTTTTGTGAGAAATAGGGTGGCTCAGTGGGAGGTAGGAGCTTCAGAAACTATTTCTGGATTTTTGTATAGCATCTTCGTTTGTCTGTTGGTAGGGGGTTTTTGTGCAGAAGTCACTGTAATTCCAGGCCTTCTGCTGTTTACTGCTTCTTCCATCTTCTCTGCAATCTTGAGACCTTATTGTCAGCCTTCTTTGCTATACAGTCCTCATCCCTCTCTCTCAGACATATGGAATCCTCACATTACATGGCTTCCACCTGAGAGCTTGATGGGGAAGAGCAGGCGTAGGCCATGTTTTCCACATTAGTGTCCAATGCTTCCTCCTGAGTTGAAAGTGAAGACTGTGTCACTTCTGGTGACAAGGTCTTTTCATTCAGTCCCTAGAACTGTTGCTGGACACTACTTCCTTGTGTAATATTTGGGTGTTACTCCAGCTTGTTTGGCCACAACATTAGTACTGTGGTGTGAGCCTTTGGGAAGAAAACCCCACTAACTGCTTTTCTCATATAAATCTTGCCAGCTGAGTATCACAGCCCTCTGAGATGAGATTTGAAGAACAAGTTGAAAAGCTGACCAATCCTACTGGGCAGAAGCAGTGAAGGGGCCAGGGTGACCTGCGCTGACTAAAGGCTGTGTACTTGTTTTCCTGCACTACACTACTGCAGGAAACTAAAAATATGGGAGGAAAAGCACAAATGAGGCAGTACAGGTGAAACACGAAAGCAAAATTAGAGAGGAAAATAATAGCTGGAGAGAAGCTAGAGAGAAACAGGGAAATGGCAACTGAATGAAACAAAGTGATAAGAAGAGAGCTCAGCTTCAGTTTTCCAGATGTTTCTCAAAGTCTATCCATACTGCCAAAACCATCACTCCTAAACACACAAGCAGAACAAGGGTCTCAAAAACTGCATGTCCAGGCTCCACACTGATTTGCTTCAGATACCCAACCAAGGAACCTTGGCATGAAGCCTTGCCCCAGCTCTGCCTTGATGTTCTCCATGGGGAGAGAAATAAGGATTTAGATCAGAAGTCTTAAACTGGGAGCCTGTCCTTTATATCAACCCCACTGGATTTGGGCTAGTATTTTCATTTAATGCATGTACAAATATATGTGTTATTGCTTGATAATGTGATTTTAAGCCTTCCATTACTGCATTATCTGAAAGACTAAAGGTTTTAGTGGACTGGTGAGATACAGAAGCAAAATGAATGCTTATTTTAAGAGAATGTTGTAAAATATTTTATTCAATAACTTCTTTCTTTATTAGTTTCCCTAAGGTATATATGTGCAGTCATTTGGGAGAAACATTCAGACACAGGACAGAATAAGGGTCAAACAGTACAGCTCGAATAAATAGGAATTCCCTTGAAAAGGACATAAGAGAGAACACGCTTTCTGTTTTTTAACTGAGACACCATTCAACATTCTTTAATGAGGACCTTAATAATTGTGGAAGGACTTTCAAACTCACAATAAAACACTGATAACTTCTGAAAAATGTAAATGTTAGGGATGTCACATGTTAGGTGAGACTAATTACCCTGCTCCTTTGCCATAATAATAAACTTCATAAGTACATTATAATTTTATGTAGCCTGGATGGCCTTATATTTTAAGTGCTTCCACATTTACAAACCATATAATTAGAAATGTGTTTCCAATAGGTGGCTTTTATATTAGAGTTCAGCATAAAATTGTATACCCATTATCTAGATAATACTCTCCATTTTCACTGAAGAAGCATTATTTTATTAGTGACACATTCCTTTCTTGCAAAGACCATATGTTCACTCAGACTTGCCCATAATATGTGCATATATAATACATTTTAATTGATTTTTTTCATGTTTTAATGTCACAATAACTGCAATAGGTGTCATACTACCTAATACATATTTATTCATTAAGAACATTAAATAAGATCATGTGTTAGGTAGAGTTTATACTGTAAGTCCCTTAATACAGTAAAACTCAATCAAGTAGCTGAAAATGTAACTGTAGAGGGTACTGAAAAATCTTTGTTGATGAGACAGAAACAGCAGCTTTTGTCTCTGGAATCAAGACTTACACTGAAATATTTCATAACACCATGAATCCCCTTTTTTTTCCTTCTTGTTGCTACTACCTGATTTTATTTAAAATTTGCCTCCTCTAAACATCTTTACTTATTCTGAGGAGCCATCGAAGTTTGTATACCTGTCACTGGCTCTGAGCAATGCTAATCTAGCTGAAAGTCGCGATTTTTTATACTCTGAACATCAACATAATTTATTAAAAAGGTAAATTCATTTTGTCATTATTTTACTTTGCTTTGTTGATTTTTATGGGGGGTTGTTTGTTTTTTAATTTACTACACTGTGGGTACTAACTAAGAATTAAACAGGTTCCTACTTTGCAGAGCAACTATTTCTACTGCTTTAACATACCTCTGTCTCTGGAAAATCTCAGACCTACCCTCTACTTCTTTTTCCTTTGTGATGTTATGAAGTTTGACAGGAAATAAAAAATTCAGTCTCATGTTGTTTTGCTGCTGGCTGATACATTGGCATCAGGTCCAAAGGGCCTCTTGTTATCCTTCAAAGCCAAATGTGAGAACATAAATACATGGTCTGCTCTGCACGGATAGAAAAGCCAGAGGCACAAATCCAGACCCACCAAGAGGAACTAAAGGATTAGAAAAATATACACATTTTAATCCTTTGAATTACTTCTACAGTCTTGAAGCAATGCATAGGCCTGGACTTGACAATGAAGAATTTAATCATATTTCTTTTCTTAATACAAGAAATAAGGTCATCACTGTTATTAACTTAATCACATATATAATTCAGAGCATAATACAAAATTTAGAAAGTTCAAGCAAACATGGACATGGAAATAAGACGCTTGTTCACTAAAGCTTTTTCCAAAATGTCAGGTAAGCTTTAAAAAGACATAAAAGTAGAGAAATAATTTTTTTTTAATAGATGTAGGAGAGGGAGAGCTTCTGAATTAATAAAAACAGAAGTCTCTTTTTTTTTATCACAGAATCTGCATTCTTCACTTCTATCTATGCATATGAGGGTCAGAAGCCCAGGATATTTTCATTTTATTATTATCTCATTATTCCTTTAGTTTTACCTTTTTCTTGAGACATGCACTGAGAAAGTGACTAACATTACAGCCTAGTAGGCAGCAGCCATTTGGGTCAGCTAATCTGTGACACGAAATAAAAGGATGGGAATAAGGTAATGTTGCTTCATTTAGATTATTGTTAATAGTTTTAAGTCTTTGCTGGTATTCTGCTCCTTTCGTTTCTGCTATCCTGACCTGGGTTGTATGTAGTCTATAACACGAATCTGCTTCCCTGAGCATGTTTACCCAATCTTTCTTTGAACTGCTGATGGTAATGAATCTCCTTCCTCCAGCCCCAACTGCTGCATTCAGTTATCATCAAGCACAGGCATCAACTAGAGCTCTAATCTTGCTCTGATGGATGGAATACTAACCTTTCACAAGATTAGAGACACAAGGTGCTCTAGAGATAATAAAATTCAAATAGGTTTATTTCAAAGGGCAACTCAATCTCGATTTTGTTCATGGGTCACTTGACAGATCATTTGCCAATGTAGTTTTTGTGTCCTTCTGCATCTGGCTCCTGTGCAGTGCTCCAACTATTTCATATTAAGTGGGCACCAACAGGCAGAGTTCGGCAAGGGTCTGGCTTTAACAAAAATAGCAAGGAACTCATTCAGCATGGAGCTGGCAACTTTACTAAAAGTTCATCTTCTGAGGGTGGTGCTTGGATGGTGGGAAAGCTCTTAGCATTTTCAGGAATGCAGAGAAATGGCAATCATGATAAACATCTTGAACATTTTGAATTTTAAACTCCTATTAGATCAAAGAGCAAAAATCTTGCTAGCATCATGACAGCCAGCTGTGCAATATATGCAGTAGCTGTAACTTAAGAGATTTGTAGCTTGTGAGCAACCATTTTTAATGTGCCTGTCAGACCCTTCTATGCAAAAGTGTTTACAAATCAAATATTTAAGTCAGGTATCTACAGGCATGAAGATAAGGCTCTTACAGGTGCTAAAAAAAGATTCCTCCAGATGAGAGCTATGGTGTTACATACAGGAATTAGGATCCCATGAAGGCAAAAAAGGTGAAATTTCCTGCATTTTTTATGGTTGTAACCTGCCCCTATTAAAGATACCAATTGACCTAGCTCTGTGGTTTAATAGAGCAAAATTAAATGATTACAACTAAACTGCATAGAGAACAAATATTACTGAAGCCAGTGAGCATAAAGTCTGGCCTTCATTTAGGAGAAGGATAAAAATAATTAAAAAGCCCATATAAACCAGACAGCTAAAGCTGCAGGTGTATAAATTGCACACAAACTACAGCAGATCAGTGAGTCAGGCAGAAATTTGGAGGCTGGTTTGTGTGCACAAATGCTAGCAACTGGACTTCTCTTCACAAAAGAGAAAGAGGGAGAGAGGGGAGAAAAAGCATCATAAGCACACGTAAAGAGAGCCAGGGAAAGCTCACAGAAAGTCACAGGGATGTTTTATGCTCCAATCCAGGACAGCACTGAAAAAGAGTTTGCTCTAAGAATTAAAAAAAAAAAAAAAAGAAAAGAAAATAATTGCTCAGAAATATTGTCTTTTTTAATTTATTTTTTATTTTTAAAATTTATTTAACAGAACTTGCTTCTTGCATGTTTATTATAGGGGTGAGAGTTTAGAACAACAAACTCTTTGGAGGTAAGTTTGTTATGCTTTTAGTTTCCCGAAACAAGGATGACTACACTGCATTTAAAATTCAGTGGCTGATGAGTTTGCATGATAACTAAGTAGGACAGATTTCATGGCATGTGCATCTAAAATGTGTACAGGACTAACTCTGAAATCCAGAAACTGGAAAACAGAGTTCAAGATCTTTTTTACTGTTTTTAAAGCCTTAGGATTACATGAAAAATGTATTCTCATTTTGTATGTTTTAACTGTGACAGCTCATAAACTAGTCTATTCCTAGAATTGCAATCATGTCTCTGGAATCCATTTACAATGTTTAAATTTCATAATCGAGCAAGTTCTTAATATTTGAAAACTGTTTCTGTTTTCATAGAGAAACTTCACTTGTCATTGTTGTCCTTTACAGTAAGAAGCTCTTGAAACTAATTTCATAGTACATATCTTTAAAAATTCCAGAAATAACCAACCACATATGAACCCTGCAATCGATTCAGGAACTTATGCATTTAAGTGTTTCTTTCTCTTGCCCCAGTACTAGGAGCTAGGGATTAATTTTCTGAAAATATATGCAAAAGTAATCTTTAGGAATGCAAGGTGGAATCCATACTTGAGGATTGAAGTCTTTTAGTTAGAGGATATGAATTTTTCAGGTAATCATCTGTCTTTGCCACTTCACTACCAACTCTATCAACCTGTATGTAATATTCTACCCATAATAGATGCAAAACGGGCTATTAAATTTCCACAGGATCATACAGATCAGAGAATAGAGAATTAAGTTCTGTTTTACCTGAATTGTTCACACAAAAGGGGACTACATCAAATCAAGACCTTTCAGGAGTATCAAGGCTCCCAATCAGCTGTCGTGGAGATGCGTGTGACAGCTAACAACCCAGGCTGCAGGCAGATGCTGGAACTCTCCATCAGTGAGGGGCTGGGATGGAGGAAGCAGAGATGGGGAAGCAGTCACTGTGATCAGCCTGTCAGAATAATCCCTGACTTGCCTCAAACTTTTAATTATGGATTTTTTACTGGTATGTTTCATCCTGATAGCATGTCTGCATACTAAAGGCTTTGAAATCTTCAGACAGTCTATGTGGGGGAGATAAAAAAGCTGAAGATACATAAAGCAGGACAGGGAAGTGTGACTGTGGAAATAATTTAAAATTATGTCTTGAATAGAGTGTGCATTAAAACTTGGAAGATTTTAGCTTTCAGAAAAGCAGTCATTCAAATAAACCAGGGGTTTCTTCTTCCAAGTTTTACACATAAAGAAACAGCATTTAACTGCAAATCAAAATAGACCACATAAAAGTACCAATACTACTCTGTCAGGCTGTCAGGAAATATAGCATACCTGCAAATAAAAAAATTACAAGAGCTCATCCTCTGGTTCAAAGCCAGGACCAGCTGCCTGAAAGCGTGAAATCTAGCATCAGACCTAGTTCCAAAGATAACTGCTGAGCTGACTGCTCAATAATCTTTTTTTTTAAAGCCTGATCTGCAAAAACACAAAGAAAAGTCAAAGGACTTAATTTGATTTAAATGCAGCTGCCCTAATCACAGACAAACAACCATGATAGTCAGAAATAGCCAGACTAAGCTCTTTTCCAAAGAACCGCACTTGGCCTAAAACACATAACATTACCCTCTTCATCGTTAACTTTGAATTTTCTTGCTTTAGTGGGATTAAGTCAGACCCCTACCATTATGCTAATGTAGCTTTTTGTGGTTTAATTACAATGTTTCCTCTAGAGTGTAACATAATAACAATTAATCAGCTAGTTCTTAACTGCCACAAAAGGAAACATCATCTGTTATTATCTGTGCTGCTATCCTGCCACAATGTCAGCAGAACTAAAAACAATTATACCACAAAAGCTATATGCAAATTGTGTATGCCGCTAAAACAAATGAAAGCCAAAATCCCAGACTCATCCCTGAAATTGTCCTTTGTTCACTCTATTTTATATAAAAAGCACACCACTAAAATTACTAAAATTAATACCAGGCAGTGGGGATGTCCTAGCAACACACACACTGACTGATGCAAATTGTGGATGAGAAGTCATCTAAAGACGCAGAATTTGAAGCTGATGCTATTTCAGCATTTACTGCCTTCTTCCATGATATCTAGATGTAAATTATCTGGTTTATTTTTAGGTCATGCCTATTTGCAGAGCCAGGCTGATTATATTTGGCAAAAAAATATCATTAATAGAAGCAGATAATAATTGACATGATAGAGTAAAATGATGCTTTTGAAATACAAGGATGTGAAATTCAAGAAATGTGATTCAATTAAAAAAAAAATAAAGGAAACAAGATATTGGACAATGACAGCAAAAGAAGAAACAAAAAGTCAGTATGGGCATTTAAAAATATGAAAGACAATCCTCCCAGCAGTGAAATGCTCCTAGGTTAAATTTCTCTCCTCAGTGTGGACTGGGTACAGAGATAAAAAATATTTTTATGTAGCTGGATGGCAGTGGGAAATGAGAAGTGAAATTCTGCTGCTGTTGTTACTTTTCTTCTTCCAGAGAGTAGTTTTCTCTAGGGTGCTGTTTGACTCTTAGAAGTCACCACAAAAAATGGCAGTTTGAGTCAACAGATTTGTTCAATGACAAAATATGTTCTTAGCACTCTTTAGTCCTGTTAGCCCTGAAGCAATAACATGACAGAGGGGGCAAGGAATGTATTAGTAACTTCTGTTAGGCATGAACAGTCTCTCCCTCCCTCCCTCCCTCAATAAAAAAAAACAAAAATAAAAATAAAAAGATGGTTGATTGTAAGACATAAGTGGAAAACTATGGGGATTCCCAGGAACTGCTTCCCAATCCTAGGTTTAGCTACTGCTAGCAATGTGTATAACATTACCTGTGCAATTATAACATTGTACCTGTGCAAGAAGTTTTATAGAATGTTTAATTCTTTTAGAGCAGTTATGGTCTTTATCATTCATCATATTTCATTTTCTTAATTATGTATATCTAAGTATCAGGTGGATTTTTAAAACTCCTGTTTGTAACATTAGCAGATACCTGTAGTGGATGGACACTAACATCTGTTGTACTGCATTATTTTATTTGTGGCTACAGAAAGGTTCAAAATTGCAATCTAGCTAACAAATTTTATTTAATATTCCTCAACATTAACTCTTTATATCTATGTGCTATAAAGTCTAGCCTTTCTGTGACTGTGGGCTGTTCATACCAGCTTTTCAAAGGTAACCCATTCTCCTCTCTGCTGCACAAGTCACAAAAAAAGATAAATCTCACATTCCAACAACAGCTATCACTTCATTCATTAGTAGAAAACACCTGTAGCAGCAGGAGCCACGTACACTTTAAGTGGCTTGTTTTTGCACCTTTAAATTGCTTGTCATCATAAAGAAATGACAGCAGTTCAATGAGAGAAGAGTAATGCAGCAAGAAGGCTGAAGCCATTTCCAGTGTTTAATTGCCATTAAAAAAAACCAAACTAACAAGTGATTAAAAAGATAAATCAAAAGTTTGCAGAAAGACTGAAGCATCCAGTCAGTTTTACAGTTTCATTTGAGCTACAAACACGTTATACATCCATTTACAAAACAATGAGCTCTTACGGTTTATGAAAGTTTAATCTCTTGGTTTATTGCTTTAATATATCTAACATTGGTAAGGTTTACTTTAGAATGAACTGTCTGACTATATGATGTTGATGTTATTTTTTTTACATTCAGTCTGCAAATGGAATGAATAACATAATAATTGTACTAATCTATGAAACAATTAAAGTAAGGGGTAATTGCTGCTTCCCTCATATCTGCATGTAAAATAAAAGAATTAATATTTTATCATTTGGCAGTGCTTCTTGTTAGTGTAATATTCTGACATCAATTTTTTGTTTGGCCACAGGCATTTGAGCAAATGCTGAAAAAGTTATGCAGAACCAAAACACACATTGCTGGTAAACTTGTGCTTAAGGAACACACCATCTTAGCCTCACATGCTTTGGTCAAATAGCATCAACAACAGAAAAAAACCCAATCCAAACCAAAGAACTCCAACCATATTTCTTAAACTAATAACCTCATAATTTCAGAAAATAAACAAACAGATGAGCAAATGGGGATTTGATGATAAACTTCTTCCTCTCATTTGATATGTTTTTCCAAGACTGAACTACAAAATGAGAAACATTTATGACAATAACAAGTAATTGTATCACTTGTTATTAAAGAGGATTTTAAATACAGGTTTAAAAAGCTCAGAAAACAAACTGTGTATGTGCTTCACTGTTGGAAATTATCCTACCATTTCTGAAGGAAACCAAAAACCATCCTGAAAACTATTCCTTTTTTGTTTCCTACCTTGTCTAAGAACATATTGATCTTGGCATTTGAATTGATTTTTATTTTATTTTTTATCCACTATTTCAGGAAACTGCTAATGACATGCTTTTAAATTCCTGAGTGTGTTTCAATGATGTGATGTGGGAGACTGTCTCTTATGCACCTTGGGGATTGGCTTGGGGGGGAAAAGGAAGATCAGAGAAGGGAAAAAGGAAGATGCTGGTCCTCTGAAGTGCCAGAGCTGTTTCCTACCTTTCAAAGCTGTCAGGTCTTTTACTCATTTGCTGTTTCATTCTGCTTCTCATTTGCACATCAAGTCCTGCAACCTGAATTTGGTTATCTTTAATAGATGTGCTGCAAGGTCAGCAGTATGAGCCAAAGCTTCCATGGCCTCTTAATTCACCATGTGGACACAAAGCAACCATTGCAGAACTCTGGCAACATTTATTGTCCAGTTAACTATGAGAGTTTCACTTCACCGTGTCTCTTAATGAAATGATGGAATTATTACATGTGGTTTTTGGACTAAGGGCTACCTCTAAAGCACAGTAATGCACACACACATAGAGAATCATGGAATCATAGAATGGTTCAGTTGGAAGAGACCTTAGAGATCATCCAGTTCCAATCCCCCTGCCGTGGAGGATCATGTACTATTAATTTTGAGTAAAGCATACAGGGTTGTTCCCATAAAGGTTTGCTAAAAATGTTCATAATGGAAGATGCACATAAATATAAGGAAAAAAAAAATAGAAAATAAAATGCAATGTTTATACTAAATTATAGAACTAATATCATTCACACAGTTATTTTGGAGCTGGAAGTCTGAAACCTTGAAGGAAAATTATACTCATCACTATCTAAGCCAGTGAAAACCACCATCAGTTACTAAGAATTATGATTAGTTTTCTTATTAAACATGTGACTGACCCTTTCCACACAAAGGAAAAATAAACTCCACAAAAACCTGTGCCGCAAACAAATAAAAACCAGGAACCCAGGAACTGAGGAAGAGGCCCAAATCAACCTGAACTGTGCAGAATTACAGAATCAAACCAGTTGATTTTCTCTCATTTCCCACTCAGTATGAGTCTTAACATATAACTCATGCCAGTAAAATCAGTGGTACAAGATTATGTGGCTCTAAAACTTTGGGGAAAACAGATCCTACTAATCACCCTGACATTATTGTGTATCTTCCATGCTATGCTATGCTCCACATGTTTAGGCGTATGCTGGACACATAACTTTTAAAATTAGTATTATACATTTTTATAAACACTAATGTACTTAAGCAATCTTTAGTAAGTGAGCATAAAATACAGAACTGACCATCAATCAGGATATTTCTCGATATTTTTCATAAAACATCAGAAATCAATAAACCTGTGACTGGTAAAAATACACATGATTACTAACTCATTGACATATTTTAAGACCTTGAGATCCACACTTGTAAACTTCAAGTGCCAACCTGTTCATGACAAAATAAAAATAGTGGTAAAAATCTTAAAACTGACCACCCTGGAGTAACATGCATTCTAGGCCTCTTCTAACTGTACAGACTACAGAATTTTAAAATTGATTCCTTTTCATAAAAGTGCCTAAATGGCAAGAAAATGTTTAGTTCTACAAATACATCATTAGAATTTCTGACTGATTTGTGATTTCTAGATTGCTATTTTTCTTCATTCATCATGATCAATAGTATTTTCTTTCTCTTACACCTTTATAGTCAGTGACCGAATGTTAAATTTTCATTGAGTTCTTAACCTCTTATGACTCCCCTTTCCCTTTTTGTTCTGAATGTTTATTTATAAACATTAGAAGTCCTAATACAGGACTTCTAAAGTGTCTCAGGTGAAATAGCTAATGAGAGTGATAGAGAACAGCAGTTCCCTATGTGCTTATCTATTTTAGCTACAAAGAATCTAGGTTACAATGATCAGCTTGTAAACAAAAAAGAAAACACTGATAAAATTAGCAGAGGTAAAAGCTAGTAAAAATATCTTTGGTTTACTGATAAAACTAGAGAAAAATGCCCAAACTTTGCTTTACCTTCCCCCTCCATGTTAGAATTTACACATAAAGAGGGTAGATATAGGCAAGATATCATGAAGAAATCCTTCACTGTGAGGCACTGGAATTGGTTGCTCAGAGAAGCTGTGGATACTCCACACCTGGAAGTGTTCATGGGCAGGTTGGATGGGGCTCAGAACAACCTGGTCTAGTGCAAAGTGTCCCCTTCCACAAGGAAGTAGGGTTGGAATTAGATGATCTCTAAGGTCCCTTTCAACCCTAACTGTTCTATGATTCTGTATTTAGCTAATGCAAACTGTGCTGCACAGGGGAGAAATGTGCACGCACTCCCACTTTCACTGACAAGGTATAAAGCTGGGTGAAGCTTGTGCTAGCTCTGCATGGCTCAGTAAAGACATACTTGCTCTCTGGTATGAAATTCCTATTTCCATTACTTTGTCACAGTTCGTGACACAGGAGCATAGATAATGTAGTATTCATTTCAACAAGTCTGTGTTTATACTGCAAGGTAAAGAGTGAGTTTGGGAAAAGGTTTGATTTGTGACTTAAATATTTAAAAGATTGGTTTCATGTCACCTAACTTGGCATGCTGTAATTGTTGATACCTGTATCCAAACTGGTCACAGTAGATTCCCTATTTAGTTAGTGAGTTTAGTTAGTGCTTCTTAGAATGCAGACGTGGAATGCAATTTAGAGACATAAAAACTGCACCCTGAAGTGCCTATTTGTCTTAATTGACTGTAAAAATACCAAGAGTGAGCAGTGCACATGCCCACAATCTACAAGGTCATGTGAATCCCACTCTGTTTGCCCTTCCTATTTGAAAGCTAAGGTTGTGATTATCTGTCAAAGCCTTCAGCCCTTTTATTTACTTGATCTATCCAGAATGCTCAGATCAAACTTGATCTAATATTGAGTCCAAGTTAAGTGTTCCCAAATTTTCCCTTCCAAGGACATTCAAGCATATTAGAAGCTATTTTCAACTATGGGAGCTTCTAAAGCCTTTCTATAAAGGAAAAACAAAAAACCAAACCAAAACTCAAACCAAACCATGATGTTAGCTCTTGCAGTTGTTTGTATTTTCTATGGCATTACCATTGGGATTTTGATTCTGGCAGTCACACAATGTTTCTAAAAAACAATCACAGTCCTGGAAATGTGTCGCAAGATGACAGGACACTCTGCAAATCCTAGGGGATATGAAAGTCATGTAGGCATATGCTAATTGGTTTGACTGACCAGCAAATCTGCTTTTGTGACAGGAGCCATTTCCTTCAGGGAACAGAAACATTGTTTCTAACTTCAGGCTAACTATTAGTTTTGGGATTTTCCATGAAACAGACCTTGTTGACCTGTAGCTGGGAAATACAGTAGGTGATAGCAGTTTGGGAAACAAACTGTCAAGGAATTGTTGTGCTGGAGCTGGATTAAAATAAAGTGAAACTTGTACTGGAGCTACATTTGTGTGAAAGGCTCTAGCAGTTGCTGATTTGATGGCTGATAAAGAGGAAAGAGTCCCAGAAGGCAGCAACAAGCTGGTGAATCACAGCTGCCTCCTGATGTTTATGTGATTATAACCACAGCTTATGAATGTCATAATTGTGCAGGGGTTATTTGCTGGTTAGGGAATCTGGTTTTCTATTAAAATAACGACAGGCAGAAAGGTCAATTGAAAGGAATGTGCAATGAATGAATTTAATTTATCTATGGTTGTCTTCTCAACACTTTGGAAAGAAATATAATAACAAATTAAAATTTTCATCAAGGGATTCATTGATCATTTTCATGTGATCATTGGGATAAGCAAATGAACCCGTCATAGGACAGGACTCTAGAAGAGCACACCATGCTAACATTATGAAGGGTGGGTCAGGGCCAGATATGATAACTCTCTGGTACATGTGAGCATTAAACACCAGGGAGAAAATTGAAGTATTTAAGATAATGGATAAAACAGGCATAATAACAAAAGGCCATTAGTACGTCTTATCTATGAATTAGATTGTTTCTATTAAACAGAAAAGAGAGTTTCTGCACAAAATTTCCAATAAAAATAACTGGACAATAAAGCTGAGGAAGAAAGGAAGTTTGTCCTGTACGGTATTTTGATTTACACTGAAAACTGATGAATATTATCTATAGAAAATATTCCATTACAAATGGCTAAAAAAAATAAATTCTCCTCACCCATTAATACAGTGACAATTGGAAAACACTGGCAACACCATATTACACACATAAAAGAAGAACTATTTTTCTGTCTAGTTACCTTTCCTTGATTTTGGAGAAGACTGATCCCTTAGTAGACAAAACCAGATATTTTTACTCATTAAATTGTAATGGATGAAATATTTTGTCTATTTCCTGTAAATATTTATAAATATTTTCAAGATCAATTATTTGCCTCTGACAAGAAATATGCATAGTATAAAATCAAGCAGTTTTCTAACTAAAATGGATCCAGTTTTCTAATCTTTTACGTGTGATGTTAACACAGACTTTGTTTACACTGATAATTGTCCTTATTTTATGTAGCACATTGCACATATTTGTCTCACAGACAAAAAAAAAAATCCAAGAAAAAGCTCCACATTTTTTCAGGTATAACTATATTCTGCCCAAGTACCAACTAGTCAGGTTACATTGTGCACTGTCATCTTTTTGTAATCCCTTTTGCATATGAGATTCAAGCTTTCATGCCCTGCAATATTTACTGAAGACACTTTCTGACATAACTTAGCATACTGATAGCACACTCAAGCGTTGTCGCTCTATTAGGATCGGCTGGGGAGAGACGACACAGACTCTCATGGAGTCAGAACAAGAGAATATCTCTAGTTTATTACTTCAGGTTTGTTTTATAGACTGGTTCATGGAAAGTACAGAAAGGAAACTCTTATTGGTTAGTAAATCACTACATCACCATCCTTGGTCAGTGGTGCACAGCACCCTCTGACTTTCTCTTGCAAAGAAAACAAGGGACAGACAAAAAGCACCTGGCACTGCTGTTTTCTGTCTCTGAGGATTGTTTTCAAATCCTCCCATGAATTTCTCAGGCTAGCTCTCAGGCAGGACTGAGGAGCTATGTGGCCTGCAGTTTCTGGAGGCTCCCTGCAGCCTGCTCCAGAGCTAGCATCCACAAAGTGTCTCATCTATATCTCATAGGTGATGTTGGGATCTCACTTTCCCATCCATCCCAAAATACCACTACTTTTCTGAGTTAATATTTGTGATAAGCTAGTAGACTCCAGAAGAAGGAAGCCTACTTAGGGACACATGTTATCTACATTTTGGGGCAGGGGGAGATGTACCTTAGATGTGTTATTTTGGCTCAGGCATACTTTTTCAATACACATACCCACACCTTCTTTCACATGGCAGGATGGTCTTGCCTGACTGTGCAACTAGAATCCTTTGAAATAAGACCAAACCAGAGAAGATGTTCTCTGTGAGTATAACTAACCTGCTCCAGCTCATAACGGGATCTCAGCCAAGAAAACAGCCTTTTACTTTTTTTTTAGCTATGTGACTGGATTTGTGTATTTCAAGCACATTTTTTCTGGAAAATGTAAAGTTCCCACAGTATGCAAGAAAGAAAGAAACAAAGAAATTGCAGTAGCAAAAATCATCATTTAGCTTCAGGAACTGTGAAATACATGTGTAATTAGGATTTTACAACAGTGTGATACCCTATGAGAAATCAACAGCAATTGTGATGCAACATCTGGTTCTTCCAAAGCCATACATCCCAAAACAAAAGCTACTAAGAACTAAAATGTAGACAGAATAGCAATGCACAAGAAAGAAAACAGATATGTATTAGCTCCTGAATTCTACATTTGTTTGTTTGTTTGTTTTTAGGCTTGGTTGAGTTTTTTTCTTCCATAGCACAAAGTCAAAACTTAGCATAAGAAACATCTAATCCTATGCAAATTTTCTCTTTTTTAAAAATACTTTTTTCAGGTTGGTGATGCATGGTACAGATACCTATTTATCATCACTAAGTGTCTCTGCTATACTATCATGAGAAACCAAAAAGCCCGGATCTCTGACTGTGTGGCTAAAACCAGAAGCACTTAGGCAGCCCATGGAAGCAGTGGTGGCTTAAAATTTAAGGAAATGGTGATGAGTAGTGATTTTGTCTCAGAAATAAGCTGTAAGTATGGAAAGGCCTTTTATGATGAGATTCCACATACTATTTCAATTACCACTGGGTCACTATCTTTGGAGAAGGTAGTGACTTGCTACCATACATAATAAAAGTAAGTGAAATCACAGTAACCAGAGAGGAAAGGATGTTTCTGTACACTTCCAGAGCATGTATTGACCATAAAATGTGACAATTCATCCCTTTAATGCATGTAGGTATGGAAATCCCATTATATGCAGCATTTCATACTGATGCCCTTCAGGACCACATGACTATTTTTATTGCTGCCTGTGGCAAGCAAGAACCCCTGTCTCATTTTACACAACACTAGAGAAAAAGAATATCAGGCACTCATGTAGCCTGAGATGTAGGTGACCAGAGCTGAAATCCTGGTTCTTCCTTTGATTTTCTCTGCAGCTTAGCACACAACCTCCAGCGAGCAGAGACAAGTAGTGTCTGTCTGCATTCTGCTTCAGCAGGTGCCAAGGTGCTGAAGTACACTGACTTTTCCTAAAGACCCAGCTGAGGAACCTGTTTGTTGTCCCAGCAGAGTGACATGTCTGCTTGCAAAAGATCTATACATAACTTTATGCTTAGATCTTCATTAGCATAATGGGGCTAACCAGACTGTGGGTGCCTCAGAGGGGGTTTGAAAGCTTTAACAACGTAGCCAGCCAGTCTATGAAGTACTTATGTATTATAGTGACAGAAATCATGAAGTATACTTCAGGAAGTTAAAAGTGAAGCACTATACAAACATTTACCGCAGCCAAGCTTTAATACTTTTAATATAGCTTGGGGAAGGAACAGCAAACAAATTTGGGCCTTGGAGTAAAATGCAGCACCACTCTTAGGTGCTTCTTCTGTTGTAAAATCTAACAGAATTGGATTAAACATTATCACTTGCTCTTTAATCTTGGTTTTACAAGGTGTTGTTTCCTTGACCTGATTTTAAAGGATTTAAAACTCAAACCTGTTATCCTTAGTAGTGATTCTAAACTTCAAAGCTTTGAAGGAGGAAGAGAAAATAAGATCTGCTGCATAGTTGTTGAGATTAGAATTCTCAGTGAGAATTCATTCCTGTCATGTTCAGAAAGACCTATATGGCTACATGCTGGGAAACATGACATGCTGTTTGTGTAATTGAAAACTGAGAATTGAACAGGTAACTAGGAACTTCGCTGGAAATTAGATGTGTACAACAATAATAACACACAGCTCTCAGGTTCAGGTTAGAAAACAGAAAGAATAACATAGAATACTTAGCCCAAAATTTTTCTGAAATGCTTAAAATTACTGTGGGTAAATAACAGCCCTGCCCTGATAGTAATCTTCTTTTCCATTTTACTCCTACTCAGTAACCAGAAGCCAAAAGTGGATATTTAGGACTTTTGTTCTTTTTAAAAGGGGTTAACTGTACTCCAGCGTGAGGGGGAATTGTTAGCCTTAGCAACAAAAGAACTAGAATGACATGGGCTTTTTTCAAGAGCCCTTTTATTTACCAAAAAAGCAGGAGCTTTGAAAGAACCACACTGCTCAAAAAGCACCAAAAATCACTTTGCTTACAAGCATAGTTGTTTTTATCCAGTTACCATCTCTAACAGAAAACTTCTTTTTCAGTTTTTAATTTGGACTGTGTTAGAGATGCTTCTATGCAATTTTTAGTGCCATGTTTCCTGAGTGAATCTCTTTTAAAACAGGTAATTTGCCCGAGTTAGTATCACTGTCTAATGAGGATTTCCCAAGCCCTCTGAAAAGCATCATATTGCAAGCAGCTCTGGTAGGCATAAAATGGGCATTCCTATTTCCACTACAAAGTTTGAGCTGGTAACTAATCCCAGGCACATTCCCTGTTATGTACAACTCCAACACTAACTCTTGGCATAATACCAATCCCCCCTTCTGACTTAGGAGTATGCACACTGGATAAGGACCTATGCCAGGTTTTCAGTAAAATACTCTTAAAATCTCGCAAGCTGAAAGAACTTGTGAAATTTTAAGGGGTGAGCTAGGGAATGTAGGGATCAGGCTAGTAAAAAAAAGGTAAGTGCTTCTCTGGGACCTGCTGGCCAGCAATTGATGTCAAAAACTGAAAACCAGGCTAGCAGCATCAAAGAGCAGTGTGCTCCCTTCTCTGGACATGGTGGTGGGTGGCAGAGGGAAGCAAGAGCCAGCTTTTCACATGGATAGAACTTAGGAAAACTAGTCACATTCCCATTTCAGCATCTGACTTTGGCTGCTCCTTCAAGTTCTCCAGTTACAATGCAGAGACATCAAGCCTTACCCTGATGGCTTTGTATGAAGGATAAGAAAAAGAAAGGAGGGAGGGAGCCAGACAGTGGGAGAGAAGACAGGAGAGAATTGGAAATGCTATGTGGAATGTACGAAGAATCCAACGAAAAGAAACAAGAGTTACAGGAAATTTAAAACCTAGAAACAAAGAACTGCAAAATATTAAAATTTCTTTCAAAATACGCACTAAACCCCTGACTAGCTGGATTTTTTTAGTTACATAAAATTTCTTAGCTCTTTTAATCATAGTAAATCTACAGTGTGTGGTACAGGAAGAGGTAACATGATTTGGTGGATTCTTAAAGTGACAAAAGGAAAATATTATGTCCTTTAGTAAGGGAAATAAAGGGGTTGCTGATCTGTTGGATAGTGTTTATTTATTTAATTTCTCAAAGAACATAGGTCTGGTGCTGAGATATCAGTTTTTCTATATCATAACCTCTGAACAACCCTCTATACTCTGCAAGGTGTTATTTTACAGAAACATAACCCACATCCCTAAATAGAGAAACATGATGGAAAACCCCAATAAAAACCCCCAAACCATAGTAACACAACAAACAATAAAACCCAAACAAACAAAAAAACCTAAACCACCTAAAAAGAACCCAAAACAAAACAAAACAAGAGAAAAAATACAAACCAAACCCAAAACCTAAACAAGTCCCCAAATCTCCAAAATTATTCTGAGAGCTTTGTGTTAGAGTTGGCTCCATATCCAGAACACTTGCATTAAACATTTTCATATATTATTAAAAAGAAACATTTCACAGAAAATAAAATGCTATTCACTGCACCAGTATTAGAATATTTTCCTCACAGTTTCTGAAACCTTACAGGCATGAAAGACTCTGAACTTCTACTTTTGTCAGAGTTCTGAAACTTAAGGCCTATTGTTTTAACAACTAATTTCTATGTATTTTGTGTAAACATGCTTTCCCAAATGTCTTCATTTTTTATAATTCCATCTTTTATAATTTAATTTTTGAGCTTGTTCAGCAGTCAACAGAATATAATTTGCATTATGACTCTTCCCTCAAATTCCTGAAAGCTAACCTTTTCCTTTAAAAAAATCAATTTATATGTAAATTGTCACACATCTTTCTATAGCCTTAAATATTTCTCCATGCAAACCTTTTCAGCACAGATCCTTAGTATACCTGAATACACTGAGAGTGCATTGGTTTTGATAATTCCAGTTTTCTTCCTTTCACCAAGTCTTCTTGAGTGAGGGTAACCAGCAAAATTACCAAGGCAAAAAAGAAAAAAAACAAACCAAACCAACAAAACAGTCAGTTTTTTTCTTTAATGTAAATACTGCTGAAATATATGTACAGGAAGAAGTGAAATGGACACTAAGCCCCCAGAGTAGCTATTGATACTAGAATCCTATCAAATAGGAAGCACGAAAGGATTCCCAGCTGCACATCATATCCCATATCAAATGCTGGATGACAATCAAACTTGATAGCAAACTATCTAACCAAGAAACCCTGAAATGAGCTCCCATGGCAGTGCATTCAGAGATGCTTTCTTCTTTACTGTGAAGAAAAGTGCTGATTTCTTTGATTGCAACTGCTCAGACTCTACTTTCTAAGGATTTGAGAACTTACAGGGATAGAATTTTGAGCTGTAGTAAATCACTAAGAGTCCACTTCAAGATAAGATACAAGGTTAGAATTATATGTTTTCTTAAAAATATAACCTTCAACAACAGTACAACATGTACAAAAATACAAAATAACAAAGTACATTACAAGGGATGTAATAGAATCACAGAATAATAAAATCACAGATTCATAGAATTGTCTGGATTGGAAGGAACCTTAAAGATCATCTAGTTCCAACCCTGCAGCTGTGCTCAGGGACACCTTCCTCCAGGTTCATCTGGATGGCATCCTGTCCTTCAGGTGTGTCAACTGCATTGCTCAGTTTGGGGCCCTCTGCAACCTTGCTTAGGGTTGACTTGATCCCTTTGTCATTAATGAATACATTAAAAAACACCGGTGCGTATGTGGACCCCTATAGATTGCTTTTTATTTTTGCCACACTTCAAGTAGGTCTTGAAACTGACTAGTTCCCGTTCCACATGTTTTGTTTTCTCTACTTTTTTGGACACCTTGCAGCATAAATACGCTGCTCCTACTGCTCTGGTTTAGACAAAGCCATCCATAGACAACCTCCACTTCTACCAGGAATAACTTCCTTTATTTGGTTCTTAATTATCAGCCCCTAATTTAAGAATGCATGGCTGTGGCTGGAACATACAGCATCTCACATTGTCTGCTTGCTACTGTAATCCTGGCCATGAATTACAGGTCACAGCAATGGTGCTATACGTAGCTTTTCTGTCATATCTGCCAATCTTGCAGGTGCCCTAAGGGACCTCAAATGAGCACAAATGGCCATTAAGGGCACCTGAATCAAGTCTCAGGTCTCTTCTGATTAAAATCAGGCCATGGATACCATGTCACATGTAAACACCAACTTCTAAATACCTCAATGCAGACACATACAGTATAGAACTGAGTATTACTTGGAAAGGTGGCCAATCTGTGTTTGGAAAGAGGAACTGGCATCAGTCAACAGGTGGAGAACAATTGCATTGTGCATAACTTCCTTCCCATTATTATTATTATTATTATTATTATTATTATTATTATTGTTACTATTATTATTATTATTATTATCATCATCATCATCATCATCATCATCATCATCACTCACCATTATTACAGTATTTTAATTTATTTTGAATTATGAAACTGTTCTTATCTCAACACACAAGTTTTACTTTGATTCTCCTCCCCACTCCACCAGGGTCGGGGGAGAGGGTGGATAAAGGGGTGGGCTAAGTGTGTGGCTGCATGGCTCCAGTTGGGATTACAACTATGACAACTTGTCACCAAAGTGATGTTTTGGGGAGATACTCACCAATTTGAAAGTTTCCCTCACTGCTTTGAATCAAATCTCAGCAGAGAGAGATCCAAGATTCTTGATACAGATAAGCACTGATATGAGCTGCAAGAGCAACAACCATTTCTATTATACTACTGTTATGTGATACAGAATTTTAAGTGCATTAATCTAATAGGTTCAGTCTTGGATGTCAATATGTTTGTCTGCCCTAGAGACTTAAATATTAGAGACTAGAACTTAAATATTCCTTCTTGATATGTGGTTGGCAATATTATAAAACATCTATAGCATCAAAAGGTAAAGGCATAGAGCAGTATTTATTCTTTTCAAGGTTCAAACCAACTGTTCTAAAAGAACATAACAGAAAGTGCTTGGCAGTGGCCTTTTTCAGTCTGCCTCTTTATTTCATATTAATTTCCTTAAAATACATTTTAGAGGGTAAGAAGAGCAATGAAATTAACTTTGAAGAGGTAACCTGCTTAAAAACAAAATGAAGTTCTTTTACCTGGAAGAATTTCTTTGTACTGTTTTCCTTATAAGTGGTTCTTCATTGTCAATGTGCAAAAAAGTTTTAGCACCAAAGCTAGTTTGATCTACCTTCAGAAGTAAAACTGAATGACCTCTATGTTGCAATACAGAGCAGAATGGCTCCAAGTGAACAGAGATTTTCATATTCTCATCAGTAAAGTGGGCAAGAGAGGAAAAAATTAATTTTAGTAACAAGTTTCCATGTCTTAATACATATATGCTGCAAACTCACAGCTGATTGATATACTCAGGGAGAGTATCCACATTAAAGAATACCTGTTGAATGCTTATCATGGGAAAGCATTTTTGAAAGATAAGAAATGGTGCTAAGTACTACTTTTTGCTTCCAGTGTGGTCAGGTCCCTATTAAAAAAAAAAAAAAGTTTATTTCTCGATTTTTATTTGAAAAGAATGACAGTTAAAGTGTAATTACCTGTAAAATGTAGCTATCAAGTATAAGCAACTACCCTTTCTCAAAAACAACCTAAATACCAAACCCTTCAAGAAAATTCCAAATGCAGGCAAATTGCCATAATAGTGGGCACTTCTGGTTTTCAGCCCTATGGAATACAGACTGCACTAAATAGAGGATTTTTAAGGGCTGGGTCTTGTGAAGGTTTGTGGAGAGATCTGAAATCCAGCTACTCACAGTGGGAGAAGTGACACCTCTGGTAAATGATATGCAAAACACATATCCCAATTACCTAACTCAGCAGCAGGTTAATCAATGGCAAGCCCAATGGGCAGCATTCATCTGTCTTTTGAGACATCTGAGCCAAGGCCAGAAGATTGAGTACAAGAAATTTGAAGTGGGATTTCTGACACCACTAAACATTTCATGAGAACCCTATAGTTAGGAAAATGTTTCCTGCAGTAATGATGTTGAAGAATGAAAGGAGGCTGAAATGTCAGCATTTTCTTGCACCTCAGCCTTCCTACACATAGGTTCACCCTCTGATTTCTCTGTACAACCAGAGACAAAACACCAGTCCACTGGTACTGAGACATCAATATCCTCAGGACCTGGGCAATACAGATGTATGCCAAGGTAGGTGCAGAAGGTAGGTTTTTTCTTAGGAATGTGCTGCAGCTATCAACAGTTACAGCAGAAGCACTGTGATGTGAAGCAGCAATCACCTGGCCTTTTTGGGGTAACCATATCCTATAGGTTGCATTAGGGATGCTCCACAAGTAACCATTATCTGCAGCTTCTGGTGATTTGGAGGAGTACCTATGTTTTGTGATTCTGATTTGGTCTGTGATGTTTTGAGGGGTGTGGAAGTGCAAAAGTTGAAAGTCAGAAAGTAAGGTGCATGTGATGGAAGCTCTACTTCTCCAAGCACAGGGCAGCAAAATCATGTAAAACCTCAGAACCACAGTTTCAAATGCACATGCTTAAATGCTCTCAAATTCTTTTACTGGATCTTGGTTTAAAAAACCCCAAACCACCTTGCAAGATGTTGCATCTGGGGGCTGTGACTATTCATATCTCTTATAAGTGGGCATGGGGTGCTATAATGCACTTCCACCAGTGGGTTGGTGTCTTCGAGGGAAAATCACTTTGTTTTGCTTCCTTATTTTATTTGACACTATCAATTTAAAAAAAGAACTAATGTAAAAGAAGGATTAATTTAAAAGAGTACTGTGGAAGTTCAGAAGGCATAAACTGTTCTTCAAAAGAGTACGGCTTTGTATTTCAAAAGTCTACTGCCAAACTCCAGCATCTTCTTGTTGTCTTTTGGAATGGCTCTAGACATATTTTGCCTCCTTCTCTGTATTCCTGAAATATCACTTTCATTATGGAAGTTCAGACAATTTTTGGTATACTATTAAGATCTAGTGACTTTACATTTAAAGATATAATCCATAGAATTTCATAGCTGTACTAACAGTCTGTCTAAATGCTTGAATTCTCACCGTGTGTATGCTAAGACTGAAATTAATACTTTGGTTTACATGAAGTCTTCTACTACAGGTGAGTCATTTTCATATGATCTGTTGTTATTTACAAGCATGAGTGCATATTTCAGTACTTCCTAGCAATGTACAACAACCTGACTTGTTGAATTGAAAATATTTTACCTGGACTTAGTCCAAATGGCTCAGAGGCATATCAGAGCCAGAGAAGATACACATTTCAGAAGTTAACCAGGATGAGAGCAACACTGTGTTTCTGCACAATAAGTAGTTTTGAAGTGCCATTCATGAACAACAAGTACATGTAAGAGTCCCTGCTGCATAAACTCTTCCACCAGCTAACAGTCGATTGGTAGCTGCAGATTAAGTCCTAGCTATGATTCATAGTCAAAAAATGCAAATACTATACAAGCTTTAAACCTCCTGCCAAGAAATATTTTTGTTCTTTATACTATGCATAAATACAGTGTATGCAGAAAGTAATATATTTACAGCATATGGCTCTATACTTTTAGAGAAGGATAGAAAAGAATTATTTAATCTTAAATTCCATATTGGTACAAACTCAGGAGGGTAGAAACTGGACATATATTGATCTAGAAACAAAAAAGCAGTTAACAGTAAATGCAACCAAGGAGCAAGTCTCTGTAAGAATCTTCCATCAGAACTGGGAGTGGTAAAGGGAAGGGACCATCCTGCTAGCAGCTGTTTTCTGGAGGATGGAGACTGTATTTCAGGTCACAGGTTTCAACCATCTTAGAATGTGGCCATGAGGAAAAAAGATTAATTCCCTAGTAAATAGTACAGATTAGAATATTTCAATTGGAAGCGAGCTACAATGCTCATCTAGTCCAAAAGCAATATGTGCACAAAGCCTTTTGCCTTTAATTCAGTGAAAAATTTCACCTATAGAATGGAAAGCATTTTGAGGAATTAAACAAAACTTGAATTTCTTTGCTATGAATGTTAGTATAGGCGCAGCATGACTAAAGCGAAAAAAAAAAGCAACACTAAAATAAATTATAGTCCTGTCTTCTAGATAAAATAAAGATTTTGTTTTTCCTTACCATGGGACTGCTCACATACTGCTCCTCACTAGCTGACTTTGACTTCCTCATAGAACTAAATTCCTGTTCTTTTTAATTATTAGTCCTTTAGAGCACTCACTTAATTTAGTTCTGAACTAAATGACACTGGCTTAGTACTATACTTTACATCTGATATGTGACAGTTACACCATGATAATTAGTTACAGATAGATAAGTCACAAGATAAGTTACACCAAGTAATTACTGATTTTCCAGGCAATTTTTATTTTACTACTATATTTTCACCATCTCATCTACTAGGCCAAACAGTAAAAGAGCCCTGAAAATTAAGTAATTTTCTGATATTTGAAGTCCTGCTTTAACTGTCCCTTTCAAGTCAAAGGTCACCTCCAAAAGATGGCTCTGAAATGAGATTCTGAAAGCTTTCTCTCAGTTATTTCAAACTGAAATCTTAGAACTGGAAAACAAAGGACTTTGTGGGTAGCCTCAATGTGAAAAATTTACTGTGTATGCAGGTCAGAAAATCAATGTAGCCCACAATTTACTGCTGTGAACTTTCACTCATTTAACTATTTTGTGTTCAGATTGAACATTCATTAGGGATGTTTCACTGAATATAAAGATTCCTGTAAACCAATGGAAAACAAATCTACTCTTTCAGCAATTTATATTCTCACTAGTTGTCTACATAGAAGCCTATTCATTTACAGGTGAAATATAGTCAGATATTAAAAATATTGTAATGACACACTTAGCTTCTTAAAGTTTAATCTTAGCCTCATCCTGAAGGGTAGATAAATACTTACTGCTTTTTCAGGACCATGCTTCAAATTTGTTCTTTATCCTGTAAACCATAATGATCTCATAACCAACAATTTACACTTATTTATCATCAAAATCCTACAAAGCCTCCAGCTTTTACCAGCATATACTGTATTAAAAAAAGGAGTAATTCAGACACTAAGAGAATCAGATTTCCAGTGAGGGTCTCTAGTGATTTCACAGGATTTCTGTATTGCTATGGTGAGAACAATTGAAATGCTTCCACTGACCTGCCACACTAAGCCACGTGCTTTTGTGAATATAGGCAGCTGCTCTCCTTCCACTCCTTTCTCCCACTCTTCATTAAAGAGAAGCTTTTAACACCATGGATTGCCCAGGGAGAAAGCACTGTGGTTTTGACTCGTTCAGCATTCTTACATGATCCTCTGCTGATGCCCACTCTACCTCGTCTCTCAGAAGTCTCTGCTAGCACTACTCCTCTACATAACTCTCCATCAACCAGTGCCAGTCTGGTTCTCCCACCAAGCCCAGTCCTTTTCTTTATTAAGTCCAGTCAGGAAAAAAATTTAGACCCATGATTTTCTTGTATAGAATAATGATTAATGTGTTGGGCATATTCAGCCACAGGCAAACAAATCTAAGGATTTAAGTAATTCCTGTTTATACTTTTTACTGTTAAAAATACCTCAGATCAGCAAAGCTTTTAGTGTGTCTATCTGTGAAGCTGGTCATTGCAGCTCCTGCAGAGTTTGCAACTCATTAAAACAAATTACAGTCTCAGACATATATTGTCTCCATTTAACTTAATAACAGTATAGGTAGAAAGCAAGGGGAGACAACAACAACAACAACAACAACAACAAAACCCCCATGCACAGCTACTGAGCTTGTCTTTTTCCACAGCTGTACCTTGGTTCTGTGAAGGCTGCAGTTTAGGTTAGAAATGTACCTCAATATGTAATATGCGAAAGAGAAGGATTTTAACCCTCCCTGCCGTGAAAACAGAACCTCAGCTCCAGAGTTGTGGCCTAACTTCTATAATCCTTTGGGTTTATATATTTCTACTTTTCTAAAGAGAAATTATTTCCCTTCAGCAGAAAAAAAATCCTGAAAAAAATTCCTTAACTTGAAATGTAAGAAAGTGTGGTGATAGAATTTGAAGAAAATACAGAGGTTCTAGAAAAAGTCCAAACATTTTTTTGTATCTTTCACTAATATTAATTGAAAAAATGCTAAAGAAGAGACAAAATGCAATATATACATAAAATGAAGTGAGCCTTCATTGAGGGACTCTTCATTGTAACCGGTGTCTGTGTTTTTGTGTTGCTGAAGCATCTTTGTTGTGACCATTTATTTAGAAAGCAATTTAAAATATACTTACAGGATTAGGTCAGTTGTCTGTCTGTCCTGAACTCACTCACAATATTTTGGGTTAATATGCCAACTTTACATGGATTTCCACCTAGTCTGTAGACTAGACTGTGTAAAACACACCTTTCTTGATGGGAGATGCAGCTACTGTGTGATAGATTTCATTCTGCTACAGTGCAAAGACAAACAGCTTATTTTAAATTCTTTTCAGCTGAAATCTTCTAACCGTTAGAAATGGTTAGCATCAACCTCCTAAATCTCCAGTTATAACTCAAAATAACTAGTTTGACTTAGTACCAAATTGGATCAAAGCACTCTTAAGTCACAGAGATGGGATTTATCTCATCTACCTATAGATCACTGTAGACATCTACAACAAATTTGGTTTTCCAGACCTCCTTTTTTTTTGTGTGTGTTAGTGAGAAGCAGGAACTTTTATAGAGCTATTAAAGTGCTTAGTACTCTTAGTGCTTAGATCTCTACCTAAGAAAGAAGGGGAATGACACTCTAGAAGTACCTATTCTTTTTCTGTAAAGGAACCTTGAATGACTACTTCAGATACTGCCAACACATTAGAGATGTCTACGTGGATGAGAGATCTCTTTCCATGGATTTTTGTTGAAAGAGAAAGAGCTTTTGAAATCTCCTCCTACGCTTTCCTGAGTGAATGAGTATTTACAGTGCCTTTCACAGTAGAGTCAAGCAGGTTAATTTGAACAACTGATTTCAGAAGCTGCTCTCACTTCACCAGCAGTTCACTACTAGCACTCTCCAGATGACATTGGGGACTGGAAATCTGTTACTGACTCTGGAACTGATTTCTCATCTGCTACCTCTAGCCTTCATGCACTTGTCTTCAGTCTTAGCATGTACCTCACTGTTATACCAGAGCACGCAAAAAAAATCTTATTGTAAACTAGAATCTATAACTCCTAAGTGGATACACACCTCCTAAGTCTTTTTCATTTGGAAGAAAACATCTAGAACCAAATAAAGATGGTAGTGTCCATTATTCTGTATCATTACATTCTCTTTTATTACTACAGCATCATTTCTACCCGTTAAATTAAACCTGAATAAAGAGTAAAACTAATTATAAAATAAATACAAAATAGAGAAATATTATTCCATTTTTTAAAAAAATAACTTCTCTTTATATTTCTGGTTCTGGCTCTGCATTTATGACTAGACTAGCACTAAATTTGTACAGACTGAATGTATTTTAAAATCATATGCAAGCAGACAGTTCCTTCCACCAATATAATACTATATTGGCAACTTGGGAATCAAAGGGAAGCTTAGGTAATGATCATTTAGCATTGCTTTTTGTTTAGAAATGCATCTCTTGATTCAACGAAGGAAAACAGACAAAATGTGATAAATCTCTATGTTGGTTTTATTTGGCTTATTTATATTTTTATGCAGCCTTCAAGTTGATTTATAACATTACATTCAAATAACTCGGTGGTGGCAGTCTTTGTTGCAAAACAAATGGATCAAATTAACTATCCTGTGTACTACAACTCTGGACAACAAAGTGCCAAACAGTACATGGGTGGGTTCAGCACTTTTAAAATGTTTTGTACATACCTTAATGCTTACTTCAGACACTGACTGATTAGACTATAGTTATCATGCAAGAGGATTGACTCCATTACAAGGAAAAAGAAGGGAAAAAAACCAGCTATCAAGTACCTGGACCTCTATTAATAATACCTGAGAAACACTCACTATAAATGAAAGCCTGAAATGAGGGACAAAGGTGAATTTTTTCAGTGCTAGTAATTAATTCTTGCTTTGCATAGGGTAATTGAGGGCAATCACAGAATATTGCATGTCATTTCATTATTGGGCCATCAGATGGACTTCTACTGGCATACCCTGGTGAATGTGTTAAATACCTTGGCCGCTGTACCCATGTTGAAGATAAAAGCCTCCTTAACCTTCCTGTCAGTCCCATCTCCTTATTAAATGTCATTTCCCTTTCATCTTCTTTGTTTTTTCAGACTTAAAAAGAAATAAAGAAACAAAATGCAAAACCTCATACTTTCCTTTGCTTTAATATGAAAAAAGTGTCAGAATAACTAAAATAAGAACATTGTGGAACAGCACTAAATAGGAATTTTCACTGTAATGAAATTCCCTGGCTGGGATGTTCATGCTGTTGTGGTCACTGCTCTCATAACCCTTATCTTACTTTTCCTATGTCTGTGTAAATTCCTTACCCAGCTGCCAAGCACTCAAAAGTAGGCTGTGATAAGAAAGAAAGGCAGCTGCTAGATAGAACTAGAAAACCACCAGCTCTGTCTTGAAAATCAACAACCAGGTTGCTCATTTCTTCATTAATTTCATGAACCCCCCTACAACATGAAGTACAAAAGTTGCATTGATAGTTTAAGTCACTTGTTCAGTAAAGTTTGACATGCACATTTTTAAACAGACCTTTCTGTTAGTGATTGACCCAGTTGTGAAACTTTCAAGGCCACCACAGGTTGGTTGACTGAATATTCATATAAATGTCTTTAATGTAATTTTTGAGGCATAGAGATATGCCTGCTTCAGAATTTTGACACAAATCTTATGTTCAGTGTGAGTGATAGTACCTTCAGTAAGTCCTACAAATTATTTCAGTTACTATAATTATATAAGTGTAGGTCTTCAAAATACATCGTTATACAGGGGCACCAAATTCACTAGTGACACCCACCTTTCAGGAGTTTAAATAAAAAACATAACTTCTGTAGACTTCTTGTACAATATGGAGTTTCTACAATCTGCCAAAATATAAGATCTGAATCTCTAGAAGTGCATTGATTTTGTGGGATTCTAGGGAAAAGGTTTTCTGACTACCATCTTCTGGAATGATGCCTAAATTACTTAGAATTAATCTAGGCTGCAGTGCACCAATGAAGATAATAAGGATTCCTATGAGTAAAGTCCCCCTAAAATAAATATAACATAAATCTAGTGCTTTGAAAATTTTCCATAGTGTTTACAACATTGGGCAGTGCTGTTCTCTTTATGATCATGCCAGACAACAAATGGTGGTGTGATCAGAGAATCGTAGTTGATATCATAAATAATGAACAATGAAATGCGGTTACAGCAATTATCCACAATTTACCATTGTAAAATAGGAATTTTTGTCTCAATATTTTCTGATAAAATGAGTAATATTTGATCCCATGCTCCCTTTGTGCCCCACAGACAAATGGTGCAGCCTTGGGCACTTGAGATTATATTATAGAGTCATAAAATATCCTGAGTTGGAAGGAAACCACTAGGATCATCAAAGGTCAACTCCTGGCCCTTCACAAGACAACCCCAAGAATCAAGACAACCATGTGAGTTGTCCAAACAATTCTTGAACTTTATCAGTCCTTGGTGCCAGGACAGCTTCCCATTGTTCCAGTGCACAAACACTTCTTAATATCTAGCCTAAATCTTCCCTGACACAGCTTTATGACATTCTCTTGGGTCTCAAAGAGATCAGTTCCTGTCCCTCTGCTTCCCTTTGTGAGGACATTGAAGATCACAATATGGTTTTCCCTCAGTCTGTACTTTTCCAGGCTGAACAAGCCAAGTGACCCCAGACATTCCTCATAAGGCTTCCTTTGGACAGTTTACCATCTTCATAGATCCTCCTCTGGATGCTCTCTAATAGTTTTATATTTTTTTTTATGTTGTGGTGTCCAAAACTGCACAGAGGACTCAAGGTGAGGGTGCATGGGCACGGAGTAGAGCAGGACATGCAGAGATCTGCATGTTTTTGAAAGCAGCAGGTAAATTCACACTTAGGATAAAAGAAGTTAAAACACTGTTGTACTGGTGAAAGCCATGATCATGATACACTCTTACCACATCCTGTCCCTGACCTGGGACCTTCCCTTACCTGCAGCTACACACCTTGAACACAGCTTTTGTAGCAAGCAGCAGTCCTCACTGAGGACAGTCCTCATCAGCCGAGTGGCTGATGTCTTCAGTTTGGTCAAGAATAAGTAAAAGAAAATTTCATCAAAACCAGGTAAGTTCACCATGAGATGGATATTTTTGCATGTATTGCACCTTTGCTGAAAATGTATAATTTTTTCTGGCTGAAAATGTCAGCTTTACAGATCACATTAAATATATCTCTGTTCTCAATGGGTTTGGATGGCTTGATTGCAGATCAAGCTATCCAAAATTGCAGTTTGCATTCTGATTTCATTTTGTATATACAGCTGCATAATTTCCTGCTGTTTGTGTGATACTGTGTATTTTACTACATGGAATACAGTTTGATACATATTAGCAAAACAGCAGGATACAGGTACTAATATATTTGGCTTAATATCTGATGACAAAAAAAAAAATAAAAATCAAAGAAACAAGCAATTAATGAGACCACTCCAAACTAGCTTATTCCTGTAATCCTTTAATGTCCCACAGGGCAGTTTGAGAATACAAAAAACTGCACAAATCAGAATAGAAAATGAAGTCATTGTTTTTAATATTAGCAGCAGCACATTTATTTCATCTTCAGTTAAAATGACATCCATTTTTTTCATATAATGTTAGGGGTCTTTTTGCTTTTGTTATTATCTAAATTCATGTAAATAATTTCATTATTCAAATTAAAACAAAAAACTAAATAAAAACATTTTAGCAAATTTCCCAGAAGGGAATTATTTTGCAAAATGATTAACATATCTTAGATATCATATATTACATATCTTGACTATTTCAGTAATAAGAAAGGGAAGTGAATTAGTTTCATTTTCAGCACTAATCTCTTCTATTTGCTTTAAAAAAAAAAAAAAATCACAGTTTTGAAGATGTCAGGGAAGATTAACCCACCCCATTTATCACAATTACCAGAGAGGAACATTTCCTTGCTATAACTGACTCATTATTTTTTCCATGTACTGATGGCTGTTCTCAGGCCTCACTAAACCTTCCACACTGTTTTTCTTGTACTTCCAAATAGAAGGTATTATCTAAAACGGTAGCCTATATTCTCCACTACAATTTTTAGAATCTTTCATTCCCATAAGATGAATTTTCATGTGCTCCAACAATACATTCTCATATAATACTAATATATCTTCTTCCCACCACAGTAATGGCATGGATTTCAAAAGAAACTACACTTTTAAAAACAGAAAACTGAATAAAACACTGCATGTTTTTCTAGGAAAGAAAAAAAATTGCTAAAATGGCAATTTCTAAAACTTGACCATAATGTGCTTATTTGTTAAATGGCATTATGTTCTTCCTTTGTTATGCTGACCAAAAAGGTCTTTTGTTTGAATGTATAAAAGAGAAAAACATCCCTTGATCTCTCAGACTTTGAGACTGCGAGGTCTTATAAAACCATCATACCCCTACTATACTAACTTCCTGGGACAGACTCTTGTTAATACACTGCTGAAAGATTGTTTTAATTTACTTTTAGACTTAAATCTGTCATCAGTGAAAAACAGAGAAGCAGGGGTAAGACTGTTTGATTCAAACGCATTTCATATCACGGGGATTTTTCTGATGCAGTGGGGAGGTGTGTGTCTACAAGAAGAATGCAAACAACTTTCAAAGCATCATCGTCTCTGGTATGCCTCTCTTTTGTAAATTATACAAGAAATCGATACTGAAAGTAAGGCTGCCAAAATTGCCTAGCACTAGCATACAAGTGACTCTAAATTAATCACAGATTTTCGATCATCCCATCACTGGAGCAGCATCAGTAGGGAATAACCAAATAGTTCGGTTTGTCATCGGTTCTGAAAAATGAAAAACTGGAAAACACACCTATCAAATGGACCTTGAATAAAAATTCTTTCTGAGGACCTGCACATTATTCTCAGCCTGACAAGCCCACCTTGGCTGAAGGATTTATAGAGTGTCTGCTTGCAGCAGAGGCAACGGAGCGTAATTACCTGGATTGAGTATTGCTCTAAAATAGCACAACGGAGGATAACATTTATGAATCACAATTAGTATGAACCCTTCCACACAGGTGGATCATGGAGCTGCTGTTCATCAGTGCCACAAAATAAAGGAACAAAATGATCCACAGAGTATTGCAGGCCCTCTCCCCAGTCTGAGAGAAATAAGAATAAATTACCAGAATTTTAGTTGAAACCTAGACTCTAAGCCACATCATTAATTGAATATCAGCATTAACCACATGTTACTGTCAATTTTTTTAAAAAAAATGTTTATGAGAAAAGGCACTATCTATTTATTTTTATTAAGATTTATTTCCCTGATGTCAACGTAACTTCTCAGATAAACGCATGGATATTGATACGTATTTGCATATATATCTGCACACAAATATGTACATATAAGCACCATTTAGCAATTAAGAAATTGCAATTCAGTCATTATAAATGGAATTAAGAAATCTTCCTTGTAGTGTTCTTTGAGATCACATGGGAGAAACTTTTCAGGTATCTTTTTCTAGTTTTCTTGCATAGGAAGCAGTGACAAAAATAGCCTGGAAGGAAATAAATATGTGCCCTTCAGCAATGGCCAGAGGAAAGACAGTCCTGGCAGCAACTCAATCTTTCATCCGCCAGAGGCGTGGTGTCTCTCTCACATAATAAATAATAAGTAATGATATTACAGCACAGATTGCATATCCTTCCTCATTTGTGAGAGTCAAAAGAGCTATCATCTGTCCCTGGCTCCACACAAATGACCTAAGGAAGAGCTTCACCTCCTCCTTTTTGTTCTCTGTAAGTAATAATTTCACACATAGAGAGGCAATGCCTGTCACAAGAAAGAGGTGATTTTCAGGAAACTGCAATAAAAAATATGGTTAGACACTGTATGACAGGGCATAGCTGACCTTTAATAAACAGATACACAAGTAGTCTAATAAACTGATCGCAAAGTTTCTGTCATTCACTTATACTAAAATATCAGCATTTAATGAGGAAAGAAAAAGAAACCAGTTGCTGTTCTTAAGTCTTGTGGTCACAACACCTAAGAGTACCAGAGAGAGCAAGTTAAAAAGGGCCTAAAGATATCAGAAGACTGCCCTGAAAAATAAATGGTGGCAATCAACTGGGGTTGAATAGTCAAGCTGATTTCCTGGGTCTCTTATTTAGCAATATAGATGTCTTTGATAGTGAAGGCTATGTCTAATAGCATTCAACAACAGTATGCAGTACCGTGAAAAAGAAAATGTATTTTCATTTATGTAAAGTTGGGTATTTCCCAAACAAAACAAGAAATGGACTGTATTTCACTCCAAATTTGATCAGAAAATGAGCACTACCCACGGACAAAAATGTAAAATAAAATTAAATTGTTTTTAAAGCATTGGGCCCAATTTTTAATTTTTGTTAAACAACATTAATTTTCATTTGCATGGAGAGAGACAATTATAAAACCAAAGTAATATCAATTAAGAAATTTTAATTTTACTTTAAAATATTTTCTTTTAATTAATTTTCTTTGAAGTTGAGAAAAAGAGAGGGCCCACTGTTTTAACCGAAATAACTTGCATTATACTGTATCACCCACTATGACATAAAACACTATAAACTACACAGAAGTCTTCATTTTCCTGTTTATAGGGCCAAAGCTCTGAAGAACAAGAATCACATCTCCCAGTACAACCTGGGATGTTCTAGGACTTCTTCCAGCCATTATTTTTGGTAGCAATGTAGCTCTGAGAACCATAAAGTGCTCTCCTTGAAGACAGCAGTAGGAGCTTTAGCTCTCAGGTCTAACAGTTGCTCCTCATTATCCCCATATTGAGCTGCACTAATGAGTCACCATTTGGGCTAGCCTGAGCCATCTCCCACAGTGACTTAAGTTAATACAGCTGGTTTGCCCTGAAACAGAGTGGGAGGACTCCCACAAGCTGTTATTGGGCCTCAGCTGCGGGGGCGGTAATGATTACCTAGAGAAGCAGCAATAAACAGCTGTGAAAAGTAAATTCAAACTGTTCTAGCTAGATCTTGTTTGTTTCTGCACTAACTTAATCAGCATCATCCTAAGCACAAATGAGTTCTTAGGATTTCATTCATCCAAAGACTGGGAGGCTGGCCTGACCTTTCTTAGTTTATAGAACACAATGAGATCACAGCCTATTGCTTCAGGGGAAAAATAGCAAAAGATTAGTTTTATGATGAAGATTTAATAGATTTGACATGGCCAGAGGGCATACCTGGTTTCTAACTTTCATCTTCTAGCACTTTTTTTTTCTTTCCTTTAATAATGTGCACCTATAAAAGTAAATTCCTGCTTTTTAAAGTAAAGGAAGATATGAAGGTGCAATAGCAACAAGTTGCTAGAATTCCACGGAGAAGACTTTGGAAAGAAACATGAATTCCTGAATTCACGCCCTAGAGAAATCCCAAACCTCAAAGTTTCAAGACGTTATTTGTTAAAAGCACAGAGAAACAATAAACCTCAGCAGGGAGGAAGGAGCAAGTTGTGAAACTTTAACAAGATCTCCAAGGAAGCTTAGACAAAAAGGTAAGAATCGATGTTGCTAAGACTTTAAAAAAATATCAGAGGTAAAGTTTCATTTTCATGAGCTACATGTGAACCCTGGATAACCTGGCTAAATTCTCGAGTTCTCAACAAAATACCTTTCTTTAATTGGTCAGGTTTAAAAATACTAGTATTTTTTAGACATTCTATTAATCAGAACTTAGAGAAGCAGAAGTAGAACATGCTGTAAATTGAAATAACTGAATTCTGTATAGCCCTGTATGTTCTTTTAGTGTTACTGCACTAGTTGATATTTTTAGTTCTCTGTGGTTCCTGCAGTGATGACCCATTGCTTTATGAAGACTGTAAGGTTTTCACATACAAAATACATGAATCCACCATGACAGGGGTATTCATGATACCCCTATAGGTTATGCATACTTGCCGAGTCAAAAGAGTAAAAATCCAGAAGGTAGAAACCTTTCATCGCTCCACTGAAAGGAATCTTTTAATTGTTTAAAAATAAATAAATAAAAATTAAATGTGTGTGTAAGGTCTGAGAATAAAACCTTTCATCCTTCTCACAACTCTCCCCAAGCCAAACCTATCAGTGTCTGTTAATTTGTTATTATTAGTACAGCTAGCAGGACCATGATATGCAAATGAGGGAAACCAAAGACAATAATATCAATTCTTTGTAATAGTATTTTATATGCACTTAAGCTCTTGGAATTTGCCTGGTAATATAAAGATTAATGCATTCAGAACCAAACTTAGGAAAAAGTAAAAAATCATGTTGTAGCATTACTGTAGGATTCATTAAATATTTTGTGACTGGAGCTTGGCATAAAAAGCCTTTGTGCTTTGATGGCAAAAAACATAAAAAAGTGAAAAATCTATTTGTACTGAATATTTCACTAATTTCTAATCAAGGAAAAATATACTTCATGTTGAAAGTAACATCTAATTAAAAAAATAACTCTAAATTTCAGTTAATAAAAATGAAAGAAATTTAAATGAAAAATGATATTGGAATAAATATTGAAAACAATTCAAAACAAAAATTTTCACTTCAGGACCAGCTCTAAATTCTAAGATAATTTAATGGTGTATTATCTCTAAAGAAGAGAACTAAGTCAAATCCATTCCGTCATGTATGCTTAAGCTGAATGATAATTAAATTAAAAAAATTAATTTTATTTTATTTTATTTGTTAAGATGTTTTTCCTGAAACTCTGTGTATAGAAAACCCAATTTACTCAGACAGGACGGTTGGTTTAGAAAACTTTTGATTACATTTCCATCCAAATTCTCATAGGTACAAGGAGGACTTCTGGATGCAGTCAAGCCTTAGAAAAGTAGAAGGTAGTCAAACTCTTTCTTTACTCAACCTCTCCAATTTTCCTTCTTGCTTTTAGGTCTGTAAGGAAGTCCTAGTAGCTTATGGAGACTTAAAAAGAACTATAACAGAAGGCAATCAGTACAGTGTGTCCTGATCTGCTCAGGTGGAAGGACAGTGGCTCTGATTTCCAAAGCCCTGCTAAGGTTTTCAGACAGTAGAAAGGATCTGCCACTCCCTGCAAAGGTGGTCTCATCCTTGTGATTCAGCAATAGCTAAAGGTTAAAAACACATCTTTTCTACCTTAGTCGCCTGTGGCTGCTTACAGCACCTGAGGAAATGAAACAGGGGCCCAAAGCAGTAATGCCCACACCTTCAAATGGATTTCCTTGTGTAAGACTGGAACACAGGGAGCACAAGAAACAACACTTGGGAGACTTTTCCTCTTGCATTTGCTTTTTGAGAATTGGCTGAATCAATATTGCTTACTGTACTGTCAAAATGTGTATCCTCATGCACATCAGACACTCTCAGAATACTGGATTTCTTGATTTATATGTCATTTTAAAATCTTGAAATGATGGCATTTGAATGCAGAGAGACACAAAAGCAAGAAAATACATTACTGGAGCTGTAACAAGTTTTGTATATTTTTCTTTAAAAATCATCTTACAGGCAACCTATTTTTAGGTAACTCTTTTATCATTTTTAAGCCAGGAAAATCATGCTTCCCCTTTCAATATTAGACATATGCCTTCTAAACAGAGCAAGTATTTTTTCTTCATATACTAGATCTTAATCAACCCAATATTTTACACTGCTATTTAGAAAACACTTTGATCAGCTACTCTGTAAGGAAAGCAGAGGAATTCACTGTTTTCTTTCCCTGCATGGTCTTGTATTGATGACTGTAGAAGACCTCTATCCTTTCTCATTTCACTTCTCCCTGTGCCAGAATTTTTGTGACTCAGAGCAATTGTAGATGATGTTTCTAAGCTCAACTACCCAGTCAATATCCTAAGTGGGTGAAAGATTAATTATTCCCACTGAGATCAACTATGTCAGGATAGCAAAGGCCAATTACAGACAAAAGTTATCATGGAGTGGTCACTTCCAACCTCCTGCCAACAGCAATCCCAAATGCAAAGGATATCAGCTTCCTGCTGAACTGAATAAGCTCTGGTTTTAGTACATCCCGTGTAGCCAGCATGCTGGTCTCACTTTTATTCATTTCCACAGCTGAAGAATATGCTTTGCTGAGCTGCATGACTCATCTTGCAAAGTGTGGTGCCTAGAGCAGCGGCACTGCTGGGTGGGAGGGCAACAGGCGGCACATCAAACGCAACTCTGGTATGCGAGGCAAGCAGAGGTTGCCGAGTAATTGTGACTTCAAAAAAACCCTCTTTTGCACACTGCTTGTTGACAGCTGTTATTATGACATTTAATCTATAGCCATTATTTGGGGAAGCAGCTCAGCCAGGATCCAGCAGTCAGGTTGCTAAACTCACGTAGTGGATTACCTCGAGCTTTAGTTCTCAAAATTCAAGTTTTCTTATTTTGTTGCTTGAGAGCAGAGTAAAAATCTTGATCAATGGGTGCCAGCAAAAATGCCTCAAACTGGTAAGAAAGGAAGGAGGAGAAATAAAGTTGGGGGCATAATATGTGCCAGCAATCTTTATTAGTGCACTCATTGCTGAAGACTGGAAAGGCATTGCGTAAGAATCCTGATTAAATGGACTAATTTTGAACAGTGTTGAATTAAACTGAGTTTAATTTTTGCTATCTCAGGTATCATCATGCAGTGCTATCTCCACATGAGTTAACTTCTCTGTTTCACTCCTACTGCCTTCACTGCTCTGATGACTGCAGGATGAGCCATCTCCAGCTATCAATATGAGCTGAATAACACCAATGTTTCCTGTAGCCTCTGTCTGGCTCAAGTCCAGTTTTGTTTTCCCATTCACAGGGAATTCCCATTTGATGATGTTACTGGATTTGGATCTGCCTTATTTATTATGTCTGTCTCTTTTTGAAGGACATCTACACTGGATAAACTTACTAAGGAAAAATTCAGTAGGCAGGGGAGTTACTTGGGACACTGATGATTCTGATTCAAAAAAATACCTGATTAGGCACATGAAGTGAAAGAGTTCCAGCAGAAAAACCTGGAAAAACTAATCCAGAATAATGAATAACCTGTTCATCATGGTACTCTCCTCTCATGCAGGAGACCACAATCATAGACATGAAATCTAGTTTCTCTCTCACTACTTGTTTTGACCACTCCACTATGGAGCTGAGAAGGCTTTGCCAGCAAAAGCCTTTTTATAGTGGCACAAACCAATAAAGAGTTTCTGTTTAGATTAATTGGATTTTCCAGCTAAAATAAACAAACAAAACTTTGTCATGAAGCTCCTTCTAGTATGCACAAAACAATTCCTGGACCAATTCCATCTCTAGCATTAAGACCAGATACAAATTAATGTATTAGAGTTTACTGCATTGATTTGAGCATTAATTCACAAATTTCTGTAGCAGGTTTGAAAGGTACATTGCCCAGTCATAATGTAACATTACCCAATAACTGTGTCACTGCAAGTATCTATCTTGGCAGTAATTGTCGCAATCCTTGATGACATTGAGAATAATCTGTTTTCCTATTCTGAGTCCTGAGAAGAGAGAGAAAATCACCTAAAATTCCTTTTCGAACCTGACCAGTTCTGTTTCACATCCAGACTTGTAACGTGAAACCTGCTTGATTAAGGATTCTTCAGCAGTGTGAGACCATTCACGGAATAACAATTAGCTGAAGAAAACTCAGTTTCTCTACAGATTAACCTTAAAATACCATACTAAAAGGAAGTTTCAAGATGCAAATGCTGTATGGCAATGGCTGATCTCAAAAACAACCCCCAGTCACAAGATCTTGCACAGCTACAGGATCTCTCTTTTGTAACTAATATGGGGTTTGTTCAACATGAAATCTGTGACCTTACAACCTTGACTTTCTCAAAGAGTGCCCAAGTGAGATTTTTAATTTATGTCTAATGTAATGTAAGATGACTGCAGTGTAAATGAGCAATAGTCAATTCTTTATGCTTATCACAAAGTACAATAATTTGCCCAAGATTCACATAAGAAGATTTACACTTGAGCTCAGTGGAAGAGCTTGTAAACAAGGAATCCATTGATTCACAAATATTTGCAAGTATCAGTGTGATGGGACCAGGTAAACAAATGAAAAGCAAACAGAATTCTGTCCTTTGGCAACTGGAATGCTAGACTGTAAGAAGCAGGTATGTGTGGTTTAGGGAACAACCATTTCATTGAAACGAATTACTAGAAATAATGCCTCTATTTTACAGTATTGCTGTGGTGAATTTCTATCCGCTGTATAATGGAAACCCAAGCCTCATGTCAATTCAGAGAATAATTAGACAAGCTCCCTATTGATAGGCACAGCAGTGACTCCAACACAAGTCAGGAAACAGAATTATTGTTATTCCTCCCCAAGAACAAATGCCAAGCCTGATGCTATCAGTATGCCATAGCATGTGGCATGTATAACTTAACTTTGAACATCACAATTTTATTCACTGCATAAGGCTCTACAGAGTCACATCATGTAGTAAAATTCAATTTCAAGAAGTGCAAATATTTTAAACTTATGTAAATGACACTTGATTTGATGTGAAATGGGAAAAATGGCACGAGGCCTGTAAATAAGGTGAGTATTTCTGGGGTATATTTTAGAAGGAACTGGGGAAAACAAATTGGCAACAAAATGACAAATATTTGGATGTGTAATTCAAGCCAAACAATGGTTTGATCCAGCAAGCACTTCAGCCAATACAGAATTTGTATGTGTGAGCTGCTGAGCTGAATTCAATTAAATGCGTTTTGGGTGTTAGAGATTACACACATTGAAGTCTGAAGGACAGATGTCACCATTTGCAATATAATACTGCTATTTTAGGGTAGCTTTTAAAATCCATCACAATTTGCAATGCTTAATATTTTATCCAATTAATGAAACAATATGGATAGATTCTAATGGAAGTCCATTTCTCTTAATATACTTATATTTGCCTTGGTTTATCTTACTGGCAAAAAGCAATGTGGCTATTTTTAATGCCACAAAATATTTAAATGAATTTTAAAGATGGTAATACTGGTCTAGATGCTAAAGTGATGCAGAATAACAGAGTTCTGAATTTTCCAACTCCCAGCTGAAAATAATGTCATATTTCATAAATAGGTGAGCATTCATAAATTACTGACACATAATACATGAATTACACAATACTACTAAAATGTATTATTTGAAAGATTATTTTTTCAACTCGTTGAACAGAGACAATAGTGTTATATCTGAGGGTTTTTTACATTATTTATGCCTCTAAAATGTTGTGGAACACATGGTATGAAGTCAACACCAAGATACTAACCTTTAACAAAACCAAAACCAAACCAACAAAAAGCAAAGAACCGTAATTTTAGCTCTGAGTAGCTATACATTAATACAGCTAGCATGCATTTATACTGAAATGTGTGAAAAGATACTGCCCTACACCACTCATGCACAATACAATTGTTTCAAATAAATAACAGAAGTATTAAAATGTTGAGGTTTGTTTACCATCTCTAACACTAATAAAGTGTCCAATAAAATTTCTGACACCTTTGAAAAGTTTTTAATATTTGTAACGAAAAGCAAATTATGCATTATGATTCTGTCAAAATTGTGAGTATTTACAAGTACAGAAATACAGTCCTGCTATTAAAGAAGCTATAAGCTGAGGCTATGCTAAGCTAAAGGTATGAAAAACATACTGGTTTTTTTCCTTTGCTTTGTTATAATTCAGAGTGTTAATCATTCACTGCAGGAGGTTGTTTAGTGGTGTGATGGTTTGTTTCGATCAAAACTGTCACAGAAAGAGGTGATCTCTTCCAAGCTAAGAGAGCTAATTAATTATACATTCAATTCACTAATGGACACAGAGTAGACAGCTTTTCCAGCTGTCAGAAAGAAGAATACAGAAACAGGAATAAGCTATTACTGATTTTTACTTTTTTCCCCAAAATCTGTTTCTATATGTTTACTGGAGTAATAAATCTTGTAGTGAGCCAGAGATTCAATTATTTCATTCATTTCTCAGAAACCAGAAAATCTGGAATTACTGTTTACTTTAAGGATAAACCTTTTTCTCTATGCCCTGACTTCTGTCTCTTTAATTTTTGACCCTGGGCATTCTCAATTTTTTTAATTTATTTCTCCTTGGACTTCACCATGAATCTCTACTTATAGATTTCACCTTATTGTCCACAAATCTTACATGTGTCCATAAAACAGAAGGAGGCAGATTGATACCTTAATGACATGGCACTTCAAGTTGTTGAGATTTAAGGCAGTGATGCCCAGGAAAATAGAAGGACAGGGTGCTTCACTGGAGTGAACCATGGGTGATGCATGTTTGCATGCTTCCTTTATCATTACTGATTTTACAGAGGGAATTTAATACTGCTTGCAACTGGAGACAATATCAAGGAGAGCAGAAAGATCAAGTGCATTCCTAAGCAAATCTCAGGCTTGGGTGGAGAGGGATTTTATCAGTTGGGGTTTCAAACACAACAGGCCTAGGGTGTATTTGGGGAAGAGCTAAAAGCTACATTTAATCCCAGCAGACTCTTAGTGTTAAGAGGTTCTTAAAACAGTCACAAAATATTCTGTCATGTCAAAAATAATTGACATTATTTTTTTTTAATTTATTTTTTAATAATATTATATAAACTGACACAATGATGAGGACTATTATATATATTTAAGATCCATTGCATAAAATGTTTGTAAGTAATAGAAACAAGAATTCGAAATGCCAAAATAATTAAAAAAATAAATAAAGGACATTGATGTTCAGTTTCAGACTCACTGACTATTAGTTCATGCAGAACAACAATTAAAACATTTCTTCTACACTACAATTTCAATCCTCCCTCTGATAGTTTCCTTATAACTCTTGCAGGTTTCTATCAGCTTTTTTTCTTCTCTGCAAATAGTAGTATCTCCCTTCTCTGCATTTTTGGAAGTAGTCTGGACTTGCTTGCAAATAGCCTCTCTGGGGACCTGTGGGGTATATCATATAAAGTAACTAAAAACTTTTTCATCAGTCTACCTCTGTCTCCAGTTGACAAAGGGGCTTCTCTTACATTACTCAATGAGAATTCCTTTCTATTTTCAGCAGTGGGATTATAATGGCATAATTATAATTTTATAATTTATATAATTATTATATAATTTATAACTATGGATTTTATGGACTTTTCACCTGTCAAGGCAGCAAGACCTCTTGCAGGAATTGGTGGCTTGGTGTTTTGGAGTACAGGAAGAATATTCTTCTAGGTGTCTTCTCCCTTCTTTCTCAGTTTGAGCAAGCATTCTTCTGTTGGCATAATTTTTTGTCTTGAATCCAATACCTAGGGGCTGTCATTATGCTGGGTTTGTGTCAATTTTACATTGACCTAATTATAATGCTAAACTCGAGATTATTTTTTGTTCAGTAGTTTTATCTTGCATTTGGTTGGATTATTTCCCAGTCTTTCAGAGAGACTACAGAGGAAATGGTGTCTAACTTTATTCAAATGAAGCTGTAAAGAAATTCACAGCAGAGCACTAAAGGAGACCATATTTTTGAAAAATTATTATTTTAGTTGTCCAAATTAACAGAAATCTCCAACTTATCTATTTGCATTAAGTAATTTATAAAGTCAGATAGCAATTGCAATATGAAACCAAAACTAAATTTTTATCTATCACCAAATAGCTATGAAATGTGTTACTTTAAATTGCTATAAAATATAGGATCTAACAAGTGAACAAAGGATGAGGGACTGTACCAGTCATCAGGCTTTATAATCTAACAGTAAAGGAATGAGAATTACCCAGAGATCCTGTCACCTCCTGGAGTTTCTTCTTCTCTCTTTTCTCCCAACCTAACACTGCTCTTCCTCACCCTCACATGAAGAAGTGACCTGATCAGAACAAAATCAAAAAAGCACATAGAGGATTGCTTCTTTTTCCCTGCCTCAGTCAGATCTCCAGCTTTATTTGAAATGTGATGCTTAGGTTCCTAACTTCACTTGCTTTCCTGTATCCTTTTCATATTTACATATTTTCATATTTCTCATCTTCAAACCTTTCCAGTTGCAGAGCCACACCAGCAACTCTGAATATGTATTCCACCAGCCTGAAAACCACAGCAGTGGAAAATGTGTAAAATTCCATGCAAGCAAAACAAGAAGGGAAAAAGAGTTGGCCAGAGATCTGTACAACTGCATCCACCAACTCAGTGACTTATTGATGTGATAAATAATACAATACTAAAAGAGTAGAGATTTTCTTCATAGACATAGGGGCTAGAAACACTCAGCATACTGGGTTCTGTTTCTTGCTAATGGCTGAAACATCTCTTTTTCAGCTACCACAGCTACACACTGAGTGGTCACACTTTGTTAACAGGCAATGTCAAAACAGATGTGTATAGCAGATTATGGGCTCTAATCCATTTCATTGCAAGTCTGCTAGCCTTAGCCTCTCAAAATGTTCTATTTTTGTTCAGTTGCAATAAGCTTATGACTAGAAAGGCAGCTAATGAAAATTTCTCAAAGAGTTTGACACTAGCACAAGTTTGTCAAGTGTCAGACTAGCTGACTAGATTGTGTGTAATACCTGTCTTTCTTTCAAAATCAGTGATGCGCAATTCAGCCCTCACAACTGATGCTGTATTTTCTGCTCTGTTTGTCTCATTTCTGCATCTGTTTGATTTATTTAGTCTTCTAGGAAACTAGACAGAATTGGAATAGTGAATGCTGCTGTCTTTCTCAGTTAACCTTTTACAGTAATGACTATCAGCATTACTACCTAAAAAATGTGGAGTAGAAAGGATTTTTATTCTAGAAAATCTGTAGGACATCGGAATTGCAAGACTAGAGATATTTTTTCTTTTTCATGTTTAATTAAAGAGGAAAGGCGGTTTCTCTGATGGCAGCTTATTACAAGATACTTGTGTCTTGATACTTGAATCTGAAGTGGGTGTAGCTGCACAGTTGTGTGGGTACAGCTGTGTGGAAAGTGGTTTGATGCTGAGCTCATTCCTGCTATCACAAACTATATGGCATCTTCTCATATACCGGGGATTTCTGCTCTGCGTCTAAAAAGTGTGCTGCCTATAAAGCTGTTAAGTATTTTGCAATATATTAGCATGATGAGGGCTGTAAATGCTCTAGGAAAATCCCCACCAGCTGCCCTGGGTTTAGTCTTTTTATGTTTAGACCCTGCAGCCTTACACAGACTAGTTGGTGCCTGCAGTCGGGTTATGCTTTTGTATTTGTGGTGGCTCAGGTAGTGCACACAAAGGGAAAGCTAATCTCATCTGGCAAATGCAGACTCACAAGATGTGTTTTGAAAGATTAGCATGGTGTTACCTAGATATTTCATTAGACAAATCAACCAATGTTCTCAACCTCTTCTGTCAAGTAGATGTGGAAAGAGAAAGTCACAGCTTAATTTAGAAAAGAAGAATATTTTGTAAGACTGATTTCAAAGCAAAACCAGACCAAACGAAGCAATAAAAATAGGACACTGAGATAAATGGAAAATACTTGAGGGCTGCAATGCTTTCTGTACAATGTACCAAGAGAGAGGGGTCCTTCACAGCAATTAAGAAATCAAACATTTTAGCCTGATACACACTACTGTGTTTTGTTGTTCAGATGAGAACTCCAAAGGCAGAAATGTAGGAGGTAGGATCCATCTTCCACTTGTGATCTGATTACAAGAAAAGCAGTGCAAATATTTATACTTACATAAAATCCTATCATACCTTCTAGAATCAGAGGCAATCTGCACTGAGCTTTTGCACCTCCCCTTTCTACATAGGCTTTTGAATTCCTCTGTTTATTTTCAAAATAAAAAAATAAAGATATTTTGCTTAGTGGATTTGGGGATTCTAAAATGTTTTAGGAGAGAAATTAAGATGAGGAAACTGCTAATTGCAGGTGAGAATGGACTGTGTGATCAGTTCTGTTGTGCAGTGGGTTGAAAGCATTATCTGCAGGCTTTAACATGCAAGAATGTCAACAATGTCTTACCTGAGGCACAGCAACTGTTCTCCAAACCTATGGCAAAAGGCAGGTAATTCAGTAACCTTCTGATATCACTGAGAGTAAAGTGCATTCAGCCTTGAAGAGCCAACTCATACATTATCAGTGAGACATTGGTCCTGATTGTTTAAAGTTTTGATAAAAAAATATTCCAAATAATTATAATGCTGATTTCTCTCCCTTTGTTTGATGGTATTTCTCTAGCCTGGCTGTGTGAGCTGACAGCTAAAAACTGCCAAATAAGCAGCAAGATCTAAAGAATGGAATTTTTCTGTCTCATTTTTCTTCAAGGTTTGCTATCAGGGTGCATGAAGTGAACATCTTAATACCTTCTTCCTGCAAACACTTATGCACTTGTTTAACCTTTTATGTGAGAATAATCTGCAGTGTCTTACTGGAAATAAGTATCGGGTCCTATGGATATGATGATCTAAAAAGATCTTTAAATTCCCTTCTAACCCAAACCATTCAAAAATTCTATCATATGCAGGTCATTTTAACAGCTGATGGTCTCAGATTTCTTCTTATGGAGGAAATGACATGGAAAATGTGAAGAAGTGTCAGTAATTTCTGATTTAATTTTCCCCTGAATTTCATGAAACCAATAAAATATTCTGAAGTGGTATTTGATTACCACAAGTATCAGCTAAAAATAAAGGCAGCAAAATGCAAAGTATGACTGGTAGGTTTTTTGCTCCCAAATGTATCTCATAAATAGTGATGTAATTAATTGTTTAAATAAAATGTTTAATTTTTTTATTACTAGATATGGTGTGGTTTAATTTGCCATATACCAAAATGGTGCAGTTAGTCTGTGAATATTTGCAGGGTTTCACATATATGAAGAAGACTGCATTTATATATATGAAGACTGCATTTAATAACAATAAATGCATTTCTCAGATGAACATAGCCATAGGGTAAGATTTTCTTTTACCTTAGTGAATGGAGAACATGAGAATATCATGTTCTCCCTACTTTCGCATTTCTACCTTATCCACTTGCTGACAATCAACAGTTTCTAAATTCAGCTTATCTGTCTGCATGCTTAAACATACTGCTCTTCATTTTCTGCTGAGACTCAAGAAATATGATGAGATGACTCTTATCTCGAAGGATCTGCTCTGCATTCTGTCTCTGATGCACTCCACATCCCAGTGGAGTATTGGATTGTTTATCTACTTGCACTCAGGCTTATCTTTCGCATCTCATAATGTAGTACATTAAAACAAGGCTGTTGCCCCATTTGTTTGTTACTGTTTTACCACTGGCAGTGTCTCGGTCATGCATTGTGCAAGAGTTGCACTGTGCTTTCTTAAGCATACATCTTCTATAATTACCATGAACAACTACATAAATTCTCCTGGTGCTTAAATACCTCCAGAGGAGGGGACCTGACTGTTACAGGCACTGTACAAATGGTGACAACTGAAATATTACTAAAATCATAGAATCATTTGGGCTGGAAAAGACCTTTAGGATCATTAGTCCAACGGCTAGCCAGGGACTGACAAGTCCACTAAACCATGTCTGCAAGTGCCACTTCCACACATCTTTTAAACACCTCCAGACATGGTGACTCAACCAGTTCCCTGGACAGTCTGTTCCAGCGTTTGACAACTCTTGAATAATTTTTTTCTAACATCCAGTCTAAACTTTCCTTGGTGCAACTTGATGTCAACAGTTGGAACAAAAAAAATTGAGTAGGTCATTCTCATAACTAGACTTCTTTCAGAAAGAAGCCTCTATTTTAACTGTAGCAATTAAATTGCATTACCTTATACACTCGGAAAAAATGTAATTTTAGACATGGATTATGGATCTTTGAAGTATATGAAAATTTTTGTAACTTTAAAATGCAAATGTATATATGTATAAATATATATCCTTGAGCACAGTGTATTGTTCTGACCCTTATTTGTTGGCAACCAGGCAGGTTTCTAAGTTTCCAAGGCAGAATAATTATTGCATGCCTATATAATCCTTCACATATCTTGAAGGTATTATGTCTTCAAAATGTCTTTTAGGTAGTGGCTAAAGTATGTCCCCTTATCAAAAACAGGCAATATGTATTTTTATTATGTAACAGCAGTCCAGAGAAACTGTTTTCTGAATTGAAATTTTGTGGAAATTTTGTCCTTCAAAATAATCATCTAGGATATGCGTGATTTCTTCCAGGCTTTACTGCAAAAAAAAAAAATAATATAAGCATGAGCTCTAATGCTTTCCTAATTAAGAACTTTTATGAAAAAAATAAGCCTCAAAACCACTTCTTTGCATTTTTAATCATCAGTAATACCATACAAGCTCCAGAAAGATAATTTAGACAGCTTTTTATAGAAGGTCATATTTTCCTACAATCTCCTAACTCTTTATGACAATAACAGGACCAGTGCATACCTGGCACTTCATTAAGGTGGCTATATTGGATTAGACCACTTCTAAAAGTGAGCAAGTGACCCATTCCCCACATTTGCACATCATATTTAAATCCCAAAGTGTGATTAGGAAAAGACAAAGCTGCAGTGCAGCCAGGCAGTGCAGTGGGTGGGTTATCTAGGAAATCAATGAGGTGAGTTAAACTCTGCAGAGTATAGGTGCTGCTCACACCAGAAAGCTGCAGGGAATTGTTCATGGTTACAAATTAATGTGATTTCATATCCTTCCTTTCTCATCAAGTCCAAGATTTTTGATCTGTGGGACTTAGCATGAAATAAGTGAAAGAAGCCATGGCTTAACTTTGAATGACAAGTTAGAATTTCCTTTGGTGTTGGGAAGTATTTTGTTTCTGTATTACGGCCACTCATACTACATGCTAATTGATAGGGTCAGGTGTGTGCAGCTAACACAGCACAAGGTGTGCATTGCTCTGCTGGAGATTAGGACTGGGAACACCAGTCATGGGGCAAGTGAGCAGTGACAGCAGTGATGTGGAGGATGGCTCTCCTCTGAGTAGATAAATAAAGCAACAAGCTCACCAGAGAAACTGTGTTTTACTACAGAGCAGTTGCATAAGCAAAACTATAGCAGGCCAGGTGGGTTCTAGAGCCACAGAGGGCCCACTAGGCAAGAAACAAGCACCAAGGCTGAGGGATTCCTTTGCCCAAAGAATGGAATTTTCCTCTCAGCGCAACACAGACACATGTTCTCAATAAAAAGAAACTTTCCTGGAGTCAAAATTCAGCAGTCACCATGATATGCAACTACAAATATCAGAATGGTTAGATTCAAGTCTAATCCCTTATCTAAACTTAAAAGAAATTAATTACAGCCCTACATAAGAGCCAAAAAGAAATCTTTATAAATGTCCCGGTATATGAGGTATGGATGTGTTTCCCTAATCAGCCACAGCATTCCATGGTTCCAGTATCAGAATGTACATAAAGTTTTGCATCCCTCTGTTACACATGCACTATCTACAGGCAAATCATTAACATCAAGGGGTAAATAGGGTTTGCAGACATCCAGCTATGATTTGTTTTTAAACCCGTGCTAAAACAACTATTATTTCATCTACATTGTACATTTAACACTTTTAGAACAGGGAGCCCCAAGGAAATCCAGCCCTGACTTAAGACCGAGTTTGCAGTCGCAGAACTCTCCTCCTGTCCTTACTACTTCTCCTTCTCCTTTTGAAGGCACCAGCAAAGCACACCAGCAAATGGAGAACCACTGCATGGGCATGGCTTCTGCCATAGTGGCTGCTTTTTACAGTAGTGCTACTCTTCCAGAGCTGGAGGCATTTGTGTGGAGTAAGGGACAGTATGGCACTTGTTTATTCTCCGCATAGTAGGTTATGACTAGTTCATGCTTTAAGATTACTAGGAAAACTTATCAGAGAGCAAATGACATATTGCTGGCTTGTTAACATTCCCATTGTGTAGTCTCCTGTCTGACAGTGATTCCCCTGCACTTGTTATAACAAGCTGTTTAAAAATCTCCCCTATGTAAATTGCTGCAGCAGTAGACAGCAGTAAATTGTGACAGGAGTGACCCAGATGAAATCCAGCTTCTCGAAAGCTGTTCTCTGTACAAGAGCACTCATCTGCTCTACTCTGTAAAGGCTATCACTTCCATCTCTCTACCAGTGGATTGTGGCAATCATGAGAGGTGAAGCAAAGTGGAGGTCAGTGATTTGACTCCTTATGCAAGTTAATTGTCTTAATCCATTCCTGGCAGTGTAATTTTCTAAAGCCCATTTATCCCATCCAGGGATAAATTGTAGTAATGTCATAGAAGTGAATTAATTGTATCAAATTTGCTAGATCTCTTGGCAGCTAAACAAACAAGAGATGTCTTTCAAAAGCTCATCTTTAGTATTTTATGTTGTTCTGTTCAAAATTATGTGTAAACAAAAATAACTGGGAATTAGAATAAAATGTTTAATTTTGAACTTCAGTCTTTTTGAGTCTTTTTTTTTCCCTCTCTTGTTTAGTAAGACCATTTTGAATTTTTGAAATTGACCTCTCAAAATTTTACACCTAAATATATGGAAACAGAAACATTAGTATAAATTTCTGTTTGTACCTTGCTTGAGTAAAAGTAAAGACTGAGCCTCTGATCTGTACATGGAGTAAGAACAGCTTGTCATTGGAGTTTTGGTTGCTTTCCTTCTCATTCAGATATTTGTTCCTTGAATGATACTAGGAGATGGAGTCTTGATTTCAAAGCATCAATATTTTTGGCAAAGAAACAAACCAACCATGATGAAATATGCTCTTTAGGGGTGGTAGAATATCAGTGGTATTGGGACCTGTATTTGTCTCCTTCCTGATAAATTTCAAGCATGCAGCAGAAGGGCCACACAGGACATGAACAACCCTTGCAAAGAAGAAAAAATTCCTGTTTCAAGGTCAGAACTCTGTTTAAAGGGAATAAAATTACTGCTACTTTCAGCATCATGGTGTTGTATGAGCAGAGTGCACCCCAAAGACTTACCAAAGTTAAAGGCTCTCTCCTCCCTCAAAGCCTATCCTTATGACAATGGGTATTTTGAGTTGCAGAAAATAGTTTTGTATACAGATAGACTTTTATCCATTCCTTCACTCTTCTTTTAGCACATATGATTTAGAAAAAAGTCTGCTCAAAGCAGGAGTAGCACTTTACAGGACACTGTTAAATAGTTTAAATAAAAATGCATGATACTGATAGGACACTTTCAGAATGGGAAGAGTACTCAGAACAGATGTGAGGAAAGCATTGCAGCAAATCTTTGAGTAAGAACATCTGCTTTTTAATTCTTACAGCCCTGACAACTTCTGGGTGAACACCAGAGAGAGCTCTTCAATATAGGGACATTTGCTGAAAAGCAGGCATACAGTATAGGGAGGAAAAAAGTCACAAAACTGTTTCCCTGTAACAACTACTTGTTTTCTCTAAAAATATAAACCTTTTAATTTAAGAAATGGTGAAATTAAGGATATGTAGACAGTTTTGTTTTCTCTTGCTGTTTTTCTGTGGCCTCATGACAAATTGCTACTACGTATTTGCATAAAATATAATGAAGCTCATTCACCAGACAAATAAGATTAAGGAGTGGTGTTGCATAAAAAGATAGACAAAATGTATTTATTATTAGAAACCTGTTTTCACTTTCTTCTAGCCTATCTTCTTGTATATATGTCTGTACACTGAGGCATACCTTGTTATCCATCTATTAAAATTATAACTGGTGTGATTGCCTCAACATTGGGGAGATAATGACTTAATTAGACTGTTGGCAATAACAGAGTCATCTTTTTAAATCACGCCAATTAGCATTAGAGTTTCTTCCCTCAGGTGTCCCAGGGATCCCTTTTGGCTGCCTTTATTGCTTGAGATAAACAAAATCATTGTTTTTACCTATATCTCTGAAAATTACCTTTATTAAAAAAATAATTTAATTAATATTTTTCTTATTATCATTGTCATGATGAACTGTAGTTGTTGATTGCAGTGTGAGCTGGTTTTGACTGGGACAGGGTTGATTTTCTTCACAGTTCCTTGTATGGGGCTGTGTTTTGGATTTGTGCTGGAAACTGTTGGTAACAAGGGGATGCCTTAGTTATTACTGAGCAAAGATTGCACAAAATCAGGGCCTTTTCTCTCATCATCCCACCCATGAGGAGGCTGAGGGTGAATAAGGATTTGGGAGGTGACACAGCTGATCCCAAATGATCAAAGGGATATCCCACACCATGTGACATCATGTTCAGCATATAAATCTGGGGGAAGAAGAAGGAATGGGGGATGTTTGGAGTTTGTCTTGCCAATTCACCACGAGCTGTGATGGAACTCCACTTTCCTGGACACGGCCGATCACCTGCCTGTCCATGGGAAGTGGTGGAAGAATTTGTTGTTTTTCTTTGCTTGTGCACAGCTTTTGCTTTACCTATGAAACTGTCTTTATCTCACCCCCTGAGTTTTCTCACTTTGACCCTTCTGATTGTCTCCCCCATGCCACTGGTGGGGAAGTGAGCGAGCGGCTCTCAGGGGCTTAGTTGCAGGCTGGGGTTAAGGCACAACAAACTACCAGCTGCAAACACTCTTGGAAAAAGAGACTCTCATCCCAGCAGTACACTGAAACACCGAGTTCCTAAGCCTGTAAAGTACTGCTACCCTTCCTCCTGACCTCAATTTACAACAGCATACTGCCGTGCTATTTAATAAAGTGTTCTGGAGTGTGTTAAAACACTGTGCTGTACTTTCTTCTTTGATATTAAAAGTTGACAGTAAAAATTATTAATAGTAAAGTTTCTGAGACATAAATTTGAAGTATAGTTTGGCTTGATCACTGACCCTCAATCCACACATTGCAGGCAGTTCTTTGTGTAACTGGATTTTTTGCAATAGGAGGCAGAGACTGTTTTCTAAACAACTGGTGCTTCACCCAGCATGGCAAATCAAAGCATCTCAGAAACAGCAGATTTGTCATACCAGAAATAACACTCCAATGTGCATGTTTTTAACAAAGATAAGGGAACATTAGAAGATGATTCAGTTAACTGTGGGTTATTGAAAACAGAAAGCAGTGTACTGAGACCCGTGTTTTGGAAACTGTGCAACAACAGTAAATATCAGTAGAAACAGCCATTGAAAATATGTGAGGAATGGATTTTGGGTAAGGATAGGAAAAGACATTATGTCACTCTTATTCCCACCACCACCTGAGATGAGAACAGATGTGTGACTTGCTGGTATCAGTTTTGTCAGCTAATATGGACATTTATTCAATATAATGTACTCCATCCATGTCAACAAATTTTTTCCTATTTTTTATGTTTTCAGAAAACTCACATTAAGAACAAAGTATCATTTTAAATTTAAAGGATCCTGATGAGAACTCAGAGGGATAGGATCTGATCCACTGTTCTATATGCCAAAGTTTACTTAGACATATGGTAAACTTACATGAGCTTTGAAATACATTCAAGTGAAAAGAATAGGAATAAACATTAAGTAGTACAATGTTGTTATATAGGTTATTTAATCTTCTGCCTTTCTAACTCAAGTGGGATATCCAGAAATGAGAAAGAGCTCACTGAAGATAAATCTTGAGAAGGAAAAGTTTCCCATTCTAGAAGACAGAAAAAACACAAATCTCCACCCCACTGGTTCTCCTTCTCCATTGTGCTGAAACCTTGTTCTTTCGAAAGTCTCTAGAAGGCCAGATCCATGAGACTATGGAAATCTCATGAAGAGCAGGCTGTCCTGCTATAAAGTTGGTGCTCTAAAAAATAGAACAAAATTAATAAATGCATCAATTTTCAAAAGATAAATTCTAAAGTTTTTCATAAGAATGTCCATAAAGTCAGAGGTATAACCAGGATATAAATGCAAGCTCCCAGTAGCCATTAAATAAAAGATTTGAGTTTACGTCACCCACCATCTCAGTAAATATTGGATTTTGGTTATTTCTCCTATTCTCTTCCTCTAATAATCTCTCCTCACAGAAACACATACCCAATGTCATTGCTAAACCTTTTATATCATTTTTATATCAATTGCTAAACCTTTATATATCATTTTTATATATACCTTATATATCATTTTTTATTTTATTTGATATTGCAGGAAGTCCAACAGAAAAATTGTGGATTGTTTATAAAACCTCACATTACCCCATGTGTAGTCAGAGTTCCAATTAAATCCCATTAGAAAACAGAAATTAGGAAACACCAAACGCAGCTGGTTGCAAAGAACAGCTTGCTTGTTGCATTCTAGTTTTCTACAGGAGCACAGTGATGTCTTGTTAAACCAGAGTCGTACTAGTGAAAATTCTTCAAATGAAGAATTTTTTCATCTAACTGCATTATACTAATACATTCTACCTCACTTTCACTAAGTTTTCTTAAGATAAAAAATGACAAAGCGAAGTGCTAAAGCTGCTCCACAGATTTTAAGCCTGGTTATTTTAAGCTCCTGTAGCTAATTGAAATTTATTGATCTATATTGTAAGTGCCGGCTGCTACAGAGAAAAGTGAGAGAGATTCATGCACCACCGCAGGATCCTTATGTGTGGTTGCACAGCCTTCACATCAGATCCATGAAGGGACTTTTTCAAGTCATCACTAACACAAACCCTCTAATCCCCATGTCTGAGGTGGGGGCCAAACACCTTGCACGAAGGGAGTGTGGAGACCAGTGTCTTCTGCTGCCTGTTGTTCTTTCTTGCTCTGCTCTCTGAAGACCTACCAAACAACCAGGAGTTAGGAGGCTGCTCAGGCTGCATATTCTAAATCCAGATGGCTTCCAGACAGTCACTGTGCCTCCTCCCCATGTGCAGGGGAAGGCAAAAGAGAGGAAGACAGAAGAACACAGTTGCCAGAGTTGTGCATGGAAAATGAGGAAAACTAGAGGTGGTAGAAGAAGACCTTTTTTGGGCTGGTGCAGCTGTGTCAGAAGAAACATTGAAGTGAATTTGTGCTGAAGATTAATTTTGTCATTAATTGTATTCACCTCCTGTTATCTTGCTTTTCATTGAGGAAAAAAAAAGTTGTTAAATCTTGCTGTGAAGCCAACCTCTTCAAGGTCAATGTCCCAACACAGGTTTCTTGCTAGCTGCCACCAGGGTTTTAAGCTAATTGGACCTGACCCTTAAATTCTATTAAGCGTTTAACAGGCACATGTTCTTTGCAGACTAATAGCCATATTGTCCTGATGTACTCTAGAATATCTAATCAACAGAATAGGGTACCCAAGCTGGGCAGTCAATATATTGCCTGATCATGGCATGGACCTTCTGTTGTAGAGCATGCTCTGACTGGGGGAGCTACAGCATCCAAACAGGTTCCTTTAAGAAAGCTTCCAGCTGCCCACAGCTATATGGTCCTGATCTGGACTGTGCTTATCCACTGTATTCACAATCCTGTCAGTATTATTTAAACATCAAATATACATAAGACATGCTAAAAATTAGAGCATTTAAATTATTTTTTCTGTATGCAGGGTTGCTCCACGAAAGTTCCACTGAAGTAATCAGACAGCAGGCAGGAGATCAGATTTCAGATAGTCACTGTGGCCCACTCACAAGATGACAAATACTAACATCTCTGCCTTTCCCATCAGTATTAAGTTGTATACTTTCAACATGAGTTGAAATCACAAAGTGAATGCAAGTTATAAATATTTCATGTAAGTAAAATCAAAGGCAACTGTGTTGCATTCTATTTTTCTCTTTTAGCTCTTCTAAATATACTTTTTGATATAAACAAAATCAGATAATGCTCTCTGCTTTTACTTGGACAGCTGAGGATGGATGATAAAGTTGAGATATATCAGAGTCAGCCTATATTTTTTCCCTGATATCTTCTTAGATGGTGTGCTTTACAAGTCCTTCACTGAAGAACCAACAGATTCTGATATTACATACAGGTAGTCACCACTAAATGAGTTTAGAACTCTGGAAAAGTTTTGCAAGTAACATGCTACAGCAACTGGCAACACATGGTGGTCCTGCTGGAGCATTTTTGTTCCTTTAACTTCTCCTTTATTTTACTTTCTGGAGTAAGCTACTATACTGGCAGTCCCTTTGTACTGATTTCTGTAGCAACCTTCACCAGCAGAATTTTCTCACTAGATTGACAGGCTGCAGTATTGCACTGTGAACTGCACATTCAAATGGGGGCACGTTTTCTTTGTCTTCCTGTCTGTGAAAAGACCTTGAAAAAGAGCCTGGATCTAGTTATTCACCCTCAGACAGCCAACTTTTAAGCTATGCAGGCAGGAGGTGAAATAATCTTTTAAATACAAAGGGCAGCATCCTCATCTGCTGAAACTTCAGAGTGTCACGAGAGTTTCTTCTCAGTTCCCTATGGACACAGCACAAGTCAGGCTGAGAAACAGAGAGCACAGCCTTGACTCCAGAGGTTCCCTGGATTTCCCTTATTATGGATTAGCTCTGTCTTAAGCTTGAAGGGTTCAGAAAAAAATCAAGAATTAACACAAGAAAGTTCTGTGAATTAAAGGAAGGAAAAGTATTAGGCGTGTTTTGCAATATTTTAATGCGTGCATTCACCCACAGAGACCATCATGGACTTCATTAAATAAATAAGCTTATGTACACTGTGTGCCAATTAATACATTAATCTGCAGAAAGGATATGGTACTTAGGCTGCAGTCTCTAGGCTTCTAGGGCTTGGATGATGCAAGCTAATGATAAATTTATACCCAGTGTAAACTCATCTACACTCATTATAAAATTGTTATGCATAACTTCTTGAAACTTCACAGATAAAATATATTTTACAATTATTGTGGAAGCAATCCATGAATTATAATTTGATTTTCATTTTATAATCTTTTTAAAATCAACTTGTAAGTATGCACTACAGGTACCAAAAGTAGTTTCTTAGCCATCCTCTTGTTTCAGTTTTCATAAAAATTTTCTGTTTTCATTAGGAAACATTTTAGTTATAATTAAATCATATGCTTATTTAATGCAGGAGAGGTTCTACAATAAGGCAAAGAAGTTCTAGTGTTATGGTATTATATAACAATAAATAGAATGCATTCTCCATTAACCCTATTATAAATATTCATTTCCTACAAACAATATTATGCTAATAATACATGTACGTAATTGTCATAGGCATGTAACTTCTAGGTAAACAACACAAAAATGTTGGTACACAGGGAGATTCAGGAGGTCTGTAGTCCAATTTCCTACTCATAGTAAGGTCAGCCACGAGGTCAAGTAAGGTTCTGGGTCTGGGCTTTATGCAGTCTTTATCCAGGTTTTGAAAATCTCCACAGATGGGGATGCCACCAAGATTTATGTAATTTCGTTTAAGTTAGACTGAAGAAGAATTATGGAAATAGGTTCAATTTTTTGGCAATTCAAAGCACATCGATATACATTTGAGTTTGCAGGAGTTGATTGGAAAAGCAGAAAACAAATATTCTCACATCTAAAATGTGCCACAGTGGTATCTTTTTATGATAGGAGTGAACAGTGCTACACAGAAGCCTTTGTTCAAATCTTGCCCTATAAGTTATTACATCTCAAAATATTATGCCCTTTGGAGACAATCATCAGGCCCCTCTGCACCTGAATTTCTTCCATCAATACTGCAGAATTAAGTTATCTCATTATCATGCAAGGGTGCTGGGACTTGCACTTCATTAGCATCTTCAAGGCATTCTGTCACCTTCAGGAGGAAAGTGCTGGTACTGGCAACAGCAGCAGCACCGTCTCTATATACAAATGAGGTCACACTGTTAGGGAGGATTAATGGCACAATTTTACTTTTGCAAATGATAGTAAATATATCTTAATGAGAGCTGGCAGACAGACCCTGCACTGCAGGTAAGAATGGCCCCTAAAGATGATATAGAAGACACAATATTAGAGAGCAGAAATCATTTTAGAAGTTAGAAGAAAATTTGAAACTGGAAACACAGATCCCATTTCCAGCCTAGTGCAAGGACATGGAGTGGAATCTGCATAGCCCCTGTGCCAGTGAGGAATTTCTGTCACTGCTAACATCGACCTGCCCACATTCAGTCAAAATTACAGGGTTCAGAAAAATTATTTTTTGGGTAGTTTTTAGTAGATGCTTAGATTCTTGATTCCTAAATTCTTGGGTGATTCTATTTGGGCATGGCACAATGTAGAGTTTCTCAGGCATTCTTCAACTTCAGCTGAAGTTCAGGACTGAGGTGGATGACTTTAGAGGTCTCCTCTGCATAATGCTGTCCAGCAGGAAGCAGCAAGCTGGTTAAGATTTGTCTCTTTACATGGTACAATAATCATTAAATGTGCAGGCACACTGTATTTCACACAGTCCTTGCACCAAGAAGGACAAGCTATGAGAATGAAAGGGTCCCATGGAGAAATGCCTTGCTGTGTTATGATCTGCACTGCAGACATCCATTGCTCTTTGTTCTGAGGGTTCAGAAACTGAAAGGCAATCTTGCTACCTGCATACAGTGCTACCAAGTCAGGTTTCTGGACACATCACTGCATGGCCCCATATGCTTTATGCTTCTGATAATACAAGACTCAGCTTCAAGAAGAATTTACCCCAGCCCTGGGAAATATGAAATTAAATTCTGATAGAATACACAGGTAAGAGGATCCAGGTCTGCCACTTTCCATCACACACTCTAAGCGCAAGATTTTTGTACTTAATGATCTTGAGGATTTTTTCCAACCTAAATGCTCCTATGATTCCACGATAAAAGACATCAGCCTCCTCTGACATAATGGCTTTTTCAAAGAAAAGAGTGAGGCAATCATTTTGAAAGGCATAGATTATGTCAAATCAGATGATTTCAAGCCTGTGATCTTTGGAAGACCTTTAGTCTGCATGCACTTCAAAGAACATGTAATCTCACACGTTGTTTTAATACCACCTTGGTTAAAAGTTAATAATTATCTTCTAACTATGATTTTATAAAAAACTCAGGACAAACAAAAATTGCATTTCACATAACTAAGGAAAGTTATGTTCATGCAGTCTGCCTGCTCATGAACAAGAAAACCTGCATTTCCAAGAAATAGCTAAATCAAACATTATAACTAAAGGGACAATATGTTTCTGCTAATTTCAGTCTCATGTTGAAGTTTCTTTTGCTTGATGAAGATATTTTTTTCTGGATGGCCAGTAGACCTATTCACAAGGATGTGGAATGAAAATAAAAATCTCTGATACTCTCCTCCTCTGTTTAGTACGAGTATTTTTGCTTCACCATGATACCCAAACTTTGTGGGTCCTGTGTATAATATTTGAATGTGCTGCCTCCACTGATGTATGTCTTGATTATCTTGATCATCTTGATTCTTTTCTCTACTTTTCCAAAACTGTAATCATGGATAGGTAATAACCCTGCTTTCAGTGTCCTGGAATATCCTGAGTGGGAAGGAACCCTTAAGGATCACTGAAGTTCAGCTCCTGATTTTGCCTTCTTTGAAAGCTGCTCATGAGAGATCATTTTCCCGTAGGAAAGTGAGCCTGTATGTCAGCTGTGTTTTTCTGTCTGCTATTTAATCCCAAATACAGCCTGAGAAGGAAACACACAATAAAGGACATATAATGAGAAAAAATATACTCAAGCCTTTCCATCGCCCCCTTTTAGGCACCAAGCTGAGGAAACAGTGAGACCAAGAATTGAGAAGATGATGTAAGAAGTAAGAGAAAGGAGATGAGGAAAACCAGAAGTATCTTTACAGATGAAGGTGTCATTTGCTACAGAAAACACTTCCTAAAAAATGCTTTCTTCATGTCTCCCTGTTTCAGCCAAAACCACATTTATTTTTCCCAGGCTTGAAACCATGTGCCAAAATCAATGCATCTTACAACAGTAGTAGGAAACATATAGGAACATTTCAAACATGAGAAAAAAAGAATTAACAAACAATGAATTTCAAGTGTATGCCCCCTATAGAAATTAGAACAATAGGATAAGTGAAATTGAAATGATCTGGTTTGAAATACTTTGTTAAAACATTGTTTTGATTTTAACTCATTTACGTTTCTTGAAAAATTCCAGCCTAAATTCTAAATCACTTAGAAATTCAAAATTAAGAGTTATTTTATTTTGTACCTGACAAGGCTTTCTGGTGAAAAGTGGCCCCACCGTGCAGTAAATATTCAAATATTCTAAAGTTGTACTTGATATAATGGCAATTGGCATTAAATTGCTGATAGGTTAACATTATGTATAACTAAATGCAGTTGTTTCCATCATACAGCTGATTGCTGTTCCCCACATTGAAAACAGGAAATGACTTCATGGAATCAATCGGTGACTGCTGACAACTTAATGGAGACGACTATAATGTAATTCTGTCTCCGCACTGCACAACTGTTCCCTGAAGTACATTTTCTATTGATATTTTGTAAAAATGCCTTCCATCCAGTATATTTCTGGATCTGCAAAGCGTGCTTTTTCACCTGACAGCTCCATGATGAAGTTGTATGGTGTCTGGCATGGTATTTCTTAATGTTTACGAGACAAGACGCGTAAAGAGCGAAATGAAACCTAATATTTAATGAATGTCTCTTGCAAGCATGCCACTATCTCCAGCAGTAGTACTTGCTGGTTTCATTTCTTGTAGCTTCATTTATTACAGGTTCTTCATTATCTCAATACTTCATATGGAATCTACTTAGAAATGAATACATATTTAACCAAAGAATATAAATACGAAGCAACCAATAAAAACTCTGACTCTGGAGGATATTGCATTACCTGTGAAAAAATACTATCTAACAACAGGACTTGAATAGTCTCGTTTAGATACAGACAGACAGACACACACACACACACACACAAATATATATATATGTAATTATATGTAGAATTGGTAACCAAAATATAGCCAGATAGGAAAGAGAAAACTGCTTCAACACTGTAATTTCAAAGGAAGCAAACAGAAGCTCCTGAAGATGTCTCCTGAAAATGTATCAATCCAATCAGCTGTTTGGATCCACTTAGAAAAAGTGGCCTCTGTCCATGACTAGTACTTCCAGTAACTATGAATAGCAAAGGAAAACCATCAGGGAGCAAGTTTCCAAAATATTCAAGATAAATTTCAAACCATCACAGAACACTTACAAGAGGTATCAGTTTCTGCTTTGCTAGAAATAAGAACAATAATAGAATAGATTCCTTTTATTTCACTCCAAGATCAAAGCAAATGTACTGTGAAAAAGGACTTCAGTACAGTATTATATTAAAGGACATTTGCCTTTTCAATCTTCATTTTACAGGCTGTTTAATATTTTGGTAAATGAAAACTGACCCTAGGAAAAAAAACCCTAAAAACAACATGTCCTAAACTAAATTAAGATGGATGTAACATAGCATAAAACCCTGTTCCTGTTATCTCAAGTTACCATGGAAATAATACATAAAGCACATATTAATCCCATGGGCAATTGCTGAAGAACATCTTTTGAGCACTTCTAAAAGCATTTAAAGAGACTGAAAATATAAACTTCTTTTTGAAAATGAGCTATAAGTGAAACAAAGAGTGATGAGATAATTACTTAATTGATTGAATGGGTTATCTATCTGTCAAGAATTCCTGCAAGCCATCACAATTGCTGTGTAAAACCAAATGGTACAGTATTAAATTTAGAAGAAGGAGGTAATCACTCCTTCAACCTTGGAACTTCTCCCTAGCAGTTATGATTCAACAAAACATTTAAGGCATTTTTAACATTAAGATCCAAACACTTTCAAAGGAAAGCTTCCAATTTGGAATGCATTTTGCCTCTATCTTACGTCTAATTCCATAGAGTCATTCTTAATTTTATCCCTGACTTAAGTGTTTTGTAGAGCTGTAGATGGATGGTGGATAAAAAAAAAAAAAAGAAGCTGATCTGGATAGTACAATCAGGTTTTACTCCAGGCAGATGAGAGCATTTCAGTATTTATGTATTTATACATATGTATTTATATTTTACTTAAGAGGCAATATATATCCAGGTGGTGATGAAAAACAACATGTGAACCATTATCCAACAGCACTTGGCCATCTGTGCAAAGCTATGGTTTTCTTTAGTTAATTTCATGCTCGTTACTTGTGATAGATGACAAGAATTAAGTTTTCTGAAATTCTGTTATGTATGGATAAAATTAAAGAACAATAAACAATAAATGGGTTAGCTATGGCCTAAATGACAACCATATGGATAATAAGATTTAGCATATGATAAGGAAAATTTTCAGTGAGGTGAAATGTAGTCTGATATCTATTAACTAGGTATATTTTTTTCACTCTCTAATTTCCAAAACAAGATAAGGAAGCTTAAATGAGATTCACTCACAGTGTGGGCTGGTCTCCAACTGCTAAGCTCTGTGGGGTATATGCAGGGCTAAAGTGTCTTCTAATTACTTTTCTTCTATTCTAGTGGGTTTTTTTTGGTTTGTTTTGTTTTTTTGCTACAATTTCCTACCCATGGTCGTAAGTAACATAATGAAGTTTACTAAATGATATAGCAAACATGTTTCCTTGCTTGAAGGCATGATATGTGTTTTTGATTTTCGCCTGACCTGATTTCTGAACTCTTTTCCTGAAATGGGACCAATGATTCCAAGAACCATGAAGTTTTGCCACATTAACTTACACTGATCTAATTACAAATTAGCTTTAACTGTTCTCTTACTGAGGAATTTCTATGAGCTGGAAATAATTTTATGAGCTTCACAATTTTTTAAAAATATGCAGCATCTTAGAAATAATACTTGTATTAAGAATCAAGTTTTTTCATTCAGTGAAATGTATATGAAACCTCAGAATTTAGGAAGCTGGAATTAGACCATGGCAGTGGTAAAAGAAATATGGGAAATCACATAAAGGAAAAGCATGCTCTTCTGCCTAATTGGTAATTCTATGACTAACTGATATAATCTTCATATAATTCTAGTCATTGATGACTAGAACTTTATTTTATTATCAAGTATGGCAGACAACTCTCATTAAAAGATACAATTTAATTATTCATTTGTATTATTGTTACATAGTACTATTATTTGCTGCTTATTACATTTGAAAATGCTTTGAGTAGTACGCAAAAGTTAAGTATGCAAAGGCAAACTGAGAAATATGATTGAAGATATATTCAAGGAAGTTCCTTAGTCAAAGAGGAATGATGCATGTGCATTTTTCCTACTACAGACCAATGCCAAAAGAATCCAGAGCTCAGGAAAACTCTGAATTACACTTATTTAAGAGGTATGGTCTAGTAGTGTTAAATTCTGATTGAATTATAGAATAAATATGCACTAGAAGAAATTTCTTAAAAGCTATGAGTAAAGTAATAGAGGAGTTTTATGTCCTGAACAATTTCAGTAAGAAATTGCAGGTTCAGAAAACTCCATAGTAACAATTTAAATTCCTTCAAAATTTCCAGAAGTGTGACAGCAACAAAGGAAGACCTTCAGCAAGTTCAGTGAGATATACAGAAATTAGTGCTATTTTATCTTCCTCTTTGAAACTGTGTTCCCAAGTCAGAAGTTGAATACTATGGTATTTGCTGTATGGTCAAGTTATTTCCACTCACTTTAGCACACAAGGCCATTTGAACATACAAGAAAATCTGTTTCCAAAAAAAGCCATGCTGCAGCCACGCTTCTCAGGTTTTTGAAACTCAAAATGAGCTTAGAAATCCTTGGAACTGGGTCTTGCTTTCCACTAAATTCCAATAACTGTTTTGAGGCCTTGCCATAGCAAATCCCTTGATGGTGGATGCCTTTCAGGAAGGGGCAGTCAGAGGGTGATACAGGGTGAAACTTTTTGTCAGAGCATCACTTGTGTATTGGCTTAGGTGAGGAAAGCTATGTAATGCCTATTATTTTGTTTTTGGGGAATTTTCATTAGGAAGATAAGCAATATGAGGATCTACCATCAATACCTGCCAGAGAAAATGGGAATTTCATTTGCAATTGCTTGGGAGAAACTCTGTTTTCCAGTTGTGAAGATACAGCATTTGTTGTCTTTCTAGTCAGACTGTGTTTGCCATATGGTGTAAATAGGATGGAGGAAACTGGAAAGATCACCTTGCTATTCTGATGTTATGATTAATGTTATTGGACCCATGGGGAAAAACACTTATATGAATAATATTAAGCAGTTTAAAGCTGATTATCTGTCTGATTACAAAAGGGACTAAAACACTGCTGAGTAATTTAACTGCAAAGATAATTGTAAATAAAAATTGCATGAACAATATTTTTGTTATCAGAAAAATAAACAGGTGTGTTTTCTTGACTCTGAGCTGTCTTAGAAAACAAGAGCTAATTTTTATCCTGCTATTTCCAGTCACATAAAGACCATCTGTTCATTCTTTTAAATTCCAATTAGTGCTATTGACTGATCATCTACAAATGCTTCTTCCAAGCTTTGCCTGCATGAGAGTTCTCCTTTGATAAAATAAACCTGGAGGAAATATGGCTGGCTCCTTGAAGAAGCTAACTGCTCTCCCCACTCAGGTGTCCTCTTCGGCATCCCAAGGCATATGACATTAAGATATTGTTCTGAAACCTGTGTACTCCTGCAAATATATTGTGGCTGTTCTTAAACATTCTTAAAAGGTGCATCAATAAAATGGATGGGTTTCTTCAGTGCATAGCTAAGCACATAGATAAATAATTTACAAAATTAAGTAGTATACTTCTTCAGGGAAGAAGAAACACTTATTTTACTTTAAAGCCTTCCTCCACAAGCCCATGCTCCCTTTCTTTCAGAACCAAAAGAAATAAAAAATGCTCAGGATAAGTCATACTAACATGAAAAAAATGGTATACATACAGTGAGGAATGTGCTAAGGAAAGATGCAGGGAAAAATTAGCTGCACAATTACTGCCTTTCTTTTAAAGCACAAGTCCAAAACTGGTTAGTTTAATCCACAGTTTAGGAAAACTCAGTCTGCTCACTGGTAAAAAAATTAATAAATGAATGAAAGATGAAATGAATGAAATTATCACCTGCACTGACGAGAAGAATGTATTCTGTTCTTAGTAGATTATGATCTGATATCATCTGCTTGTTCTAAAATTATCTCTCCACTCTTATAAAGCAACATCTTTCTGGACAAAGAAGCTTCTGTTCACCAAAGTAAATCCATCAAGAATAAAGAAGTGGTAGGTCATGCCTACAAAATTTGTGTTGCTCTGTTATGCTGGAGTGATAATTTACATTACTGATATATAATCCTGATGTAGAACAGCTGCAGAGGCTGGAAACTGAACTTGAGCAACTCCTCAGCTGCCTTCTGGCAACAGGTGCACGGCCGAAAGACAATTTATTTTGATGACCAGAGACTGACGCTATTCTGCAGCTTTGACAATTAAAAAATCACCTTGATGCAAAAGACCAACTTGTCTAGAAGAACCAAAGAGATATGACAAGACAGCTGCTGAATGCCTTATGCATTTTTTATTGCAAACTACTGTTCAGTCCATATCCAGACCTTACACAACTGAAGATCTGGTTGCTCTTCAGCAGTATATGCTGTCATTTATCCAGGCTAGAAGGATGTCCTGCTTCGCTGGACATTAGAAATTTGCCACATAATTCCCTTTAGCCAAGAATATTGTAAATAAATATTTACCATTTAAAAGAATGCTATTTAAGAATTGAGGTTATCAATATTTGTTAGTGTAGTTATGTTTTCTATAATTAGGCACATGAGAACATTATGTTAAAAGTTTTAAAACTGGTCTTTAACCTGCTGCAATAGTTTTGCTTTGGAATTATATATCACTACTGACATAGCTCAAGTATTAGAAAATACTTTACTTTTTGCACCAGATTCACTATTGAAATCTTTCATAATTTTAAATTGGTGCATAATTTGAATTTCATAATGAAGCTGTATATTTTTCAGTATTTATTTGAACTAAGAAAAGATATTTTAATTACTAAGTTAAATACTTAAAAATATACATAATATACAAAAGTAAAATAAAATAAGAAAAATATAGTAAAAAAATACTATATGTATATATAGATATATAGTAAGTAAATTTGAAGATTTTTATAATTTTTGCTTAAAGGATATTTGCTACATAAACATCTTCTTTTAAAAGAATTTTTCAAAAGACCCTTGTACTTTCAAATGTTAGATCCTGTTAATCATCCCTGTGAGAGCCTTTCTAACCCAGTGAGTCTTCAGACTGCAAAAAACTATGTTTGTTAAAAATGAGGTGGACATTAGCATATCTCTCAGGAGCACTGCTTAACCTTAATAACTAAGCTGTTTGTTGAACCTGAGACCACACCATAGGGGTTTATCTGTACATTTGTTCCAATAAGATAAGATTCAACACCTGAGACCGTACAATTGGAAATTTGTTTTTTGAATTTCCCATTCTCAAGCAAGGGCAAACTCTCTTCTGCACAAACACAGACATAAAGCAGTTACCAGCAGACTCCCAGTATATAAAGTACCTTCCAAAGGAACACTTCTGCAACACCACGGTTCTCCCAACAGGAGAAATCCAAATAGCTATTGTAAAGGAATGTGTAAAAGCCCTTAGGAATCCCATCTCCATACAAAATAAAAAACACACAAAAACATATAGCAAGAGAACTGGAGCACCTGGAGTGGTGCTGACCTCAACTAAACCCAGCTAGTAGCCTCCCCTGCAGCAGAATTCAGCTAATCCAAATTTGGCTTTTACAGTACAATAGGATTAATTCCACTGAGTGCAAAGAGACAATAAATAAATATTTTATTCAACCTGTTGAATAAAACAAGGTCACGGGGAGTCCTCTGCCCTTAAGGACACGTGGCATAGGCTGACATACTGCATCTACTGGTTGGCATCTGGCTGCTGCTCTTTTGACATTACACTGATATTTGTAGGGGTGGGGTGTTTAATTTCAAACTGTATGATATAGCACTGATGTTCCATCATCTAGAACGCCATTTTTATAGCAAAGAATGAAACTAAGGACTGCCTAGTGGAAGGTGTCCTGGTCCATATCAGGTGGGCTGGAACTAGATGATCTCTAGGGTCCCTTCTAACCCAACTATCCCATGTTTCTGATTTGTTTTCCAAGTGAAAAGGAGGGCAGCATGAGGACAGGCAGCACACTACTGGTGCTGTGGCACTCATGAACTGTGTAGGCTACAGAAAGCCAGGACTGGTGTAATCCTTCTCATACCATGTATTGGGAACTTTCCCCCAGGAATTCTCCACAAACAACTCTGGGACACTGTCTTGCAAAGAAAGGACTAGGTGGTATAGGCACAAACCATGCCAGGAAGTGTTGTAAGGATGGGCAGCACTCCGGTTCTCACATCCACCCTAAGGCCATGCTTTATACAGTACAGACATAGTTACTAGTCAAAAGTAGATTCCTAAGTAAATCTGATGGGTAAATCAACGAAAAACAGAAGTAGGAAGAAATCAGAACTTTACTAAGAAGTAGATATGGGATGCTTGAACAAATAGAGTGAAATAAAAAGACACAGATAATTAGGAAAACATATGCAAAACCAATAAATCAACTCCCAACATTAATCACTCTCCAAATCAGTTTATGTCCTCTATGAGAGTCTCACATGTGCAATACATTATAAAGAGGGGTGCAACTAAGCCCTTTACTTAAAAATGACACAAAGTCTACATGTGCATCAGCATTTGTAATGTTTAGAAATGCAGACAACTGTTTGGATCAGACCTTGTTATTTTTTATACATACTTTGTCTGTCCTATCCGCAGTTGTTTTAACCATTGCTGACTGTTTTCTTAAAAGTACTCTATTGCCATCATAGGCCTGCACACAGCAGGTCTATGCAGTCCCCTTCACTTTCAAATCCCAATAAAAACTGTAAAATATCAAGACAAGAGCAGCTTAAAAACTTGCTGATTTGCTTGTTGTTTTTTGGGGTTTTTTTAACAGGAAATACTAATGCTTCTGCAGTCTCTATGCAGTTAATCTCTTCAAAAGCTCCTGTCAGAAAGAGAAGTGATGAGAGACGGACACAAACTGCTACAGAAAACTGCACAAAGGGACACCTAGCAGAATTCATGTGCTCACATGTGTATGCATATGTATACATATCTCTCTGCCAGTCTGTCTGTCAGCTATCCATCACCAGACTTGCTCAACTCTCCCCAGTCATGCCTTAAATTTTGTTTTTATTTATTTGTTTTATAGTGCTGATACCATACTGGGTAGATCAATTTCTAGAAGACTTTGTAGTGGCACTTCAGAAACCTTAAATGCTCTCTAGTAAATGTTAACAACCCCGTTTTATGACATTCTCATGCTTGAAGTCTTGATTGTTATTTTCAAAACAATGCATAGTTAAATTCAATTCAAGTTTGAAATGACAAAGGAGAAATGGATCCAGAAATATCCCAAATGCCACTCTGTATTGATGAAGCAGCAAAGGGGTCAAAAGCCATCTGATGAGCACAGTCAAAGGCAGGGTATGTGATACCAGCTCCATAAAAGTCACATTCTGAACATGCTGTCTTGATAAGTACAACTTTCACCTTTCAAAAATTTATTTAGCTGATAAATAGATCACCTTCAAAGCTGATCTAAGGAAAAAAAATAAATCTTTTCTGTAACTGAGGATTACTTGTCCCATCACATATATCATACATTGTTCACAGCTCTCAAGACAGCTACTATTTGGGAGTAATATTTGCAGGTATAAAAATTAAAGAAAGTCAAGCGACCCTCCCAAATTCATAAGGTAGTAGAATATTTTCTGTAGGATTGCCTAATTGAACATGAAGCATTTGGCAAGCATCAGGATGGGAAAGGGAAATGGAACAAGTTTTGTCAAGGAGAAGAAAAACTCTTCTTAAATAATGAAAGGGCCTCCCATGGCACAACATGGTTTGGAACCGAGTTTGGTGCTACCCTGTTGAAAGTCTCATCTGAGAGTTTTACACTTTTTGGAAAGTTAGTTCCTTTTCATGCATGGTGTCAGTCCCTAAAAAAAGCAAAATAAATTTAATTAATTTATGTGGCATGGACAGCAGTCCCTGGTTTAGGCATGTGATGGTTAACGTACCCTAACTGAGAAAAAACTTCATGTGTACTTGAGTGTACACAGAGGGGTACAAGCTTCCCTAAAACAGAGAGGAATTTACTGACATGCTTTCACTTAAGTTACTTCTAATTGAACTTCAGGTCAGCTTTACCTTAAGCACCTTTGCATATGTTTTCTTCAGTGGAAATATCTTTCTAAATCAAGATATTTATAAACACTCTGTTTCAAGCTCATATGGTAAATGATGATCTTAATTTAAACTTCTGACTTCTGCAAATATGTCCTTTCCACAAAGTCATTCCAGGTAGTTAATAAACATATTCAATGAGTTAAGCTGTGTGTAAAAGAAGAGTTTATGGCTTTCCCATCTATTCCATTAATCCCCAATTATTCAGTTTTTCAAGTCTAAGCAAGAGAAACATTTATGTCTCTGGGAAATAACGATTTCTGTCCTTTCAAGTACACTCAGCATATCCAGGAAGTTTCAAAACTGTATTAAAAAACCTATGATTAAGAATGAGTAATTTCCCTGGATTACATGTTCATTACAGACTGTTCAGAAACTCTTACACCTTAAGCCTAGCAGCAAACTGCTGCATGCTTTTGAATATATTTTCAGAGACAAAAATACCTCATCCTCAGCTATTAGAATATTAACAGCATAAGATTAACATTTTTAATATAAATTTTAATAACTAGGCTTTTTTTCTTACAGGTAAAGAACTACTATTTTTAGTAAAACAGTTCCCAAACCCACCAATATCTACAGCATAAAGAAAAATAAATGTGTAATGAATATAGAAGGAACTTTAATTGTATTGTAGTGTGCATACAGAAGACTGACCTAGCAAATACAAAAAAAACTAAAAACAAGGAAGATTGTTACATGGAATATCTAAAAGACTCTTTAGAGTTACAACTCAGAGTTGTATTTTTAGAGATAACAAAGAAGGCACACAAAAGCTCCTTTCTGGTAAAAATTTCCAATGTATCTACAGCTGGTCTATAGCCTTGCAGTCCATTCTTGCACACAAAAATGATTTCTTCAAGTGTTTCCCCTGGCAGTGAAAATCCAGGCTGAGGACCTGCGAGACCCAGCTGCAAGGTGCCCTGGCAGGGGGCTCTGTGCTCGGGCAAGGTGTGTGTCAGGGAGGAGAAAAGGGGCAAAAACCACCTCTGAAAGCAAAGATGAGGCTGTACAGTCCTGAGGCTACCAGGGCAAACTGAATCCCAGGCTTTGATGGATTCCCTTCAGGCTCCAAGGTGTTTAATAGAAAAGTGAATCTATGCTTCCATATAAATAATAAACGATGGAGAGCATATTTCCTCATGAGTACATTGTCATACATAGTCCACAGCAATTCACAGTGATGACAACAGGAAGAGTGAGCCCATCATGGCAAAAGCTTTCATGTTTATATGTAAAAGAAACAGGAGCAAATAACTTACAATACAACCAGATGAAGGTAATTATAACTATAAATATTTTGGGGTTTATAGTCAGAATAAACCTAATTTTAAAATAACTCCTAACTCAAATTTTTCAAAATGAGTTTATTTTTTCCTGTACTAATTACATAGAGACCAGAAAAATTTTCCTAGAACAGAAATAAGAACCAATTCACCTCAGGCATGACTAAAGTAGACAGCAAAATGCAAAGCTGGGGACTCAGCTATTTACTTTTCTTTATTATTCTGATTATTTTTAAAGCCCCTGTGAAAACATAAAGCAAAATCAATTAGTATAAACTGAGATGCAGATTTATGCAAATGCCTCTTTTATTCTTTTATATATTTATAATACACTGTGCTCTTGTACATACTTAAAGTTTTCTCTTACGATTTAAAACTCCAAGGACTATTCAAAAAACCAGTAACCATGATTTGGATTTGGTTTTTTGGCTTTTTGAAAGAAGGATGGAAAATATTGCAACATTCCATATCTACTGATGGTGGACCCAAGCATTTTTCCTTTGTGAAAATGGGAAGAAAGAAAGAAAGAGAAGGGGAAAATAATATGTAAATACACAGACATAAAAACTGCAACTATGAAGCAGGAAATTTTATCAGTTTCCCACTCATATAAAATATTTTCAGGTCACATGCAATTTCAGTGAATAAAGGTGATTTACTGCTAAAGCATTCTCATTTAAAATGAACAACTGATTGAATAAATTTAACTTATCTTTCACTTTTCATTTATCTGCAAATAAAGTTCACCATTTTAAGCTGACATAAGTATATGTGTAGACATTATGGAAAAAAAAATATCTTTGACTATTAGATTATGACCTTTACTCTGTGGTATGCAACAAAAGTGTGCTGTTCTTTCTACTTAGGTGATGATGAGCACCAAGACATTGCTACAGTTCCCAGGCTGGTAAACAAAAGAGACAAGGAATTTGGGTGAATCACTGCAGGTGTGAAGATTTCTGCAAGCATATACACACATTTTTTGCAGTTCTAAACTCAATTGCCCTGGGACAACTTGAAAGAAAATGTACCTATATAGTTTCTAGGTTGAGAGAATCTTTATTTTTTTTCTTCAAACAAATCTTACTATTTTTTTTAAGCTTGCAACTTCTAAAGTATAGGACAGATCATTGTGTCTTATCCACAGTTTCTGAAAATTCCTGAATTCCTGTATTCTACCTGTCTTTATCACTTCTTCCCTTCCCTTTACAGAGTTTTAATCCTTCTATTTGTATGTTTCAAGGGAGCAGCTTTTTTAAAAAAAATTTTAATTTTAATACCTTTATCAGCTCTAGCCCAATCCATTATTCTCCCTGATTTCTTCAGCAGAAGTTATTAGGTCTTTTGGTCTCCTCTTTTTCATGAATCTAAGCAATTAAGTTTGAGCCAGTTAAACACCTCACATGTTCTTTAAGTAGATTCCCTAGCATTTCTCAGCAGTGAGCTTATCTGAAACCATGATCCCATTTCCTTAATCTTTCTAGCTTTCTTTGAGGTCCTACCCATTTTTTTTCTTTTTTTTACACGGCCTGAATAATTCTGTATCACCTTCAAGTATGGAAATCTTTCTTCTAAATTAATAGTGAGACATCACTGAGGTTATTTCTGAATCTTATGCTTGACATCCTACTGCTAACAGCCACTTATGAAGGATCTCATTGGAGTCTCTTTCAAAGTGAAAATGGATTATGCCATCAAGTTTCTCCTCATCTACCACTTTAATCTATTAAATATTTATAAACAAGCAATGTGAGAATATTTGGTTTTGTTTTTCTCTAGCACTACTCTGCAGTATAATGCTTATACTTTTCATAATTTTACTCTCCATTAACATTTCAACTATTTAAATAGTGCTTAATTAAGATTCACTAATCTGTTATGAGAAAAAAATCACAAATTTCATATATCATATTTTATGAAAGAAGTATTTTTTACTATAGAAAACATCTACATACATGTAAAAGAGAAAAATATTAAATATACTTAGTTGGTCAGATCAGGAAGTTGTTAATTTTGTGAACTCATGCTTTGTCAAGTGAAATTTAAAGATAAATAAGTAAGTCAAAGCACTAAGCCGTGCATAAGTACATATGCAATAACACAAAATTATGAAGCATAAGAGGGACACCTGAAAATTATATCACCTCAACAATCAAAACAAGGCAGCCACTGTCCTAGAAATGTTCTAAGGAAGGTCTTTGCAGCCTTCCCCTCATTGTTTGCCTTCTAATCAAGATCTTTTCTATACAGTGTTTTTTAATTGCTAGTACAGAATTTTAAAGCAGTTTTATGGTAATCAGTGGTGATATATAGCGCTGTTGCTTAGCACTGTGTTTAAGGAGCAATATTAATAGTGTGCTAAGATTAACTGGCTAATGTTAGCCCTAAGTAGTTAAAAAGAAGTACATATTTTTACATGAATTTTGAAGCTTTTGCCAAAAACCTGCCATTCTTGATCCAGCGATGAGATCAGTGTCCTTACTTCCAGAGAGATGATTTTTTTTCTGCAGGCCTCTAAGGGTTGATTCTGATCCAGGTTCCACAGATAAAACAAGTGTATCATCATAAGTTAATGAATCTGTTGAAACTTTCATTGTTACCTTTGATAACCAAATGAACACTACTAACAGCAAAATCACAGGTGGAAGGGAATACATCTAAAAGTTCTCTAAAAATGTAAGTCACGTTTACATTATTACAACGTTTTTAGATGTCCACAAAACTGACATTTCAGTCTCACTGCAAGAAAAATAACCATTCAGTTCCCCATGCCTATATTTCTAGAATTTTAATACCAAGCTTTGCCTTTCTTTCTATAAGCATATACATATATATATATATATAGATATATGTACACATTTGGGTCATGTGATTTCTGTGATGTGCTCCAGGGAGTGACCTAACCAAATGAGTCCTAAATGATTCAAGCCCATCCTGCTCCTTCTGAATTAGTCTGCATGCATCTTCAGGCTATATATAATTTGGCTGTAATAGGTATTTCACAAGCCTTTTCAAGATACTCAGCACACCATGAATAGCATTTCTCTTGCTGTGTGACACCAGCTGTCATAAAGGACTTAGCTGAGGTCAATTTAATTTTAGGGTATGAAGTATTGTAGCAGTATTTTTACAATTCTTTAAAAATTAATATTTCTATATGGAATGGACATGCTAAATGGCTTCCTTGGTACCTGTCAAGATTTTGATTTGATGTCTGAAGGCAGAAAGTAACTTCTGTATACCAAAAAGCATGGCAACTCTCCTAGCCTGCTGGAGCTATCCTTGGGCCAGCCTGCAGAGAGACCTTGCTGATGCCTGTCTGCTGACAGACACAGTTGGTCCACTCCAAAAAGGATTCCAGGAGTGATTCTGCATGCATGAAGAGTGAACAACCAGGAAGAATGGGTTTCTGGATTAAAAAATTGAATGATTCAAACTGACAGTGTAGGTGCAGCTTCTGTGACAGCAGCATAAATCTATAGCACTGGTATAATTGATTCCTCTCATCACACATCCCTCCTGCCTGATCCTGAGGGAAGGCTAAAATGTGTGACTCCAATCATAATTATAATCCTATAAAGTCATCCTCAAGACTTCATTACTATATGCAATAAAATATGTATTTGTCTATAATTTTCTCACTGTTTGGAACAACTACAAGACCTTCTCCTATGCAATTTACACAATATCTAAAAATTTGCTACTCTTTTAAAAATACGGTGCTATAAATAAAGTTATAACAATATTTTATATTTATTAATCTTATACTTGAGAGTTAGTATTTAATTTATAGCAAAGTTTTATTCATTCAGTTATGGTTATTGAAAGCATATCAATGTCCACATCTGTCAGCATTTTACATCCTTTTAAATGCTTCTGTCTCAGAAGCAGGATAATGGCAAATTGTACCTGTGGGGTAACCATTAAAAGGAAAAAGAACTTCAGTCCTCTGCTGTAGAAATACCTGTCAACAATTCTGAAGAGATGAGAAGTTCATATTAAGTAAAAGACAGGCAATTAAAATGAAATATTTTCCACATTTTTTATATTTTGAAGTGTTTTCACTGCTTGTATGTAAACTATTGATAATGCAGAATGAAATGTGTCTAAGAAACAAAACATATGATTAGTTGTCCTGACAGCCTCTTTAGCTTAAAAACAGACGCAGATTAGAGAGAGGTATTTACATTTCTCATTTTCTCTTGGTGTCCAGCATTTTTACAGACATCTTGGAGCATGTACACATTTTTGCACATCAAAATAAAGGTGGAATTTAAATATCACCAGGAAAAAAAGTTTACTCAAGTAAAGAAGTGAAAATGTATCTTTCTAAAACTATTGACTCAAAAAGAAAATCAATATTATTAACTGTATTTAAGTGAATAAAAAGGTATCAAAAGAAATCAAAAGAAAATGGAGCATACAAAATTAGTCTTGAAGTCACTGAAGCACACATAGACTATCAATGTATGCGAAAGTTAAGTGCTCTAAAATTTGGAAAGTGCAGTTCATGAAAATCTGTGACTAAAAGAATATAGTTATTTAAGAAAAAATTTAAAACAACTAACACAATAAAAAAAATATAAATTGTATTGCATTGATCCAACTGACATAGCTTGCTTTGTTTCTGTAGGCATCTCATGGACCAGAAATGAGGAACTTTTCAAGACTTAAGAAGAAATGCTAAATGAACAATCAAAATGAAATCCTGCCAAAGAAGACAGACCGAAATACTTATTTTTTATGCAGTTAAAACCTGAAGAATATCCTTTCTAAAACCCCATGTCTGGAATTAATATGACAAGCCTATAATTCAGAACAATTTATAAAAAAGTTTTAAAGGAATTTTAAAATGTCTTCCTGTAATTAAACCAACTTTCTGCCAAGTTGGCAACAGAAACTGTTGGCCTTTTTCATGTTAATTTGGGAAATATAAATCATCTAAGTAGGAAATGGCACTATTTAGTACAGCAACTGTATCCTGAATGTTGTTCCAGTGTGGAGAAGTTGGAATGGTTCCTTTTTGTTTCAAAAGGGCACAAACATGGATCTTTACTCAGGGGTCTTGAACTCAGCCTATGTCTTTACACTAGTGTCTTCAGTGGCCCTACTGATTTTACCTTAGGGCATAACATATGCCCCACATACATGCAACAATAATTTAAAACAAAAGCAAAAACTCAAATGGGTCTCTAGGTGGTTACATAAAAACTAGTGGATCCTGGAAGATGCTTAACTGTTTTGGAGAAATTAAAAAGAATACATTTCTGGTGTCACCAGGAAATTGAAATCAGATCATTTGTCCTACTCTGTGCAGCAGCAGCAGTGGGTTGCTAAGTACAAACACAGCAGGCAATGCTGTCATACTGACAGAGCCCCTGGACAGCCTGTGAGCATAACTTTTAATCAATCCCAGATTTCACAGAAAAGACACAAGAGCTACTTTGCAAATGTAGTGTCTCTCACTGGATGTGAAGAAAGCAAGGAAGAGTGTTATTCAGCAAGCCCCGTAGGTTCCATCACACAGGAGCTCACTCAAACAAGGACACAGACACCCCTAAAAATTCTGTGGTATTATCTGTTTATTATTTTTATTTTGTGATTAACCTGGCAATTCAGGGATTCATCTTCCACTGTCTTCAGGTTTTCTGAAGCAAAAACTGAGCAGCTTTCAGTCCTAAGCTATGCCAAACCCAGAATGTAGAGAAAGTCTGAATGGTTACTGGCAAAGCCACTGACTGGTGCTAGATGGTCACACCAGTGGCGGTGGTCAATAAATCCATTTCTCTTTCTAACTTCAGAGCACTCAATATACTTCCAAAGAACACCTTCAAAGCAAAGGCAGATATTGATATAACCAGTTTTACATTGTTCCTTTTTTTTTTTTTAATTTTCTCTGCCTTTCCCCCCACAGATTTACTTATCTCTACAGCCAACTTCTTGGCTCCTAAACATAAACATGTTGAGGAGAGCTTGGTCTTACCTGAGCTGTAGCAATTTGTGAATGTCACAGGTATTAAAAATTCAGAGTAGTAAAAAAATGATTGTTTTTGGCAACATGTTCCAGTTGGGTTTCTAACATAAAGTCACTGAAAAATGTAAGTTGAGAATTGATGGTCAACTTGCTAGTTCTAAACTTTTTAAGCAGCAAACTAGTTAGTTGTGCTTCTCTCTTATATATTACAAGTACACATATGACCTTGAATTATTATTATTATTATATTAGTATGTTAAATACTTAACATGACTATTTTAAGAGGGAAATACTGTATTGTGACAATTTGACATATGACACATTTAGTTTTCGGACTTTCTTCATTTTAATTTTGATAAAATAATGTATGGCTCATGCAAGAATCTGAAATCTATACCTAATGGGCTTCAGGAAAAATTGTGGTGTCTTCCTAAATCTGTTTCAGCAGCTGTCTACACAGCAGGAGGAACAAGCTTCCACATTCCAGTAACTGCTAATTACCACTGATGCACAGCCCTATCCTATGGCACTGCCACCTCATATCAAAGCAATGCAGGAATGGCTCTGGACAGGACTCAAATGGGTATTATCTCTGCCTTTAGGGGATGATTGTGGGACCCCTGAGTCTTAACTGAGGACATTACTTTTGCTGAAATTCAGGAGTTTTACCTAGTATGGGTAACAAAGTTTGTCTTCAGATTTCCACTTGATATTCTATGGATGTGTCACCTGACTCCCACATGACTTTACAGCTCTTTCTAACATAAAGGTATTTTTTCACTCCAATAAACATTCTACCAGGGTTTCATGTTTAATACTTTGCATTTAATATGTTTACTAGCAGCCACGTTCTTTGGTAGAAAGCCTTTGTTTGCGATCCAGAATGACACCATCAGCATGTGAAAGTCCATCCTGCACTGTTTTAACAGATCCAACATGGAGCAGTCAAAAGTTATTTAGCAATTGACATTGACATAACTTTGCCACAAGCAACTGAAGCAATTACAAGACCTGGGATGGGTGCAGCTGAAACACCTTGATAAGAAAGCAATGAAAAATGACACATCACAAAACCAGAATGGTTTCATCAGCGCAACACTAAATCAACATGTATGTTTCTGGCACTCCCCATTCTTTTGATAATGGAATAATCAAAAGGAGAGGAGGACTGATATGCCCAATTTTTTCTGACAGACTGGAAATGAACTAAAATAAAGCATTCCTGAGCACTGTCATTTGACTGTATTTTAGCGATGACAGTTTCAATTCAGTGCTCTATAAAACACTTCATATTTTAGTCTGGCTTGCCTGTGGCTGGTATAAGAAGATAATCTGTTTGTTGAATTTTTCCTTTATTCTCTAAAAAAAAAAATCAGTATTTACCATGACCACCAAAATCAGGCAGGGTATCACAACAACAACAGAAGAATAAATGAAATTTGGAAATCAGTTTACCTGATGTTCTGTCCCTTGTGCAGACAGTATACCTGAAGAGTGGCAAGAGTTAATGAGAGAAACTCGTTAATAACAACACTCTGGCCACTTGGGCAGAAAAGGCATCTCTATACCACAGAATGAGCCATTCCTCCCTTCCTATTAAAAGAATGAGATCTATCCACAAGAAAGCATTTCTTTCTGGGCCATTTCAGTTTACAGAATAATTTGGTATTTGTTAATTTCTCTTTCCAAAGTTAACCACAAGTATCATTAGAAGAGTAAGATGATTTCTCAGAAGATATTTAGCACTTTTAATACTTCACTGTATTTTTCTCGTTTCACTTAAAGTATCAGTGAAGTCCCTTTGATAGCATATCCAGATGAAATGTCTTCTCATCCTTCAAATGTTACTACATATGACAATTACAGGAGCTTTTGTGAAGCAGTAAGGTGTTTTATTTTAACACAAAAGGCAAGCCTTACTTTTAATATTGCCATCTACTACTAGGCAAAGAGATCTTCCTATTTATGCATTTCTATTACTGCAACATTATGCAGTGAAATATCAGCTATAATAAATAATGAAAACTCTATATTAGAGGTTTCTAAAGGTATGAGTAGCAGAAGGAATGCACAACAGCACTTGAAAAGTCATACTTTCAAGCTGCAAGGAGAGAGCCTGAAAAATGGTGGCAAAACTAAATAAGTCTATAGAATCTATTTACTGAAGATAAGCATTTAAAGAGAGAGTGTGAGAGAGGGGCTAAGTGCATTAAATGGTTTCAGTAAAAAAAATGAAAATTTGGTTCAGTGTGTAAATTATGTTACAAGTCTTCAGGAAAGAATCCAGCAAAATATTCTGACACTATAAATTTCTTTATTACAACATTTTAACAGTTGATTGTTTTTTTTTTTTAACCAAAAAACGTTTTTAACGTTTTTTAGATACTTCAGTAGGAAAGTGCATTGGAAGCACTGCACATATTTTGATTGTTATCTATAATAAGGTATTTTCCCTCTTATTGAATTTTGTTGCTATTAAAATAAGAAAATAAGAAAACCTTCATCCTTCTCATAAGGAAAGTAATACTTCAAATTCAAGAATGTAAGGCATGGAAAGGGCTATTATGAAGCTTGATAAAACTTCTTAAAGGCTAATACCTGCCTTATCTGTCTCACAACTACTCAACTTAATGAAAACACTGATTGCAATAGGAAACTTTAGCACCACTGCCAGCTCTGTCTACAACAAATTCAGCCAGAAACCATATAATTTCTAGTACTGACTTTATTTATTTTAACTCTTTTTATATTTACCTCTGTATACCAAGCAGCTATTGATTTCTGCTGAAGATTCACTCAACTGACATGCCCCCTGCTTGGGTACTAAGCAATATAAATTTTAGATCTAAAGACTGGATAAGACACAGTCTCCATCATTGTTTATTACATTACCAGTTACAGCCAAAGACTTTTATCCTTTTAAAAATGCTCTTACCTCATTGCACCAAACTGGTGTATAGTATTTAGGAGAAAGAATGTTAAAAGGGGGTGTTGAGAAAATACTTAGCATCAGAGAGTAAAACCACTTTAGATATCATTTATTCCCAAGTCTTCTTTTATCATCATTATCATTGTTGTCTTTAGCAACAATACTAATACTAATAATAATTTTATTTTAATAATAATAGTAATAAATCATAGTTTTACATCAACACCCTGAGATTTACACTCACCAGGAAGACAGCTTGTTTGTATTTTCAGTGTTAATTTATCCAGGATTACAAGCAAGGTCTAAAACGGACATCTATGCTTTTTAAAAAATAATTTTTTAAAAAATAATAAAAATCTCGTGACAGACAGTGATATAAAATGTTGAGATATTTGCACAAAACCACTACTGGACTGTATATGGAACAGCAATGTTTTACTTTATAGAAAAAGATACCAGGAAATTATGTTAACTACACTCAGGAGAAGAGAAAGAGAAGAGAAAAGAAAAAAGAAAAGAAAAAAGAAAAGAAAAATGAAAAGAAAAAAGAAAAATGAAAAGAAGAAAAGCAGCTCACAGTGAGATGTGGGTAGAAAACTTTCAAAGAGCATAGTACCAGAAAAAGTAAGAATAAAGCTTCCATCCTATGATGGAGGAACACAAGAAACTCACTGATATAAACCATTGCCTTAAGGGGTAGTCCATGCCCCATTCTGGATAATTTATAACCCTAAACTCTGTAAGTCTCATCACGTTGCTCTTGGCATAATTTTCAAGGTTTCCCAACTCAGGTTTGGAGAGGAAGGTGATAATACATATGAAAATTAGTGTGGAGCTGACTCCTACTCATTTGAATGGCCTTAAGGCACCTAAATTACGCCTTGGGCATGATATTTCCAGTGAATAGGGACATGTATGCTACCCACTTAAAACCAGTAACCTAAACTCACCTCATATTCTGCAGATGAATAGATTGATCTAAAAGGAAATTCATTTATTTTAAAATAAAAGTACAAATAGGGAAAGGCTTTTAGACATACCTGCCTTAAACTTAGATTCTTTACGTGAATACCTCCCATAAATTTGGAATAATACCTCCAAATAAGATAACCCTGCATACTGGAAATAAATATACTCATAAACACTATTAGGTGATCTGGAAAGAGTCTTCCTCAGTTTCTTCTGATTAAAGCATGCTGCTCTTCATAAAGATGATCCCATCCCTGAATCAAATACTTCAACAGAGGGAACGTACGTGTGAGAAAAAAAAATGGAAATAAAAGGTAATGGCCCAGTCCTAGGTTACTTTAGTATTGCCAGAAATCTTTGTTAACAGAGTCATCCTATAGTCCAGATGAATAGAAAAATCACACAGTCCTTTACCACATTTTTACAACAATTCCTCTAATTTTCCTACCTTTTATAGCTTTTTTGTATTATTCTTAATATTATTATGATTACAGGCACTCAGATTCACTCAAGCTGACCCACCTCAATTGTTTGAAAGCAATACCTCATTGACACAATATGGTACAGATATTTTGCTTTGAAAACTTCTTAATTCAATTTGAAGAAAACTTAACATACATTTTAAGAAAATGTTAAAATTATTTATCATTTTTATAAGCACTTTGGCAAACACACAGCAGGCATGTAATTGTTACAGAGTTAATTAGCTATTTTAAAGCCTACACTGATTATTCATTATTATATCTTTTCCAGGGAAACTCAGATCCTTATAATATGTGCTAAGAGAGACTCTATTTTGGTGATTTAGGATGGAATTTCTGACCTAAGATACGTGCAATGTAATTTATATCTGTGCTAGTCACTGTAGGATTCTTGTATGGTTTATGGGGAGAAACAGGCAGTGTAATCCTACAGTCAGATTTAGAAGACTATTTTAGGATGCAGTGAATCACACTCAAGAAGTTCTGTTGTTCTCCACAGATTATAAGAGGAAGTAAGCATGATTAACTCAGATGCAGGCATCTATGCATTAGATATCTCTGTTCAGCTACATGAATTCACCCACAAGTGGTGCACATACATACACATTTTCACATCTGGGTGTTATTCCAGAGCTGCATAAATCAGCCAAAAATATTTCATCTCTTAATTAATGAACACAGGAACTCTGTTTATTTTTCTTAAAGCTGTATTTAATCATGCATTGATATTCTAATCTATGACAAACATTTGTGAGCACTCAATTCATCCCATTTCCTTTAGCATATCTGTAATTTTTAATGGAGCATGGTACAGAGGCATGCAAAACATCCTTAAAGGAGACAGATAAGATTAAGCTGGTGAAGAGCTAGGTAAAAAAATAAAAAATAAGAAATAAAAAAATAAAAATTCTGAACACCTGAAGTCCCAAAAACACTCTATATCCATTAGCATGGTCCTAGTTAAATTTTCTGTCTAGAAGGAGTTTTGATGAGTTTGGATTCAGTTCTGTACCAGTACAACTGTATTTCTTTCAGCCATGGAACAAGTCAGTTCTACACTGAAGTTCCCTGCTCCATAATTAATTGTATGGCAGAAGAAAGCTTACTGACAAGCACAGCAAAACAGCCCACTGCACCAAGGGACAAATATTTCAGATGAAATGTTTCCGTCTGTGTTCATCAAATTTTCTTAAACTAAAGGCTAAATCACCCCTAAACTAAAGGCTAGCACATTCTAGACCTCTACTTTTATTTCTCTATTTCATCTTGGTAAACACAGAATGCACCTTCAACTGTAAGTTCTTCAGCTGGAAAATTCATATAGCTGTGAGTCAAGACCTGTCTGAAGAAAGTTCACACAAAGGGAGAGAAATTTATGAAGCCATCAATTGGTATAACCTTAGTACAGCTCTAGAAAGCTTAGCTGTGGCTTGGTGGAGGATACAGGGTCAGATAGGATGATGCTAAAGAAGAAGGAAGAGGAATTGTATGAGTAGCAGGAAAGGAAGTATCTACTCTGATCTGTTCTTCACTTCATTATGCAGGTTGGTATGCACTCTGCATTTATATGGGTACAGGATGCATAAGCCAGACATCACTCTGCTAAGTCCAACTTATCCCTTATTGTGATGCCATTTTCCTTTTGGAAAGGGTATTTCTGCCATTCTGTGTGTCTCTGTTCCCATGGACTTCATGGGATTTAGCAGTTTTGTATCTAGGAATTATTGCCTGCTTTTTATCTGCCTGTTGCTGTTTCGTGTGTCAGGAAACAATTATTTTTTCACTTGTATCTACTTGTACTCATTCCATACCGGTGTAAAGGGATTGGCTGAGCCTTAGGGGAGGCAACTCCTTTTAAATTGTCCACCTCTTTAAATTGTCTTAAACTAACACAGACACATATTTACGGTCATCTTTATCACAACTCAAAAGCATGGGAGGAAAGAAACTATGAGATTTCCCTCAGTAAACTAAAAACCCAACTTTGTAAACAGTTAAAAAATTAGAGATGTTGCTATAATGAGAACTTTTAAAAGGAATAGCTTTGGTTCAAATTGCTGATACAGACATATGGTATTTGATTTTATAGAGAGTAATTTCATGATTTTCAGTAGATCTGTATCTAACTTGCATCTGTTCTACTGTATTTTGACAAGACCTCAGAAGTTTTCTCTATATTATACAAGTCCAAATTTAATTTGAATAGAGAAATCCATATAAGCGGATTTAGAGAGGTCTGTGCTCTTCAAACCTAACGTTAAGTCTATACATCTGAGCAATTAGGAAGACTATTTTCTCAGAATAAATAACATAAAACAATTTTGTCAAGTAGAAATGAATTGAAATTCATAAACCCATGCTTTTATATTTTATTAAACAGATTTTTCTTTTATGTTATCACAGTAAAAAAAAAACCAACAAAAAAAACCACCAACCCAAACCCCAAATCTTCTTTGTACTGTAGTATTTAGCCTGAAAATGCTCACAGAAGGATTGTATAATTTAAACCTGAATGAACTTTATTATAAGACTGTTGAAAGTCTGAAATTACTTCTAATATATTTTCTTGTGTCTTGAAAACTTTATTAAATATATTTTTAGACATTTCATGATTTAGTCTCTTTTCCTATACTTCTGGCATACACAGTGTCTTGACAGTCCCTTTACCCACAGTGACTTTGTACATCATCTCAAGTTAAAAGGAAACCCAGGAGTATCTCAGGAGACCCTATTTTGGAAAAATGGATTGAGTGTTAAAATTGCATCTTTTATATATTAAAGAAAAATCTTTATCTGCAGAAAGGCCAGAGAAAACCTCTCTGTTTTTACCTCTGACAACTCTTAGCTCTGAAAAGTGATTTGTCCCGTTCTCCCTCTCTGTGATCACTGTGTTTGTATTCTCAGTAGCTGATGTCTTACGATTGGTGGTCCAATTTTGAATTCCCTTTGACTTCTTTTTCTGATTGAAATTTTACAGAGTACATCATGATTGAAATATTTCTTTATCTGCATTAGCGTTTCAAATGAAAGCCATGCAGATGAAAGCAGATATAAAGTAAAAGTGATTTGCATAAGTTGTTTTTTGTTTTTTTATTTTTTTTTTTTAAAGAAATTTGATGGTGAAGAAGAAAATTCCATTGTGCAAAAACCCCATTTGGTAGGAAGTCAATTCTTTCAAGAATCATAATGTTTTCTATAATTTGGGCTGTAAAACAACTTACTAGATCAGTGAAATGTTATTTTCTTTTAGAAGCAGAGAAAAAAAATTAAAAGGAATAGATTATACCTCCTGAAATTTTGTCCAGAATGTAGATCCCTGTGTAGTTTTGTCATGTACGTTACCCATTTTTTGCAACAGTCTTTGGAAGCATTTCTAGGGATCCTTTCTCCCACATTCAAGTTGATGAGTCACTCTCTTCATTATAAAGGCAGGCTTCCAATGCCATTTGAGAAACCCTGCCATATCCAGAATAGTCACATAAGAGTATGGTTCAAGATCTATAAAGATCTATAAAAACACCCTGGAGAAGTATCTGGTGTGAGAGCAGGTATCAAAGAACAGATCATGTGGCATTTGATCTTGGTTATAACATAATTTAGATTTGACTTAATTCCAAAGAGTGCAGTCACTTTTAGACACCTCCATTTATCCAAGGTAGTGACGCATTACAAGACTGCAGAAGCTGTCACTTAGGTCTTTAGGAGCAGGCTGCATTGTCACAGAGGTGCACACATAGACAACTTCTACTAGAGCATCAGAGCTCTATCAGTACGTTTAGCCTCTAAAAACAGGGGAGTTGCTTGCATTATGTATATATCATGACATAACTCTCAGAATATATAACAAAGCTGACTGCTGTTTTCCTTTTTATCAAGATAGATTTTGAGTAATCTTGGAATAAAAAACACAAATCCCAAAATTTTGACATGTACAACATGCTATTATATGTATTCTGAAGTAAGATGAAGTCTTATATTTGAAATTTATTTTTATGTTTGGTTTCAATGAAAGTCAGGACTTTATCTTGTAGACATAGAAATTAATTTCCAAGGCATGGAACTTCTGCTGGGTTTATGAGCAATCTGGTATTGGGATATCAATCTTCTGATACCTCATAAGTGATTCACTCATAAGTGACATGTAGCATTCATGTTAAACGGCATATTCTTCATATACATTTAAATTCAGTCTCATGAAAACAGGGTGGGCTATGATTTCATGTGAACAACAAATGATAGCATTCAAGAATAACGATGAAGTTGATATCCACAAAATAGGATTTGATTTGTATTATCAAAGCACATAATGACAACATTTACACGCCTATAATTTTTCTATCTACAGTGTAACTGGATATAGCTGGAAAGGTCAAATATGTAGTCATTTTCTGTTCGTAACAAGAATAATGTAGTAGCTGCAAGGTCCCATCAAACTAAATGCCCATGACATTTTCATTTAAGTCCTGACAGTATAAAGACAAACACTGATTAAATTAAAAGCCTACTGTTATTTAGAGCACATGCTTTTAATCTGAATAAAGAGGTCATACAGACTGTCCCAAAAAATACTTAGTGATATATTAATCATATATACATCATCATCTCCTTATCATAGCCAACATCTGTCTCTTGTATTTCCCCCTCCATAATCTGAAAATCAGCACACCTGTATCTCCCTTTGAAAAAAGGCACCACCTCTCACAAATCACCAAGAGTTGCAGCTGCAGCATGCTCCTTGTATATTAAGTGTGCAATTTCAAATAATTCAGAAAGGACACAGCTCTTTAGGGATGGTATTATGTAACCAGATTAAGGGACCTTGCATTGTACTTTGTAATCAAAATAAATCCTACGGTGCCTATTTTAAGTAGTTACTTGCTTTTTAGGAGAATTTACTATAAAATCACAGATTATTGAAAATCTATTATCATAAAATAGAATCCAATTTTCACTGTTTTCAGAGAAGTTCAAAACTCAAGCTAATCCTGATTTTCATAAGGCAGCTACTTTTCCCATAGCTGTAAAATATTTTGTGTTTAAACTTATCTCTGTGATCTAATTATAACTCCTTCTGTATAATCTTGGTACCCTATGACTTTCATGAGTTATGGCAGAGCCCCATAGACTCTCCTTTATGGACTGATGGAAGAGTCTGTCACTACAATAGATCATGCAATTCCTTAACATTCTGTGTTGTTTTTCATAGAGAAAAAGTCTAAGCTGCTGCGTGACACTGTCTCGTATTCAGCTGCCTTAATTAGCAAAAACATCCCAAAGGAATGAAATTATACCCAAAAGGGAGTATCTTATTTCAGACAAAAATATTCAAGTGGCTGAAATATCCAAATAAGAAATGCTTTTTGTAATACTATTTAAAGTTCTTCCCATTTTAAAATCTTTTCACAAACAAATCTTTAAACTTAGACTGTGCTCACTTCCTACATTGGCTGAAAGCAAAACAGCAATAAATATTTGAAGACTTTAATAATTTCCAAACCCCTTACAGTATCAATTAGCATATTAATGCACTGGTTCATTGGTCTTATTCAAGAAGTTAAACTTCTAAATGACTAAATCAAAAGCTTCTGTTATATGACTATGGGAAGACTGGTATGAATTGCAAAAGACCAGAGCAGAAAAATGCAAACCCTGCATTTGATTAATTGTTCAGTCAAATTATTTCAAAGGTCTCTTGTCTTTCTGTAATTAGTCTAGCAGTTAAAAAATGATCTATATACTGAAAATTATATTTGACTTCATAATTATGTTTTAATCTGCTAATATCCTATTCAGAAAGATAATTTAATTAATTTCTACATATACTCATTATTATGTGTGTCTAAAAACATTCAGTATGCTTTCACTGAGTTCTCTCAAGAAAAAGAAAGAAAAAAAGCAAACAACTGTACTTGTTCATATTTGGTGGGTTATAGATTTTCCTGGTACAAGAACTCAGTGCTGGAAAATAGTATGGGTGGAAATAAGAGAGAGCTGCTGGGTTTCTTGATTTACTGGCCAGCACAAATTGGCTACAATACCCATAAAAGTAATACAGTGTTCCTTAAACCCCTGAGTTGCAGAAATCCTCATGAAACTGATGACTCTTTGGAGGAAGATTCTGAAACTTGGCTGTCTTTGGTTATTCAAAATGCTCTACATGTCACCACTACCGCACAGGCAGGAAGAGTGCTGGCCAGTTTTCTCAGTGCTCAGCTGTGATTTCTCATAAAAGCTCTGCCTTGGCCACATCTAGCAGGTCTGACTGTCATTCAGGGCTACAAAGCTGTGCGTAAGAGATGCTCTAAACCCTGCAGATTAATCAACTGCACCATAACATTTTTGTCCTGGGCTACAGAGGAGAGATCAGGAACAGTGTTGCAACCTGGAAGAAAATTTCCAAGAGTATGCGCTGCTCCAAGTGCAGTGCATGGCACTTGCTATGATGAGTACATTTGCAACACAAAAGATTAAAGGTCAATGCCAATGTTTAAAGCTTTAAAGTTAATTTCCTGTAGCAAAGGAAGAGATGTAGCAGAGAAAGGAATTTTTCTTTACATTAGTGTAGCTGCAGGTTATGAGGCTAGGGATACTATTGGAGATGTAGAAGGTGCTTTTGCAGGCGGAGCTACATGGCAAGATTTCTTTCAAATGGAAACACCTGGTTCTGCCCTGACTTTTATTAGAATAATTTTGTCATTGCTGATTGAGAAACCTTTCCAAGACAAAGAAGGGTGCTCACATGAACTCCATTCTCAACAGAGGGGAACACAGATTTGTAGCTGCAGAAAATGGTGATTTGCTTTTTAATAAGAGAGATGGGAAAGGCTTACTAGGTTACCAAATATAGCCAGTCTTCTAATGTGATGAATTATAGGTTCTATAAAGAGAGTCCCTAAGACATCATAATGTGCATGTAAGATGGAAATGGACACCAACACAGGTATGCAGAGAAGCACAGAGGGTGAAATGTACCCAGATACTACAGAGCCTCACCAAATGAGATCACAGTTGGTATGGAGTCAAGCTGTCAAGGCAGCAACAGACAAACTTCTTCTGTTGTAACGTGTCCAAGTGCTTGAGGTAGGGATGTGCACCTTCAAGTGATGTGAGTGGCAAAGGGGCTTCCTAGGAAGAAGAGGAGTTTCTTGGAAGGCCTGAATAGATGAGCCAGCTGCAGCTGCTGATATAAACATTAAGGTCCCTCTGAGGCCAGGTGTAAATAAAGGGTCAAGGAAGCCACGTCATCAGACACCAGATTGTTGCTATTGGTCTGTTTAGTCCATTTTGGAATGCTTAAAACTGTTTATTTTTTTGCAAGGAGGGAATGGTGTGGGAGACAGAGAAGTCACTTTAGCTGAGAGGCAGTCCATGTCACTTGTTCTTAGGGACAAGAAGTGCTTCTCTTTGATTCAGCTGTCTTGGTCTGTCTGTAAGGCCCAGCCTTGCTCTCCCCCAGGTCAGGGTGGCACAGGATGGCCCATCCCTATCATTTCTTACCAGGCCACCACTCATCGAGCTCTGGCCCTGATGTTGTTCTGCCCCTAAACCTGATAAAGAAGGGCCTCAGTGTGACTTTGACAGAATTTGACTAAATTCTATTCTCTTTGGAGCAGCTGACCAACTGCTCACAAAGTTGTCATTTAACAGTTTGAAGAAGCCATCAGTCCAGGGTTCCTTAAGTTTCTAAACAGCTTGTGAGGGAACACACTGCTGGAAATCAATGAACAAAGATGCTGAAATTACTTCTTCCTCCTCCTCTTCACCCCCACTAGCAGCAATGAAGTTCAGAGTTCTTTACACAGTCACTCCCTGCAATAAGCAAAGTATCAGCTCTGTCTTCATATCTCTTCTAAGGATTTTTGTATAAATGACCAATCTTCTTTTAAGTCAAAACCAGCCACAACTCTCTGGCCAGAACAATCTGTCTTAAAGGTTTCTCTAGTTAAGAATGGAGAACCTTTACACTAGGGGTAAAGTTTCATTACATGGATCAAATAATAAAAGAAAAGATAAATATAAAAGTATATTGCCTCTACAACAGCTCAGTTTACCATAGAAGTTCAGCTCCTTGGAAGCCTGTAACCATCATAAAAATAACAGCTGGCAGATAAATAAACCAGAAAAATAGTTATGTGGAGAGTAACTCATGAAAAGGAATCTATCTCAGGAACTAATTAACATGAAAAGTTTGTGACACTGCTAAACAGAAGTAGTTTACAATATCTCTATGAAGTTAACAAATCTTTCAATTGGTAGGAATTTCTAAGTTCTTTAAGAAAACTCAAATAAGACACAAATTAAATTTTCTTTTCTTTTTTTTTTTTTTTTTAATTCCCAAGCACTTTTTTTTTCCCCTTCAAAACCATGAATATTAACTCAGGTTCATTTCTTCAGATGCTGCTTACAGAAATGGAGTCTTGGGGGAGCTAGACAGTTTTCTGTTAGTCTTTATTGGGTATTCGATCAGATCCTTAAAGAATAGTAACAATCCCATACTGCTGACAGAACTAAACATTTTAAAGTACCAGATTAAAAAAGAATGCAGGATTACATGTTTAAAAGAAAAATATGCCTGATATATAGACCATACCCGATTAGTCAGCACCAACTTATACTCTGTTTTGAATTGCCTGTTAATGTTATTCTGTATCAAATTTTAAATGTGCTTTTCAAGTCCCTATCTGTGTTAATCTACTTCAGAAAGTGCCCAGGAAAACACCATATCACAGTCAAATATGTTGAAACAAGAAATTATTTGTTCATATATGCTAATAATCCTCAGACTCTTGTCATGTTCCTACTATCAGTACACAATTTGCTTGATGCAGAATTTCAGCAAGCAGCATTGTGGGTTTCAAAGGAGTTTGGCATTTTGTGTTTTAAAGTAGCTATAACACAGAAACATCTGTACCAGTCTAATTCAAGAAGAACACTAATTTTATCTCCTTATCCTGGAAAAACCAGCTACAGCTCAGTGTACTTGCTAGACAAATACAACTCCATTGGCTGAAAGTCTGAGTTCTCTGCTATGTTTGGTTGCCTACTATTTCAGGAATATAGTAAAAAACAACAGCAAAGACAGAAGCAAGACATCTGTAAATGGTACTGGCTGTCACAAATCTTGACAGCTTCCACTGACCTACAGCATTAATATATCAGCTTTTCACTTTTTAAGACCTGAAGTGTAAAGAGCAGTTTCCACACTCCCTTTTGCAAAATGTTAAGTTCTAGTCAGCCCACAGGGGAAAAAATGACAGTTACCCAAATTGAAGGTCAGTGCTTAACTCTGTAGCTTTGTATGCACACAATTCAGCTACTGAATATCGCCTGTTTCTGTTTCCTCATCACTATAGCCAAAGCACATAAATAAAAAAAAAAAAAACTGGTATAGATATTTGATTCTGTTATCATCTGTCAACTCTGCTTTCGACTGACTGAAGCATTGCATTGAAGTAACCCACAACTGCGCTGTCAAAGCTAGCATTCTTCATTGAACTGATTCAACTGCATCTAATCCTGCTCACCCACCTGTGAGATCTTCAGATTTTCTTCTTCTCTCCAAAGACCCCATGATCTATGGGGATCAGACCAAGTCTGATTAGTCTTTCTACTAATAAATAATAACAGACAGATTTGAGCCAGCTCAACCTATCTGAACCTTCAAAACACAAGTGGATTTCAGAGGTACTTCTAGGATACCATGCTTAGCCACAAGAGATGTGATTTCTTCCTATTTTTCTGATTCCAGAAAGATTCCAGCTACTGGCTACTGTATATAGGGCATGTGGTATAGTGGGTTTAACACAGAAAATACATAGAGTTTTTCCCCACTTATTTCACAAGGCCTATTGTCCCCCAGCTGGTATGCACCAGCACACATCATGATGTCAGTCTGCTGCTGCTGTCCTTGGTCAGCAGGAAAAAATATATAGGCACACCGTTGCATTTAATTAAAGAGAACATGAAAATAAATGTAAAAAACTCTTTTGGATACTGGTGTGTGCATGTTGCACTAAGGGCAAAGGGGCAGGAATTAGAAAAAGGGACTGCTTTAAGTTGATTTTACATCTGAGGTCAGATAGCACACAGATTTGCAAAAACTGCGTGGTAACTCCTTGTGTGAATAAGTCTCACTTAGCTCCACATTTTCAGTATACCAACCCACTGACTTTAGTTTCAGAGGGAAAAAAGTTTGCATAAAAAAAGTTGTAATTTCTCATGAAGAACAGTTTAATATGTCAAAGACCTCCGGCCAAAGCTATCCTTCACTTCATGTTGTCTGGGCATAAGTATGTCCCCATTTTCCACTGGGTGATATATTTTCAAGGAAAACTGCATGATACTATGTAAATCTACTACATCTGCTTTGATATGTGTTCAAGGTCACGTTGGTTCTTTCTGACTCAAGGGACTATTGCTACAAAAGGGCTGAGCACAGGAAGAAAGAGATGCATTCAAAAGGGCTAGTTAATAGAAGAAAAAATGGTCAGAATGATTTTAAAATTATGAGGTTTCATGTTCAACAAAAAATAGAACTAAAAATCTTTTTAGATGTCAGAATACGTAATTTTAACACAAATGAACATGAAAAGTGAAGTTTTCATTAATCTTCAGCATCATTTGATTGAACAAGGACTTTCAGTTCTGCACATTCCATCTGACTGTACATTCTATATACACATACGCCTATATAAACAGCACAAAAGCTGTGAGCATTCTCTAGGGTGAAACAGCACATAAACTGAGAATATGAACTTTATTTTTTTATAGAGTAACAGTGAATCTATTTGCCATCAATATTTACTACTACTCAGAACTGAGTAAAAAGTGAGGAGGCCGAAAACTAAGCTAAACATTTCCCAGTGTCCATATTTTGAAGAGCTGGGATGATGAAGCACAGCCCTCTGCCATTTGTGGGGGGAGGGGGGAGGGGGCAAGGAAGTGTTTTTACATTTCCAAAGAGTACAAAATTCCTGTAAAGAGAGTGTATTGTGTGTTACACTTTCATGGAAGAAAATAAGACTAACAGAAGGCAAGTTCAGCAACAAAAAGGTGTCAATGATTCTGCATTTATTAAAAGTTGGTGGAAAGATGCAATTTTCAGCATCACTAAAGGGTGCTTCTACCGATTGTTATTTTGCCATGGAAAGTAATATTTCACTGTATTTCTGTCAGTTAACATCTAAATCTGGTAATACTGATAACAACATAATCATGTTATTCACTTGCCCTTCTGCATTAGAGAGCACAACAGAACCAGAATATGAGATTTTGGTGACTGCTGCAGATCAGCTGTTACCTGAGACTGCACGTCACTAATTGGCAGAATCAGTCAGAAGGCCTTTGGAAGCCCAGACCTCCATTCAGTCATATCTGCCTTCTTTCTTGTTCTTGTTTTTTCATTCTTTTCTAAACATCAAAAATATTACAAAAGAGAGGGTGGGAGCTAAAATGTTTCATGCCTTCTGAGATAACTTTAGAGCAACTTACTCTTGCACTCATCAACCTGTCAAAAATCAGTACTTGTTTTTTTTTAATTTTGATTTATCTATTTTGTTTGCTTGGGTTTTGTTTGCATTTCTTTTTTTCTTATTTGGAATGAAAGTGATAAGGGTATATCCTTTTAAAAACTGTATTATCACCATATAAACAGAGATATTGATTTCACTGTAAATTTCTCTTGTTTCCTCCATAGGCATGGAAGAAATCAAAGGATACTGTCATCTTTCTGCTGATGATTTAAAAACTCCTGCTAATGGAGAGTGCAGTGAAATTACATTTTCTCTCCCTCTTCCTCTTTGTCTAAGCACTTTTAACAGGTGCTTGATTTCTTTGGCAGGGAGAAAAAGAGCCACTATATGAATGCATTAATTTTTTATTATCTGATTTGTTTTCTTGTTGTAAAGCTATGTTTTTGACAATGATAAAAACATTCCTACCAGTAGAGCACAGTTAGGGAGCATTGCTATTCATTGGTAAATACAAAGTTGATTATCACAAGAATTTAGATGTGTTTGCTGTACATAAACATAGATCTACATCACTTAATTTTCCATATGTTCATTTATACTACTGATGCTTTTCAGAGACATTATGTGGAACTAAATTGTATGAACATGAAATACATTATTCCAACACAGGACTTCTCAGAGAACACAGTATTTTATCTTCTTTTGTTCTGGAAATAAACACCCATTTCACTGAGGGAGCTACACTGATCTGAAATCAACACAACAAAGAAACATTATAAGGTCCTAAGGTACTAAAATCCTTTGAACTGTTAAGCTCTTTTAAACTTTTGACTGACTATAGGCAAAATGCAAACTAAACCTTCGTTTTGCATTAGCCTGTACTTCATTTATGCTACTGCACAAATACAGCCTCTTGCTACTAAAAGGGAACTCACAAGGCATATATAAAATTGGATAGTTAATTGCTACTTTTCACAGCTGAGAAAAATGTACATTAGTTAATGTTATGGGAAATTATCAGTTACTCTCTGCAATTTTTATCACACCTCCGTTGATTATAGCATAAAGTTGGTATTTCAAAAAGTCATGAGAGGCAGCTAGCAGACTGCTTTAAAATTATTCAAATGTCAAATTTCTGTTTTACTGTAATGCAGATGCTAGTTTTAAAAGTTAGGTAGGAGAGGGAATTTTTACACGTCCATACATTAACAAGCAATACTTTCTACTTCTATTAATGATGTATAGTACTATACAGCACCTTGGAAACAGTACACTGCTGCCTTCAATGTTCCAAATATTCCCAATTCAGTGTTGACAAGACAACATTTCAGAAGCCTTACAAAAGCTATTAGTCTACAGATATTTGGTAGGAACCCTTGCCTATTCTGAAACCAGCTAGCAAATGTTTCCAAGGGAGCCAATTGCACCCATGGGAAAAGAATTGGGGTTACACCACCACTGACCTCATTCATCACTTACTGACAGTGGCCTAGATAAAGTTTGCTGGTTTTCCTGTAAATGCTGCTTTGGGAAGTATAAATGCACCAGGTGTGGTGACTCAGACTAACCCACTGTTTCGAACCAACAAGGAAGGTATATAGATTTCAGCAGTTGCACACAGCCCATATGAACATATGAAAAATTAGATAAAGGACTCTACATGTGTTGTGATGATGATTACTTTGTTTTGGATCCTGAATGTGTGATTATATGCTTTCATTATAAATTTTATCTGCATCGTGTCCTGGATCTGTGCTCTCAAATCTTTGAACTGATTAATTAGAACATCCTTGGATGCTCTGATTTTCTGAGATACTAACACTATTTAATTACTTGGATATACCAATAACTGCAATATAAAGGTTTAGTAACGGCATATTTACAAATGACAATAGGAACAAAGTCTTTGCTCAGTTTGTCTTTGCTCAGTTCCCCAACTACAATGCTGATTGAAGAAAAAGAATTTTCTCCTTTTTCTTACCTCCTTATTAACCCAGAAACTGTTAATCCAGTTTCTTATATAAGGGGAGTCCTTGCCACACTGAAGGGTTTTAATAGCAATTATATTTGTATTCTTAGGCTAACGACCATCACGATGTTATCTAAGTATTCTCCAAAGATTCAAAGTGACGTATGACAAGAAGTATAATTTCCACTTTTCTGACTCAGTATCTTTGCTGATAAAGTATTTTTAACTTGCTTTCTGTTTCCTTGTGCCTTTTTACTTCTATTTTTTTGTGCATTTATATTTAGCATGTCTTAAAGGAATAAAAATAGAAGAGAACACTACCCGTTTTACAAGGATATTTTTGTACATAAATGTTCTCCATGCACAACTAAAAACACTTAAATAGAAAAAATGCAACTGTACAGGATGTGAAGGCAGCTTGCCAAACAGAATGTATTCTGTCAGAGGTGAGATCATGCATGTGTTAAAGTTTTAGCCTGTTTAGCCACTTGGTGCTAAAGGTAGATAAGCAGATAGAAACTTTTTGCTTCTGAAGAATTGTGAATACAGGGTTTAGTGTAGGAAATGAGTTGAGACTTCCTCCTTGCATTCTTTCATGTCTCCTTATAGACCACCTTGAAATACAGAATCATAACCATCACAAATGGTGGTACAAAAATACTTCTCCTCCCTTGCTATCTCTTGTGCTCCAGATAGTGGTCCCAGAGTGAAAGATAAAGTAAAATCTAGGAACGTTTCAGTCGGGATTTCACCACAGAAGAAAATGAAGATGGAAACTCTACTTTGACTGAACAGTTTCCTCTGTGGGAAACAGGAAAAAGTGTGATTTTTATGCAGCCTAAGCCACATCACTTCCACCACATAGTGCAAAAATTTCTGACAGATGAAATGTCAGTGGGACAGGACTGCTGTTCCTGAAACATCCTACCCTGTAAATCAGCATAAATGGAGCATATATGAGCCATATTCTAAAAAGGGTAAAAGAATGGCTTTTCCTGATAATTTCTAGCATATATTTAACTGTATTCTAGTCTGAACTATACATTCCTCAGAAACTTCAGTATGATGCCGCTAATTTTGTTCATCTTTGCTTCATTACAGGATTACAAAATGGTGTTTTGATTTTGTTTACAAACTATTAGATTCTGTTATCCTTTTTTAAGTTTTAGTTTGTTTGTTTGTGTTTGTTGTTTGCTTTCAGTTGCTTTGAACTTAATTTTTATTCAGTTTCATTTGAATAAGTGGCAATTGAAAAAAAACAAAAGCCATAAAAATATTTTTCTTCTTAAATTTCATTTTGCAAAGCATTTTTTAATACGCACATCAAGAAATGCAACACTTTCGCCTACCTACTCACTATTCATGTGGCATTTTTCATATGAAACCATTATTCTTAACCTTTTTAATGAGCCTGATTTCACAATTGTTTGTCATTTTGTCTTTCTGAACTGGTAATTATATCTTTGTAGATTCATCTATTGTATTGCAGGTTGGTCCTTAAATTTCTGTATTCTTTAAACATTCAGGAATTCATATAGCTATTAAACTCATCATGTGACAGCGAAGACTTTTTCTTGCTCTCATGTTTTTCTTTTACAAGATGTAAAAACTCTACTACAATATTGGAAGGCTTCTTCTTTAATTTCCATCATGATAATGACCCATTATATCTAAAGTTAATGTGTGGCTTCATGAAAAGTACAACAAATCATGAGAAAAATATATCTGAAAAGAATTTCAGTGGAAGTCAAATGTGAGCATTATCATAAATGTTGGGAGTAAAATCTCTGTAACTAAAAACAGTGATGTAAAGTATTCTAATAGTATCTTAAGTAAAGGTGTCATACATATATAGATATAAACCACTCTTTTGAAAACATCATTTCTATGTGAGATTCAAGTTTCAAAAGAATGCATTGGTGCACATTGATTAACAACACATATTTGGATTAATCTTTGCTAATTATACTTTTCCTGTAACTGATGGTAGACACCCAAAACTGATCATGTAGGCTCGATATTGAGTCAAGAGAGAAAGACTGACACCTCCAGAACAATTTTACACTATTGGCAGCATTAGAGAATCTGCTTTGGAGCAGAAGAAAGGCTTTAACAAAATTTAGGGTTTAGTTTTAAGGCAGCAGATTGAAAGAATTCCCTGACATCTCAGATCAAAATGTTTTCTTGATCGTTTCCCACTGACTTATTTGATAAGATGTCTATGGCAATCTAATGCTAAAATGTATAAAACTTAATCTGCAAAACTGGAGGTGAATATCCCCCTCACCACAATTCTGTACAAGGAAGGTTTGCAAAAGCTCACAACTCCTGAAAGCAAGCATTCCATCAAGCTCTAACTATCCCCAGCCACACAAACCACAAAGCACTGTTGGGTCAATCCTTCCTTCTATTGCTCTGTGTCACTGCTCTTAGCAGGTACTGAAAAGGAGAGAAAGTAATTTCAATTATAGTGTTTTCCATGTTTTTTTGCTTCTGTAAAGAAGTATTTTGTAGTTACATGAAAGATTTCATTCTTTAGGACTATCATTTGAAGTCTCAGAAGCACAAGGTTCATTGAAATGTGTAAATGGGGGAAAAATACACAGTAATGAAATTAACTAGGAATTTCTAATGAGGCTACACTTGTATCCTGCTCATCTTTTTTCAATAATAATTGTCAATTTCAGTTGGAAAATAGATACGAAGATATAAATTTTAAAAAAGATAAATAAGAAGATAATGATTTCTTACCTCTATTAGAGCTTAAAATGTGATCTGCATGTATTTTACATAACAGCAAAGGAAATACAGTTGTTTAAACTGTCTTCTAGTCAGAAAATCAAGACACAGAATTCACAAGCTGAACCCCTTTGTTTCTGTCCCAGCTCAGGACTGTCAGAGACACACAAGAAGTGCCAGCCAGCAACTAAGACCATAAAAAGGAAAATACACAGAGATGTATTGCTTACAAGAACTCTCCTCACTGCAACACCTATGATTTTCAATAATTTCCAATCTATGTGAATAAGTAGATCCTTAGTAGGATGGTAGCAATGGAAATGTATGTCCAGTACTGAATTATTATTACACTGCTAGGTTATTTGAAATTTCAGCTTGAAAGAATTTTGCAACAATTTCAATGACAAAAAAGCATGCATTATAAAGTAAAAACCAATTCAAAGTCTCAAACCTTTTCAGCAGAGAAAGACATAAATTAAAATTTTCTCTGCTTCCAGCTAGCCATGTCCATGAAAATATCATATGCTAAACTACAAGCAGTCATCTTCAAATGCCAGAAATAGTAATATTAGACCCTGATGACACCTTCTATGCTTCTCTTGGTGTATATAACATTACAATAAAATTCATACTTGTTATTTCAGTGAGATGGATCTTGCTCTTCCTGTTTGAATGTTACAAAAAGGAAAACAATAATGAATTGTATTCAAACAAGCTGTAGGTACTAACATTGGTATTGCAAAAGAGTTGTTTTAGAACTGGAGTAAAATGTCATTTTTGCCAAAAATTTCCTCTAAATTACCTAAATACCTGACTTTCATAGCCAGTAATTTTTGTAATTTCCAACCTTTCAATAATTTCAGTGATTTCAATAATTTCATTTTTTGCTTGTTTTTCTGTATGTGAATCCTACAGTTTATACTTTCTGGCAAAAAGGACTATGACTAGTACAAAGAGACTTCAGGGAAAAAATGCAGTAGCATTTATTTTTTAGCTACTGAGAAGATTTCCACCACTTCTTCATACTTTCTTTTCAAAAGCAAGATCATAAGATTATGATCAGAACAGTAAGACAGCTATGAAGCCCATTTTCAAAACTGTCTTCTCTGTCAGGGTGGTCAAAGACGTTTTTGTGATCTTTGAAATCAGCGTAGTGGTACTAATTTGTAAATCCTTCCTTACTTTTGGAGAATGTTCTGGGTGTTGAAAACAATATAATGTATGAGGTTATGCTTTCTAGTATGCCATTAACTTAAAGGAAGATTGTCTCTTTAAAACTAAAAAGCAAATTCACAATAAATTCAGTCTAATCAAGTTATCTTTGCACCTTCAAAAGTCAATATCACACCTTCAGCTCACCAGGAAGAAATATTTCACTTTACTATCACCTCATCTCTCATCATCAACTGACAATTCATGGAAGGCAAGCAGTTCCTAGGGGTTGTTTCACTGCTTTTAATCTCTGGATATTGTGGCAGCCTTATCTGTGAATTTTCCTGCATTGCCTAGGTCCTCAAAATCTTCAACATGATTTCAGCATAGATTTTGATTGATATTTTAATTTCCTTTATTAAAATATCATATATAAAGGGAAAGGAATCTTTTAAGCTCCCAACCAAAAATGAAGTTATACCAACATACACATAGGCAGCTAACTTCCTATTAATACAATTGTATTTGACATTTCCATTAAAAAATCATCTAGTGTTATATTATTATGTCTGTGACAGCTCACTGTGGGTTCTATGGTTACATACTGATTTTAGATTATCACTTTACTGCCTGTCTTTTAACATACATAAGAGGTTCACTTTAGAGAAACATTAATTTGTTTTTGCTCTAAAGGGGTAATGAAAAGATATTTACTGAATTCAATTAAACTTTTGCATAATAAGTGTGACGCTTTTAATTTAAAGAAATTTAAAGAACTTCATGCTTAAGGGAAAATTGAAATTAAGCTCTAAAGTGGTATAAAACATTTTGCTAATTTTATTAGCCAGTTAAATGTAGGCTTTTGGACAATGTAAAAGAATACCTCTCAAGAGACACTATGAAACAAAGGAAACCATAAGTGAATAAGGAATATACAAGGAAAGGCACTCAACTGGCCAGATAAAATCCCAGAAGCAGATAAATTTTGTTTAAATTCTCAAGAATATGATTTCTGTCACGTTCCCATCATAAGATACTTTTAAGCATACACACCAGCACAGAAAACAAAACCTAAGGTTTCAAAATCAAGAGCCCTTTATACATGGATAACCAATACAATGTTTTACTATAGTAGCAACATATGATTTCAAGTAGTACCTCATAAAGCAACTCAGACAACAATTTAAAGAGTGCTAACCATAACATTACAAGGTCAGGAAGGTATCTCAGTAGCAAAAATTAGTTTTCATAGAGTATCATTAATACACAAATTATTTATTCAGCTACATGAAATATTCTGTCTGGGAGCTTGACCTCTGCATTGCCATCTGGTGATTGCAAATTTTGCAAAAAACACTGCACCAGCCTCAGATTTTTGCTTGTTCAGAAGATTATCCTTTCTACATTATTTAACTACCTGTCATTTGACCTTGTCTTGAAAATCATTGTATGCTTCTCATGTCACTGCATTCACTGTTGACAGCTGGTGTTTATCACTAGAAGCTGTGGAGGGAAAATTACTCAGTGTACAGCCTAGCCCACTTACAAAAGCAGATCAAATAAAAAATAAATAGAAATGAGGAGTCCCTAAATACCAGCAGCTAACACTTTGCCAAACAGGGGGAATGTACAGTGGTTAGATCAGGTTTCAGTGTACAGCTGCTGTCAGCATTCCTACTGCTCAAGAAAACAGCTGAAGAGGTACCTGTGGTTTCTAAAGCTCTAGCTTTAAAATATGTCAAAATGCAGCATGTTAGTCTGCAGTACAGCTATTTTCTGTGGTGGGCTAAAACCTAAACAAGGTAATGAGTGATCACTGTTGGTCCCACACTTGTAATCATCCATTACTGGCAACTGTCAAGACAAATTCTGGGCTAGACAGACCTCTGTGCTCAGCCGTATGGCTTCTCCTCTGTTGTGATAAAGCACCTGTCAGACGCAGAAAGGAGCATCAGGATGGTGATGTGGGGGACGTCTTACTTCAGGTGTGAAATACAATCCTAGTCCTGGCTGAGCTTGCTTAAGTAAAACTACACTACATGTTTTCATTTAAGGGCATCAGCTCTTGCATCATACACAAATACTGGAATTTAGCCTTTGGTAACTGCAAATATACTTGGGTGCAGCTCAATGGGGTATCTAGCTGAATCCCTGACAATTTTTTCATACTGATGACATGAGCTGCTGAAATAGCCACATTTCAGTGAAGGCACAATACTTGATTATATTTAGTGTTCATATTTATATATTTAGTTAAGTTTGAAAGCTCACTAGTGTTGAGTAGGAACAGAAGGGAGAACTTTTAAAACAGTTTCCCTAAATTATGCTTCCTATACTTGGGAGACTTCTTCATTTGCAGTTCTTTAGAACCAGTTGACCCAATTTTTACCCATCATCAAAGAGAACCCTATGGATGCAAATAAAAATCTACTAAGTGACTTAATGCAAAGACAATACTCTCCTCTATGTGCTACCTGATTATAGATCAGAGGGTTGTTGGGAAACAATGTGAAATATTGCAAAAGCTTGATCTAAAAGAGTATAAAACAACTGATATTCTTCCATGAATGCCCAATTTGTGATGCCTGTGTAGTTCTTTCTTTTGACACAATAAAGCTTTTGACACATTAAAGAGAACGTGAAATTATATTCTCTCCAATAAGCTTTAGTTCCACTTTCTTGACTCATCTTATTTGTTTATATTACACCTGATTTAGACTTTCAAACTGTTTCTGACACCGTGAAGCTTGCTTTGCTTTTACAGAACAACAAAAGACTAATTCTATATCCAACCATAAAATTAATTAGGCTTTAGGAAAAATTTGTGGATTATCACACAAATAATTAAGCCGGAATGGGCAGACATCTCTTTGAACATGCAAAGCTGCAGAACTACAGAAGGGTGTGCATTGCATGGCTTTCATACAGCAGTAATAACTCTGAGGGGCTCAGCCACCAAAACAGGTAATCCTGTGTATAACAGTACCCACTCAGCACTCACTCCTAGCTGGTAGAACTAGAACAAAGAAGGGATAAAGAAATGATTGATGATTATTCTTGCACATTAAAGGCTAGTGGGTTCACTCACATGTGACTTTTAATAGATTTTTCAATCTTGTGGACTGTGGGCTTGTGGAAAGTGAACAAGTGGCACAGAATGCAATTCCTGTTGTAGGAAATAAACTGGAGTCTCAATTTTTATTTTAAAATATGCTCATCTGAATAGCACGATCTTTAGAACGATTCTGTGTATCTGGTCCTGTCATTAAATATGCTAAAAGTATTCCATAAGTGAGAAAATAGCTATTAATTAATAAAATTTTTAAAATATCATTGGCAAAAACATCCCACTGCCTTTTCATTTGCTTACAGAAAAGAAGTTTTGGAAACCTGCGTCACTAGCAAAAAATTTGCATTTTATTCAATGCTTCAAATATACTTTTAAAAGAGGAAATAGCACTTGTATGTTTCCTTGAAATGAATTTAAGTCTTCTCAAATAACATTTTGATTAATTACATGTAAATGAATTCTAAGTTTACAAAGGGCTTTCTTCAGTTGTCAAGGTGATTTTTAATTAGCATAAAATGGGAGTCTCTTTTCTGGTTTGCATCAGTACTTAAGGTGCTACTGGGGAAATTACAGCTCATTTTCATAAGGCTCACTTAATGCTTTAAGCATTTATGTAGTTTATTCAGTTATAGAAATTAGGAAAATAAACACTACTGAACTTGTCTGTTTTTATGTAAGAGATACATTCACATCACCTAAATTCATGTTGGATGGAACATGAGCAACATCATAAAAATTTAGTTATTGTTCCTGTATAAACCGTGGCTAGACACAGCAGCAAAACCATCTGAAAAGTGCAAGTTGACCAGGCAGCTTCAGCTTCTTGACAAAACTTTCAAATGTCTCAGCTCATCTTTCTAGGAAATTTTTGACATGAAATTATTTAATTCAACTAAAAAGAAACCCATCTGACATCTGATAATTGTGCTATTTTCTTACAAATATTAATCCAATTTTAACTTACACAAGTAATAAAGGCAGATCTAGAAGCAGATTTAATTAGATGAAAACATTACATACTGCTAAGCTCTGCTCATCAGAGTAATTTTTTCTATGTATTTGGGCTATAATTAAAATCTTAGGCATGTTGGATGAAACCAGCCAATAGAAGGGAATTTTTGTCTTCTTCAGCAGACCAATATTTCATTCACTTTTTTTATAGGGTTTAGATTCCCATGTCAGTTCCAAAATCTGCTTGAACTCTCCTTTCAATGTCCTCTTCACAGAGGTTTAAGATTTAAAAGCCAGAAGGAACTCTTACAGTCATCTGGTCTTTTCATAACACAGGCTATAAAGAAGTCATGCAGTAATTCAGGAATTAAGGGCTTCACTTCTTAGGGTTATTGAATGTGTCTGAGAAAATGTCGTGGCTTGAATTTGAAGTCATGGTGTAACTACCATATCACTGAACACATTTTCCCAGAGACTTCATGTGAAAGTATACTGCCTTTATCGAGACTGATTTTTTATCAAAGTTTCAGTTTCCATCTACATGCTATTTTTACTACTGCTATATTAGAGAGCTGTTTATTGCCCAAAATAATTTGGATCAAATTCTTTTGGAGCCTTAGAATGAGACACCCTTCACTTTCTATTTGTTAAAATAGAGAGCTATTTTAAATTCATAATATGAGAGAGAAATCTGAATTTAACCATTCTTTTAATCCTCTCATAATTCATCTCCATCAGCAGCTTTTACAGCATCATAACCATAACTGAAGGTACTTTACCAATAGTATCAGTGATGCTGAATACACAGTAAGACTCCTTCTGTAGTCCTACATTGTCAAGGCTGACCTCAAGATCCTTTTCAGTGTCATTGCATGTGAGGATATATCTAGCAGGAACAACATTTAGTGTCAATTTTAAGCAATTTTAAAAGTATATTTAGTTGCACTACAACAGATACTCCTCAAATAAAACTGCAGTTCTAAGATCAAAGATAACGGATCATTCCATGTTTACGTCTTTCTTTATTTTGTGTTTATCTTTTTTCCTGCTTTTTTTTTCTGTTTCATTTTATTCCAGATTAGAAAAGATATTGAATAGTGTAGAATCACATGCCCCATTTTATAATACACCACTCTTGCAACCTTCAAATGCTATATCAGAATTTATTATTACAGAAAGTTTTCTGTTTTTTTTTTTAAATAAATTGTGTTTTTAGGAGGACCACTATAGCCCTTGTGCTTGTCCACCTGGAAGAAAATTGACAGGACTCTCCATCCATGATTCTTCTTTGTCAAAGCAACCTTCCAAGCTGAAACCCTCCTGCTACTGCAATACCTTCTTCTCCCTTGGAAATAAGTCACAAACCACAGAGACCTCATGCCCCTATACTGTATGAGCAAGGTAAATTTAGAAGAAGACCCCTTGCCCCAAAATTCAGTGAAAGAATATATTTTTCCTACATGGTGGATTGAGAGGTACTTGGGAGACCAAATAAAGATGACAATAAGATTCAAGATGAATGTAATTTACTGAGTACATCAGCCTGCAATTAATCTGGTTGAAATATCAGTAATTTCTTTTTACAGGATCTAATCCTGTGCCCATACACAGTATGACTGACTTCAGTTATTTAAAGAACTGGGCATCATTTCAGTTTTTTTATAACTATCTTAATTTATTATTTTTGTTTGACTTTTGTAATAGTAATCTCAATGGCATTAAGACTCATTTAGTTACATTCAACCTCTTTGTCTAATTAGGGATGAACTTTTTTCTTTATAAAATACCCTAATGCCTTTTACAGCTGTACCATGACAAATTGTGATTGGTACAGCAGCATCTCCATAGGGGCATCTATGTAGCCATGAAAATCTGACTGCAGTATTATGGTCCAATTCCACTATTTGATTAATTATTTTTTCTATTTTCTTATGGTTGTTTATTTTTTTAATCCCCTATTCTCAACATTTTTGAAGACCCTTTCACAAAGGAAAATAAAAGTAATTATGTTTGTAGGCATAGGTTTTTGGATATGTCACCTGCTCTGGGAAATGTTACCTATCAAACAGTGCAAAGATAACAGCATAACATAAGATTTTGGTACCTATATATTAGATGTCATTATGCATTATTTCCTAAGGACAAGTTCATGAGCTTTAATTCCTGTTATTAGAATATTAAAAGACAAGGAGATCCAAGTCAACCAGCATGCTGAAGCTCAGTCTGAGCCAGGTTGTGGGAAACACTGTGCCATAGGCACCTCAGCACTACTTCCTCATCCTTTCTTGTGTGGAATTTGTATGGATGCCATACTCTGGACTTTGGGAAGAACTCTGTGTTCATTTGTTTCCACCAGTATACAAATATATACCTTGGCAAACCTTTCAGAGAGCTTATTTTTCTTTTAAACTGGTTAGAAATGGTTATTGATTTTTATATTTTCCTCCATGACTGTTTCATGTAACATACAAGAGTTAATTCTTCCATTAACCACCACTAGAAGTCCTTTATTATAGATTCTTTCCTTAATTACTGTGTCACAGCTTCATGTTTTCTTTTATACACTTTCTTTAGCTTAACAGCACTTGAAGAATTTTTTTTTTAACAATGAAAGTAGTCTAAGAGAAGGAATGAAAATTTTCCACACCCTGCCTACATCCCAGTCAGCTTTTGTTCCCTCTTCTGACACCCTCATTCCTGCTAAGCTTCACTGTTATATAAAAGGTGCTGCCACACATTTATGCATCACCAATCATACCTGGCTGCGTTTGAATCATATTCTGAGAATTTCCAAGGGAAGAAAGAGTATCGAGTCTCTGGAAAACATTTTGTTTCTCCATCAGACATTGAGGTGCACTTATAGAGCACAGATATGGAGGAGACACGTACCTATAAAGATCCTGCTCTGCACAAGCTGTAAGAAACTAAAGCAGACTGAACAGTTTCAGACTAGGGGGCCAGTTGAAAGAAAGCTCTCTGCTTTCTGACACTGAGATTCCTTCAGCTTGCTGTATGTGCTTGGTAGCTCTCCCATGTGTCTAAAATATCAACAACAACTGAACCTCTCTTTATAGTTTTTGGGAAAAGAAATGAGATGCCAAGCACATAAAGTAGTGGGATATTTTTCTTTGGAAATTTCCTTCCCTTCCTTTCCACTCTCTTTCCCTGCTCCCCTCCCCCCTCCTTCCCCATTCCTTTCCCTTTTCCTTCCTCTTCCTTTCCCCTTTCCCTTCCCCATATTTCCTGCCCAGGGAAACAGATATTTTACTGCCCTCTCAAGCATAAAAAAACCAAACCAACAACTCATGGGACTTGAAAAGCTTTGAGAAATCAAATTACTTAACATGCTTGGGAATATACAGTATTTCAACAGACAATTATTCCTTGTGAGGTTTGGAAGTCAAAATCATGATTTCCAAATGTCAGTGTTAAGATTAAACCATAGGAAAATTACATATAGAAAACCAAATGGTTTTTTGTTGTGTTTTTTTGTTGTGGTTTTTGTTTTTAATTGAAAGCTCACAGGTAGTCCATCTGGAATCACACAGATATTTTAAAGCAAGGAAAAAAAAAAGAAATCCAATTCACTCAAACTGCTGAGAATAAAAATGTCCTTGTGCTCTTTCAGATCTCCCAATTAAGTTTTGAAGGCTGCAGGTTCAATGTTATTAAAACAACTATAGAAAAAATGTATTATGTATCACCCCCATTTTTATTCTGAGTTGCCATGAACAGAATCTGTCTTACTAAGTGTAGCGTTGCATTATCTTTAATCCATTTTTAAACATAAAGACTTTTAAGGTCATTGTTAATTAGAGAAAGGTCCCAATTCTTCCTAACTTTAGGCTGTGGATGCATCACTGTGGTTAAGTAAATTTACCTGTTTGGATTAATATAAACATTTGAGAATTAGGCTAGCTTATCCCACTGGGTTTTCATCATTTAACTAACACTTATTTTCTGGGCAGGAAGCAAGATAAACGCCTTTCATCCAAATAATAAGCAGAGCAGCTAATAAAACATAATACTGAATGAAACTAAGAAGGGCAACCTGTTAACCTGTTATTTTCTTCACAGACTTATAAAACCACAAAAGGGAATAAAATAAATGTCAATGAAGGAAATCAACAGAAGCACTATAAGGACAGAATCAAGGAGAAAGAAAATGTCAAGGGAATGTTGCACCTAATATACTCCCTTTTAAATTGCTTCACTACGAGAAATTAGACAATTGAACAATAACCTTAAATGATATGCAAGAAACCTGACTGTGGGGAATTTTACTTTTTATATGCTTCACAATAGATATTCAGCACAATTTGAAGAGTACTGTTCTGCTCGGAATCTATAACCTTACAGATAAGAAACTGTCAGCTGGCCATTGCCTTTCTATCCTGTAAAGTCACAAAATACTGTGGAGTATGTCCTCTCATCAAGGAACTCCATTTGGTTTCTGATCAGGTGTTTTATATTTCCTTATTCCTCAGTGTCATGGCTTTGCAAATTGCAAACTCATTTATACTGGACAGTGCTACCCAGCCACAGAGAATGGGTTTTACCTTTGTTTTGCTCTCAGTACTAGTGAAAATAGACATACATCTTAGCAAATCATTTCCTGTGCAACCTCATTTTCAATGCTCAGTGGCAAGATTTACTTCATAATATAAAACAAAATTCAAGCTTAATAGGAAATTTCTGGTCCAGCTGTGGTGCAAAAGCCTTTCTTTCAAATATTCACCCAGCCTAGCACATATCTCTGGATGAATTTCTCATTAGTCCTTGTCATTCCTACTTCCTGGAAAACAAAAATGACTAAAAGAAGTGGACTTATGCAATGGAGGGAAGATACCATGACTAAAAATACTTCTCTGGCTGTTGTGCCCAAAATGGAAGATTCAATGACTCTCACAGCCTTACTCCTAAGAGGTCTTGAGCCAGTACCCATTTAGCAGCAAGAGCTTAAAATACAAGAAATACAAGAAAATGTCAGTTGGAGGTCTTTAGTGCTAAATCCTAACAGAGAAGGAAGGTCAATATAATATTCTTACCCCAGATATTTCTCATGGATGATGGACCTTTATATTCTTTTACTCTGAATGATTGCATGCTTTTGCTTTGGCATTTTTACACTTGTGAAAATACAGCTCTACAGTTCCTCTTAGTTTAATAAGGCATATTTAGAAAATGGATTTTATCTAACTACTCTAAAACTTGCATTAATTTGCAGAGACAAATGTCAGGTAGATTTTCCTCTCCAAGCCATTCCACAGATAAAGCAATTTGGATCAACTTCAACAGAGGATTGATGAGTGAATTTCCTTCCATAGTATTATGCATAACTTAAAAGCAAATGTTTTGTATTGAAGAAATAAACAAAGATCATTTTAAAATGCAGTGTAGATTTTTTTATTTCTGAAACTTCAGAAAGATTCTTTAAATATTCATTACCTGGGATACTAAACCATGCAATTGAGTATCTTTCTTCCAACAGAAAGAATATGCTTCTTCTATATGCTATGGTCTAGTCTTTTCCACAGTGGGCATTCTTGTGACCAAGCTGATTTCCAGAGTCTGTACCTTCAATTACCAAGAAGGAAGTGAATCAGGTAGCCAGGAGAATGTTTATGTTAATGTTATATAAGCCTGGCAAAGAGTGGGATTCTGAAGTGAAGTGTAACTTCCAAGATATCCCTTACTGCTCCACAATGTTTTAAGATGCACTGCTGGTTTCTCCATATTCCAGCAAAAGCCAAGCCAAGAAGTAAAGTGATTATGTTTCAGTAACTAGATTTTTCTATTTTTTTAGAGTATATGTTCGGCTTCTCAGTTGTATTATGTTTCATACAGCATTAAAATGCTACCTTTTTCTTAACTACATGTACAATAAAATCAAATGGACAGGTCTTATTTAAATAAAAACTACCTTGCAAGGAGATATTCTAAGAATGAAATGCCTTTAAAATAAAGTGCTCTCTTAAAACACATTCTATGAACACCAAGAGACCAAGTCATAAACCACAGTTCCCACAGTCAATTTGAATTTGTTTATATATTCAGCATTGTTCAGTAAAAGTAGAAATCTGGAAGAACAGTTTAGCCCATCATATTTTCCCCACTCTCTTTTATAACTTGCTTTCAGAAATCATCATTATATTTTATTTTATAAAATTCATTTTATAAAGTTTATTTTATAAAATTATATTTTATTTTGTATAGTAATTTATATTATAAAATACAATGTAAAGTATTTTACAAAAAGGATCAATTTTCATCATTATTTGATGAGGAATCTTTCTGAATCAGCTATAGTGGCTTTTCATTAATCAAAATTTTATTTTGATCCATCTGACCTCTTTAGATAGCTTTTCAGTTGTGAAATATTGTTAAAATCATTCTTTTTCTGGATTTATTTGTATCATTTTATGTGAACAATGGTTAACACAGTTCAGCCAGCAGTGTTATATGGAGAGAAGCTTATTTTGTATGAAAGGGTAATTAAGAAAAAGAGTTTTAGCTTTAATAGGAACAAGGATAAGCAGTAGAACTCGAAGCCTTTTCTATCTTAAATCCCAGGAAATTTACTAACATTACTGGCTCAGATAGCAAGGTATAGCTTCATAACTTTATGACTTGTCATAAACTTTATATCCAAAGACAAAACAAAGATTTTGAGTTTTCATGTTCTGTAAGAATAACTAGGAAAAAAACCCAAAACAAACCAAAAACAAACAAAGAAACAGAAAAAACACAGAACTAACCCGAAAAAACCAAACTCACCCTTCCAACATCAAAGAAAACCTTACTGCCTTTCCTCCAGGATTTCAAAGTAATGTCACCAGCAGCACCACTGGGACATCAGTGGGTTCTACGTTATAAATGTGTTGTGGAATTTGCACCGAAGCAACACTAGCCTTGCCAAAATTAATATAGGAGCATATGGCTGCCCAGCCCATTGGTATTGCCAGAATACACACAGGAGGAGGAACTGAACTAATCCCTGACATTGTCAAAAGTTTGGATGAGCCAACATACACTAGCACATTTACACCTGGATTCAGAGACCATAGCAATAAATGTCAGGGGTTTGGAAATCTTCCTGAAACCTCATCAGACTTACCCAACTTTACAGTTCTGAAATTAAATGAAAACACAAAAGGTTCATAAGGGTACTGCAGAGCTGTATTAAATCACATTTGTAACCTTCTTTGCTTAATTCTCCATCACACAGAAGTTCCCTGAAGAGCTACTTTCAAATTTGGAGCAGAGTTTTTAAAATTCCCTCTCTTTTTGAGTAACTATGATCCCCAACAAGACTAATTTCATTCAGCAGGAAATGACTGCAACATGGAGGACAGGAAAGAGCATGCAAATTTAATGCACATCTGCAACTTACATTCCCCTTTTTATTTATATTTGCAGTATCTTGCTACCACCTGCTCCTCATGTTGGATACACAGAGGGAATCATGAGGCCGTCTCAGGTTCTTTAGGGAAATACTGGGTGGCTGATACCAGCAACTACCAGGAGAAGAGTTTTTCCACACACTATTGTTGGCTTATCATAACTAGGATGCTCGACACTTCATATAAATGCCCCCCAAAAAGTCAAGATTGTACTGGCTGCTAATTTGGAATCTGAAAGGAATTGCTTTACCTCTCTAGGCAAACAATCTGGATTTTTTTTCCCCAGCTTTTCTTCCAAAAGGCAGTATTTGCCACAATGAAATCTTGCACATCTCATCTATATAATCTTCCTTTGATGCACTTCTGACTGTATGCCGTTTTCCTCCTATGGCTGCTGCCTTGTCTCCCGAGTGTTTCTATCCAGCTAATGTCTCGCACAGGACTTATGGCGTCACATACAGCTTTATAGATGAATATTTGCACTGCATTTGAGGTCCTCAGATCTACTTGAGGCTCAGATGTTGCCAAGACAGAGACCTAAAGGCCAGATTGGATATCTAACTGAATTTTGTGGGCTTAAGCTCTGTGATACTTTAGTAGATACACAGTGCTGTAATAGGTAATAGTCACCACCTCTGTTGCTACTAGAACTTACACATTTGATGCTAGCAACACATCTCGCTTCCATAATAGAGACAACTCTCCTGCTTCATGGTCCAGTAACTGTAGGGATTTGTGGCACTTTGCTAAGCTGATGGAAGCAGACTTATTTAGTCAGTTAAGCAGCCTTTAAATAATGTCTGTATGTTGCCTTCTTAATGAAAGAAATAACAGTTCATTTAAGAGTGGATTTGTAACATAATGATTACTCTGTTTAATTATTTTAATTAATTAATTACTAATTACATTTCAATACAATATTTTCTACATGTAACATATTTCTGTTGGTTACTTCCCCTTTTTATAATATTGCTTGAATCAAGATGGTTTCACTGAAGAAGATGAAACTCAAACATGACAAAGATTTGAATATTACTTCAAGCATTTGATGTATTTGATAATTCTCTGAATTAAACTCTGTCTTATTGCACTGTGACTTACATCTCAACATACAGGGTACATAGCACACAAAATAATAAGTGCAGTAAGAAATTGCCTGCTTATGTATAGAAATGCAAAACAAATACAAATGGGATTTAAAGGGAGTGGGAAGAGAAGTCCCTCCTTCCATAACCTAAATAAAATACTGATGCATCTACATTTATCTCATCCATTAAGAGGGGCAAGAGAGAGGAATTATATTACTAAAGAGGGAAAAAGAGATTTCCCAGAATGATTGGCTAGTACCAAACAGAATGTAAAAAGGAGTGCCCAGTTTTCCAAGACTTTTGAAGGAAACATTCTAATACAACCTGCAATCAGGAGTCAAAGATCAGAACTTTAGACTGAGACTTTAGTCTACCAAGGATTTAAGCACAATGAACACTCATCACAGGACCAAGATTAACACAATGAAGTATCTTTGATTGACAAGAGGTGTGAAGTGCATCAAAACATTGTATGGGCAAAAGTGCCTCTAATCAATAAGGTACATTTCCTTAAGGAAATTGTAACTGAACTTCAAAGATCATTATTATCTTTATACTTTGGATTCCTTATGTCACATTATCCAAAGAGCTGGTACATAGATGAGGCATGGTCTACTATTGCTACTTCTTACTCTGCTGCCTGAAGCTGAAGCAGTTTGTGGCACTGACTGGAAAAATGCTGATGATCCTAATTCATTACCAACACAGTTATAGCAGATCAGTTTCTATAGAAGATCTGTTTTCTAAGTTAGAAATATGCAGAATTCTATTAATCTGCAGTATGCACACCCCTTTGTGAGCAGAATGTCATAGTTATGTATTCAAGCACTCAGAAGTTTGTCAGAAAAACTGCCTATGCATATGCAACTTTATAGCCTCTCTGACACATCCATCACAATATTTCAGTTACATGACTCATTATATTTATTCCTCTAAATCTTTAGTTGTATTTATTGCTATTCAAGGTAGTATTTTTTGTTCTTCTCTTTATTTGATGTTTGTTTGACCCCATACCTTATTTGAATTGAAAGTAAAATTATTTCCTTCAGGACTGTTTCCATGGTGGGTTAGCTAGACTGAATTAATGGTGAATGAAAACTCCATAACTAGGCATTCCTTAGATTCAATTTGTTACTGACATTTTTCAGCTTGAAAATTAACAATTCTTCTAAGATACCTTCTAGGTTTGGGTATAGAGTTTTGATCACTTGAGACCTGACTTCTTCATACACTAATTTATAACACTGTCATAATTCAGAGCAGTTCTAATTGATTTTATTTACAACTGGAAACACAACAGTTCTTCAAATCTGACCCCATATTTTTCATGAGGTACCCAGAAAGATGGAAACATCACACTTTAGATAAAAATGCCTTTTTGAAATTTAGGTGTAGGTTCCAGGAGTTGCATTTTTCTTACCTCCAGACTCTGCCATGTTTTACATCTTTCTTTCTATCACCTAAGAGACAAACAGTTTACCACCTCTTGTGGCTCTCTACCCTGTAGACCTCCTCTTCCTACAGAGATGGTCTGAGAGATATCTGAGAAATTGTACATTCCCAAAAATCGTACAAATTCAGAAGGAGTATTCAACTTTAAAATCTTCTGCTTCTATTTAAGAATGGAAAAAGGGCCTATCTTCCTGAAAGCTTGTCTAATTTTTCCACTTACAGAGATACTGCTTTTAACACAGCTGCATTCATGATAGTATCATCCTGTTTCACAGGCATCCTTTCCATCTCTAGTGTTATGCATCATCTAACCAGAAATAAATGAATCAGGCATCCAACAGAGAGCATTTTCTTTCAATGCAGCCTGAGAGAACAAGGCATTGGATAAAGTTTTCGGTTAAAAATATATGATCATAAAAGCAAAGATTGTATTATCATTCATGTGTGCAGACCTTAATTTTAGCATTCCCTAATGCTAGGTATTCTAAAACCTAATTCCAAATAAAAATTCAGTAATGTCCACTGCTATACTTTTATTGAAATGTTTTCACATTTACATGTAAAACATATGTATCACAAGAAATAAACACATCTATACTCTCATTTATATGTTTATATTGGCTAGCTGTGAACATAAGCAAATCTCACTGAATCATCTGGAAATATATTTAAATAGATATTTTGGTATTGCCATTCTTACTGGCTAGGATGAAACACACTGTCATTAAAATTAATAAATAAATAGCAAATGAGTTAAGCTGAAAAGGAAGTCAGAATACTCTGATAGGTAGAAAGAGGGAACTGCTGTGTCACAGAAAACAACCTGACTTCCTACATATAGCAGGTACTTGTATCCCAGCTAAATAAGAACTAAGCAGACCAGCTGACAGCCAGCCTCCTGTTAACTCTCTCCTGAAATTATATGTTATTTGCTACCCACCACCTGTTATTGACCACCACCATCTTCCCCTCAATGCTTGTAATTTTGCTATATATGTGGCTGTCTGCATTTCTTAGACTTCTGAAGGAACACAGACCTGGTAGACTCAAACTTCTAGATTTCTCATTTAGTCATATGTAGATTCTTCTTTTTTCTCCATAACTATGCATCCACTTTTCCCACCAGTGCACCAATCACTGACAGTAAGAAGGAAAAGCTGTTGTCTTCAAAGTGAGAGCTTTCTACTACTAGGTGCCTCAGGAAATCCCCTCTCCCTCCATGTCACAGGCTGCTAATGTGACTGCTTTTTGACAGATGTAATTCTTATTTTATGTCAGAATAAATGGAACAGAGCTTGAGAAAAAGGGAAAGTGGGGAAAAAAATAACTAGGATACTGTAAAGGTTAGAGAGGAGGAAATTTTTTTCATTAAATGTTTCCCTTCTGTGTCCTGCTATACTCACATAAATACCACCTGCAGGGCTCAAGTTTGGCAGAAATCTGAGCCCTGATGAGCTCCATGACTCCAAGTGTGCATAGTTATTAGATATTTATCAAGTGGGATAGCAACCAGGGCTGAAAGGGCTGTAAATACCACTGCATTACTTTGTACACAGGTGGCAGTGATGGGTGATGAGGCTGGGAAAGAAAGACCATGCTGCTCTGTGAAAGCTGAGCAAGCCAGAGGATGAAGAGGATGAACAAGAGCAAGTTATCTTGCCAATCAAATCCTATTCAAACAAAGCCAGAATGCCATATTTGAGAATTGCATAGATGTCTGCAGGCAACTTGTGCCCATTCTGGTGGTGAAACTCTGATTGGAGGAGTCAGAATTTGACTGAACGTGTTTGATAGGAAAAAAAAATATGTTGCCATACTTACAGTCCAGTATGAGAACAAGATAGACAATGAGAGAAATAAAATAAAATAAAATAAAATAAAATAAAATAATAAAATAAAATAAAATAAAATAAAATAAAATAAAATAAAATAAAATAAAATAAAATAAAATAAAATAAAATAAAATAAGAAGCTCATCAACTGTCCAGCTGGGAAACACCTTCAGATCATTGCAACTGTTCCATATTTTAAATTATCCTGTATTTTGAGACAATAATATTAGATGATCATTCAATCTTTTCAATTTCACTTATCCCAGAAACCAGGCAAAGTCCATGATTTACTGAAACTGTACATGTTTTAAGAACCAGCCCAAAACACGGCATATGATTTTGTATGGTTAAAGCTTACTTACAATGCTTACATCATAAATTAAATCTTAGATGTTCTCAGTACTAAAACCACAGATTACAAGTGCTTTCTTCACAGTAGACCCTTTGTACTTGACAGGCTAAAAACTTACTAAAAATCTCTAGAATACCATAAATGTAAGCTGGAAGGACAGGATGGTGTCAGTTTGCTAAATCTGGATCACAGCCTAACTCTACAGTCAAAGTTACAGCTGCAAAACCCTAAATCCAGCTGATAGTGAGGACATTTAAAAGAACAGTCTGATGCCTGTATGGAAACCAGTCACATGTGGTAAAAGGTGGTCAGAGGGCCGCAGTTTGGAGCACTATTGTGGAAGTATTTGGGAGGGGTGGGGGGGGTGGAAAGAGCCACTCTTAAGTCTGTAAGAAATTTTACAAAAAGCTAATACAGTGATTTTTTGAACAAGTGTAATGTAACGTAATGAGACAGATGAATAAGTCAGGATTTAAGCTGCTGCATGTTGTTAACTGAGTCTCAATATCGCAATATTTTGAAGGTAAGAAAATGAAACTTAAGATACACCAAGCACCAGGTTCTCAAAGGTAGATTAAAACCCATAGCTTTTAGAGGGAATTTTTCACACCTAATACATGGAAATGCTGTATTGAGAGGGTATTGAAAGTCATTGGCTGGGAGTGAACACAGCTGCTGCACATGCAATGGACAAAAACTATTTGAAGCAGAGCAATGATTTCCAACAATTATTTTAAATCTGGAACTGGGTGACAGGTATGCAAGACAAACAACTAGAATGAAAGAAGGGTTAGAAGCTGCATTCATCACTTACAGTCAGAAAACCCAGACCACTTGCAAAGGGGACAGATTATGTCATAGTTCAGGATTAGAGATAGAAAAAGAGAAGGCTGAGAGTTCACCCATGCATTTCCTGTTGAAGCACATATTATAATACAGGTTTGTAATTCAAACTGGTACACGATGACAAGACCCTTTGCAATAAATGAGCTAAAGCTGGCCTTAATATTGGATCAGCTTTATGTCAGCTTTAGCTGAAGTTACTGGATTCAGTTACTGAGTGAAATGCAATATATAGAAATTCAGACTAAACTGTCTTAACACTACTTTCTGCTTTAAATGATGGGACAGATTAGTTAGCCTTAGTTTAGACGTCTCCAGATTGGGCTTTTAAGTCTCAACAAGTCATTCTAGTCTCACTTTACAATCAACAAGAAAGGGAAATTAATCTCATTAAGAAAGGCATCTAAGAAGAGTAAGATAAATTACTCTCTGGAATGTTTATCTCTGCTGACTTTAAAAGAAACCATGGGAACTGGCTGATATTTACACACCTATGCTTTGGATGTTGTCAAGGCTGGGCAGATTAATTTCTCTTTCAACATTTTTTGTTTTCTTGTTTCTGGGTTTTTCTTCCTGACTTTGTGTTTAAAACAAAGATGTGGAAGTACTTTTGTTCTTGCTACTAAATTCCACACACCCTTAGAAACAAGTGAAACACTCATGCATTTTTCTTGTGCTTTGAAAAATCACTGTTTTGCCTTGTCTTTCTTCCCATCATTAAAATATATATAAAATGTAAATATAATTCCAGTAGCTGAAAGAATAAAGTACTATTTTCACACATAAATATGTCAAAAGGATAGACCACAACAATGAAAATTTAAGACCTCAGTATAGGAAATGCACAACAGAAGAGGATTGGAGAGAGAAAACTCCTTTTACAGCTGTCCTTTGATGAGCCTAGAACTCATCACGGGAAGACAGAATGTGATTTGCATGGTGTCAGCAATACACAAGCCTCATAGTGAGGGGTTATCTCCTTACCATCTGAAATTATATATTTTTTTTTGTTTTTAATTATTTGTCAGTAATTTTATATATATATATATATCTCTCCTTGATACTATTATAACTTATACAGATAAAGATTTAACTGGGATGTCTTTCATCCAGAAAATGACCAAACAGCCTGCAAATGCACACATATCGCACACTAACAAGTAATGTTCCTCATTTGCCTACATTTGGAAGTAAATAATTCCAAGGACAAAAGATTTGCAATAGCATCTTTTGTCCAGTCTTTTGCAAATCTAGTAGTAAAACAGACTTACAAAGGAAAAGAATGCCCCAGCAATGGCCTGACTACACAAAAGCTCCCTGTTCACTGCTGTCTCTCATCTGTCAGTCAACAGGCTCTACAGCTCAATGGGTGAGTTGGACATGGGTTTTAGTCTGAATTGTCACATTCTGCATCCTCACACGCTTCTGGCACATGTCACTTTGTTGGAAAGACTAACTACAAATACATACTGCTTTTCAAAATAGATATGGCAAACTTGAAAGCTCTCTTGCTGGTTTTGTGGCCATCAAAACAAAAAGTCCCTTCTTTTACAAGAGATGGTCATTACTGCACATTGATGCCCTTAACACTGATATAATTATCAAAAGATTATGTTACAGTAATAAAAGTAAAGATTTAAGTGTAGCATAACTGTGCCTGAAGGTGTAACAGGGAACTACAGAATTACTGGATAAATAACCAAAACTGAGATTCAAATACAAGATGCCAGTGCTCTGGGTAATGAATAAAAGGAGGGATCTGTTCGGATCAATAACCGGTACATACCACTCTTCAGGCCTAGACAGTCTGTGGACAATTTTTCCATGGCAACCAGCTAATCTAACAGTAATAGTTCCAACAGATGGAGGCTTATTAACTCATCAAAAAGAAGGACCCCATATTAAAGTCAGTCTCACAATCAAACCTGATGACAAGAAAATTCTTTTTAAGTATGTAAATCAAGTTGGCAAAACATAAAGTAAGACAGCAGATTCAAAAGATGATACTTTGGAAAAGTGCTCTTCCAGTCACCACTCTGTCTCATCTACTGAGATCTCCCTGCAAGCCAGTTATCTAAATAACATAGCTAATGTTTATCTGGACTGCTTTTCTATTATTTGATAGTTTATTATTATTATTTTAAATTTTTGACTATTCTTGATATAATGTTAAGTTACGTGAGCAGAACCTAGTTAGGAGACCAAAAACAAACTAACCTACAATAAGTTTCTTTTAAAAAATTATTGTAATTTCATTCTGTGACTAGATAAACTTTTCTAACTCCTTATTTGCGCACTCAGATCATTAATCATTAATGGACTTTGTGGGAATTATTATGGAAAACAAGGTTGATAAATGAAACAAAATTACCCAAGTGTAGGAAAAAAAACTCTGACATTTTAATGCAACTTGAGATCACTTGTTTCTTTGTTTATCCAAAGAATTATCAGGACAAGCAAAAAAAAATCAGATTACTACTGAAAATGTTCTGAAATGTTACATAGTAAGGCACATTTTAGATGCATTTTTATTGCAAAATGGGGAAAATAACATACAAAATTTCAGCAACACACATCACAAGCATCTCAGTTGTAAAAGTCTCTTTGTCTTTTGTATTAATGACATAAGCCAAGTAATATTTAATGACATTTCATTTTCAATATTGTAAAGGCTCAGTTTTCAGTATTGTCACATTTCATATACTATGTTAAGCTTTTACTCTATAAATAAAATACTGCATTTGTGTGATTACTACACAGCACTTGCAGAAATGAAAGTCAGCACTTTAAAGATCGTGGGTTTATTTCTCAGGCACTTAATATATTAGCATGTATGGGTGACTGTCAGACTTTATGGCATTTTATTAACTCCAAGCAAGAGGAGAGAAAGAGAGATTCTGAAATGTAAATTTGACAACTCATTGAAAATTACCACTACAGCTTTGATTTTTCAAAGTATGTTTCTTGTCTCAAATGAAATTCAAGGAAATTTGAAAAACACTAAAGAGAATGCTGTAAGCTTTTGACATTTGAATTCTCCCCAGTCAAGTATAAAGGTACCACCACACGCCTTATTGTTGTCTGCTTAAATCTTTCATAAAAGATTAACTTGCAGTGTCAAGGCCACTGGCTAACATCCATTTTGACACTGATGAAATTACCTGGAGTGACGTAGTCTCCCGAGGCACACTGTCACAATTAATGAAATATGAAGGGACCAAAGAAAATTTCCTGGCTCTGCATAACAGAGAAGAGGAAGAAAAAGGTAAACAGAAAAGGCAAAGTAAGAAAGAAATAGGAAAAACCCTTTGAAAAATATGAGTGAAGGCACATTTGCTTCCAAAGTAATCATCAAATTCCACAAAAGCAAGACAGATTTGCTAACAGTCATAGTCTAGAACAGTATGCATACATCTTTTTGGCATTTCAGTTAAGGTATTATACTCTAGAAAGGCAAGAACAGCAGGTGGTAAATGATCCTAGCTGAGTTAAAGAAGGAAAAGAATAAGGTTCAAGACCACTTCTCCTTGCCAATACCTAAGTCCATCTGGCTTTCTCAAATCTCTCTCCCAAAGCAGTGCTCCTTTTTATTGAAACTGAGTTTGCCAACAGTCATCACACTTGAAAAAAAATGACAAATAACAGTTTGTTCTAATTTCTTTACACAAGGGCTTATAACAGCATATGAGTCAAATGGAAATTAAAGGCAATGGGCTTCCAGTAACTCCAGAGGACTTCAGATCAAAGCATATGAAGGAGCATCCTTGTGAGTCCTGAAACTACAGTATCAGGAGACCTTCATTATTAAGGAATTTAAGGGACTTTCCCAACAAGAAGAGTTGTGTTCATATAATAAAAAGACAGGAACTTTTACAATGATACTGGCATAAGCTCAATGCTATGGGAAATTCTGCTCTAGTTTCAGAATCTTTTGTTTTTAATGAAGTTATTGAGGCAAGAATGCAGTATTGAACTCATCCTTGTACGGGAAGAAATAAGGGGGAAGGGGAGGTGTGAACCCAGTCCAGTTGGCTAAGCTTTTCTGGGACAAGAATGAGTGTTATTAGTGCTGTTGACCTTCAGTTCAACTGCAAAAGTTTTTTCCCAGCCATCAGATATATATATATATATATATATATGAATGCAGTGAAGAGACTCAAAATTACAAGGTACTTTTCCCCTGCCTTTTTCCAAGCCATTTATCTATGACATTTAAAAGATTATTATCATTATAACTTCAAAGGCTTGTATCAGGCCTTCATCAGTACTTTAACAATTTACAGAGATCCAGAGTTTGAAGTGTAGTAGTAGTTACTGAACATACATCTCTGTAATCTCCTTGAGCTTGCCTTGAAGCTCCTCATTCATTTGGTTACTTTTGAGCACCGCACTGCCCCTCTTAATATCCAGAACTTTCACCACAGTAGATTTGTCATATTGAAATAATAATTTTGGTAATTTTAGGATTCAAATGAATAGTGGGGTTTTTTTTCAATTATCACTTTTAACAAGTAAACTACTTTTCATGCTTTTTTTACTAATATTCATTCCCTTAAATCCTTTAAAGCAATTGTGGGTAATGGGAAAGATGACAACAACTGCAAAGAAGACCAAGGCTTCAGCTTCTGGGTAAAGGGCAATTCAGACACATACTAAGAACTGTGTGAGATTACTGAAAAATCAGTTTCAGTCTTTACACTTACAAGCCTTACAGAAAACAGATTTTATGCTATCATTTTAGAAACTGGAACAAAGAATATTCAAAGTGATGAATGAACAGGCTTAAAAGCAAACTTTTACTTCATTCTAGTTGGAAATATTATTCTCAGCATAAAAACTATGAATCAAGATTAAAAAATACAGTTAAACCAAATAATAAGTCACAACCCATTTATTTATGTCCAACAATTACAGATTTTAGGTACTACCAATGCATCACCATGAATTTAAAAAAAAAATAAAAATTGTGATAAACTCCCTTCTATTATAGTATTTCTTCAGCTATATCACACCGAACCTAGGTAGAAAACTGAAGATAAGTTTTGGGATCTTTTTCTCTGTTGTGATATATGAATACAGGCATTGCATTACCCATGCTTAAAAGAGCTCTACTAATTCCAGTGGTTAATTAAAACACCCAGTGAGGCATAGCACTATCTCCAAAGTATTATTTTACCCAGAGCTGCCAGCATCATTATCAGTGATATAACAGTAAGCAGAATATATTTCATACTACTATTTCAAAACTTTCAGCATTTCACACAAAGAATATTTCATTTTTTAATGTGGGTTGATTTCTACCAAATAATAAAATACAAGCAAATTTAGAACACAAAATAAGAATTTCACAATGTATTTCTATATACTAATTCCTAAATAAACGTTAGTGCATTAATGATTACCAAGATGTTATGTTTCAAAGAGGACCATCTTTCCATGGAACAGTCTGTCACTGTTCTCTCTGTCCCTTAAGTGAGACCTATAAAATACCTTCAACATATGAGCCTGGAAGCTAAAACCCATTATTATACTGGACAGTAAAAGTTATGGACTGAATAAAGATATTGCACATTCCATCCTTCCCAGTGACACCCTGCCAACTAGCTCTAAATTTTGCATAGGCATTCACCACCTGCTTCTGTCAGTTCCATGCAGAATGATGATCTTCCCACCTCTGCTTTATTAACCTCCTCTTCTTTCATGAACTCTCAAATTGCTTTACTGATTAGTAGAATGACACAAGCAAACACAACTGGTTCTAACTGGTAGCTAATTTCTCACTTTTCTCTTTCTGATTCACATCTAAACATATTTTAGTGTCCCATTTCAGCTACATCAGTCAATCTAACAAAAGACACTAATTTTCTTTTCTTTTCTTTTCTTTTCTTTTCTTTTCTTTTCTTTTCTTTTCTTTTCTTTTCTTTTCTTTTCTTTTCTTTTCTTTTCTTTTCTTTTCTTTTCTTTTCTTTTCTTTTCTTTTCTTTTCTTTTCTTTTCTTTTCTTTTTTCTTTCCTTTCCTTCTTTTCTTTTTTTTCTGATTAAATTGTGATGATATATGGGCACAAAGTCACACAAAATCTTCCTGAATTGATTTAATAAAAGGTATTAATTTGCAGTCAGCTCTGTTCAGGGTAAAAAGTTAAATGGGAGCTGAAGATATGACATGAAGTATCATGAAGGATGTACATAGAAATTTAATATTCAGTATTTTAGTATACAAAAAAAATCTCTTCTGCAAAATATATATAGGAATTATGCCTAATTATGTTTATATCGATTAGCCTGGACTCAGGTGCAAATACAGAAAAATACTTAGAACAAAATGCATTCAATTTATTTTTATATATATAATAAATATATAAAATTTATATAGTATATATATATGAGATATATATATATATCATATATATATATATATAATTTTTTTTTATTTGAGGTACTCAATTAAAAAACCAAACAATCAAAAACATACTGAAAACACTGAGAATTGTGGAAGTCTTCAAGGCCAAGTTGGATGATGTATTGAGCACCTGGTCCAATGGAAGGTGTCCCTATCCATGGCAGGGGTGAGTAGACCAAGATGGTATTTAAGGTTCCTTCCAACCTAAAACATGCCATGTATGATTCTGTGACTCTACAATACTTGGCAACTCTGAGAATCAAATCCTTTTTTATTTATTACAGTTGATAACATCTTCAGAATCATTTAACATTTTAAAAGTGACTTATCAGATGAAAATAAATAAAATGCCTGAATCCCCATTATTAAAAAAAAAAAAAAAGTTGTAGCACCAGCTGTCTCCAGACAAAGTGAGATACAAAGTAATAACTCTCTCTTTGCAGCACCTGTATTCAATTTCTAAAGTACATCTGTCATTTTATTTTTACAAAGCCTAACAAGATCAGTTCACAGCCATCTGTGTCTCCCCACCTTGAAAGCAATTCAGGTTGCGTTGCTTTAAAAAATACCATTCAAAGCAAAGCAACACAGAGCAGAACAAAACAATTGCACAAGATTAGAGATGATGTTCTGAAGTTCTTTACAGCTGACAATAGATATCTCCATGCCCTTACAAGTGTAAGACCAGAGCACTCGATGCAGAGGACACCACAGTCTCTTTTCAGCAGCAGCTCTATTACATCACCACAGAGTAAAACCTTCTGGAAGGGCTTACACATTTTTGACATCTCATGGTGCTCACATACTCTTTTATTTAGTCATCCTCTACTATGAAAGAGATAGAGAAGGCTTAGTATAATCAATGCTTCTATTGCCTGAGAATCCCTGCAGTGGAAAGTGTGCCGACTGAGGAGTCAGGCTTTCTACAGCAATGTAGCAGAAGTCTCCAAACAATGAGACTCCAGCCACAGGTAACTGGGCTTTAGGTTGTTCCTAAGCAGAACAGGCAAAGAAAAACTAGAAAATGTACATGCTGCTAAGTCGCTTAGGCATGGCTTTCTAAATTCCCACTTAAGAATAAAGCGTCTTAAAGACTGTGTATCAAAGCATGATTATTTAACTAAAACTAAATGAATAAGGATAAGCCTCTGAGTCTCACTGGATATAGTCTCCCTGCCTTGTATAAATAAAAGTCTACTTTGATCCAAGTCCTTCACACATGGTATCAAATCACATCTGCCAGAATAGCGGGAGTTTGGAAATACAACAATGTGTGGCATTAGAAACAGAATTTCTGATGCAGAAATTAGGACCAAGGGAGAGACAGCCCATTAATTCAGTATTAAACTGAGCCAATTTAAGGGAATAAAAACAAAACAGAAGCAGAAAATTATCAGATCAGAGCCAAACACTGTGGATTTATTTTAGTCCCTCTGTAGTCAAACAGAGGATTTAATTTTCCTCATTTTTACAATACAAACTGTGCTGTAAGTAACGAAAATAAGTGTAGTCTAATTATAAAAGTGATACTTTTTGTCTAAAGACAAATGTACAGTTTGTAAATCAGGCAGTTTATTACGAATGCCAGTCAGGGTCTAAGGTCACCTGCAGATAAGCAGCTAAGTATAGCTGAATGCTATCTGTACCATGGAGGGAGCTGCTGTCAGGAACCAAGCCCTTGCGCCAAGCTAAGTGCTGGGTGCCAGAAACCTCCGGACACACAGCAAAGATAGCAAATCCAAGTCATTACTACTGAGTAATCATTACTGTGAGATCATGACAGACTCAAAGGAACAAAACCAACTGGGACATGGGAGCATGGAAAACACTTAGCCAATCAATCAAAGCCAGTAAGTATGGCAGAGGCAAGGGACTATTGAGAACCTAAGACACTTTGTGCCAGGTTAACTGCAGTGAAATAGGCAGCAATTTCAAATGATGAGTGAGGGTTGGGTTATAAATGCATTCCTGTAGCTCTGTGCTGAAATGCAATGAAACCATATACTCTTCCAAGTAGCAGCAAAAGAGAAAGAACGTCTGACATTAGAATTCATGCTGCCAGAGACTTGGAATCTTGACAGCTCCTTATGGCAGCAATTATTTGTGAAGTAAAAGACATAGACCTCTGAACGCCAAAAAATCAATGTCCTTATACTCAAATCTATTTTTATGCATGTCAACATCTGATTATGTTTTTCTCTTTTCACAAATGTTCTATCTTTATCTCAATTTTTAAAGTCTCTGACTGGGAAAAAATATTATTCTCAGTTAGCACTGACAGTGCTACTATAAAGGCTCAACTCTACCAGGAAACATGAAGTAAACAGCATGTGCCCTAAATAGTTTACCTAGGTATCAACATTTTCTTCAAACACAAATTCTTCTCTCTATAAAAATTGCTGATAACAGTGCTCTTTCTTTCCAAAACCTACTAAGAAAGTCACAGTTCATTTCTCCTATGTTCCCAGACAAGATTCAAGTCTTTGCTTAAGTACTATGACAGAGAATGCTACAGCAAATACAGCCAAGAGTGAAACTGGCAGCATTGAACACCTCATTTGGTGGGAAAACAATTACCTGTCCTTCCACTCCTCAGTTTGTGCTCTGTAAGCATTCCAGATTATCACTCAACTTTTTAAATAGTAATATACCTGTAATGTATAGTAGTCTATTTCCTTTTAGAGCTTTAGTGTTTTGATTATTTCTCAGATAATAGAATCTTGGGTTATTTACACAGTAAACAAATATGTGAATTTTACGTATATTGTGTGTGTTGGTTTGCCTATTTTGGTTGTGAAAAATCTTAGTAAATTCTACTTAGGGGACACCTGACCTATCTAATTTATTGAGTGGATAAATAATAGTCCTATGAACTGTAATTACTATTTTTAAAGTCCAGGTATGTAACACTGATTTTATGTTTTTTCTCCTCGTGTTTCTAAATACCCTGAGGTCTTAACAAACATACTTACAAACTACTTGTCATTATACTTCAGTTCAGGTCACTTTCAGACTGTGAAGCTCTTGAAATGTTATCCCTTCATTGACGTATATACTTTAAGATTTCCCAAAGTTGCCTAAAGTGTCTGTGCCCTTTTATCTGAGATATTGGCAAGATCCTGGTTGAAGCAATGAAAGATCTCTGACAGATTCGTGTCCTTCTGGGGTGGCAGCTAAAGGACAGGCAGTTTCATAGGGCAAAATAGACCAGACATGAAGGATGAAATCCAACTCTCACACAAAGATACCTATGGATGCTAAATCTGAACCACAGTGCCTGTACAATTGCAGGCCGCATGGCTCCTCAGGCTTCCTGAGAAAATAGCCTGGGAAAAATATGAGAAGGAATTAAAACAATTCTCAGAGATACTAAACAGCCTTGCAGGTGTTGTTTTGCAGCCTCTTGTTTCTCCTTGCAGGAGAGAGTCAGGGGGGGGCAAAGTGCCCCTGACCAATGATGGTGATGTAGTACTTTGTTAACCAATAAGAGTTTCCTTTCTGTACTTTTCCACGTATCTGTCTATAAGACAGGGCTGAAGCAATAAACTAAGGAATGTTTGTATTGTGACTCCCTTGAGAGTTCATTGTCGTTCTTTAAAGCCGTTCCCAATCGGAACGACAGATACCCACATTTATTTACATGCTCTGGCTCCTACGTTTGTAATTTAGCAATGCACCCCACCTACAATTCAGCTGCTACTCCAGAAGTGACAGAAATGCCATCTTTTATCTGGCTGGAAAAATGTCCCAGAAAGCCTACAGTGGCTTAAGCAACACTAAATACCTGTGTGCAGGAAACAGAAGGTGTCCTTGGCCCATTTAGTCAGGGCCTTGAGAGCTAATTCCTGATGTTGATTCAACTGCCAAACCAGTGTCTACTACCTTCTGAGATATCAATATGGATATTGATTTGATACCAATAAATAGGCTGTTGGACTGCACTGGCTGTATTTGCTAGACATCTTTTGCCTGGGATGGGAAGTCAGACACTTGACTTGCTTGTAAGCACCTGTGTAGTACACAACTAAATTTGAGCATTCTAGTTTGCAGCTGAGTCCCACCCAAAGAATACCGTTCCCTAAACATAAGCAATGCTATCCTTCTCCAAGAGTGTAATATAACTTTGGTGTCAATTCTGGTGACTAAATAAAGACGTCTAGTGTTATCTGGAATGTTCCACGATAGTCAAGCCATGAGACATCATGTCATGGGTTATATCAATAGCCTATGCTTTTCTGAAGTAACAGGTGGAAGCTGAGAAAGGTATCCTATGGTATTTCAAATGGTACTAAGTGTCTATATATAGGTTCTGTAATTAAGCCATCTACATTTTATTTTTCAATGTGATCACAAAAGTTTCAGTTTAGAAGCCCGCAAAAACCATGCATGGCTAGATGTCAAGAAGTGAAATGTTCCAAAATAAAGGCAGAAAGCCTTTAGAGAAGGCCAGCAAATAAATTTATATTTACCCTGACTTCCAAACAAGACTATTAAGAATATAAGCTCAATTTATTAAAATACAAGAAACAAAACAATTCATTTATTATGAATTAATTGATCTGGAATTAATGGTTACCCGTTCTGAATAACATGGTAGGACCTCAAACATCTCTTGAGATTAAATCTAGTTGGATGTGCTCTCTCCAACTCCCTCCAACCCTGCCCATTTGCAGCCTGGTATCACTTCACACAGATGCATTTTGTTCAGACACTCTAAAATTGCCTCTTTTGGAAAACATAGGTTAATTAGTTTCCCGCATGCTCCAGCTGAGCTGCAGCGACACGCCTAGTCAACAAGGAACCCATTCAAAGCTCTGTGAAACAATTTATAAGTACTACTTTTGAACTGCCTTAGAGAATTAAAGCAAAATAGCACTAATAATAATGAAGAATTTCGCTAGTGATAAAACATATTCTGTTAAAAAAACCCAAACAAACAATAAAACATCTACCAGCTAAAACTAAACTGCAGTGAAGTTTTTGATACGCTCGCTCCATATCACTGTAACATTTTACTGATAGAATATTTTTTCTCTTGGTCATGCATTTTATTGGCTCTCAACATTATAACCTTCTAAGAAATTAAAGGGTCTGCATAATGGGCACTTCTTGATTTCTTATCCTATTTCACCCCATTTTAAAGAGCAATCACCCAACCAAGGGTGTCAAATATGGCAGAAGCACTAGCTCCCTCCATTCCCAGAGGCTTCAAGAACTTTCTCAATTTCACGCTCCTGTGCACAACTTTATTTACACTAAAACCATTCTGTTTTGTGCTTCAGAGAAAATACTTCGTCTTGATCTTCCAGCAAATCTTGGTTATATTATCTGAATACTCTGCAAAGCTTTGACTCTTTACTATAGACTGCAGCTGACATACCAGGTGAAACACAAGTGAACTGCATAATGGAAGTTAATGTCCCGTCAAAATGGGGTCAACAGGATACAATCAAACGTGTATATCATCTACTCACAGTGTGCAAGCCTTTCTTCAAAACACTATTTAGATTTGAAGTGGATGCTCTAACACAAATATTTAACATACACTGATGGGGCTCTGCTAATTATCTTTTTGTAATACAAATAAGTGACTCAGACGCTTTCAACAATGGTCAGATTAATAATAATTCAATTTAAAAATCAAAATTTTTTTTCTGTTTAGATTTTAAAATTTAAATTTAAAATCTTGTGGTTTCTCAGCAACCTTTATTTCCATGAAAAAACACAGGTACAAATATAAAGGCAAATACTACCAGGGCTGCTTTGACATGCTTAATTACACAGCCTTTTTAAAAATTACTTTTATACTGTTTGTCTTTGTAAATTATCAGCTCAAATTCAACCATTCAGCATAGTGTCTCCATAAAAAATCTTCAGGCATATATGTGAAGAAATAGATTTTCTTCTTGAAAGATGCTTGCCTTAATTCAGTAAACACTGCTGAATACCTATCTTTTATGCAGAATTTTGAGCCTCTCTTCAAAGCTCTTATTTAAATAAGTTAACTACTTAGACACTTTTCTAATGCAAATTGGCATGGATTAAAAGACACACTGAAAAGCATTTTGCTGCATGACATTCAAAGTTAAATGTACCTACTTTGTACTTCTATAGAAGTACATCTATTCCTTACTTCCTTGGAACTTTTCTCACAAGAATTTAAATTATAAGATAAAAGAAAATACTTGTATTTCACAGTGTGATGGAAGGGACCTGGTTCAATTTCTGACTTTGCTTGTTCTGACCCAGCAACAGCTGTTTCATTCAAATTAATCAGGCAAAAATGCAAAATGTATGTAGAAAACAACAGTACAAAATGACAATTGTAGTACAAAATACTGCTGAGAAATCTTAATTTCTGTCCATACAACTGCATTTTCTGAAGGTGTCCAAATTGAAAATGCTGATGGAAGTCATACTCAGTCTTCTAAGTACTGAAAGATCACCAGATGACTACGCACTTCCATTTATGTACAGCTGTTCCTGGAATTCTGTATCTTATAGCTACTTCAGTTTTTGCACCTTGAATATCATGAACATTTCAGTGAGCAACAATTAAAAAAAATCAACAAACATTAGTGGAGGTAAAAGTATTTTACATTTAAAGTTCCTTCATAATAAAATACCTTCCAGTTTCTCACTGTGGTGTGGAAATTTTATTCAAGTGCCTACAGCTGGCAAAGACTTCTTATACAAAGCCTTTTAAAAACTCTTCAGAAGTCTTACTCCTTTTTTTTCTCATGACATAAGAGACAGTTGTACAAATCACCAACATTAAAGCACCATGATCACCATCAGGGAATAGCTGAGGTTTAAATGGACTGCTGGAAGTCAACTGGACCAACCTCCGTATTCAAGTGGGGACATCTAGAACAGGCTGCCCATGAATGTGTCCAGACAGATTTTAAGTATCTCCAAGCCTGGACACTCTACAGCCTCCATGAGCAACCAGTGGCAGTCCTTGGTTAAGTAGTTTTTTAGTTACTGGTTTAAAACCACGACACCCTCACAGTCAAAAAGTGTTTCCTGATATCCAGAGGGAGCCTCTTCCCTTTCAGGTTGTGCCCATTGCCTCTAGTCCTGTTGCTAAAAGGAACTTGGCTTCATCCTCTTTGCACCATCCCTTCAACTTTGTACAAGCTGATACGATCCTCCTCCTGGACCCAACCTTCTCTGCTCCACGCCAAAACAGTCCCAGCTCTCTCAGCTTCTTCACGTATCTTCTATGCTCCAGCCTTTTAATCATCTTAGTGATTCTTCACTGGACTTGCTTCAGTATGCTCATGTCTTACACCTCTGGGGGTTTTTCTGCAAAGTTGATTTCCATCCAGTCCTTCCTCAGCCTGTACTTGTCCATGGAGTTGTTCTACCCCAGGCACAGGGCTTTACACCTGTGTTTATTGAACTGCATGAGAGTCCTGTTTTTCTTTATCCTTCTGAAAACAAATTACAGTGGGATAAAACTCTGGAGAAATACAACCAAAAGGTCAAAACTATCAGAAAGCTTAAACTTCTTGGAGTTTAAGTTACTATGGCCCTTAGAAATGGCTTAAGAGATTTTACTTTGTAAACTTTCTATGTTTGTGAAATTTCTTCCTTCAATATCAAATCCATGACTTCTTCCTACTCTTATCCAAAGGTGAGACTGTCTAAATATGAACCTATATAATGAAAAACTTGAGTTAGCAATGGAAAAGGAACCAAAATCCCCAATGTGCAACAGCATAAATCTTTTCTTTTTTCATTTTGACTTGAACCTTTCTTTAAAGAAAAAAGCTTTTCTCTATAAGCCAATATGATATGTTTAAAACCACTCCACGTCTGTAAATTTTCAATTTTATTTTTTGCTTTCTGTATGAGGCCAAGTGACCATCATTTTATTATGTCATGTAATCCCATACGACAATAAAAAATATGAAATATCTATCATGTAACAGACTTGCATCCAAGTACATGGAGGAGAAAGAAGCCACACAACAAATCTCAAATATTTATGTAAGTGGTGTGCTAAACTGTTACATTCTTTCAAATATTCCTTAGAACAATCTAACTCCATGTTCTGACTTCACTGCCTTGATCTACAGACCCTTCTGCAAGCATTTTTCCAGCATTTGTTGTTAGTTGCCTGTTGAGAATATGCTAATTTTACATTTATTAGTGCAGTTTTTATAAATATTTTTCCCTCTCTCTGTACTGATACCAAAAATACAAAAATGGTTCCTCTTCAGAGAAATCAAAACTGGTCAACAGTCTATTATCTTGTTTTTTCTGGATGTCCAGGATTAGATTACAATTAACATCTTAATTTCTTCACTTAGCACAGTGATTGTAAAATTATTCTATTTGATGGGGGATTACCTTTTCAGCCTCGACCTTGTTTTGGTTTATCTCTAACTAGCTTAAGATCTGTGGTGGCACAGAAATATTTATAATAATGTTGATTCATACACACACACACACACACACACACATACACACACGTGATTAAAGGATAGTAACAGCAAGCAGTGAATTCTGTATTGAATGAACATTATCCATGGTTTTAAAACGTAAATGACACAGAACCAAGTATCTTTGGCTCTAGAATAAAGCATTACGTAGAGTTTTGCAAGCATAGGATGCTGGCATAGACTGTGAAGGTGCTGATGCAGGAGGAGGATAAGACAGGCCTCAGACTTACAAATAAAGCACCAGTGGTTTGTTCCTGGTCACTACAGGAATACAGCCTCAGGAACTGGGTAAAGCTGACTTCAGCTCAGGAGCTGAGCGAAGCTCAGGAACACCTGTGCAGAATCTTATATACAGTTTTGCCTTGGGAGCTAGTGAAGGAAGAAAAAGCAAGCAAACTCAAGAGAAGATTTAGGAAAACTTGGAAGCAAATATCCTCCCAAGAAAACACAGGAGCATGGAGGAAGCATTGCAGCACCAGCAGTGGCCTTCTGCCAGTACAAAGCTGTCATGTGGACGTCACTCTTGAGGAAGATGAGTGCTGATTGCCCTTGGAACCAGAGGAGCAAAGCAAGGGTAAGCACAACCCCAGGCAAAAGAGGCACATTTACACATGAACCCATACTGGGAATGTAACATTTTAAATTGTATTAGTATTGGGCTATTTTTCTATGATTGTGTTCTTTTCTGTACCTGGAAAAGGAACAATTATTTGGTTAACTGGTAACCTTTGCACCATACTCACAATATATTTTTGGCTGGGTATGAATGCTGTGGGTTTGCCCATAACGAAATTTTGCATGAAACAATGAATCTGTTTAAAGGCATTAAAAGCTCTGAGCTGTCTTTCTTTGAAAGGCCGTAAGAGTAACGTTGGTCACATAGGTTTTGAGGTAGACAGGGTATTCTTCCACAGTCTTTTTCTAACTCCTTCATATATTTTCTTGCTCTAAACATCTTATTACTATGATTTTCTGCACTTGGCGTTCATTTGTCTTCTATTTCAATATTTGGAAATATTTTACATTCAATGTCAACACTAATTTTCAGAATTTTTTATCTCTCCAAGAGAAGCTCTGAATTTCCTTCCAATGTCTTATTGCCCAAATATCTGGAAAATTGACTTTGGGATTCAATCCCTGACATATTTGAAACACTGACCCATTAAATTGGCAAACTAGTTCAGCGTGCTAAAAGCGGCAAAATATAAGCACTGGATTTAGCTTTCTTTTGTGAAAAATATAGGGTTTACCTAAAGAAAAACATTCTTTGACTTTCAGACAAAGTAAATGACTTGACTCAGAAAGAAAAGGGAAAAAAACCCCAAAAATAAAAGGTAATATATATTTCTTTTAAACTGAGATTATTTTGTACTTTGTCACTTCCCAAAAAATATTTTAAACATTTTAAAATATCCAAATTCCCCACAGAATGTTAAATTCAAAATTTTTATTTTAAAGCTATCAATTTTCAAGTTCATTAAAAATGTACAGAAAAAAATACACTGTTCAACTGATACATCCTCCCCTCACATATTTTGTCTAATAACATTTTAAATAAAAGGAAAACTATAAATGTGAATAGAATAGGACAGGACAGACTAGGCCAGAATTACACCTTTCATCTTCAAGGAATGCGTGCAAGCAATCCTTTAATCACCTTTCCATAGCCCACAGATTCCTGTGAGATAAAAGTGTATGTTTAAGCAACATAGCATCCTGTCCTAGATGTTTTTGTCCCTGCATAAATCAAAACATCTTTAAACATCATCATTTCCCCAGCTCTGAAATCTATCTGGATGTCTATATAACATATTCTTAATCTATGGATTAAAAGAAAATATAAGAGCAAGATTATAATATTATTATTATCATTATAAAAATATTAAAAACAATCCTGGTAAAAATACCATGGCAAAATACAAAATTTCCATTAATTTACATTCCACTCTTCAAGGAATGGAGGAATGTCCTCTCCCAGTGAAGAAAATTAAAAACAGGTAATAATTGTCTTCAAACAGTAGTCCAGAAAAATATTTTAATAAATGTTTACGTCAGATTCTGATTCTTCTAATTTTCCGTAAAGAAGTTATTTAATATATCTATTTATCACAATTTCATAGCCAGTGGGTTAACTGTGGGAAAAATTTAATTTGACAATATTTTAATCTGCACATATTTGGGTATTACACAGGCAAGTTTATAAAACAATAAACAGATAACATATTAGTTATTGCTATTCCCAGAGAAAATGTAATCATAATCACTGGCACTTGGTGCCATATTCCCAGACCCTTCTTTCAACAGACAAAGCAGAGCCCGTCAGTCTAGAAAAAAATGTCTGTAGAGACACTGCATGGATAGTTAGAGGAATGTGAGCTATGTCAAGTACCAGTTACATTCTGAAAATAATGTTTTGAACACATTTTTTTAGATTTGCCTGTGCATTTTTGTCACAAAGAAATATTTTCATTTTCTTCTTTGTCAGTGTTTCTAACTGTGACATGTCTTGGTTTTAAAATACATACTGTGTTCTTCAGGAAAAAAAAAAAAAGAGAGGAAAAAATCTTCTTTATTCAGTCCTGCAACTATTTTCAGTAAGTGTAACTGTACAATTAATTTGTCAATGTTGTTCCAAAATTAGGATTTCTAAACACAATTTGTCAGAGTTTCAGTTTTTAGGCTGGACAAAGTTCCAGTGACTTCACTAGGACTGTGCTCATCAAAGAACTAGCATATGGAGGACTATTGACCTGTAGAGGACCTAGTTGTCCAAACTCAGCATTATTTCAGGCAGTCTGGTATTCTTCGTGGTCTCCAGCTACCTTCCCAGAAAAAGGCAACTCTCCTGGAGATCCAGTACTCACTTCTGTAACCCTGAGCCCAGGCAGTCTGCTCTCCATGAGGCAAGACTGGTTTGCCTCAGCCTGATGGAGAAAAGTTCATGCAATGTAAGGAAAGCAAACCCAGAGATAACTGAGCAATTGCTAAGCAATTGTTTAGTTGATGAAGGACTTGAGAAGAATAAAAACTGACGTAGGAAGTTATAAATCACAAAGGCAAAAAGCAGAAGTGGTAACCCAGCAACGCTGGGCATCAAACTGTCCCACATCTAAATGCTGAGTGGTCACCAGCTGAGATAGCCAGTTTGGGGTATCTCATTGCAGGATCATGTTAATCTCTAGCCTGGTAGCCCAGTTAGTCGCAGTTATCTGTTGTATCAGTCAGTAAATAACTGCTTTGTGCCCATAAATGGTGTGTATTATTCTTTGATGTATCTCTCTGGGTACAAAAGAATTTCACAGAGTCGGAGAAAGGCTTGGGTTGGAAGACGAACTTTGTCCATGTAAGAGGAAAAAATGCCTGGGCATAGTGTCTGTCTAGTGTCTCTAGTGTCTTGACATCCCTCGAAATGTTATGCCTGGCTTCCAGCTACCATGTCAGAATACTCTAGACTTCCAGTGTACCTGGGGTTTATCTGTCAGTCCCATAATGATGTGACAGATAATCTAGGGAATTTAAAATACTCTAATTGGATAACTGACTCTGCCCATCTTAGCTCCAGGTTAGCTGCATAACATGCAAAAAGCATCTATTTAATATTTCTACTCTGAAATTCTCTTTGGAAGATCTTAATTTCTTCATTGACTATGTTGAATTTTTGAGAACATCAAGCCCTGCATAAATTATATTAAATCACCAAATGCATCTCTTGGTGCCCCCACCAAGATTAGCTTCAGACAAGAAAAATACAAATGTAGATACTTCCACAGCAAGTGTCTAATAAAGGGTCTAATTCAAAATGTTCCAACATATCTGTGACACTGTCTGGGAACGTGGATGCCTCTTGTTATATTAATGAAGATCTGGGAAGTTTATGGGTCTCCATTTAATTGCTGAAAACCAGTTGCTAAAACCATTGAGATAATGGAGAATGTATCCTGGAACAAGGAGGCCATCTCACACAGAATTTGACACAGGCAGGTAGATGACAGTCCAATATTTGTATGTGTGTTTAGATAAATTATGCTCAGGCAAACAAAGCAGTGGATCCGGAGAGCTCCTCAGTTTATCCCACTGTATAGCTGAAAAAAATGACAACATCCAATGATGATTTTGGCTAAATTGCAAGCACTCAGTTCAATTTCTTTATCACAGGCAACTACTGTCATTTGAAATGCATTGCTGTAATCTTCCTAGCCTCAAACTGTCAGGTCAGAAGAATGTGGGTCTCCAAAATGTCCTGTGCCTTATCTTTCCATTGCAAGTAATGGACCAATTCCTGTCAGTTCCAACAAGCCTGGATCAGTGATCTCATGAAACAGACCAACATGAAAGAAATCAGACTCATCAAATGTCTCTAACAAGTCTTGTGTCATACCTACTACTCTGACAGATAAGTTTGGGGTATTCTGGAGGGTTTCTTTTCCCAGTGAAACTGGACACCGATGCTTATATAACAGATTTGTGTCTCCTTTGACTTTATTGGAAGTTAAGACAGCTAAAGCACTAGTGGTTGTGCTGTTGAATGAGAAGGTTTTTCACAATTAAAGTGGTTTCCTCAAATTACATGATAAAAGTTGTTTCCAAGGAGGTGGGCAGTGGGGGGATGGGACAAAACCAGAAAACCCCACCATAACCCAACCTACCAAGTTTTCTGGTGGTCCAGCTGAATAGAAAACCAGCACTGCACATTCCTACATATACTTTAGTTTGCATACTTTCTTAAAAGTAAGTTGCAAATCCCACTCTAAAAAAAGTCTAGCCTATATACTGACTCCTGGAAAAGAAAATTTCTGAGAATAGGGAAGAGTTTAGTTCCTTCCATCATTGAGCTGATGATCACAACATCAGCAACCAGAAAAAGGAGATTTCTTCACACTCCAAAGAGAACAAAGACTTGTAAAGCTTGGTTACGAAGATAGAAAGTTTTATTTTGCATGAATTACTCTCCTCTGTCTTTCTTACTTCCCATAGTCTTGTACACATTTCTACAGTATTTCTGGAGAAGAAACTACCTACATAAAATTAATCTTGATGACATCATGTGGTGCTAGTTAGTCAGAACATTTAAGGAGGATAAAGCACTTTAGCCTTAAGGACTCTTAAAATGAGAATCATTTATTCTCTGTTGTCTTCCGTGAAATGGATTCTTGCTGTTACTAATGTAAAAACCTGCTGCTAAATGTTTTGACTGTACATATTAGCCAGATGGTGGTTCAGTTCTCACTATTGAGTTGCCCAGAACTGAAATAATTAATTTAGCTAAGAAAAGTATATTGTGCCGTACCTTTTGGATTTGTGACTGTAATCTGTAATCACCAGGGAGTTGATTTGGATTTGCAATAATACTGGAGTTGGTAATTTATAACAGAACAGGAGCTCACTAAGTAGAGCTTATGAAGCTTGAAGTTTTTCGATAAGTTGCAGAACTTTCTATAATATGGATGCTGTTAGCAGCTTACAATTGGCTCAAACATTAATCTGTGTTATCCTAATAAACTGAAAGCAAAACCCATGGATTTGAAAGGTTGCTTTCTAAGCACAGCTATTCTTAATATTACCTCTTCATACCTGTATAGCAAGAAATAATTCAAAGCTCTAAGTATAAAGACTTCTGTTGACTGCAAAAAGATTGGATTCAAATTCTCAAAAAAAGACTAGCCCAAAGAGATATATTAATGCAAATTTTTATAACTTTTCACTGCATAATTGTTATTTCTTTTTGATTTTGCTTACTCCTTGTGTTGCAATAGGCTTCAAAGAAATGTAATGTGTCAAGATTACCTGACACTTGAAAACCGTAGTCAGGCAAATACTGCTATTCAAATATATTCATTTATTATTTGATCCAAGCACTGATCTAGATTTTCTAAAGGAATAAGGGAAAAGTACAGGAAAAAATTACATACAAACAGGAAATAATCATATATACTGCAGCTCTCCAAAAGACTGCTACAACAAAGAAGAATATTTGTGACACAATATTCATTATGACAGACAATGCTGCACTAGCTTTATTCTTTTGTTTGTTTGCTTGGTTCATTTTGTTTTGCAAAACTTCCCTCATGGTCCAATGAGATATTTATTTATATTTCTTGCATAAGGAATGAACCCTCTCAGATATCTAATGGAGCCAAATGATGATCCACCATTCATTGAAGAATTTTCTTTTGAAGAATTCAAAAGAAATGGAGGATACTCTTACAAAGGCTCTCAAAGCCATCTACTGAAGGCTTTGTTTTCTAAATAAAATGTGTCTCTGCTTGCAGGAATGGGTGGTTGACCCAGTGATTTATTGATTTCACATTAAAAAGATGTGCATTTATGAGGCTTGGCATATGACAGATCCAGTACTGGTGCCAGATGAAGAGCTAAAGGGAGTAGACCATCATATGTCACTACAAAATACAGAAAGTGAGAAAAGCTGTAATGACATTGACACTAATCCTTCTGAAAGGCATCTGGTTTTTGTTATTGTTATTTTACAACAGTGAAGAATTTTATACTTGTGCATCGCTACACTTTGTGTTTTAATGACACTTCCATTTTTTTTTAATTCAATGATAGTCTGTTAACGTACACTTATTCACAGATGTTTAATTACTGTTTACAGATGTAAAGCATCAAATTTTAGGAACTTCATTCTTTTAGTACCAAGAAGTGGTTCTTGAATCATTAAAGACAGGAAAAAGGCATTGGCAATACTTAGCAGTCTCTTTCAGCCCAGGTGTGGCATGAGTTTAATAAAGTTACTAAATACTACCTACCCCAATTTAAAAATGACAAATAGAAAATGCTGGGTATGACTGAGTACAGCCACTGAATGTGTATCACAAGATAAGAAGAGAACCACAGAATCATGATGTTGGAAAAGATCCTTAACAGAGACCAACCATCAACTCAGCACTGCCAAACCCACCACTAAGCCATGTCCCTAAGTGCCATGTCTGCACATCTGATAAACATCTCCAGGGATATTTAGTATCTCTATTGACTCTAATGATTAGTATTTCTCTGGACAAACTGGAAAAAAGGCTTGACAACCCTTCTCATTGAGAATTTTTTTCTCTTATCCAATGCAAACCTACACTGGCACAACTTGAGGCCACTTCTTATCCTGTCACTATTTACTTGGGGGAAGAGACCAACCCACCTTGTTACAGCCTTTTTTCAGGTAGTTCACTGTAGAGATTGGTAGGGACTCTTCTCAGCCTTCTTTTCTCCAGGGTAAACACCCCCAGCTCTCTCAGCCAATCCTCATAAGACCTGTGCTCCAGACCCTTCACCAGCTTTGTTGCTCTTCTTTGGATGCAAAAAAAGAGTACTGAAAGTGTTATGTTACTTTAATTCTAATATACCAGAAACTATTACTGAAGCATCTTTTTTTTTTTTACAGCAAAAGGAAATTAGAAAGAGGGTAGAGCACTACCATTTTCTTTCTCTTGAATGAGTCTTCGGTTCAACAAGTCAAAGCACTTCTTTCTTTAAATAAAAATGCATGAAAAAATGCACAACATCAACCAACAAGCAAACAAAAAAAGCTTTTCTAGCTCAGTGTATTGACTCCAACATCAAGTAAATAATAGTGTCTTCAAACAAGGAAAATATGTAGTAATAATTAATTGGAGGGAAATTGAGATTAAGACAAGCAATACTCTTGAACCATACTGGTAGACATACCAGTGGAAATATCCTAGATAAATATCTTATATAACAAGGGCACTGAACATTCATACTTTTATTTCTCTAAGAGAATCCAAAATGAAACTAAAGATTTACAGAGTTATGTTCTGTTCAAAAATTGCTTCTCATAAATAAAGACGTTTTGAGAAGCTTAGCTTTTAGACTAGTTGAAAAAATTTATGTTAAAAGATAAATACAGAGAAGCTGAATTATTGTTTGGTGAAGTGTTTATCCATTTTACCCAATAACAGCATTTTGATAGTGAATGAACTTGAAGATACTCTTGTGGTCATTTTTCAAAATTTGCATTTAAATAAAATATTCTGGTTTACACTTCATTCAGTATTAAGTGTATGTAATAATATCATCCTTGGATGAGAAAATGAAATTTTCCTGTGGTGATGTTGAAGGACTGCTATTTGTATGCAGATTCTGGCTTTTACATCAGTGAAAATTCATTATTTGAAATCTTAGCAGGAAAATAAACATTGTCAAAAAAAATTCCCCCAAAAAAACTCAGGAAGAAGAAATGTCAGGTATAATCAAGCATAAATTAGCTTCCTACTGATGAGCAACCCCACCTTCTCAAGAAGATTCATTTTGTTGCCATGTTTTTACTGATAGGCAAAAAAAATCTCAAAACATTCAATCTTTCTTCTTCTCCTTACTTTCCCTCCACCTCATCCTTGCTGCTTATTCCTCTTAGTTATTAATCCTCCTGACCTCCACAGCTCAGGCTTCTGAGATCATATTTTACCCTCTCTTGGTTTAAAAGTAGTATCTAACTTCCCCCTCTCCACCTTCCACAACATGAAGAAAGGCACAAAGATAAATGTCCCTAGATGCTGCAGCTCTGGAATGTCACCTAGACAGCTCCAGCTTGGATTCACTGCAGCATCCTTGTTATGCTCGTTATATGACTCCTTGGCATTCATAGAATTATTCCACAGACATCAGCTGAAACTTATACACCTTTCACACTCATCAACCCAAAACAGAAATGTCAACCCATTTCTACTGTGCTGTGTCTGCCATGGGCTGGTAAAGCCACCTAACACACCTGACCACTCCACAGACACCTCAAAAACCCTGTCTACTGTGTCTTGAGAAACTGTGTCCTTTCTTTTGCCATTTGATCACAGAGAAACTGCCTTCTCAATTTGTGCTGAAAATAACCATCATTCCTAGGTTTTCACTCCCTGTCTCTCATTCTGCACTTGAAAAAGCTGGTGGCTCACTTTATTAATGCAGAGGAGTCTGGTGCCATTTGAGGTGTTTTACCACATGCAAGATACCCTCACAGAACTAGGGGCTTACATGGGACCTCTGTCTCAGCCGTGCCCATTTGAAGATGCATCTGAAGGCCAGGAGGAACAACTGATGGTATTTCATAGGGCATGAGGACTATTTACCAGAAAATGTTGCTCATAAGCAGACATTCAGCATATGAATCAGTTTCTAAACTATAAGGAAATGCTATTATTTTGAACACTCTAAGATTGGTCCTTCTGACTGTATCATATTTGCCTAACATGCAAACATATCCTGGGAATGCTGAAACCTCTCAAATGGCACATGTCTGTTGGTAGGTGAGTGAATTCCCCCCTTCTAATTCAGTGTGTACAATCTGGAGGGGAAATAACAGAGAATCTGAAAGAATAAAAGTTAAATTCAAGGGTGCACTTCCAAACCAGTGAAGCAAGAATTACCCCCAAAACTGGATTATTTTCCCCCACATTCTATGCCATTCATGATCATGAGTAATATAGAGAGATGGAGAAACATGATGTGTAGGTACCTCAAGGGGATTTGACTGTGTGTGACAAGAGTCTGTAATGTTAAATTTTACAATATTTGTTGCTGAATTACACTGCCACCATATGCTGTAAGTACTATGGACAATGAGCATGGATAGTTCCAGCCAGGACAGCACTTTTTTTTTTTTAACATTATGCTTTCCAGGGGTAAGAGATTAAAGCACCATTTTCAAAAATATGCTAACCTCCTTGCCTGTGTGCGTTGCAGAGGAACTTACTGTAGTTAAGCAGTAACTTTCAGTCAGACTACCTACAACAATATGCAACAGTCAGAAAGGGAAGGGAAAATGGGATTCAGACTGGATTATAAATCATAGAAAACACCCCAGCTATTTTGAAAGTGGTAAAGAAGCAGAAACTTGGTTAAGTCATAAAACCAGTCAGTGTTGTAAGCACTGACTGGCCACCTTACCTCTCATGAAATACTCACTTTTCATTTTGTCAGTTATAATATGCACTTCAAAATTTTCAGTATCCATTCTGGAGCACAAGGCTTGTGCAGGATTGTCCTGCCATTCCCACAGGACAGACCACCCATACAATGAACAAGGCCCTTCCTAGACAGAATGGGCTGGAGAAGCCACAACAGTAATGTTCAAACTCTGCAATACTTGCCACCAGCACTGCTTGGGGGCATCACATTTTACTGAAAGTAGAAACATTAAAATACCATAGAACAGACTTACTCTGTGCTTTTTATAGAACCAGCTGTACATGAAAAAAAAAGGAAACTCAAAAATCAAAATACAAAACCCAGAAATTATTCATCCAGACAGCACTGCTATGCAGAAGAGATAAACACAGATTCATATATGCATGTTGCAAAAAGGACTAAGTGAAGAGAGATTTATCTCTGTAGTAAAAATCTAAGTCTATATGAATGTAAGACACTTCCTGAGTATCCAAAACATGGGGATAACCCAAATGCACGCCTGCATCTTTGTTTTTGAGAAAGTTAAAGTACCTCCAATGTAGCAACCAGCACTACTCTACAGCAGCATTACAGAATTACATTCCTTCTACTGTCACACTCAAACATTTTACCAAGAAGGCAAATGCAAAATAGAGAGGCTTGTAGCCTTTAGTTCTAATATCTCAGTGAATTAAATGGGAAAGGAACATTGAGAACACTGTTGTCTCAGGGGTAAAGTTATTAGTGTTTACCAAAAGAAATGAGAAATTTTCCTTTATGAAAGATTTTCTTGTATTGTAACAGAACATTGAGAACACTGTTGTCTCAGGGCGACATTTTCTGTGACTTGCAATAATCTCTGAATATGTTGCGTACACAAAATCCATAAAAGGTAGAACAAAACTGCTTTTATCAGTCTGTTTTGTAAAATGCAGTGTGAGAAGAGCTAAGAATTGCTTTTTCACATTTAACTTCCTTTACACTGTCACTGAAAATGGCTTTTATTTCAATGATCTAAAACATGCAATAACTTGCAGGCCAAGAATTGCTCTAAGTTTACTTTTTCAATTCCATACTCGTCAATAAAAGTGAAAGATAAATGTGTTCATATTTGTACAATGTTATTTCACAATAGACCTAAGTTTGTGCTTATGCATGCAAATCACTTGGGCTGTACTTTGTGGAGTAAGGATGATTTTAGAATGGTGAAAACATGTCTGCAATAAAAAAATGACAAAAAAACAGTCACCAAATTAATAAAAAAATTTTAAGTTGAAACCTCCTCTTTTAAATCATAGTTCAAATAAAATCTGAAAGAATAGGAAACCTGATACCTGATGATCTCTTACATCTCTAAAACAGATGGCTTCATTATAATTTTTGATTGAAAAAGCTCAATGATCAGAGATTTCATGAATATCTGGAAAGAAAAAAATTAAAGGTTTGCTGCTATATCTATAAAATTAGCCTAATATCAATTTTCTGTTGCATTAAAATCTGAAGTGAGCCAAGTTTAAATCTGAGGAGTTTGAAAATAGTGTTACATCATTGAATCTTCTATTGTAGATCAAAATAATCTCATTATACGTCCCATGTATTTGGGTTCCTTCATTGTCCTCAGTCACATATAAGGAGAATGTGTCTGAAGTCTTGATGCATTTATTGCTGGAGTCCAGCTGTGATAAAGAGCCATTAAAATCTCATTGGCTGCATAATGTTATACTTAAAACACAGCAGAAGCGTTTTGTACCAGCCAGATACATTATAATATCTCTCAGACTGGGGAGCATTGATAGTATTCAACCTAACAGAGGCTAATGCGAATGTAAAAGGCTGTAAGAAAATAACCAGAAAATTAGTATTTAATCTATTCTGTTTCTGTTAAATGAAAGCTGCATCTGGAAATCCAACAGAGAGATACCCACTTCTGTGATCCTTCTAACATTTTTGTGAGTATGAGAAGCAATTTGAGGACCTGAAATCTCCTGATATATACACAAATACAAGCAGAGTAATGTCCCCATATACCATGTCCATAAGTTTAAAAAAACAAAAGAAAAGGAAAAAAAAAAAAAAAAAGGGAAAAACAAAAGCCAGCACAGAAATTTAGACAGGGGACTTTGAAAATGGAAGGAATGACATGCCCTTAAAACATGAATAAGAAATAGCTTCTATTATCATGGGACAGTGGCCATATCATTTTTTCTGGTTGTGATCACTCTGATATATTGTGATATCACTGTACCTAACTTTAGATACCTGTGACATGCATCTGAGAGGCTTCATCTTAATTCTTGTACAGTCAACAGAGAAAAGGAGCCACTTGTAAGATGTATTCATCTAACCTGCTCTAAATTAGGAAATATGCTATACCCTGAGAGTTCCTATTTCTCTCCACTGACTATCAAGGGAGTTGAGACAATTTGCTCAGATGAAGTCATCCACACACTGTCTGACATCCCCATTCAGAAAAAAAAAAAGAAAAAAAAAAAGAAAAAAAAAGAAAGAGACAGAGAGAGAGAGAGAGAGAATGAGGGAGAAAGGGAGAGAGAAGGAGAGGAACCAAAGGTACAGAGGGCAAGGAACTAAGCTAAATGGAAAAGGTCTAGTGTCAGAAAGATGACTGTGAAAGACTGGTCTGCTAGTGATTAATGGCTCAAACATTTGGCCACTTGTAGTAAACATCCAGGTTATTCCCAAGTACAGGGGTGTTCACACGTAGGATGAGGGTATTCATCTCAGCTGAAGGGGTATAATGGGCCATCATCAACTCAACTACACTGACATAAGAGATGGCTGCAACATCTTAGCAGGGCTCAAAGACTCATGGGGACATTTTCCACCTCCCCTGAGCATAATACAAACCCTATGGACCTGGTGTTGGGTGGACTGTCCGTCTACCACTTCATGCCCAGTCTGCAACCACTGAGAAGACTAGGAAAGGACCAATGGGAGGTTGTCAGAATTGATGGAGTGGTGATTTTTCTTTTCTACTTCATCTGTTTCTCTGTCACTCTTTCTTTCTCAGCTCTCATCTCTCTTTCCCCAGTTATCTCTCTACCTCACATTTACAGTTAAATAAAAGTCTGTACTATTGACTTTGGCGTATGGTCTCATTTTTACCTTGATTTGGGCAGAGATATCTCTCTAATAATTATAATGATTGGATCTTAACACTAACCTTTAAAATTTAAGTCCCATGTAAAGACGAAAGGGAATCATCAGGAAGGGGGAACAACAGCAACCAACCTAAATACGTTAATTAATAGAAAGTAAGGCCAATGTTTGAACTGCTTCTGGGAAAAGCATGGACAGGTTTGACATGATAAGCCTTTGGGCTGAAGTTCAAACTCCTAATGACAGCCATTTCCCTTAACTTTGTGCCATGTAAAAAGTTTGTTCTGTGTCACCACCGAGGTGGCAGATGAGCACTAAGGGCCCCAGAACTCATCCCCTACAGTGCTGGGTACCCTCTCTTCAGCAGCTGCCTGCTGGCCATCCAGCCACTGATCACTGCCCTTTGAGCCTGATAGCCCAGACGATTTTCTACTCACATAGCAATCGGATTAGGCAGCCAGGGTCTCCTCAGCTATCAGATGAGAACACTGTGGGAGACAGTGTCAAAAACCTTACTAAAGTCAAGGTATATTGCCTCCACGGCTCTTTTCTCATCTGCAGAGCCAGTCATTTAGTTGTAGAGGCAATCAGGTCGCTCAAGCATGATTTGCCCTTGAATGCCTGCCGTGAACACTCGCGGTGCCTGAATGCAGCTGGCCTCACAGTCTTTTAAATTTAACACCTGCAAACTGACAATCTCAGTCCTGCAAGGCTGTTGAACCCCAAACTGATGTTGAAATGACACAGCCAACACCTGCTGCACTTCAGGACATCCTAGATTTGTATTCTTTTTTTTTTTTTTTTTCTGCAGAATGCTGTTTCTACATATAGCAAAAGACTGAAGATCGTATTCACAAATTACCAAGCAGCAACAGAAATAATAAATTCTTTAACATCTCCAAATCTCATTCTTTGAGAGTGTCTTTTTATTTGCAAAATCAAGCCTTAAAACTAAATAAAACTCACTTGAAACTACTCAGTAATAAAGACAGAAAAGGTTTTTAGAGTAATTCAGGTATTCTAAATATTAGTTATAAGACATCTGATTAAAAGCATTTCTGACTGCAGTTTTCTGTAAATGATAACAACTGTTCATGTTTACAAGACTATACAGCTATACAACAATACATTTACATCTGGAACAGTTTTTCAGGCCACATGAAGATATATCCAAATAATTACTGTTGGCATTTTTTGTTAATGCCATCACTTTTATTAAGATATCCTTCATGGAGCATTTTCAACTACCAGGTTTCACTGTTTCCATTTAAAATAACATGTTTTGAAATTGTGTTAGGGCTTCCTTGCATTTCCGTCTTTCAGAGGCAAAGAGAAACAGATCAGTAACTGAACAGTAAAGGTCAAAGCATAAATCCATCATTTCACTAATAAGCCATCTTCAACCTGTACAAGGAATAGAAAAACATTTAGCTTTGTATTCTCTGCACAGACATTTCAAGAGAAAAGGCTGAAAATGACATCTGATTCCCATCAGTCCTCTGATAACAGGGCTTAAAGATTCTGGATAGCTCAGAGGTAAGTGCTGTAACTGGCAGGTTCTAGGCCAGCCAGCAAACTAATAACATGTATTTTATGGCATCAGTCGAAGGAACGGACATTTAGGTGTATTTGTAGTATCTGAAAAAAGATTTTCTATCATCTTCATCTGTTGAAGACACAGAACACATTTATTTTTCCATATTTCTGTTTGTTTGTATATATTTTTCTTAAAAATTTCTCACCACAGGACTTGGTCACGTGTGCTTTGCTATGTGCCCCCCCCTGTGCTTTTGCCTCTGGACTCCTTTTTTGGTCCTAAGGAGATGGAATAGTTGTTTTTTTCTTTCCTACTCTCCTTTCTGTAAATATTTTTGTTTGCTGCTTTGTCTGTTTTATACAGGTATGTGGACATCCTGAGTATGCAATCACAACTATTTATATCACATCAAGAAAACAATTAATGTGATGGTTAATTCTCTCAGATAGTGTCCTTATCGTTCAAAAAATATCATTATTCTGCTGCCACTTTTCAGTACCAGTAGCCTTCTCTTGTCTTTATGAAAATGTAAGAGATTACTTAAGTAATAAAAAGTAATTATTACTTAAGAGAAGTAATAATTAGGTACCACTGATCTGAAATTTTTACTGTTGTTAGATATAACATTGGCTTTCCAGTTCTATATAGTAATATGGCAAATATAAAGAATTTTTCCACTGAGCAAGATTTCTAAAAGAGAAACTGTATTTGAAGTCCTCACCTACAGAACTTACAGTCAGGAGGTTCTGCCTAGCAGATAAGAAGTGCAGAAAAATATGCTTAACTTCAATATTCCTAATTCACAGTTAGCTCACTACAGAATGGTGTCTTGGTACCTTGTGCAGAATTCACTGGCTAAAATAAAAACCCAGGTTGTTCTAGTGAAATAATGCATTTATTTGCCAATTTTGGAGAAAGTTTGAGCAAATAAGTATGAGTAGCCTTTTACTGTTTGCTTTTTACTGTTTTAGAGATACGCTAGGCACTTCAATAACCAGAAAATAGAGTGGTCAATGCAGTAATGGTACTCATGGAAACATTTTTAGTGACAGACAACCTTAAATGTTGTCATGAGAACTGAATCTAAAAAGGCCACAAGTCTGCAATTTGGTAACATCTGAAAAAAAAAAACCACAAAAGAAAAAAAACCAAAAAAACAACGTTGCTTTGTTTGATAAATTACTGGAGTTCAATGATCCACTTCAGCTGTGGGAAGCTGTCATGAAGTTGCAGAGCAGAAATTTGATATGAGAGCAGGGTTGTTTTGAAAGATCAGTGATGAGAGGAGGTTATGGCAAAATTTCAGCAACCTAATTAGAGATGTTAGTAGTATATCCCAAAGAGCTTGTGTCAGATAAAGAATAGGGGCTTTTTTTTTTTTTTTTGCAAATGAATCATCCAATAATCACCTGGATGAAGGACTAAGCAGCACAGTAATTAAATTTGTAGATTATTTCAAAATGGGGGGTAATTTCAAAATTACAGCAACTTTATATGGAGAGAAAACACAAATCCTGCAATGACTGAAAATAAAAACTGGCAGTCACTGGTGAAGTACATTCTATCTGGAAAAATGCAAGTGAATCCATTAAAGCCTAATGAGAAAAAATTCAACAGCAATACCTGTGGGAAAATTACTTAAATGTAATGTGAAGGTGCAACACTGTTGCAGCATGGAAAAAATCAGTTTCATTTCATAAACTAAAATATATTGTACACGAGAAACCTCTTTTATGGCAACATGGTGCAATCACTGAATATTGTGTATCTGTCTGGACATCTCTACAGCAAAAATCTGAATGGAAAGGAATTTACTAAAAAGTAATAGAAAGTGCCTATGAAAGAAATTCAAATTTATGAGAGGAAAAAAAATAATATTTACTTACAGCAAAATCTTGGATCGATGAAAATTAAGAAAAACTATGTCTTCGTCTAAAAATTTTATGGCATTAACGTCAAGAAGGTTAGGGTATATATAAAGCCTGAGAAAATGCAGATGAAAACCAGACTTCGTTCATTTGCAATTTTGTCACTACCAAATTTTGTGACACCAGGCAAATCAGACTGCCTTTAGGTGCCTCAGTTTCTTTATCACCCCTGTAATTATATGAACATTATAATATTTTCTTTTATTTCACAGAGCAGTTACAAGACTTTATTTAACTACTCTTGACTTAGATTATTTTGAAAATGTAAGACAAAATATAAATAGTAGAATGTAAATAAATGGAGTGAAAAAATATGTCCAATATACTTTTATGTACAAATGAACTGTCAAGATATGGGTAGGTTTAACTGTTTGAAAGTTAGCATCCTCATGGTTCAAAGATTTAGAGATCTGTGATTTACATTCTCATTTAACACCTATGATTTCCATCTCCGTCATTCTGAGAAAATGATCTTTTGCATATTCATCCTTCTGTGAATAATCTGTATGAAGTCTTTCTATGTGACTAAAGAGAATTATGTATTTGGTTAAAATATGACAATGAAGCACAGTTCTGCAAAATCTGACTACAAATTTTCTTTTCAGCAAAGCGTTTTGAATCTACTTTCAGAAAGGTTGAAGCAGATGCAGGGTTGAAAGGAAGCCCTGTGTTTCAGTGAATGGATATACAATTCATACCAGTCTTTTTTGAGAGTGGACAGGGAGGGGATAGTAATTTTCAGATCATGTCTATTTGGCTGCTGAATTATAACGGCTAATTGTGTTTTCATCCTTTCTTCATATCTCACCAAAGAAGAGATGAAGGCATTAAGAGAAAATCCTGACAATCCATAAGCATGCTCTGTACCCAACAGTTAAAATATTACAGATAGATTTACAGCAGCATCAGAAATAGCTGTTTCTTCACTATCTGTGTGACTAAACTCAGAAGCATGCTTTCACAAGGAATGTGGCCTTGGAAGTGCTCTGCACTCTAGGCATTTCTAAACTAATCTCTAAATTCCTTCCCAAATGACACTGAGCTCTTTGGAAACAAATCAGATTATTTTATTTCCCCTAGTCACACAAACTGGCATCATTACTTCAAACTTTGAGCTGCCCTGGCCCTGGTTTATTTGATACTTAAGTTGGCAACAAAGAGAAATTAGACTTATTTGAAAGATAACTGCCCTCCAAGAAGGAACAACACAGTAACATACAGCATAACAAACACAATAAATATAATAAATAACACTATTGTTTTATTAGAAAATGTGGGCTGTTCCCATTGTAAAGCACAGTGCATCTACATGAAACCTAGATCTATTTCCTGAAGAGACTCCAGGTCAATGCCCCAGCACCATGTGAATGTGATACTCCATTAACTCACACATGTTTTGCAAACAGAAGCTGAGAAGAACCCTTTTAGCTGTTGCAGAACTTGCTGCACTTGTTCGCAGATGGTCTATTAGAGAATTTGATAGCGTGCTGTTTTTCTGGGTAGTCTAATGAAGTCTTACACAGACTAAGTGCTAAGACATTGGTGGGAGCAGTGTCTGGCCCTTTCCTAGGAGCTTGAAATCTGTGTTAGCACTTTGATGTTTCTATGTCACAGCTAAACATAAGCACCTACATATTGACTCCCCCTTCTCAAAATTTCGACCTCCTAATTTTGTTACTTCCTTGACAGTGTTTTGTTCTCATCTCCAAGAGTTACTTACCACACAACATGAACAGATCACTCGATTTTCACCACTGTCTTTTCATCTCTTCCATCCCTTTATTTTATTTGAAGGAACCACAGCACATTTTTGCTGATTTTACAAGCTACGCCAGTTTAGTTGGTTTAAAGCTGACTGGTGGCATGCATGACCATCACAGTAAGGTGGCCTTGTGGTTGACCCTAAGCTTCAGCATCTACAAGTCTTTAAACAATAGTGTTAAACTATAACCAGACTACCCATGTTTATCATATTAATGAAGGAAATTTCAATATCAGGTCTGAGCAGCAAAAGGAGGTGTTAAACAGAATTTTCAAAAACTCTACACATGTTTTAGGCAAGGAAAACAAAGGTCATTGGTTCAAACAACAGTAATTCAGGCATTTATAAATCTTTATAAATCTTATAAAATCTTATAAATATTTGCAAGCAAAAATAATTTAATTTTTTCTTTTTAAAGTTATTTTAAATTACTTCTGATATTTCATCAAAAAATATACTTGTTACAATATGACTTGTTTTCCCCTTTTATCTGTGCAGCCTTTATCCATCAGAAAATTATTTTACTACCTGTAGATCTAGTAATGATGCAACAGTTAAAATGAAAAATCAATATTTATCTCCTTATGTAAAATTAACAGCACTGAACAAACCCACAAGCGATATTATCACTTGAGTCTTAATTTGAGAACTGAGCAAATCCCCTGTCCAGGGGTACCTTGTTTTGCACAACTACACCTCTGCACTAGGGATGCATAAATGATCCCTGTAAATGGTCACTGGTCTTGTACTTTTCCCCTTGAATGTTGTGTATATTTTTATTCCAGAGATTACATAAAAAGCCTTGCACATCACTGCTATTCCAAAATTAAATATGGATTATAGCTTTCTTGGCTATGCTTAAGATAGCAAAAAAATGTAAATACAATACAGAGTATCAATAAGGATATTGTCAGTTTGCATATTAACAAAGTTTCTATTTAGGGAATTTGCAAAAAGTGTCATTAGAGATGCAAATTAAGGAGATTAAGACATTTAGAAATTTTAGTCAAACCAGGGAAGTGCTATTGTCTTTATGGTGTGCTAAGATTGTTTCCTTTCAAGCTGTGCCTTTGAAGGCCTAATTACAGACACTCACATTCTGCAGTCTCTTCTGAGTTGAAGAGGAAAAGCAGGTGCCAGGAGGGGGGCAGATTTATGCCCTAGATAATATTCCATAACAACTACAACTCCTTGCTGGTAAACAATCCTCAGGCGACAGCCACTTACTCCTGTTCATACCTTTAGACATTTCACCAGATCCTGACACTTTAAACAAATAAATCCCTAGGCTGCAAGGGCAGTAAAGGCCTGTGAATTGTCATGTGCTGAAGTGGCCTTCAGGTTTCAACATTTACCCATCCTTTCATGGGACTAAGGCCACCGTAAAATTATAGCCAAATCTCATCTGTCCTTTTCTCACCTCTGAACTTGCCTTGCTCGTCTGCATCACTCTTCTTCCATGCACCTCTTTAGAAACAGATGAACAAAACCATTTCCTCCTAGGCACAGCACTACAACAGTGATAAAGTTTCAGAAAGCAGCTTACTGATGAGTAAGTAGAAAACCAGATCACGCTTCAGAAACGCATCTCTCAGCAACATAAAACACAAGCATAGCCCAGGTGAAGGTGAGGATAAGGAGTTTCATTTCAAAGGGCTTTTTTTGTAAATGGTGGGCACAACATTGATTTGGCTTGTTGCATTTTATTTTATGCATTAGCTGAAAATGCAGTTGATCCCCATGCAAAATCCTGGCATTAAGCCTGCCTATACTTTAGGCCCAGCACAGGCTTATCCTTGGGCTAAGAACAGAACAAGGATTTCTCTAGTTTTATGTGGACGTGGATTTCCATGCATATGAAAGAAAGCAGTTCAAAAAGCTAGTCACATTACGGAAGAGAATGTAGGAATGTAAGATGCCAGAAAATCCAAATAAATCACTATGCTAATTAGGGCTCCCTTTGAACAGTTGAGCAGGATATTATCCTTGCATGTACAGTACTGTCTTTCTGGCTCTGTTGTTAGAACTGGTTGATTATTACTTTGAACAACCAGTAATATTTGTTTCTTTTCAAAGAATTATATAAAATAAAAGAAAAAGAGAATTCAGGTGCACCTAGATTCCTGAGACCAGCAGTACCTACCTTCCTTCCTTCCACAAGGAGCATTGCTGATAAGCCATTTGGAAACTTCTTTCTAGTCCTCTTTCATTTTCCAAAATTGGTCTTATTTTCAACAGATTTTGTTTTGGCATAAAAAGAAGTTGATGTACAAGGACATGCAGACAGGTCCCAATCCAGTGATTCCATCTTTACAGAGATTACATGACTCTGAAACTGCTAAAAATATTAAAGATATGGCCATATGTATTCAAGGAGTGTGATGCTATAAATGTGGAGGGTAGAAAAGTAAGTCTGTTTTAAGGTAATGTCTAATCTAAGCTGTATAAATTCTTGATTCAAATTTCCTTAATGTTCACTTGATATTTAACTTCTCATTGATATACAATTAGACTAGACAGGTTCAGCCTCTATACTTTTATTTAGACTTAAAATTCAATGTGTGAATAAATAAATCACAACTTTTAGAAGCTGAATACCAATATGCTTACAAGCACACAGTGGCCTTTTAAAATGTTGTATTCATGAATGCTTTGGTATGAAAACAGGAAGCTGAATTCCAAATATCAACTACATGTTGGAAAATGATGTCTCTGGGCATTGAAATAAGAAGCAGAATAATTCCAAAGCTGTATCTCTCCACTAGCTGTAACGAGGCAGCAGATCCCAGCTAGCTGAGTTTGGGTAGAGCCCAAAAATGATCCTGAGATGTTTGAGGCTCTGGCATACATTCCTCATAGCTTAAAAAGCATCCTCAGCTCATGGCCTGTACTGGAACTTCATTATGCACTCTAGAAGGTGAGACAGGTTCCCCCCTGCAAGTTATTTAATAAGAGATTAAATTAATTTGTTTTTTACTTGCAAGAGTGCCAGGAAAGTTATGGAGATACATACAGCAGCAGACACTGAAAAAAACACTGCTTTCTTGGGAGTGTTTAAGATTTACTTAAAAGCTGTAAAGCTGACCAAGTGTTAACGTCAAAAACTTGTAAAAATTAAAAAATGTAGTGCTGACGTTTTTCACAGCTTTACAGAACTTCACTGTACCACAAAATATACTATTGGAAAAGACTTGATAATAATTTGTTTCTTCATTTTTAATTGCAACATGTTCGGTTTTTCAGCTGAAAATCACCTTTAGCATTCATCTGAAATCTTTCAAAATACTTGATTTTACTGAAATTCAAAACTAAATCTGTATAGTATTTTGTTGACATGAAATACATATTTCAGCTCCAAATCTTGCTTCTTGCTTTGTGGTAATAGAAACAAGGTGTTTTCTTCAAAAATTGTTTCCAGCTTTTGAAAATTAAACAACCCAGATTGTATATATTTGCTTAGTAGTTTACTTAGTAGTAGTAGTAGTTACAGTAGACTTCCTAATCTGCATACCTTCACATGCATTCATTTACTGGTATTCTTTGAAAGCTTGTTGCATTTTTCCCCTTAAGAGATTTTACATGCTCCAAAAACCAGTTCACATCAAGCAGAAATCACCTCGTCTTCCACCTACTAAACTTTGGTTCAACTTCTATACAACAATCTTGTATAAATTGATGCCTTCCTTAAGCTGCATATCCCTGTGAAACTGCTTCAATGTCAGAAGGAAAAAGGAGATAACAACAGAATTGATTTCCTCAGCACAGTTTTAGCACCTGTGCAAACCAGTTGCTCTTATCAGGGTAAAAATTAATTCGTATACGTTGTACCCACTCACTGATGTTAGCATTCAACTAGTACCTGCTCTTGCCTTTTCCTGGACATAATCTTGATGAGATTTTATTGACTGAAGATGTCCTGTTCTGAAATGAGCTGTTTTCACCTCCTTCCTGCTTTACATATGTCTAATGTTTTCACTATGAGTATAGCCCTTCAAGAGCAAGAACAGCCTTTTAGCTGTGAGATGATGAATTTCCTAAGTCAGGAATAGTGAATGGCTTCTAGATGCTCCCATAAAAACACAAAAGAAGTATCAATTTGCAGTAAATAATTTCACCCAGGAATGTTAAATTAAGAACCTGCCATATATTAAAGAAGATCTATTTCAGGCCTTAAGGTTTGTTTTTCTTTTTATTAAGAGTCTTGGTATAGATTCAAAGCAGACTACAAGCAGCAATGATGTCCAACATCTGACTCTCCACCAGTCTGAAGACTTCAACAGAAGCTGCGTTGTTATCCCTCTCAGATCGTTCCTGTAAGCCATACACTGTTCTTTACATGATTAGAGTTTAACAGATAGCTCATGACACAGTATCTTTGATCCTCTCTCTCTCTCTCTGTCCCACTCCCAACAGCCCTTTGCCAGTTCATCTCCTGTTCTACGCTTTGCCCTTCCAATGTCTGCTGTTAATGACAGGTAACTGACCTGTGCACTGCTGAAACACTTGGCATTTTAGTGGGGTGTCATTCTGAATGCATAAAGCACATGGGTTACAACTAGAAGAAAATTCAAGACTTTATCTCTGATAAAGCTTACAAACAATATATACGTATCCCAGAGTAAACATGTGACACATATACAATAAACATACTAAGCAAAACAATTTCAGTACAACTTTGAGAAGATGAAAAAGTTGAAAATAAAGATTTCTATTTATGTAAAAATCCAAAGAAGTGGATGAGTGGGAACTGTATCAGAAATATTCAGAAAAATAATGCACAAAAAACCCATTATGGAGAATCAGTGGAATTTATATTTTCAAGGTATTTAGGAAAACTGGAATATTTCAATAGTATAGGTCTCATGCATTGTTTTAAGTTCAAAGTTTTCAAAAACAGCACCTGAATGTTCATGCACAGTAAAACAAGCAAGAAACACTTCAGTATGGATGATCAGATATGGTTTATGTCTCTGTGATGTGTGCTTGTTTTCCCTGTGGCAGCCTGGGCAGGACCTCACCAGCACCCAGTGGGGCTGCCCACACAGAGAACCACGGCTGCTACTTTCTACCAGCAGCCACACAGACAAGAGAGACTTCACCCTGGGAGTCTAGGCAGAATATGTTTATTTTTACCTCCCAGCTGTTGGTATAGAGTGAATGTAGTGAATGTTGGTATAGATGGAATGTAAGGCAAGCAGGGAAGACGAGGAGCATTACCTCTGTGCCATGTCCTCCCTATCTTCCTGAATATCTGGTTGCTCTGATTTATGTATGCAATTTTCACAACTGACATGGAGTATAGCACAAGTGGACCTTCATATGCCCGTTTTTAAGTTATCTCTAAAAGTATTCCTATGGCACATAGGCATTTAGCCATATAGCTCCTTTCTGTCCCCTTCTTACTGCTGAAAGTGACTGTCCTCCCAGAAAGTGACTGTCTTCCCAGAAATACTCCTCCCAGAAAAAGTGACAGTCCTCACAGATACTTCTCCCAGAATAGAAAACACTTCCATCTTTTCCTGGTAAACCTTAGAGCAGAGGAAAAGAAAAGGAAAAAAGGAAATTAAAAAAGAAAAAAATAAAAAGGAAAAAAGAAAGGGAAAGGAAAGGAGAAAAAGAAAAGAAAATTCTTTTAATTTAAAAGAAACTCTAAAAAATCTAATAGGTAAGTGGAGAAACAGAGAGTCACTAAATAATTTTTCAGTATTACAGGAACCTTTTCATGATACACTAAGTTTCCTTTTAATTTCCCAGTTGTTTGGACACACAGGCAAAAGAATTAGGGAAAGAAGGTCAGCAAAAATATAACAATGCCTGTTTATTACAGTCAAGAGATTAATTTAAGAAATAGTATTTCTGCATTTAATAAGGGTTGAGAATAACACACGAGAAATTATAAAGCTACAGTTCCTATTATCCAAAGTGCTGACAACATGCATAAATACCCTTTTTTTATTGCCTGGGTTTGATGTACAGTGGCTATGTTTGATTCTCACAGCACGTTTTTTGTCCTTGCTGTGTGACAGGTAAGCACCTATCATCAGAATAAGAATCACGTAGGGGTAAGAGATTCTCCCTTGGACAATTGCAAGAAGACATCAGTATTATGGACTTGAAGCTGAGTCCACTATTAATTCTATTCCTGTCCACATGCATCTGAAGCATCTTTAATCGCAGGGGGTTTAGTATTTGAAAATCAGTAATTTTAGTTATGGGTTGATATTTTAAAGGATTGGACACTTAGAGAACAATTTTCATTATAAAATATTAAAAACATACACTGTTCAGAGCTTCACTGAAGATTAACTGCCATCTGAATTCAACAGGATAGTGGTTTTTTTTCAACTAGCATAAGATAATGACTGACCTCTATCGTGCCTACCTGTCTCATATTTTCAATGTCTTTTTCCCTACAGAATACAAAAAAATAAAAAAATAAATAAAAATAAAATAAAAAAGAAAATACTTCTGCAAAAGAGGCAAAAAACAGCACAGAAGAGAGCCTCAGAAGTGTTTTAGATGTTTCATTCTTTTATTCTGTTCCTTGGGGTGGAATTTTTCTGAACAAATGTATAAGTAAGTCCTAAGTATAGGCATTTATGTCATAGCTAAATACCCTTTCCAAACCATATAGAGAAATATGTACTCCAGGGAAAGATTTTTCCAGACCTATTTGAGGTGTAATCCTTACACTAATGTGACTTGCACCCTGCATTCCCCATTGACTACCGAGGGAATCTATAGGAACACTCTCTATCATGGATATTTAATTGTCAGCATGGCAAATTCTGCTTTCTGTTGCATGGGAAAAACAGTATTTCCCTGCCCTCTCAAAGCCTGTTTGGATTTGGCTACACCTGGACAACATGTTTTCTCACGACATCTATTTGAGAGTGGGTAATACCCACCTACTCCAGCTCAGGGTAACAGCTTGTTCTTTGCTTTGCAGCTTCATAAATTTGATGCAGCTGGTTAGATTACTGTTCCTGTAACCAGCTGCACTTAGCAAATTAAACTGAGGAAGAGCAGAGCCCATTCAAATGCACCAAGTGCATTTCCAACTGCAGGGAGTGTGAGGAAGACACCCAATTTCAGATGTTGCCTTTCAGTACTGGACTTTGCCAGATTACAGGAATAAGCATCCCTGACTGGAAACTGTACTTATTACTAGAAAATCATTCCTATACAAGTTTTTTTAGGCTGGCCTCCTCTCCTCTTTTGGTTAATTAAACAAACAAAAAGACTGCTTTAACGTAGATCAAAACTTTTGACATATTATTTGAAATTGATAAACAGTATTCTCAGGGCAAATCTTCAGGATTAGAGCCTAAAACTGTTTGCAGGCAGTAGAGGTTTCTCTTAGGCCATTATCAGCTCCAGTAGGATTTTGATCAGGTGTAGAATATTTTATTTTCTAATTTGTGTTTCCTGTCAATTTTAAGGTATGGCATCTCTTATTAAGAATCTCTTTAACGCTTAGAAACTTGTGCCAGATGTCCAATGAAGGCTTCCAAGCCGTTACATGCTACAAGTCAACAGATGTTGCACTTCTTAAAGCCTTCTATTTGCTCTAGGGTCTGTATTTTGGCAAACACAGAGGTTATGTAGTGTGTTAAACCACTAGATGAATTATATGTAAACTGTGGCCCTGCTAGAACTGTTACAGCCAAGTAGTTGTGGATTTTAAAAATCCACCTGTCCTGCAGTGCCATTTTACATTTGACGTGAAACATTGCAAAGCAACACAGAAATACTGTAAAAGAAGCAAAATACAAACAAACAAACAAACAAACCAACCACCATCATCTTGCCCAGAAGGAAGCCCCAAAATATCTTCAGTATGGTGTAGCCTACATGTTGCCTCAGAAATGGCAGAATAATAGAAGTATATATTTATTTGACCTTCCCACACCCCAGAAGAAGCCTCTTGCCTCCCAAACAGGTCTGTGAGAAAGCCAGTCCTTTATGAGTTCCTGTTTCCAGAAACCAAACAACCAAGCCAAAAATCATGCGGAAACCATGCCCTTTCACTTTGGATGCATGGAAAGCAAAGTATTAAAATATATCCCGCTGGAATTCTATCCTTTACCTGATGACCAGGACAGCACCAGTGTACAAGTGGCCTTCTGTGTTGCTGTATTCCCCTCCCTCTGTAGAAATCCAGAGGTCAATGAGCCTACAGGCATGAGCTACACCTTGAGGTGGGCTGGCAGGCTGGGCAGCAAGAGTAGGAGGAAGAGGGGCCAAAGGGCAGAGACTTACACTGGCCATGCAGCTGAACTTCAGTCTATTCCAACTTCAAGCACCTCCCTTATTTCACTTTTCACACTTTTTTTTTTTTTTTCCCCCTAAGTTTAATGAGACACTTATACCTGGCTATAATAGTTCAGCTCTTTGAAAAGTTCTTACTTTGTTGGAAACCAACTTCACAAAACGTATTTTTGTCAGCTCTAGTATCAAGGAAAGATTCAAACCTGCTATTTTTCTCCAAGTTCTTTCATAAAGTGTGCAAGAAAAGGGAATACAGGGTGTCTGGGATGTTAGCTATTCTTGTAGGTATTATTATGGGAGATCATCTGTGAAACTTTCTTTGCTGCCCTGTAATTTACACCAGTACTGCTGGTAATGACTGTAAGATATATATGAGCGGCACTAATGGGTATGGATCACTGTTCTCCTAGACTACAAAAAAAAGGAGCACAGGGAATGATGACACTGTATGATAGATCAATGCAGTGAAGATTGGTCCTTAGGCTATCCAGCTTATTTTCCTTAAAAGGCACCATGCCTCACACATTCTGCTGAAGGCTATCCATATCCATTCAAGTTCATGGTAGCTATTCTTAGACATTCCTTCATTTTTAACACCGCTGCTAAGATTGCTAGTGTAATTTTTAATGAGGATGAGGAGACAGTGTGTCTTTTATCAGGTTCACATCTATTTAGCTCAAATTAAAACTCTTTGATATATTTTTCCCTATACTTTTTCAAAGGATTAGTGAGAAAATGTCACTGAACAGCTATTTGTCTCCTCATTAACATTCATGACAAAACCTTCCGGCTGGGCTGGTTTTGGTTGCTGATGGAGCAATACTTAAAAGAAATTGGCTTGTATGTGAAACAGCTGCTCAGCAATGTCACTATGCAAGGGAATTGGTGATAATAAGATGATACTATTACAGCTACACTGGGAGCATAATATATTTTAAGCTGCTTTGAGGTATACAGTGGAGGTCCAAGAAGTGGAGCATGATTACTTGTCTGTTGTTAGGAATAGGAAACAGCTGATCATTACTTGTCTGCTTATTTTGCATTTAGTCTTACACAAAGCCTTGAGGTAATAAAAATTCCTATCTGCTGGGATTCTTCACTTCCTGTGTGTTTCCTATCTGCTGGAAAGGCTTTTTGTTTCTTTTCCTAGTGTTCAGAAGGGTATATGTGCCCCATTCCTGAGACAGGTATTGCATTCTTTGCTAGGACAATTGAGCACTTGTTTCATAAGAACGTTTCTAATTTCAAGGCTTCATTTATTTGGCAAGGAGAAGATTCTATGGATCCTCACACACCTATCAGTGAAATTCCAGATACTGATTTTGCTTGAAATGACCATCCAGTATGTCAATGCAATGACAAATATGCAGATGGTGGCAATACTGATGTAAACATCTGCACATAAGGCTCAGCCAAGAAACAACAGGCAGCAGGCATTATGTTATGGCGTGATTTATGCTATTGCACTTGTCTAGAACACAGAAACTGAATGGAAAATTATATTGTCAGATCTTTGGTTCTGAGACACTTCTGAACCTCATATACAGTGAGGAATAAATGAGTCTAGAATAATGGATCAGTCAAAAGTCTTAATACAGTGACAGCTCTTTAGAATTGTGGAGTAGAAATGAGTAAGAAATAAAAGATTATAAAGGGCTTTAGGATGCAAGAACTGATTGACAGTTAAGGGAAAGGTGTAATTTTTCTGATCATAGATGGTTCCAAATCACTTAGTAATTTCTAAAGTTCTCTGTTACAAATTTCGTCTTTAGCTTTAATTGCTTTTAGATATTACAGAAATTTATTTGTTGCAGAGATTTGGAAGCACCGTACTTCAGATGAAACAAAATACAAAACTGACACAGAAATTATGCAGGAACATTGCAAGCAGGCTGAGGGAAGGGAATCTTCATCTCAGCTCAGCATTGATAAGGCCATGTATGGAGAGTTAGGTCCAGGTTTGCACTCCCCAGTATGAGAGAGATATGGACACTGTGGTGCAATCCAAGCAAAGGGCAGTAAGGTGATGGGGGTTCTGGAATACCTATTCTGAAAGCAGAGGCAGAGAGAGCTGGGACTTCTCAGCCCAGAGAAGAGAAGTCACAGGGCATCTCATCAACGTGCACAAATATCTAGTGGAGGGATATATAGTCCAGTGACAGCAATGAGTACAAACTAAGAAAAACAAAACAAAACAAGAAAAGCCATGTAAACACAAGAAAACACTTTATTGTGAGGTGTAAAGTCACCTCACAAAAAAGCATTTGTGTCAGTAAACAGTGTTTTGTCACAAGGTCAAAACTGGCACAAGTTGCTCAAAGATGCTGTACAGTTTCTATCCATGAAATATTAAAAATGCAGCTGCACATGATTCTGGGTGACCTGTGGTAGTTGAGACTGCTTGGAGCAGGAGGGCTGACAAAACTTCCCCCATCACATCTCAGCCATTGGATGAGCTCAAACATTGGATTCTATGATTCTGTGTAAGAATGTTTGTCTTATCAGAGGCTAAAGAGACAATGTTCAAGTTACAACAGATTGAGTTTCCTTTTAGATTAGATCATGAATAGGAATCTGGGAAAAAATCCTGAAAAGGAAAACAGATCTCAAACTGCCTCTCAAAATGGAAATCATAGCATCCTTCTATTTATGCTTAAGTGTATGGCTGTGCGGCAGAAAACACATTAAGAAAGACAAGGCTTATGAAGGTCAGATCAAAATTCAGAAGAGTTTACATACCTCTAAAAAGTCTTATGTTGCAAAACTCTCTTACTCTAACATGTCTAGTACAGCATTAATAAAACCCTGTAAAATCTACAAGATATCCCTTTGATGTTCTTTCAAGAGTTCTCAAAATTAAATGAATGTCTGAACGAAGAAGAGCTTGGCAGAAACTATAGTTGCAATTAACTTCTCAAGGGAACAACACTGATATCTATCTCAATATTACTTAGCTATTCATATATTCTTTTATTGCTTATATGTGCTGCTCTTGAAAAACACAGGTACTGTGCAAAACTTCCATAAAATCATCACAATTGGCTGTATCTGTTCTGCTATTTGTGGTGTACTAGCATTAGGTGGCAGAATCATGTATGAGAATTCCTTTTCCCAATCACAGTACCAAATTAAAAAACAAACAAACAAACAAAAAAAAGATTATACTTGAACAGTTAAAACACAGACCTTAGCTGTCAATCTTAATATTGCTTTATATTGAAAAGCATCATTGTATTTTAAACTGCAAGAAATCTAGCTGATTTTACACTGGAAGTCTATTAGGTGAATATATTTTTCCATTAATGTCTTCCCTTCTGGAATGAAGCAGTTTTTCCATACAAGTGAACAAATTTTGAATAGCTCTAGAATAGCATTGAAATCCTGAAAGCATACGTGAAGTTCAAATGCACTCTGATAAGACATCACATTGCAAATTCCCTTTAAAACATCCATAGTAAGAAGAAATTTTTAGTCTTTAAGTCTTTTATTCCAAGTTTCTGTGGAGCAGATCCCAGAGTGGAGTATTTACACCCGATCAGGAACTTTCAGCCATAACTTACCATCTGTATTAAGACACAGAACTTCACATTACTGGAAAAGCTGTCAAGTCCTTAAATCCAATGCAATACAGAAAGGACTAAAGTTGACAAAGAATTAGAAAAGTGCTGTCTGAGCCCTGTGGTCAATGAGTCCGGAGTTTTCAGTGTGCTGCATTTCCCACTGAACACCAGTGATCACCCTGGTTTCCATCTAGAAAAAAAAAGCCCTGTGCATGCCATAGATGGTTTGAAATATCTGCTCTACTTGCACACTCATCTTGTAATACAGCACAACTTCTAGACTTTTTTTTTAAATCCTTTGAAGACAAGTACATTTTTTAAAGCCACTACATAAAAAAATTACACTTTCACATTAAAGAGGGAAGTCATCACAATTCTGAGCAGTGTACAGTCATCCCCACCTTCCAAGGACACTCTCTAAATTACATTAGCATCTGATCTGCTGCTAGGGACTTTCCTCCAGCTTGTCCTCATGCTACAATTTTTCCATTCCTTTTCTTTATAATTCATTTTTTTCTTCTGTGTCACACTGAGAGAATCAATATTAGAAAAAAAAAATCTTTAATTGGATAATAATACAGAATTACCCTAAGGAGTTAGAGCCATATTCACTTCTTTCTGAATGGGACCAAAGAGTTTTAAAGCAAGCTTCCAAATTCAGAGAGAACACTTCCACCATTCTCCTAAATGTGTGCATAAGATCAATTACCTGGGGTTACCCAGCTTTACCCACTTATTTGCAGGCTTTCCACCTACATGCAGCTCTGCAATCCTCTTTGCAATGCTGATGTACACCTCTTAATTCCAGACCCTTTTCAACTTACACATATGCAGAAATGCAAAGGGTGACACTTCCAACACAAATACTTATTTAGATAAAACCATCATGTGAAAATATGGACACAACCATAAAAATAGCTTAATGTTCATTATCAAAGACAAACTCTTAGCAAATTGTGACACCATAACCTTGATCTTGGAAAGATCTCATAAAGGCTGATCACAAGGAAATAAACCCCTCAAACCGTTATTTTCTGTTCTTTCTAGGTAGAAGTGATGTGTTCAATACTGCTTAAGTGGTTTGTATGATAATCTCTCTCATACACAACTTGAGGCCTTAGGTTTTGGAAGCCAGAAGCCCCCTTAGAGCCTCTGTACATTACAAGAAAATCATGAAGGAAAAGAAACAACAGCCTTAAGGCTATAAAAAGGCAGTCTACACAAATACTTCTCTGCAATAACAAAAATCATGGGAGATCCACAGTTCATCTTGCAACAGTGAACATAATTACAAACCTAAATTTTGCATTTGAAACTAGGAGACAAAAATTATAAACCTCTCTATGCATATCTAATATCTTTTTTCAACATTAGCCAAGACTGCAGGCACTTAACAGTCTGATTCTTGATGTCATTGTAATTAAAGGCAATACTCACAAGGCTGATAAGCATACCAGCTGTATATTAACCCTTATCTTAGCCAAACTGACAACTGCAAATGTGATATCTAATTGTAAAGAAAAGAACATTGGAATTTATTATGGATATTATGGATATTATGGCTTTTATATCTCATAACCTTGAAAACAAGTAAATTATATCCAGCCTACCGTCAAACTTCTTGTGCCGGGATACAAAAGTCGTGCGTACAAAGTGACTTGTTTCCTCCACTAAGTTTTCAAACTCCAGTTTGCTCTGTTGGCTTAACTTGTCCTCCATTTCTGAGGTGCAGCATGTGTATTCCTGAGGGCAAATTCTCAAATGTTCCCCTGGAATCACAAGAAAAGAAGGAATTAGAAATATCTGAATACAGACAGAAACGTGCCAGAACCAAAAATACGTGATGGCTCTTCAGTTTGGGTGGGCTACCCAGGGAACTCTTTAAGGCTTGACTTAAAGAGCTTGAGAGGAAACATCTTGAATTTGTATCAACAACTTTGCTATAGCTGGGTATTCCTGGCAGGGGAGAGGAGACACACATTGCAGAGTTGTTTTGATACTTCAAGAAGTAAAACTGCCTCACACCAAAAGTGTTCTCCCACACTGAAGAAGCCTTCCACATTTACTGAAGTGTACTTAAATTTGAAAAACAGCTGCTTGCTTTCTGTTTGTATTCAAACTGCCTGGAGAAATACCTAGTGAGATGACCTATTACAAGTCACTGGAGCTGTCAAAAACTGCAAAACAGGAATCATGCATTTGTTGTCAAAACCTGATAAACAGAAATTATGCATTTCTGTAGGCAGGTCCCACTTGCCTAAGTGCACCAAAACATTCTTCCCTTCTCCCCGTCCCTCCCTTCTGCTTAAGTGTTTTTTAATGACTATATTTGGGAGCCACAGGTTTTCCTGGGCAGCATTTCTTGTGAGACTGAGCAAGTGCTCTGCTGAATAGGAGAAAGCAACGAAGAGTTTAATTAATGCTTATGTTATATGGAAATGCAACATAAAAGGTAATGAAAGCCCCTTATTTAATTCAATAGATTTATCTCTTGAAGCACTCTGCCAGTTCTTCTGACAATATTGCTTTCTTCAGTACAATTTGCACGTGGAAACCAATTCTTCAGCTCATGAAATTAAAATGGTCTGTTATTACATGAAATGTGAATTTCCAATTGACACTGTACTAAGGGTGTCAGAAACATTTAGCTTGGTTTATACAAAGGCAGAAAATTCTACCATTTCCTCTTGAGAAATAAAGAGAATGATCTGCCTGTATGATTAAAGTTACTTGTAAGGCAATGAAAACATTTAGCTTTCTGTACACTGAATCCTGATTAAAAATCCCTCTGCAAATCTCTTAAAGGTGCAAATAAAATGATATACAAAGCCCAAGGGTTAAATAAATACTGGGGACCTGATTCTCATTTATATCGAGGCTCCTTTCTACCACTGCTGAGCCATAAAGAAGACTTAAATGCAATTTATACCTACTTTAAGGCTGCTTTTCACCATTCTTATTATGTAGTGAGGAGAAGCAGGCCCTAAGTTTTATGCTTCCCTGGGGTACAATACATTTAGCTGCTGCATCATTTTGAAGACAACATCAAAAAGAGGTTTGCACATGCTTAGAATAAACACTGCCTTGAGTTTGCCCTCACCTTATTCCAATTTATGTTTCAGTTCTCGAATGAAGTCTTTTAATTTGAAATTTAGTCATTCCTCAACCTTGACTCCTCACCCCATCTTAATTTGTTTTTTCTGCAAGAGTTCGTAATATATGAACTATAATGCCATGAGGTTTCTTTTAGCAGTCTCAAGACTTTTTAAAAGCTCACAGCTGTACATCTTCAGAAAGGACCATTTTATTACTATCAGTTTCTGTTTGGCAGTACAAGTCCCAGTCATGTCCAAATGAACCATGATATAAAACTTTGTATAAACCTGGGAAAAAATTGCATCCCATGACCATCAAAATATTGTAAGGATTGCTTCCCATGTCTGCTACACCCTCCCACCACAAGAAATTAATTCCTCTCCATCCTCAAAGTCACACATCTAAGCCATAAACAACATATACAGGGACTGGTGAGCCAGCTGCTGTCAAACATAAAAGATAGTGGCAAACTAATGTTTGCCCTACCCTTTACATCTCTGTCACATTAAACTGCAGCTATTCAACAGGTAAGGGAGGCACCATAATAAGAAACAATAAAGGTTATTTCAGTAACAGTAATGTGAGTTTTTATTAGATGTCAGAAAGACAAGTAAAGCTGAAATATTGTGTCATTAGAAGCAGTGCTGTGTACTTGATTAAATAAAAAAAAAACCCATCCATAATGTTTACAACCCACTTTCCTCAATAAATACAGTTTTTTTTTCCTTACTGAAAATGCCTGCTTTCCCAGTTCCAGAGTGGTAGTTTATGCTTTTTATTATGATAATGTCCCCTAGTGACATTGCAACCAAATTCTTTTATAAAATTCACTTTTCTTTCCTCTCTTCACCTGAAGTTCTCATTCTTTTTTGTCTGGCTCTGTTTTTCAGAATTGTCAGGCTATAAGCTGGACTAATGGTTATCATCATGGCACTGTGCTTAGGAAGTAACAGCCATGAGTCTAAATTTTTTAAGACACCAAATATTATGCCGAGTATTATGACAAATTAAATTCTATTGAACAGTCATTTTTGGAGGAATAGTAATTCTTTCTTTCTCTGACTTATTTAGAGTCTTAGTTTTGCTTTGCTACAAAAATAATTTCTCACTTTGGCTGCTACAAGCTCATTCAGATTCCTACTGCATTGTTTTCTTATATATGTATTTGCATCAAGTTTCTTCCTTTTAATTCACTGGTTATTCCTTCATTCATGAGGCTCTAGACTGTAGAAATTCACATTTATCAGAAGCACAACTTTTACATTATCTCATTGCTTTTTTCTCCCAATATGTCTTCCTAAATCATCTATACTAGTCACCCACCATCCTCACAGAATTTTTGCTGTACAGTAATGAACTTTTTTCAAAACACAGTTTTAGTTCTTCTCTACTCCCTGTCCGTATATTCCCTGCATTTCTGTGGAAAGAAATAATAACAGAAATATTGTGCTACTCTTCATATTCTGTTTCATTCTCTTCTCTTTCCTGCCATGGAGGATCGGGTCAGACTGCAGAGAAAGCGAAAGAACATGCATTTTCCATTGGTCCACACAATGGAGTCTTTGTATGCCTAAGATGTTCAAGTTAATTGTGGAAAAATAAAGCTTTTAGGAATTTTTGCTCATAAGCCCTCAGTGTTTATACTGACCATGACTGGCTGCAGTTTCCAGAAGTGCATAACTTGGACAAAAGCTCATGTGCTTTCCTGGGAATGGCATATGGAAACTCTCTGACAAAGTAATTTCTGTATGCTTAATCTTCTTTTATCCTTTTTGAAAGCATAATTCTCATTTTGTGCTTGTTCTTATCAAACCTCCAACTAATGTCAGAATTGCCAGATCATTAGTTCACTCCTTGTAAAAAAAAAAACAAGACAACATACTTTTCTCAGCATAAAAGTAGGGGATTTGTTTGATGAGCTTTTTTTATTGTGTGTTGCTGGAGGGGTTTTTTTTGTAGGTTTTTGGTGGTTTTTTGGTTTGGTTTTTTGTTTGTTTGTTTTTTTGTTGTGGTTGTTGTTAGTCCGGATATTGTTAATCAAGAGGTGTGTGCTTTATTTTGGATTTTTTTTCTTTTGTGGAAATCTGTGACCTAAGAGGCTGTTTGGATTGGAAATAACACTGCAGACTAATTTGATTGTGCTTCCTCTGATTTTTTGAATTGGATCATTTACCATTTGCATTTTGTAAAACATTGTTCTATTACCACAGAAAGAATTTAATCACTAATTTGTGTATTTACACACCTCAAGTATTTTGCAGGCTGAAAATGTTCTCATGACTAATGTACCAGTTCTTGCCCTGGGAAACTCCATATGGTCTAGGTTCTTATGCTAATTTTAGCAACGATTTTCATGGCACAAGTGGCATTGGTTATAACTGACTAGTTTTTCCTTCTCGCAAATGGTGTCTCCCCAAACAAGCTTGACACAAACGTAGTTACACTGCACCAGAATTCTGCCAGGCTGAGCAGCTATTAACTCAATATTCCCAGCGACCTACCACAACTCCTCTAACCACTGTTTCCAGCTGAAGATGCTGACCTACATATCTCTCCTCATGTGGCTTATGTTATATAAATCAAATCAATTGCCTACTACAAATTCAGCTACCAGTATTCAATTTCAGTTTTATTACAGCTGTAATCTCACACCTGCCTTCACATGATCCAAATTGGCAACTTTTGCAGTTGAATTTGGCAATCCTGCTAGCAATGCTTCTTTGAAGTGTGATAAAGCAATTTATAAAGCACTTGTTTTATATTCAGATATATTGCTGTTTGGTGTCCTTAAAACGTGCTACAAAACTCAGAAGTCTTTAAAAAATCGCAACTTACAGCTCTCTAGCTGAATAAATGCTTTTACTGCGTATCAAAATGCCAGAACTGATCTGAGCGTGGTAACTACTTTCAGAAGATACAGTCTGAAGGATCAGTAAACCCTACGGAATACAACATTACCCTTCAAAATTTAACCATCAGATTTCCTGAGCACCTTGGTTACATTATTAGAGATGGAAGTATTATCACATAACATATTTAACATCAGGCAGAATTTTTTATGGGTCATGTTGCAAGTTTAGCAATTTTGGAAGCAATTCTTTCTCAGGCATTCAAAATTTTATAGTTCCTATCCTAATCATAAATTTAAAACCCTGATAGTGGTCTGTTCACAGAATGGTAGGGATAGCTGTATGACTGGGGAGAACAGAAACAGAGTCACCACCCTGCTTCATAAATCCAACAATGAATAAGAATTATTAAATAAAATGGGTAAATTAAAGGTGTGCTTTCAAACTTGATCACTTTGTATGCACCAACAGAGCCTGTAAGAAGAAAAGATAGCTCTACATTCTTTATCTTGCAGGTTACATCGACGTGATTTGGCTTTGTCATTAGCTGTGCCCTTTGAAACTTGAAATACTTGCTTCAGACCTGCTCATATTCAGCCACTTGTGGAGAAAGCAGTGGAATTTATTAACAGTATGAACTTTAACAAGGACAAGTATCTAGTCCTGCACCTGGAACAGAAGAGCCAGATCCCAGTACACGTTGACACCTGTGTGCCTGGGGAGATGCCTTGCTGAAAAGGATGGGGGATCCTAGTGGACACCCAGCCAACACAAGTAAACAATACCCTGCAGCAGCAGATGTAAATCTGATACTGGGTTTCATCTCCAGGGGCATTACTAACAGAGGTGGAAACATGATCATCCCACTTACTCAGTGTTTGTCAGGCTGCACCTGGAGCACCCCGCCCCATTCTGGTCCCCACAAGTCAAGAAAGATACAGACAGGAGAGCGTCCAAAGGAAGATCATGAAGATGATCAAAAGACTGGAGAACCTGATGTGTAAGGAAAGACTGAAAGAGTCAGGTTTTATTCCCCTGGAGAAAGAGAAGGCTCAGGAGGGACCCAATCAAGGTATTACAGTATTTAAACAGAAGGTAGTTAGAAGATGGGGCCTCTCTCTTCACAAGGACGCACATGGAGAAGACAAGGGGAAAAGATACAAATTGTACCAGAAGAAATTTCATCTTGGCATAAGAAAGAAATTTCTTTAAGTTATAACAGTCACTGGGACAAGCTCCCCAGGTACATGGTGGATGCCCCACTGCTGAAGGTTTTCAAGATTTGATTGGACAGGGTGTTAGTTAACCCCATCTGGGCTCCCTTTCCCTCAGTACCTGTGAGCAGATGATCTGCCAGCATTCCTTTCAGTGTGCTCTTCTGTGGTTCTGTGATTAGGTACTTCAGAACTTCCTGTCTCTCAGAATTATAAAATTATAAAATTATAAACCACTTAACTGCTGTTTCTAAGCTAACATTTTCCACCCAACTTTCTGTATTTTTTACTATTTTAAAAGATTATTTTAAAATTATGAATAGAGTTAAAAGAAAAACCTCATTCAACTTTAACCCTTTCCCCCTGTTTTGAGATTTGGATCATTTTCAGTGTGGGTGATGATGTTTCTGAATAACTACTTTTTAAGTTTTCAATTTAAGTTCTCTGGTGAAATCAGAAGCATAGGAAACTCTTAATGATCACATTATGTATTCTATTAGAGAAAGCTATACTTCTCCAATACATTTACACCATTCTCTCACACATCTGTTAAGAGAAAACAATGCTGTAGAAGAATTTGACTAACAATCATCAATTTAAAAAAAAAACCCAAAAAAAGCAGCAGTATCATGTTGTCTGCATTAAATTACTTAGCAGTTAAAAATAAATTAAAAACATGAGATTTAGCATTTCAGGCAATATTCAAATAGCAAAAATTAAAATATCATTTTGTTGGACAAAACCCTGTTCTCTAACCAAAAAGTCCTAAGGCTCCTTCTGACTTTGTAATTATCTTCTCTGTGGGGTATAACAGCCCTGCAAGCAGCCTCTGTAAAACTGCACCTGACATTCAAGTCAGAGATTGAACTTTCCTACTCAAACTAAAAGGAAACAGATTATGTTTTGAATTAATTCCACCGTAATATTGGCCTGACAAGTGATGACAGGAGCAATATTTGCACAGAAAATGACAGCTGGAGGAAGGGAGGGAAACCTGTCTGTAGCACACGGATCGTGCCATCAGACACAGCTCTCCTAATTTTAATCAAAGAAATATTGAACTTGAAAACCTTTTATGTCTGGTGGACTCCAATAAACCCGTGCAACTACCCCAAGAAAGAGACAGACTCATTTGTTTGCCTCGGACTCAAATCATCTTTGCTCAGATTCCTTTTGTTCCTTGAATTCTTTGAGGTCAATTAAAAAATTAATGCCTTCCAAACGGACTGATAATTAGTTAACAGTCTCTTCATTACAGGTCCCACAGGGAACATTCATTTACAAGAAGCCCTGACCCTGTTGTCCTTGGGAAGATTTCAGTAATAAGTTACCGAGGCTGAGGCCAAGGGGAACTTGTTCAGACTAAGACTATACAGATGCTAAAGAAAGAACTGAAGTCCCTTGAGTATTCCTAACTAAACTACTAGAAGCAGTACCACTACTCCAACACTCAGGATCATTTTATTTTCCAAGCATACACAGTCAGACAAATTGTTTTTTGATAGCACAGTTTGTGAGCAGAATCTTTAGTTACCTCTTGAAGAATGTATTACTGACTTGGTGCTCAGAGCCTTATGGAAAGCAAACGGCAAGGTTGTGATTCAGCACCGATAGTTTCATCATCTCACTGGCTACATGGCTGCAATTTTCTGATTTCAAAGCATGCTCCCACCTGGGAACAGCAGCCAACTCCCCCTCCCCCTTGATTGATTTTTGCTGTTCATTATGTCCCCTACTATAATAGCAGAAACATCTTATATAGCATTATAGTGAGAAGTAGAATACAAGCAGCACATTGCTTTACCATGACCATAAAACACAATGCAAGGAAGGCTTTAAATTTAATCCACCCACGGAACAATTTTATGATTAAGATAGCAGGATGAGATTGTACACATTCATGTACTTATAAAGATTTTAATCAACATTCTTCATGTAGAACTGAAATCCAAAGATGTGATTGTAGCACGTGGTGTATCAGAGGCAGATTTACAGCACTTAGGTCATATACCCACCAAAATACTGTTGTAGTAGGAGTGCATGCTGGACCTGACCTCCTGGGACTAACTGGGTATGCTCTACTGTCCAAACCAGTCCCTAAGACAGGTACTAAGATTAGTACCACTACTAATATACATCAAAAGTTAAAGCTGAATGAGATACAGTCATGCCATTTGATTGAACTACCAAGTGTATTTTAGAGCTGTGCAAATCCCTTGCTAATCACTGTATTGTCATGTCATTCTAAAATACTAAGCTTAACAACAACTGTTTAAGAGTCCTTAATCAAAGTGCTCTCCTCATATTCACATGGCTTCTGTCAGCCCAATGAAACCTTTTTGTGCTACCATTAAACAGATTAATCTTCATTTTTGTCTTCTGATTAATAATGACATGCTTTTCTGCAATACCACTCACAGAAACAGCTCAGGAAGACAAACATGATAAATGTTGAGTTGGTCATAAGTCACAGGCTGTAATGGATACACCAGTGGTAAGACTTTGGTGCCTCTGCCAAAAGCTCTTTATTGAAGTATTTTTCAGTCTAATCTCTTTCTTAGTTCTTTCAGGAAAAAGAGAGTACCAAAAGGGAGGCTAGGATTTGTAAAGATCTGAGAGTCTGTTATCATACTGACTCCAGGTCTACCTATGAAATTTCAGGGCCAGAAATGCTGGCATTTGTCCTTTAATTTCTGTTCAGAACCAACCACTGTGAAAAGCAAAATGCCTTTAACAGCTCCTAAGTATTAACCTTACTGTGACACAAGTTGTAAGGCAAGAATCAAAGCACTTTCTCCAATTTTGTATATCTGCTTTTATAAAGGTGGGGGGAAACTTTATTTTTTTTATTTTCCCCCAGAGAAGTATGCTAAGAATACATCAACAAGTATAATGATCAGGAAAATGCCTGAGAAATCACTCAATGCAAAAGACAACAAATGCTGCAAAAAATAATGTCCTGTTACCCCTATGCAGGAGTTCTGTGGTCTGTGAGCTGAATTTTGTGCAAGTTTATTTGTCCCTGGCTTGGTTCTGCAGATCCAATTGCTGTTACAATGTGAGAAAATACACACTAAAGCCAAATAAAGTATTGGGAGCAAAGCACAGACAGAACTGTGGGAGATTCAGGAACAAAACTACTGACATGGAAAGGTGTAAAACCCTACAGGTAAAACAGGATGAACTGGAGGGTGGCAATGAAGTCCTTGAGTCCCACACCTGGGCCCCTCACTGTGAGAAAGACTTTAAGATGCTGCAGCATGTCCAGAGAAGGGCAGCAGAACTGAAGAAAGGTCTGGAGCACAAGTCCTGTGAGGAGCAGCTGAAGGAGCTGGAGGTGTTTAGCCTGGAGAAAAGGAGGCTCAGGGTAGAGTCTCTACAACTGCCTGAAAGGAGGGTATAACAAGGTGGAGGTTGGTGTCTTCTCCTAGATAACACGTGACAGGACAAGAGGAAATGGTCTTAAGAGTTGCCAGGGTAGGTTTAGACTGTATATTAGGAAAAATTTCTTCAGGGAAAGTGTTGTCAAGTCCTGTAACAGGCTAACCTGGGAAATGCTGGAATCACCATCCCTGGAGATATTTAAAAGATGTGCAGATGTGGCTCTTAGGCACATGGCTTTTTGGTGGCCTTGGCAGTGCTGAGTTATCAGTTGGTCTCTCTTCATGGTTTTTTCCAACATAATGATTCTATAATTCTAGCAATAAATTAGAAAAGGGTACTCCAGAGGTCCTGGCAGAGCAGGCAGGACATCATCTTTGACTTTAAGTGGTTTCCCAGCTTGAAGTAGGATACAGGGCAGGTGCATCTTGCACTGCTGATGCTGCAAGCTTGGGAATGTAAGCAGTCCTGCAGTGTAATAGAAAAACCTGTTTACTATATCATAGTGGTTTTTTAATCAATATTTTCCAGCAGAACACAGTTTGCTCCGAAAAAACTTTTAGCTCACTCTAATTAACTGAAACTATGCTTCCATAATATCCAGCCAGAGTAATCACTGTGAAAAGGAAAAATAAAGCTTTTTAGAGGAGAGCAGCTTAGCCACAGCAACTTCCATTTTCCACTATCGCCAAGAGTGCTTGAGATCTAATGTATTGTTAGCCCTACAGAGTGGGTATTTTGGTTTTTGTTCATGTGGGACTTTTTGTTTTGGTTTTGTTTTGTTCTCCTGTATTTAGACACAAAAAGTGTCTGAACAATTTCCTTTCAGTTTTTTTTTATTATTGTACTTCTATCAACTCCCTCTATGGACTGTGATACTTGCTAAGGGCCAGGGTCTTCAAAATCAATAACTGAATGCTTCTGGCTCTTCAAGTGTTTTAATGTTAAAGGTTTGACCTTTATGATTAAAGATCAGCTTGAAAGGAAATCCCTGTCTGTGTCTGAAGTCTTCTCTTACGTAATCATATTTTTGAATGGAAATTTTTTACTGTGTAAATTATAAGGCTTTGGTGCACTTTTATAGATTTAATCAAAGCATTTAAATATAAAATAATAAAGTAGTAAGCTAAACTTTTTCTATCACTCCTTTAGAGAATTATTTTTACTTTCTTAATATACCTTTTTTTTGGGGTCCATTTATTCAGTACAATCACAGCTTTTGACTGGCAGCTTACAGCAGTGACCAGCCTCCCTTTAATTTGTGGTCATTTTACAAGCCACACTTTAAAAATCAAAAGAAAAGAACTGGCAAAACAACCAAACTTTTTAAAAAAAATTATTTATTGAAAGAACATAATTTTCAGGGAATTGTAGGCATTGTATTTTCCTTGAAGAAGCTTAATAATTCTTCGTTTTGATTAAATGGGCTATTTCCAATAAAGAATACTAGGCACTCTTTGATACTATTTACTCTGAGTGCTTTGGCTGACATAACACAGACAGATAGCATCCAGACAGTATCCAAAGTGAGTACTTGTCTCTTGGAGAAAACTCTTTGTAGATCTACAGCAGACTGAGCCAGAAAAAGGTTGGCAAAGACTATGTCAAAGTCCTTTGTGCTTTATGCCTTTAGTACAAATAAGACTTTAAGGCATCTGACTAAATTCAGATCACTTTGAGTACATTCCTGTCTTAGTTCCTTCTCTCAGAAGCTACTCAGAATAAAGTATTCCCTGGCCTCTGCTGCATGGATGGAGCCAAATTAAGGTATCACAGTAATGACAGGCAAAAATATAAGTCAGCCTCTGAGGATGTCTGTATGAACCACAAATGACTGCCCACTTTATCCCAAAAACTGTTAAAAAACAGCTATAAAATTCATAAACCCCTGCAAGCCAGCATTGCAGATGTTTCCACAATATTATTGATGTTTCCACATTTTATTATTATCTCTGGAGGTCTAAATGTATGGATTTCTTATTCCCTGTGAAAGGGCCCATTGCCTTCCCTGGGTGCCCTGGGTTGAACAGTTTGAGTTTGCCTTCCTTTATGCCCTTCCTCCCTTCTTCTCCTCTTTTGAGAGAGCCCTGTGGCCCTGCCAAGGGTCTCTGTGATTGTGCCATCTGAGCAAAAATGGTGCTCATTTACACCAATAATAGGGAGTGACTGTGATTATCTATAGAAATCTCTGGAAAAAGCAAGAATAAATCTGTAAAATAAAAGCTAGGCCAACATGCACATAATTCCAATATGAATCATATATATTTATGAAAGAGCATTATTCTGGGATTTTTTTTATAAATTATGAACTATATTTCAACACTGGGCTCAACAGCAGCAGTAGTAAATATATTACAGCACTTCTGGCGCTCTGTTGGACTAATATATGCCTAAAATCTTGGGCCCAGAATATTTTGGTTTTTTTCACCTTGTCCATAAAACAATTAAAAGAAGAAAGTAGTTCTAGGCAATATCTAGTTCTTTAAATATTAGTTACTAGTAATTTCTAAAGTCCATAAAGTTGACATTTTCATCAACAGTATTAACTTTTATTGTCCTTACATTTATTTAAAATAGAAAATGTCCTAATAAAACTCACATTATCCTTTTGCTTATTACTGTCTTTACTGTTTATCAAAAGTAATATATACTTTATTTTCCTTGTATATCACAAATAGAATTGTAAAAGATGACTGACAAGTTTCAGTTAAGGAATACATCTAGTAAACCAAACATGGAAAAACATCAAAATGTCTTTCCTGGCCTTTGCAGAGTAAATGTCTGCAAGTAAAGGTAATGTCTGCAATTACCAAGTATTAAAAAAAAAAAAAAAAAGAAAAAAAAAATTGTGGTAGGATGTGCAAAGCATCTAAAAGAAGATCTCCACTCACTGTCATTTCTAAATGTGTTTTAAGTTACTGCACAACTGTGTCACAATTCTTGAATGTCATCCTGAGAAGTCTCTCCTGGTTTGATTCATGGGCAATAAGGAGACCCAGGAGATGGAACTTTGCTCTGAGGTGGTGATTTACACAATCAAACTGGAAGGTTATAAGTAAGTAGTAATAGTAAGGACATAAGCAATAGTAAGGACAAGCTATAAACATTTTCACAACACTGTACATGCAATTAAAAGCACTGAGTGACAAAAAGATTTTTTTCTTCTTGTGAAACTGTTGAAAGCCATTCTCTGAAAAACTGGAGTGATTTGGCTGCTTCTCTGACAAAAAGTATCAACATCAGCCTGCTTACAGGGGACTTATGAGATAAGGCAACAAATCCTGCTCTGCAAAAGAAGTCATCAGCAAACAAGTCAGAATGGTTTATGAAAAAGTCATATACAAAATATACACACCTGCCAGTAAATAACCTCTTCACTGAGCTGGCACTTTTCTAAATTACAAATTAGGGATTCATGATCCTAATAAATACAATATACTACCAGTTGACAGATTTCACAGCATTTTATGTTTCTGAAGGAGATTTATAGGTTTATAATGAGGAACAATATAATGCAGGTGCTATTAACTTCACTAAAGGCTATGCGCAAAATGGAAAAGGAAGTTATTTACATCTTGGTTAAACAGAAAATACCAAAGCTTTTGTAAAAGTTTTTTCTTGTCTACTGTTTTCTAAGAAAAAAAGTTCCCATTTCAAGGCAATTTCTAAGCAGCTTAATTAATGTGGTGCAGTTCACTAATTACCTCATGAGTACTGCGTTTAATGAATATTCTTTTAAAGTTTATGGCTGTTTTCTACGTCCATTCAGTGACAGCCGTTGCTGAACTGCAAGAGCAGTTTTGAACACTTGTTGCAGATGTTTCCAACCATTTTCTGCCAAATGCAAATTCAACTACTTGAGTGATTAAATTATCAATGCCAATCTTAGCTGATACTACTGTTAAAAGATTAATGTCCTAAAGGGAGAATCAGATTACTACTAGCATTCTTTTAACATCACATTAGGAACACTCTAAATCCCCTTTCACAGAACAGAATGCTTTTTAAAATCTATATAGCACATTTAAATAGATTTAGCCTTCCTCACAATATGGTTACAAAGTATCTGGAGCTGTGGTGGGTTGACCCTGGCTGGATGCCAGACACTCACCAAAGCTGCTCTATCACTCCTCTCTGCAAGGGGACAAGGGAGGGTTTATGGGTTGAGATAAGGACAGGACTCACTGATTGCCAGTATGGGCAAAACAGACTCAGCCTGGGGGTACTAACTGAATTTATCGCTAACAAAATCAGAGCAGGCTAATGAGGAGTAAAATATATCTTTAAAACACCTTCCCCTAACCTCTCCCTCCTTCTCAGTTCTCCCTCCTCCCCCCAGCAGTGCAAGAAGATGGGTCCAGAGATCCCTGCCAGGATCCTGCTCCAGCACAGGCCTCCCACAGGTTCACACCTTCTTTTGGGCAGCCATGGGCATCTTTTGGGCATTCCATGTGGGTCTCCTCCAGGGGCTGCAGGCAGATATTTGCATCCCCATGGACCTCCATGGGCTGCAGGGGCACAGCTGCCTCACCATGGGCTGCACCACGGGCTGCAGGGGAATCTCAGCTCTGGCACCTGGAGCACCTCCTGCCCTCCTTCTGCACCGACCTGAGTGTCTGCAGAGCTGTTCCCATCACATGTTCTCATTCTGCTATTCTCTGGCACCCATTACAACTGCACAAAAACTTTTTTTCCCCTCCTTCTTTAAGATGTTATCACAGAGGTGCTACCACAATTCCCGACTGACTCAGCCTTGGCCAGCAGTGTCTGTCCTGGAGCCAGCTGGCATTGGCTCTGCTGGACATGGGGGAATCTTTGGGCAGCTTCTCACAGAAACCACCCCTGGAGCACCCCTGCTACCAAAACCTGACCATGCAAACCCAACACAAAAGTTAAATTCTATCTTAATGGAGTTATCATACAAAATTAATGCTGCATAGTCTCAAACCAAGTTCTAAAACTATACAGAAACTAAATAAAAGCCAGTCACAAACCAGCTATCTAGGCTACTCCTTGCTGCCATTTAATAATTCACTAGTATCTGACAACCCATAAAGTAGCTACCACAGGATAACATTACTTCCTAAAAAATGAAAGCTACCCACAGCATCCAACATAAACTCTTAAATGATGATGATGATGATGGACAGTGATAAATTCTGCAATAACTTTTGCATCTGAAAGTACCACTAAAGTCTCATGTGATGACTTACACACCTGAAGTCCCTCATCCAAAAAAACTGCCAGCAATTAATTTCATTAGGAAAAGCTACTGGAAAATGTATTTTTTATTGATATTTGGGGTTTAAATTTATAATTGTATTATTACTCATCATTTATTGATAATTGAATTATTGATTTTCCTTTTACACAGCTCCAAAAATACAGGATGATTTGGATATGATCATGAGCTCCACACTCATGATTTGAACAAACAGGATCTAAATTGAATCAAATATGCTGGCTTATAGTTTTATTTGGTATACAGTTAAGAAGTATGATTCATGTCTCAAATGACTATAGTCCTTGAAGCAACCTTTCCCTATTACAACCTATAAATGTGTGACTATTTACTCATAATCAGATGATAAATTCAGTTGAGACAACCTTAATGTATTGATATCTAAGAAAACAGTAAATTAAGCACCTTCACTGTCTTCTTCAAGTGATACTTAAGAGCTTCCAGAACAAGAAACTAGAAATCCTGTGTGATCAGCTTCCTGCTGAAATTCCTAAAGCAATCTGAAGCTCTTATTACTATGACTACTAAAATAAAATTCTATTAAAAATATTTAAAAAATGGTATCCATATAATTATGAATACTTAGGAACATATGCTAATGACAGAATTTTGTATGATCCCACAATAATTCTAAGTTGATTTGCAATATAGTAAATCTATGAAAATGAAATAAGTAATACAAAAAGAGGTTCCAATCTTTAATCTGTCTCCTTGAGGAATGAATTCTAGAGTGAAGATAACAACTGAGATCCCTGAATTTTTAAAGGTAGATGCTGCATACTTCATGTCAAGCTGCAGATCTGTGAGTACAGACTGCAAAGAGAAGCAGCAAGCAGTGATTTAATGCTAATTTGATACATCATTCAGAGCTGAGACAGCATCTAAGACTTGTTTGACAAGACACACTCAAAATACAAAATGATCAAACTGAAATTGTGACAGTTATTTTACGAGCAAATCGGGTCTCTGAATATTGCAGAATATCCTTTACAAGGGGCTCTATCATCAGAACAGATTAATTAGATGAAAAGTAGAAGTACTACAAGGAACGACATCCACACCAGTAAAGGTGGGACTGATCAAAGAAACACAATGGTATTGTGATGTCCCTGAGTGACTACATCTTACTTTATTAAATATTCCTGTAGCACGGCATGATCATTTTTGTACTTTATTTCTGCTGCTCAGAACTGAACAAAGTTCACCCATTTGTTTCACAGGGTCAAGCTAATATAATCTTCAGTTCTGATCTACCTAAATTCCCCTTTTGCAAGTTGGAATGATCCCACAATCCTCAAAAAAAAAAAAAAAAAAAAAATCAGTCAAACTTGTCATATTTTCTTTACTTACACACTTACTTAATGCGTAAGTTTGCATAACTATGAGGCTCATCTGTGACCCAGGACTGGACTGCAACCCTTAGATTGTCTCAGTTTGATTTTGGGTAGTGTAATTAAATTGTCAAACAAAGGTCTAGTGCTTTTGAAATATGAAAAGGAAATGGGGACTGAAAGAAAGGGAAATGAAAAGTGAGACAATCAAAGTGTATTAATAATGAGGGTATAAATAATGTAACATTTGCCCAGAAAGAACCATATCATTGCTATTTTAATTTTCATAAGCTCTCAACTAAAATAGAATATAAAAGCAAATCACACTAATTATTTAGACAGAACAAAACCTCGCATTATTTCAGATACTTTGAAGTGAAATAATGTCACCTGAACACATGCACCAGTAATGCCACAGCGTTACCCTGTTATGGGACCTCAGAAGAATGAAGGTTAAGGAATATGAAGTGTGGGATAGAGTAGGCAGCTTTTGCTCCAGAAGAGGTAGACTAATGTGAATTTGAGCTTGACTATGCCACATGCTTCGGGGCTGCAGATTAGCCCCTTCAGTTAGCATTTTCTGATTAAACCAGGCACACAAGCAGAAAGTATCTCCTGGTCTTCTACATCTTCCCAGTTGAGACATGGCTCCTAAGAAAGCACGATCAGGATGAAGGGTTTGGATCTTAAAGAAGCTTTTTACACTTGGAGGTCTCCAGGAAGTGATAGTTGTCCTTCCTTCAGGTTCACTCTGCAACACCCACACCCACAAACACGCTGTCGCTGGTAGTTATGCTTGCAAGATTTTGCCCAGTGTTGCACAGCTTTGCTGTGAACGCAATACATCGGTATTTTTCCACAGAACCCTTGCTTCGACAGCAACTTCGAAGAGGTTATGTCAATTAGCATTTTTTTTTCATGCCAAAAGCCAGCCAAAAGAGGATAACAGCAAGCTTGTATAGCTGCATACGGGTGACAAACCAGACATATGGAGTGTGAAAAAGAGAAGTGAAATCATTGAAGAAGAGCTAGCAGATAACTCTTCATACAAAATTTAGCCTTTTCCTTTGAAACAATGAGAAGTAAAAAATGTGGTGATATTTTTCTAGATGTAATATGTAGCATCCCAGATTTCTAGAATTCATTTAAACCATTTCATTCAGATATTTTGACTTTACTGACTGATGCTTGTGCCTTCAGCTGCACTTAAATCTGTATTGCTATTTATCAGTGTACCACAATAGCAAAACCAAATGCATGCAACTTCAAATGTATGACTAAAATCTTCATATACAGTCTTCCTTATTCATACTGTCCTACATACATATGCCTTCAATCTTCAAAACTGACTATTCAGTCTCACTGAAATCTGCGACATCGGCTAAGTTCAAAGACAGTTAGTGTTTTAAAATTTTAAGTTACCTAAGAGTAGCAAGCTGAAACTTTTAAAAATATGAATCAAAGCTCAATTTTAGACAGACACTTGAAAAAAAAAAAAAAAAGCATCTCCACACACCCCCCAAGCAACTGAGCTGTTAAATTACAGTCGAAGTGCTAGATCTTCATAAAAGCTGTGGGTAAAAACACTACAGTTCATCATACAGTATTTTAAAATAATATACTTAAGTAGTGCTGTAAACTAAAATTGTTTTTCCATGATCATAATCTTATACCTCTATGAAATTAAAATAAAGACAGGAGTTTTCACTTTCAATCCATGGTAAATCCATGGTGTCTTAACAAGAAACAAAGATTCATGTGGTGTTGTCCTGGTTTCAGTATTATGCCGTGGCAGAAACCTTCAGGGGACAATGTTGCCTAAGATGCTTCACTCACAAACTAAATTAGAATGCTTTTAAGTTTCACCAAGAGCTGATGGGAGAAAATAAAGAGGTATTTTTCTTCTCAGTACACCACCATTTTTTACTGAGTAATATTCAATGCAAATAGAAAACAGTTTTATGGTCTGTATCTTCAGTTCAGTTCTGTAGAACAGACTTCAGATACAATGACTGGCAGGACTCCCTTGAAAACCTGAAAGACTGAAAACCTTTTCCTCTTTTTAACATCTGCAACTTTATGAAACCCCTTCTGCACAAACATTTTCCATATGCATTTTGCTTCTTATGCCACCTTGGCAAAGTTACCTTTCTGACTCATAGTGCTGTTTCCATTTTTCTTTCAGAAAACAGCCAACAGTTTGTATATTCACTTGAGACTGCTCTGCAATTCATTCTAGGCAATACATTTAAATAATAGGGAGATCTGAACATTTTCAATTCTTTTTTAACTTTTTTACATCTGACTAAAATGAGCTGTCTATTAAAGTGTTAGTCTACTGGGCTCACCTCTATCCATGTTATGTGTCTCATAAATATTCAGAAACTTGTTTTGATGTTGAAAATTATTTTATTGTTTTTGTGTTATCTCTCTGTCCTTGAAACAAAAGAGTGCATCATACTTGCAAAGAAGTTTTCACATATTGTCTACCTAAAGTATTGTATTCACTACACATTAGAGGACCTGGATGATTTCAATTTAATAGACAGGTAATTCTCAGAAATGTTTAGATTAAAGATTAGTTGGGTTTTTTTGGAAACAGTGTCTTAAACAATAAACTTGCATCTATGAGAACTTGCATCTTCCCAGAGCAAAGTGCAAAACCATTTTTGTCAAGAATACAAGTGCAAGAAAATACAAGCTAATACTGGTCCAAAGTTATTTAAAAAAATGTAGAAAGTTGAAGACATTTTCAGTTTGCAGTGTATCAAAATGGATATTTAAATGATTTTTAATTTAAAATAAAAAATAAAAACTCACACAGTTTTTCAACTTGATTTCCTTCAGGCACTTAAATGCTTTACGATAAAGTCTATTTACTTTGTATTTAATGCAAATTCCTGTACTGGAAGGAGGACTTTCATAAGCATTCAGGAAGAAATAAATAGAGGAAAAAACCCCAGCATCTAAATATATAAAATTAAAATTTTAAAACACAAAACATGCTATCAACAAGGAAGCTAATGAGAGATCATATTCTCTTAAAACATATCTAAAAAGATTGCCCAGCTTGAATATTCAGCACTTGGGAAGGTTATGATTTCATTTCATGTTAGCTTCTCAGCCCATACAGTTTGTGAGGTACTCGATTACATTTTTTCTCTGTAAAGACTCTCAAAGAACACTCAAACACATTCAAGTCCTCCTAGTTAGAACATCTCCCCAAGTATCGTGCAAGAGTACTGTGGGGAACCCCACACAGTTTATGAAGTTCCCAAAGCTTCCTTGGAATTCCTTTCCTGTACTGGGAATCATGCTAGATCACCAGTTCCTATCTAACTACCAAATTATGTCTCCGTTACTACAGAGAAAAAATACATTTGTGTTGTCATTTTGACAAACAGTTCTGAAAAAAAATCTCAAAGGAAACATTTTTCATTTCATTTATTTGTCCCTGTAAATTACATGTTTTAACCTTGATATAAAGCTTAGCAGAAAAATGGAGATTTGCTTTTAGAGTTACACAGAAATAGGAAAATTTATTTTCTGAGAACTTGCTCTTTCTCAGGAATTAGGTGATTGTTCATGTATTTATTTACACTGGCATGGGAAGAATACAGAATTACAAATGCCAAAATGTAATGTGAGCAAATTTGCACTACAAATGCAAAGTACTGGCAGCTAGGAGAAACCTACATATGTTCTTCTTTCAGTTCATAAGTGTTTACATGAAAACCTGGACATTCTCAGAAGAACAAATAGTTCTATCAGTGGTAAACTATTGGCATTTCCCAGGCACAGTGGTGCATAGCTGGCTCATCATCTAACAGTACAGAAAGAAACAGTGAAGACCAAAAACCTGTTTATTCAGTTGATGATAAAAAAGAGACAACACCATAAGGCAAATGTATTTGTGGCTATAAAACAGCACTCTTCTGGCATGTTTAAGTTTTGGTCTTGAAGGATGTAGTCACTGTTTTGACAATATAGGATAAATTGTATAAATGAAAATGTTGAAAAGAAAGCAAGACACACGGGAAAAATGCTAAAAAATCCTTCCTCCCAAATAAATAAATTTAAGGTAGATGCTACTTAGTTGCTGCTAGTTACTGTGTGCTAATCCAATGGAAACATCCAAAAACTCTCTTGAGACCTATGTGAAACTATATTTGGAAAGTCATAAAAAATTGAGAATAAAATTTTTTCTTCACTCATCTGCTATAAGGCTCACTATAAATAAATTTTTAAAATTTATTTTGTTAAGTTGAAAATTTAAATACGTCAGTTAAGACCGTTTCAAAGGTTGCTTCTCTTATATCACATAAGCCCCAAAATTTTTGTGTTTGCCTTGATTTTTTTTGTAATAGGGAAAGTTTTTCTGCTTGGTGCTACACTACTCCCAAGTCAGATCTCTTGATATTGTTTAATTTATTTTACTTAACTTGCATTTCCTTAACATTCATGAAGCCAGCTTTGCTTCCACTGAAGTCAATGGTTCTTTGCCACTAACTCCCAACATTAAAAATAACTTGCAGTGTAACTTAAAGCAACTTAAAAGAACAATTTGAAATTGTTTATATTTTGTAATTTATTGGTACATGGTCATTATTTTCCCATTGAACATTTTATTTAATTTTAAAAAGATTAACAATTTCATCTTACTTTATGCATAATGGTAAATTACAGATGTTTACTGAGAGTATTACACAGAAAAAGACAGCCCCATGAACAATTAATTTTTTAAGCCCTGTTTTGAAATAATATGTGTGATGATATGTTAAAAATCTACCTCATTGCTTGTAAGTACATTCTACCATCACAACTGTTTAAATGTGGAACTGAAACTGCATTTTCTTATATTAGACTGTCTCATGGTATATCAGTGAAGAGCAGTCTGCACATACCATTTAACTGAAAATTAAATGTTCTTATCCACAAACTTGTATTATCCCAACAAAAGCCTCTGGTGTTATAGATCAGGACTTGATTTGAGTGTTGATGAGGGAGCTTTACAGCCACACTGCAAAAAAAAAAAAGGAAAACCTTTTTTTTATAGAATATTTTGAAAATTTATGACTGATTATATAAATAACTTCTGAATATTTAGGACTTTTCATTACAAAACGTGAAATATTTAGATTACTGCAACAATATTTTAAAATTAAAAACCATACACATATTCTAAAAGTACTTCTATATAGCTATCAGTTACCTTCTAAAACCTTCCTTTCCTCTGCCTGCCAAGAAATCAAACATCATCCATGTCAGCCAAAGGTATTGTGTAACAGTGCTGTTCCTGATTATTGATTATTAGCTACAAAGAAATCATGACATATCATGTATGATAAAATAGTTTTAAAAAAGAATCTCTAGTGGATCAGGGAAAAAATTGCTATAGTTAATATGGTAAACCGTGATTTTTACACATTTTAGTACATATGTTGTGTAGTGGCACAGGTTATTATGGAAAAAAATATTTCTTTTAATGGAAAAAACAGTCTCTGGGAACCTGCATATTCAACACTTTCTTTGCAATATGGTATTTTTTCTTTATGAAGAACTCTTCTCCATTGTCTTTTAAAAAAAAAAGTTAACTAAGAAAAAATGTCCTTTTATGCAACATAAATATAGAAAGCACATTTTTATCTCTCAGGTTTGTGCTTTGATTATTCAGGTAAAAGAGAATGTTTCACAGGCTTAGAAGTTGAATCCTCTATCTTTGACCAATTTGTATTACATCTAGAACTGACGAGTAAACAGTGCCATCAGTTTCATATGAGGGCACCACAAAATGCTTCCTATGCTTTGTTCTTCCCCCTACTTTATACACTGGTCATGATGTCCCATGGTCTGGAATATCCCTCTGGTCAGTTGGGGTTACCTGTCCTGGCTGTATCTCCTCCCAACCTCATGTGCATCCCCAGCTTCCTCACCAGCATGGCAATAAGAAAAGCAGAAAAGGCCTTGGCTTTGTGTAACCCCTACTCAGCAATAACAAAAATATCTCTACATTATCAACATTGTGTTCATCACAAATAAAAACATAGTCACATACCAGCCATAGTGAAAAAAATTAACTCTACCCCAGCCAAAACCAGCACACCTCCCTAAATCCAAGGGGAAGCACCTGCTACTTGCCTGCAAGTATCAGGTATCTACAATTTTCTCTTTCTTGTTTCCAGTGCATTGAAGGGTGTAAGTAATCAACTCAGAGACATTTTTTTTGACCACAGAAGGCAGAGTAACAGTTACAAATAAAGAAAATAAATAAAGCCTTTTATGAATGGCAGTGAAAGAGCCAGCAGCAGCAGTCAAAACAGTGAAGAAGCAGCATTGTCAAAAACATCACTACAAAACAAGTATCTGTGTTGATATTCTTATTATTGCAGAATCAGTGTCTGTCTCCAAAAGAGTCCTCTTCCTATTCATTGGTTGGACCTGTAGACAGCTAATACTTCTCCAATATGCTTTGTTCATGCTTTTAACAGAGGACATTGGTCCAGGAACAGGAGAACTGGAATTCAGTTGTAAGCCTTCTACTCTGATCTCCACTCTTCAGAAATGGACAAAGTTGCATATTTGCTGTTGTTAATTAAACAGCAAATTGTTGTTTTTAACACTCACATCACTGGTGGGGTGAAGAGGTCAAGGGGAAACCAAACAAAATGTGTTGTCAGGCTCAAATGCATTTTTACATGGATTGTTCTCTACCTCTGATGTGTATATTTTCCACTGACACAAACACAGTAGACTTCACCTTGATTTATGGTTTTGATTTATAGTCAGGAAATTCTCATCTAGTTTTCATTCTGAGCTCCACACATACCCTGGACTGGTCTATGAAGAGATCTTACACAGTGTTTTCAGCTTTTAAAAAATTCAGCTAATAAAATATTGTACTGTGCAATTTATTCCCCATTGCAAAAGAACAGTCCTTATTTATGGAATATCATTGTCTGCCACACTAATACTTACAAGCAGAGAAGGAATCTTAGGTTTTGGGGTTGTTTGGCAGAGGCTGAGCTAATGGTGTTCAAACTTTATAGCATTTTTGAACTGTACCTTTGAAGTGAATTGAATACATCTCAATTTTGAGTGCCACAGATGGATTTCAGGGATTTTAGATATTGTAACGTTAATGTTTTTCCTTTATTTATAATTTTTCCAAGAGAGTTTTTCTACATGAATCTTCCTGCTTTGGAGATGTTGAACTAAACTAAATAGATTAGTACAGTCATTTAACTCTTCCCATCAATAAGTGCTCGTCAGAACAATGGGGATTTTGCATTCCTCACTATCCAAACCAGTCTGAGTATTACAAGCACTATTTCCTTTGCATGCAGTCTTTTATTATAATCTTCAACTTCACATGATGGTGGTATGATAGATGTAATCTAAATTCCTCTTTGATTACTGAAATAGGTGTTTCTTGAGGGCTGCATGGATGTATGTGTGTATCTGTGTCTCTTTAACCATGCATATGTGTATATTCTCTAATTAAACTAGAATTTCATAGGTAAGTTTTTGGTCACTGTCATTCTATCATCAAGGTTTTTAAAGCAGCCTGAAATTGGTAAGTTTCCTAGTAGAAGGAGGCAGAAAACTGAAGCAAAACTGGTCCATTAAGCACTGCTAGCAGAAGATAGTCAGCTAACCATATCATCAATTTCTTATTACTACTACTCAAAGTTTCTAGGTCTAATTAGGACAATAATAAGCACATTAAAACATACTTACTTATTACGTGCTTTTCATTCATTACTAAAAGAACAAACTGTAATTCCATGATAGATTCAAGCTCATTGCCAATCATTTTTCTGTACTAATACTGTCAGAAGTCCAGAAACAGAATTTTGAGTATCAAAAAGATTAAGTAATAGTATTGGAGACTCAAAAGTACTCAAGAAACAAACAGAATTTTATGAAGTATATTTATATTTTAAAAGGCTTGATTGCTCATTACCAAAAACATTTTTATGTACCCATAAGAAAATTCTACCCATAGCCCTTCAGCACTCAGGTTAAATTGCAAAATTTTAATTATATAAGCACTTTAACTCACCAGCTGTAGCTGACAGCAGGCCCAGTTAAAGTAAGTAAAACCCAGGTTTCATACTACTGACATAGGGCTTACCTTGCAAAAGACTGATTAAAGCTTTCAGGTTAGGGTTTTTTTCAGTAAGATTCAATAGCCTTAAATTTAAAAAGGAGCTCAGCTGAAATAGAGCAAAAATGGGTTTTGCTCATTAAAAAATACATCCTTCATTCTCAACTTTTTCTACAGGAAAAAGAATTTCCCAAGGTACCAGATGTATCTTTCACTGTTGTGATTTTGTATGTTGTGGCTTTTTTCCTCCAAATAATGTATTTTTCAAGCAGTGAAAAACAATTAGTGCAGATGATTGGTTTCTTTTACAGTTCTCAATTGACAGCTCCAGCAAACTACTCTGAAGACTTTTGTTAAGGGTTTTTTGGTTTTGTTTTTGTTTTTTCACTTAAAGGATTTGATTTTGCTTTTTCTCTCCTTCAGAGTTCTTTGAACTTCCCTTGTGAGATCACGGAAAAAAATGGCTTTTCCCTCAAGAGGAAAACATCTTATGCAAAATTCTCCCCTTCTTATTAGTACTATGTTAACCAGTAACCTTCAGGGCAGATTCCCCACTAGTCTAGATTCCATTTAAATGGAAAAAACCCATTTGTTGAGAGCATCTAATTTTTTCTCTAGAGTGTCTACAGAATATCAAATATTTTGAGGATCATGTTTTAATATACGAACACTGTGTTTCTTTATTTGGCAGCTGAACAAGAGAATTAATAGTTTTCCTTCATTCATTCATTTTATTTCTCTGGTGGTTTTTTTTTGCACAGCATGAGTGATTCCCAGGTTAGATCAAATCTGTCATGCAGTTTTCACTGACCTACATACCTACTTTTAGTAAAATAAATGTTTGACAACAACAATCATAATCATAATCATAAGTGAAATCATCATTCAGGTGTTGGACCGATTGCAATCCAGCTTCTTTCAGTGAACCTTTGGTATTTTTGAACATTTAATTTCTCATACTTTGCCACAAAAAACTGTAAATACAGTTGTTCAGCCACAGTAATATTGTGATCATTTTTAGGCATCTCATTCACATAAGCATGCACTAAAACAACAAGAATTTCTTAATTGCCAGTGACCAACAATTTGTTAGTAACCCTTTTCTTGATATCTCTAAATGATAATGTTCCTGTCCTGGTTCCTTTATGAAAAGTACATTGGTACACAAAGAAATAGGAATATGGTAATTTAGTTTATTTTCCTTAATGAGAGGCTTTATCTCTTTGCAAAACATGCCAAACAAGTTAACTCCCTCTGAAAGAGTCAAAGAATGGGATTACTTCTTGAAGTTTGTACTGAAATGTTCTTTCAAAATGATAGCTGAAGGCTACTATTCTGAAAACTGCTCTCAATAAAAACTGAGATTTTTATCACAGATAAATTAGTGTAACAATTAAAAATAATACTATTACACCTATTTTTTGGCCATTTGTATTACAGTTTGAAACCCCTCAAGTTACTATTTAGATTACAAATTTTTAACACAGCAATTATCATCAAACTTTCAATTCCTGCTGCTCCCCCATTTAGAACAAAGCTGCAACCCCGCATGTTTCAAAACTCATACATATTACAAAATGGGGATTTAAATCCAAATAATTTCCTTTCAAATCTTTAACTAAAAAGTTTGCTTGAATCACCCCAATGGAGATGTAATAAAGCTGTGCAACAAAGTATTAAGAGTAGGAAATATTCATCAACACTAATCACTTGCTGTAAAATTTTGTCAACCATGAGCGTGGTCTAAAATACAGCAGTCAGTAGGAACAAAACAAATTGTGACTGCAGGGGTTTGGGGCTCTTCTGGCCATCAAGTCAGCAAGCCCATCTGCTGGTGGGCTGGTTTGGAACTGCTCTTTGAAGCATCCCTGGTTATGGCTGCTCCGAGAATTGCAGTGTGCAGCTGCAAATGGCTGCATTTCAGAGAGGGGCTGGAAGAACAGACACACATCACACATCAGGTCCTGGATTCCTAAATAAAATCCTGTAACAGCCGTGCACTACTTCATGGTCTTGAGTGCTAGCTAGGCTTCAATTTTGCTGAAAACTTGACCCTTCTGAAAGATATTTTGAAAATTATTATATAAACTCAAACGTTTCAAAAGGCAAAAAAGTCTGATTCTTGAGTCAAGGGGTATTTTTTTGCTTGGTGGGAAATCAAAATGAAACTCATCTATACGTTTTCATGTCGAGATTTTGTAAGCATTTTATATATGTAAGGCAATGAAAAATATAATTTAGACTAATTATTCTTGACATTTTGAAATTATGGAAATACTGAATTTGAAAAGAAATTTTTCTTATGCCTACACCATGTGGTATTCTTAATGAGGATGAATGTAATTCTACAGCACAATAACTTCATAATTATTTTGTAATTAAAAGGTCTACTCCTCTGATGACTTGTACTTAGGCTTCACACATAATTAGATGTAATATAATTAAACAACATAAAATAACAGAAACTGAAAGATTAGTATTGAGAAGAAGATAAAATTAGAAAAATGTATTTGAAACTACAATGTTTTTTTAAAAAGAACAGTTTCAGTGGTTACTCTAAGAGTTGCATTGATTGCATGATTTGCATTGATTGCATGATGAAACTTGCATTTAAAGGCTTTTTTTTACAGTGAGATAATTCCTTCATCACATCACAACTTTTCTTCTTATTAGCAGGTGAAATTAGGATATCCTCTCACTGACTCCTTTCTCTTTTGCCATACCCTGTCCCTCAAAATACTTTTGCTGTCCATCTACAATAATAGCCTGACTATTATATTTTTCCATTTTAAGTGTCAGGAAAAATAGGCAGCTGTTGAGACAGGGTTTTCTGGTCTCCACATAACTCTCTTGCATGGACATTTTTGTGCTGTGACAGCAAACACTGCTCCTCTAAGCACCACTTTTGGACACAGGGAAGATGTGTCCATTAAGGAAGGGTTCTGTCCCTAAGGATGCACTATTCTGTATCCTTAAGTGGTGACAGCCGTGGATGTCTCTACGGCAACAGGATAGCTGGTGCCTCTGTGGATCTTCTCTAAGACATCTACCTACTCCTACTGCTCCCTCAAATCTAAATTTTCTCACTTTTTTCTTCCTGCACACACTTTTTTTGAGACCTTTCATAGCCACTTTTCTGAAAACAAATGCAAACTTCCCGAGACCTGGGGTACCACTCATTTCCAGAATAATGATGTGTTTGGGCCTAACTTGATGTCCTGATTTTCTGTTTTGGTGATGTTTTCCAGTCTCAGATAACAGCAATTCTTCTCGCAACTGGCCAGAGAGTTATGGAATCTTTTAAACATAAATACAAGTGATTCTGCCCACAGTAATAAGGTACAGGACTTATTTTATTTGCATTGGTTGTATCAGAAAAAGCAATGCAAGCCAAAATGTGACATGGCTGGGATGGTATAATCACCTGTACCAGGGTGTGGTGGTAAATTTTTGCATCTACAGTTGTTGTGAAGATGAAGAGATTGATTTAGAATCACACATATTACCGAGAGACATGAGGGAATAATAAATTGCAGTTCAAGTGGCAGTGCAGTCCCTGGTTGGAAGCAGACTGGCCACACTCAGAGTATGAAAACTTTGGATCAAGAATGGACAAGCTTGGAATGGAAAACACTTTGAGGAAATAACCTGGGGATATTTTGTTCCTTTTCAACTCACTTTTTTGCACAAACAAGGAAGCAGAGACACGGTAGTAGAATTGCTTCAAGCGACAAGAAGATGAGAGAGGTTTTCCTGTTGTGTTTGCATAAGCAGATGGCTGTTCTTGATGGGTTTCACTGGGAACATAATCAGTGCATTGCAGAGGCATGCAAAGACACAACAAAAGTGACAGAAGAGCAGCTGGGCTTTAGGACTCACATCACTGATGAAACTGGGGTGGCATGGCTTGAGATTTATGTGGAAGTCAAACTGTCAGGAGACTGTGAGGAACAGAGGCATGTAATTAAAAAAGCATGTGCTTTAACAAAGCAGATTTAAATGGGAATTTCACGTTACAGGAGGCTTTTTCATCAATTTCTTTTAACAAATAAAAAAACACATCAAGACAAAAAACCAAAAGATAGAAAATAATTGTTCAAGAAAACTTGCATGATGCTTGATATACCAAGTATTTCCTGTTAACTTCTTGTAGCATCTTGCTACAATACTGTCTGACACTTGGATTATATATTGTTAGATGAATGGGTGTAACATATATTTTCCCACAAAGTTGATTTCCTTTCAATATGGATTGCTGAATTTGTTCACACAGTGGATTAAAATGGGAAGAAATACATAAAAACAAAATATGGGGTTATTGTTAATTATTATAGCTGAACATTCACAGTGAAAGAGAAATCAAGATTTTTACATCTTAAAAGCCACCCTGATACCTTGGCATGAGTGTGCTTACCAAAATGTTATCTTTAAGCTACCTTATGAAAGCATTTCAGTCAATATGTCATGAAAAAAATCAATGTGCTTATACCATCTGCAAGCCCTCCTTTAGAACATGATAACAATTCAAGCAGAAGTAACTATTATGCAAACCAGAAGCAAATATAAAAAGGAGTCCATTTACTATGGCAAATTAAAATGAGATCACAGAAATTTCATCTCCACACAAAAAATATTTAGATGTCTTCTAATTGGCTTACAAAAATATTCAGAACAATTTGATTTATAATTCTGTTCTGAAACTACATAAACAAAAGATTAATTTAAGCATCCTTTTTAGAAATGTCTCTGAAAAAGCACATTGTTTCTGTTTCCTGTTTAAAAATTCTCATTGAAGGCCCCTTCATACCCTAACATACACTGCATTTTACTACCCCCAAGAACCCCATTAGACCCAAATAATACTTAGATAAATTTGTGTGTGTGTGTATTTTTAATTTGTGTCCACTACAGCAAAGTCCATCTTGGGAACATTAATGCAAATTGCAAATTACAGACGACGGGAGATCTGCAAGCCAACACTCTTGGCTCACTCTGTCATGGTTAATCTCGCTGCTAGGAAAAATTAAGAATTCCAAAGAATGTCGTAAACAGAGATTGAAAAATTGACATGATGATACTGTCAATTCAGATAATAGTGCTGGAAAAAATATCAGGACATAACAGAGAATCTGAGGACATCAGTTCCCTCCCTGTTTCTCTCCTCTCTTCCCATCTTAGCTAGAATATAAATTACCACAGGAAGATCACATGTTTAAGCACGGACACAATGGGAAAACTTTGGGAGTCATGATAAAAGGTGATTTTTACTGAAAAAGACATGACAGGCTCAGGATGGGAAATGCCAGTAGAGTCTGTGTCTGGTAGGGCAGAACACAACCAAGCAGCAGCACCCTCACAGCATTAGTGCACCATTCCATTGGGAGGGCAGGCATGATCACAGCAGCACAGCAGGACAACTTGGTTTTTATTTAGGGTTATTCTCACTCCTGCAACAGCTTGGCTGTAATTCAAAAGTGGTCTGATTGCAATTTGGGATAGATTACGACCATGACCAATTAGGTAAAACTTACAGAGCCAGCTTTTCATGCCTATGCCACAATACATGCTCACATCCCTGACATCAGACTTGCCCTGAAAGTGCTAGAGAACTAACAGCAATTAGCATTTTGCTAAAGAGAAAGGAAAATCATCCAGATTATACACTACATTTTTTCTTAAAGCTATGCAGCACCTGAGTTTTAAGAGCACTAAGACTTAATATGTGTTATATTGCTCTAACTGACTTGACTTGCAGCTGTGACTGCTGGGCACTTCTGCAGCCATAATGCTGACATTTCCTAACATTTGAGCATGTGGCTTTCCAGCCTTTCCAGACTCTATTTACAGGAGTCTAATGCTCTTTTAAAAGTCACCTTTTTTTTGCTGTATACAAACAAAGGAAAGTAAATGTCACAAATGCTTTGTGAAACCATAATGAGCTCTCCACTAAATGTTAGATGCACTGGACATTCAAGCTAATTATCAGTTGGTTTTTGCAAGGTACATATATGTTAATAAGTACATTGGAGCAACAGAAGAGGATCAGCTAACCAAAACAGATGGCACTGTGGACCCTGCAATGATTTATCTGGTACAGGAGTTTTACCTCAGGTGAGATGAATCCAGTTCTTTGGACTGAGTGACAGGGACATGGGAACTGACTGATCCAAAGGACTGGTTGTTGGTAACTACTCTTACTCTCCAAAAAGGGGTGGACTCTATTTGGCTTGCACCTGAGTCACTTTTATGAAGGAGGGACGCTTTGAAGATTTTATTGCATTCCTCTGAAAATACAAACAGCTCTGTGACTCAGCTCTCTGATGTTCAACACGTGAGGATGACCTGTGAGCTCTGCCCACAATTTCAGCTCTGCCTCAAAGCAAGCAGTGAACATATGCACAACATAACAGAACCAATTGTGAAGCAGGATGCTATTTTCTAAGTCTGTTTGACAGATATTTTGCAGAGAAATATTGTTTTTTTCCTCCACTTTCTGAAGGAAGAAAGGGACTTTAGACCTCCCTGCTCTCTCCTTTCCACTTCCCTTACTTTTAAGGCACTTCATTTCACCTTGTCAATTTTGCTATTTCTTTAGTCCTGCAAATTGCCAGTTACCTGACTGCCTCCTTCCACTTCTCCTCCACTTTGTCACGGTATTTGCATAAGGCTTCTACTCCACACTGACCAGGTACCATGCTAAGGAACAAGAACAGGATAAACCTTCATTTCCAGGGACTGACTCCAGGGTCTCACAAGTGGGGCAGAGCAATTCACTTTTTAACCCTGCTGCAGCACAGTCAGAGAGGTCCTGTAGTGGTGAAAGATTTGACTCTTGCAGTTCAGTTCCCAAGGAGACAATACACTTAAGAAGGAGGCAAAAATGTTAAAAAGAGTGGAATATTTTCATCCAAGGAGGAAACAGATAAACTAGGGCTCTTTGGCTAGGAAAAGAGATTACTGAGGAAATTGTGAGGCAGATCTGCAAGATGACTAGCAGAGAGAAGAGTAGGGAACTCTTACGAGCAATGTGAATCCGCATCAGTGTTTTGTTTTGTTCTGTAGAGCACTTCAACCAAATATCCTCTTTGGTTCACTCTACAGAGGAGCTTCAATGAATTAAATTAAATAGATTAATACATTAAATACATTAATACATTAAATAGATTCCTTTAAAAGGAAAATAAACTGAAAGATACACTCCATATACTCGCCTGAAATGTGTCAGCCACTAACAGGTGTGAATGTAACTGGACTACTGTTAGCTTGATGTAAAATCCCTTCAAATGCATATTGTAGGCTATCAGGTCATCTGCACCAATCATTTCATTCCACTGTACTACTTGCTAGGGAAGGCATATCCTATGTTGCAAAAACCAGAAAGCATCAAATCAAGCAATGACTTTAAAAAGCAGATATTCTGATTTGGCTCATTGGTACATTTCATTTGGGTGGCAAAATTCTGCAGGGGTTCAGAAGTTATTGGACAAATAAGATGTCTGCAGAACATATTGACACAGATGTAATTTCCTGCTCAGAAAGCACCCAGACTGCAGAGTATCAGCAAATCAAACCAGTGGACAGGTCATTCCATGCTTGTCACATTACTGTACCATTTTTGTCAAGCATATCACAAAGTCCTCTTCTCTTTCAAGATGAGTACCCTGAATTCAGTTTCAATGGATCTGGGAGATTCAGAGTTCCCTAGCTACTTGATTTGCTTAATGACCATAATTGCAAGATGGCTTTCCAGTGGTCCCTAGCAAACATTTCCTAGGATCCTCAATGCAGAGCAAAACACCCTCTACCAAGTACTGAGTTAAGCAAGTTTTTCAGTGCTGTTGCTTGACTCTACAGACAGCTGAGCAGCACCTTGAACACAGGCTGACATTTTGGAGTTGCTATGCTTTTATCAACAATCAGGAGACCTTTTTTCTTCTGAAAAAAAATAACAATTTTTACCCCCAGATATTTTTGCCTTATTTAGGTTCTATATATGTTTAATCCTTGGGTGTGCTACTTTAGCATTTTGGTTTGGACCAGGAAGGAGATTTTTGAAGAGCATATTGCAGTCTCTGCACCTGTGATGCTTTGGTTCATGTCATGAATCTGACAGCAGGCACAACAACTATACTTCCAATTAAACTGCAGCAAGTGAAAAGTTGCACTCCAAGACTTTACCTTAAGTATCTAAGACAAACACAGTCCACAGAACCACTACAGCCCAAGTGAAATAAACACCCTGAAAATGCATATAATGCAGACATCAGGTCCTCAGCAGCAGCTGTTACACTCTACAGATCCACTCTTACTGGACTGCACTTCTTGCTTACCAATAATGAGCTGTTTTGTTTCATTTTGACTTTGATAAAATTAAATGAAAGAAAAAAGAAAAAGCAACAGAAGGCTCAAAATGAAAGCAGTGATAGGCAAGTTTACAATGAATGCTCTCTTGGCAATGCCAGAAGTCACAAATTTAAAAGGCAGCGCTGACAACCGGGGCCAGCAATTACAAATTACAGACAAGATCCCAAGGGAGCAATTAAGGCATGTGTGAACAAGCTGGTTGCAACAACCAAACATTTCCTAAACTTGAATCAAAATTTGGTATACAACTCAAGAAATAATATATTTTATCTATACAAATTCAATTTAATTTGATTTAATTCAATTCAATATATGTTAAGGTTTGGTCTAATCTTTTCATGCTGTTGCATCAGGAACTGAGAAATTAAGACCTACTACATATTCAGAATTTTACACTTTTCAAATCCAAAGGAGCTCATATTATTACCTCTCTAAGTGCTCCACTTAAATGCTCCTAATAAAGGTGTGGCAATATTACTTGACTGCCAATGCAGTCAATAAGCTGAAATTTGTTCCACATTTTAGCTTCCTTGGTCAATTACACACAGATTTCATGAAATAAATCTGTTGCAATTTGAAGAAGGGAGATTGGTGACTATTGCTCCATGAGTATTAGAAATTTTACATTGCCTATATGTATTGGGAGGAATGCTAAAGTTCGCTCCTCTTAAACAAATCTTCCAGTCTTGTAATTTACACAAACTTGGAGAGATTATTTAAGCCAGTTTAGTCTGAGAGATGCAGATTTACAGTGATTAGGTGCTGCTACACAAACTCTAAGACTAGAAATACAGCCTTGTGCTGTGGCCAGCAAGAGGCAGGGAGTCTAGCACAGCTTAAACTGCTATGATTTTTGGAAGTTTGTCTTTAATGCCTGATCCAGCATATAAATTTGCACAGATGAAACATAGATGATTCATGACAGCCCCTTTCTCCCACATTTTTTTAGATTCTGTCTCTTTCCAGCCTCCACGTTTCGCTTTGTCTTTGTATTCTTGGATCCCTGGGACTTACTCTTTGTGCATGTCTGCAAAACATCTCCTACAGCTGGAGCTGAAGCTGTACTGACATAGAAGCGGGAGACTAACAGAGGTACAGAGGAGCAAAAATACTGACAACTGAAAGGAACAAAGAAACAGAACAAGTTAACCTGACTGCAATGTAAACTCCTCCATGTTGGGAGGAGGTTCCTTTACCATTCAGTGGAGTGCTGAATACGGTTCTTTCTCAAACAGCAAACGTAATGCTCCTTTACAGCTGGAGGATGCAGCGCACTTACAGCTGGATTTCACCCATGACACAAGATACATTAATTACACTTGATCAGCCAGTTCAATTAAGTGTTAAAGACTGTTACTGAAAGCTTTAATTCTCTAATATTTGTTTGCTAAGCTCATCTGATCAAACAAAACCTCAGACTTCATCTCCTCTTGACTTGCCCGTTTAGTCAAAGTAATGCACAGGACATCAACATGATTTACTTTTTAAGTACAAATAAATCACATGCACTTGGGAGTCTGGATCCCAGGCTTCACAATTAGCGTGTGCACCTACTGCAGAGAAACTGTAAGCGATGCTTTCAAGAATCTGATTGCTACTTCTAATTTAGTAGCTTTATCTACTTCTCTTACTGTTTCAGCTCAATTGCTACTTTTCCATGCATCAGAATCATTTGTGGTCACACAGAGATACTTGTCTCTGGGTTGGAATGTCTGCAAGCTGTCAAAGTGTTTTAGTGTAAACCTCCATGACTGAATGTTTGGTGGTGCTCTCAGCATACAAGATATAGGCCTGCCAATATTACTTACATATGATGATAAATGAGCAACATTACTCATTTTAACCTAAAGTAAGAAGTGCTTTTGGGATGCTAGTTAAGAAATTCTTTTCCCTATTGTGGTTTTTCTATTAAAGTGTACTAGTTTTACTTTGTTTCTTTTTTTTTAATTTTTTCATATTTATTTTAGGTTTATCACACATGAAGAAAACCATATGCTTTCTCCAAAATGAAAAGGAAAAAGTAACTAACCTGAAAAAAGGGATTAAGAGAAAAATACCTTTGGATGTTTTAATCTGCAGTAAGAGCAGAGTAATAATTCATGCCAGCAGCAACCATAGCTCAGGGATTTTTTTCTACTACTTTAGAATATATATTAGAAACACTTTTGTTCATTGTGTTACAGATATTCTCTGTTTTATTTCTTTTTATCTTATTAAAGATACTTACATAATATTATGGGGGGAAAAAGAGTTTGATGACGGCTGAAAAAAGAGTTTTCTCCACATCTTGGAGAAATTTGGAAAAAGACAACCTTTTTAGAAACAATTGTGCTTTAATACTGTATTCCTTACCAAGGATATTAATGGTAAGGTAGAATATTTATTTCCAAGAATTTGTTTGTTTCTCCAGCTGCTTCTGTACGTGAACTCTTAATCAGGTTTGTAATGTAATTATTTCCACAGCAAGCAGTTTAGGTGTCACAAATAGAGGATTATGACTTCAGTATAGAAAAAAGCAGCAAGAAGATTAAGTTTTAGAAACAGCTTGGGGGAGGGCTGGTCTTATTTAATTTCCCTAGTACTAAAGAATCCAGGAAAATAATCAAATACATACAACCATAAAACAGTTTCTGAAGAAAAGACATGCAAGCACTTTTCATGAGAAGTAGGATTATTTCCAACCAGTAATAATTCTATTATTATGAAATCTAGAGTGGGATTTAAGTTATATGTCAGACACCTAATTTACAGGCTATAGGGGGGTGGGTGTGTATGAGGGGAAATCAGCTGCCTAAATGTAGGTGCCAGGCTGCATCTGAGACATCTTGCCATGCCTGGGGTATCTGCGTGAACTATCAAATAAGAGAGGAGACATAGAGGGGAGATGTCTGACCTGAATTTGCAGCTCAAGTCAAGCAGGATGCAGTAGGACATTCAGCTGGTACCAGATACCTGAATAGAACAGACACTCAAAGACCAAAGTCCTGTATTAAAAGGGTGTTCTGAATTGTGTAGCATGTATCAGAAAAACCTGAGCTTTTATGTTAGACAGCTGGATTGAGTCTCTAAAAGGAGGCTGAATCACAGTCTTGCTCCTACCTTTAATGACAATTTAGAAATTTAGCAACATGCTTCATTTCAGTGACTGAACCTCAGTAAAAAAAACCAACCAAACAGAAATCCCCAAAATACTTAATAACAACAACAACAACAACAACAAAAATTCAACAAAATGAAACCAACAATGTTTTATCAGGGACCTTGAAGAAGTTTTTGCCTGATTTTAGAAAAATTTTTGATGGCTCTCTGGAGAGAGGTTAGTCCTATCTGAGCATGAAAAGCATCTGTAAGCAGGGGTTCAGATTTGGATTAAGGAGATACAAGAACACTGAAGATCAGTCTGTATTGATTTCCTAAGTGCCAGCCTATCTCATCAGTCCTGGAGAAATCAGAAGGGGTTACTGCATTTACCAGGTACGTATCAGGCAGCTAACATCTTTAACAGAGGGACAAGTAATCAGATGAGAACAGAGAAAGAACTGAGGAGGGAATATCTGGCTTAATTAGATGTAGCCAAATCGACTGAATCTCAGGAAATTTGCCTCAGAGCAAATTTCACATGAAACACTGACTACAACTATGTCAGAAGCACTTGTAGTTATCTTTCAGAATTTTGAGAGGACGATGACATTTCAGAAGATTTAAAAAGGTCAAGCACAATCTTTATCTCTAGAAAGTGGCAAAAGGAAGAGAAAAGGAATTGTAAAGTAACTACTCAACTTAGGTTCAATACTTGAAATAATACTGGAAGAAATTAAGAATTTTAAAAACTTGAAAGGTAACAGGAAGATGAACAGCAGCCAACATATACTTATCAAGAACAAATCCAGCTCAATTCTCCTTCTAAGAATAAGGCCTAATAAAAAACAAAATAGCAGAAAATACACAAACTTAAAAAAATACTTTTGGCATTGCTTCAAGAGACATTTTGATAAGCAAAGAATGTTACAGACAAAGCTGTTCTGAGACCCGTGCAATATCAGTTTCAGAACTGCACACAGGGAGCAGTTATCAATAGTTCATTGTAGGACTGGAAGGTATATGACAATCAACAGATACAGATAAAACACTACATCAATAATCTTCATATTTCATTGACAACATAGTGACAGAGCAGAGAACACATCTATTGAATTCACAGGCATCAAAGTGAAAAATTGGTTTAGAAAACAAAACAAAAGAATTGACAAAGTGGTCTGAATGAAATAGTATGAGATTCATTATGGAAAAAAAAACAACCCTATGCAATGTTCTTCAGTGGGGAAGAATAAACAGTTGCAAAGACACTAGATGGGAAACAAGTTGCAGGGTGGCAGCTGTAAAAGGAAAGATCTAAGGCATATAATGAATTCTCAGGTGACAGTAAGCTATCAATGCCAGCTGACTGGTAAAAGGCTATCATACTGAGAAACATTTTTTCAAGCCACATGAAATAATTCTTTTGGATTGGCAAAGCCTGTTGTCTCTACTGAGTCTAGTTTTGGGCCTTGCTTTTCAGAAAAAATTGGCCACTTATATCCTACAGGGTGGCACCCAGATGTCTAATAATCATAACCTACAGAAACAACCAGATTTATTGTTCAAAGAATAAAAATGACTAAAGCTGGAATGTAATAATGATCTCCAGAATTAAGAAGCAGTTGTAAAGAGAAAGGAAATAAGCTATTTTCCATGTTCTTGGTATATAAGAAAATAAAAATGGTACTACACTCCAGAAAGAAACATTTAGTCAAGAAATATGAACATTTTCTCAGAGTAAACCTCTTTGAATACAGGAATCGATTGTCTGTGGAAATTATGAAATCATAAAAAGTTGTATGTGCAATTTTACAAGTATAGGCTTCTGTTGGATCAAAATGGGGAACATGAACCTTTGAAGCTCCTTCTAAGAGGCTGGGGTTTCTGGAGAGGGTGATTCTTGACATTTATCTCTTCAGCTCAACTGTTCTAAAGCAAAGAACTACACTTTTATCATCTAAGTTCCTTATTTTGAAATTGGGGAGGAATTTTGTCTATTCCAAATTTTTTCTAGTAGGTCAGTATATAGTTATTTAATTTCTTGCTTATATCATCATTTTGCTAGATTCATAAAGACTTAGAAGAGTGTTTATTGCATCACCTTTAACTTGCATTAGGCTAAAAGACCTCCTAGAAACAAACAAGCTGATATTTTCTGAAATATCTTATGAGATATCAGAGAGAAGAGATGAGCAGAATTTGATGGAGTTGTACTCATTCACTGAGAACAAGAAGGACACATGAGAATGGGAAGGACATAAACACTGCAGTCCCACTGACAGTTTGAGAAATTTAGATGACAACACCATGTTTATATGTCAGGAATCCTATAATTTTTTCACTGCACAAAATTATATTCTATATCTTTGCTGCTACCCTAAAATGTACTCCAGCACTGGTTTTAAATCCAGCCCCAAATGGTACTGGCATTTTACTGAAATTCCTGGCATAATTTTTCTTTCCAGGCACTTCCTCCTTCTGGAACATACAGGCTCCTAAATATCTTTTTATTGCGTACCTCAGGTCCATATTGAAAGCCCATATTAAAGTAAGGTTTTACTCTGTTTATTAGATCACAGCTTTACAGACTGAGTTTCCATTAGTTATGGTCCTATTGCAGTTAATAGGAATAGTGTTACCTTTCTTATTACTTTGTTACCATTTTGCTTTAGTGTTTTCACATTTCCCGGTTTAATGTCATAACTCACATGCTTTATTCAATATTTATTTGTTGCTTCTTAAATACTGTCTCCTCTAGAAGATGGAAAAAGCACTAGCTGTCTTTCATTTAAATGTCTTTATATTTATAAAGCTTTGAGTAGAGTGACTCAGCCCACAAAAATCTAGAAAGTTTGAAAATCATTGGGCATTTAATAGCTATTTATTAAATTGTAAAGGAAGTTTTCCTTGGGGCAAGAAAGAACTCCACCCAATGCTTCTGCAAATGGTCTAGGAAGGGAAACATAATAGTTACAGACAAAATACTGCCAAAGCAGTTCTTTGCTCCATTTCAGTATCATCAGCTGTTTAATGATCTGAGAGAGAAGATAATGGCATCAAATATTGACATCTGAACTGCTCCACTAGATATTAGTTTCTGTATGCTATTTTGTTCTTTATCACTCACCTTCCCATTCTTAATGTTTATTGTTATTGGTTACTAGGGTCTAGGACTAAAGAAAATGCAGCCAAGGAAAATAGTCCTTGGCTTGGTAACAGAGACCAAAATTCATGTCAGAGATCAGGATTAGCTGGAGAATTGATATCCTTCTGCATATTCAGTATGAAATGATTTGAGGGAAGAAAAGGTATGGATCATTAATGAGGCTGTTACAATATTCTGCAAATGTCAAGAGAGGGGACCTATGTTAAGTTCCCAACCTCCCAAGACCCTTCTCCAAAACCATCACTGAGGACTGAAGAATAAGAGATGCAATCAGAAGCATTAAATGTTCCTAGTTTCAAGTGACTAATTCAAGTTCATCATCCAAAATTACCCCATTAGATTTCCTGAACTCAGAGCATAAAGGTAACTGCATAAAGTACACAGAAATCTACAGTACAGGAAGTATATTAGCACAATTTCCATGACTAAACAATTGTTGATTTTAGTGGCCAAAGCAAAGAGCTGCCCCATTGCATATTTCTTTATTACAGAGATATTCAAATATACTCACAGTCTCTGGATATATTTCCTTAACAAAAAAAAATAAATAAATCAAACAAGAAAAACCAAAGAAGAAAAAACCCAAACAAAATAAACACCCCCCCAAAAAACTAAAACCCCCCCCAAAAAAACAACAAGAAACAAACAAACAAAAAGCCACCAAAAAACCCAACCCAAACCCCCAAAAATGTCCAAACAAAAAAACCCACAAACAATACAAACCGAAATAAAACAGTTCTTTTTTTTATAGGGACTAAGGAAAATAAGTTTCTTATGATCATCCTTTGGGAATGCAATAAGGTATGGCAAGGATCCCACCCCAAATAAATCAGAAATAATATGCCAAACAAAGACTTTTTATGCCCACTTGATTTAGGAAAGAGCTAGAACAGATTTAGTTCACTAACACAGAAATCCCAAATGCAACAGAAGTATTGGGGTACCGTTTTCTGAAATGCCTAAATAGGAAACTTAGCTTCTCAAAACCCAGAGAGCAGTGTTGCCTGACACCAGCAGCACATGACTTCCCCAGGGCTCTGAAGTACCACAGGTGTGCTTCCAGGCACACAGCCTCCATTCTGAGCACACCTGGACTGCAGGTTCTGAGCAAAGCAAGCAGGTTTCTGACACAGGCATAACCACTGCTGGGCTCACCAACTCAGTGTTCCTCCAGCTATGTTCCCTAAATTGCTAAAGGGGATATGTGCTTTAAGAGATGCTTCTTTGTCAGTATTTAACTGGATAGTTACTCCAGATGAAAGAGAAGTTCAGTTCTCTACCTCAGCCTCAGGGAACCTGATCCAAATTCTTCTTGTACTCATATTATCCATTCTGGATACATTTTGCCTATATTCAGCTGTACAAACATTGTTAATTGTCAATGTCAACACCTACAACAGCAATCTGTTCTTGAAGACCAATTCAGGATGGAGTCCTTTAACTTATGCTATTTCTATTTCTTCGCCATCAGCTAACTCTTTAGATTAACTAAATTCCTGCTGAAATCTTTAATGGCTGTTTATTGCCTGAAGTTGAGTGAGTTTAATTCCAAGCAGGATATTTAATGCCAAAGGTTGGTTCTCTATAAGTCTCTCTTCCTAAAACTACCTTCTATGGAATGGCTCAACATATGTAAGACATGTAAGATATATAAAGTATCTTATGGAAGACAGATAATGATGGTATTCAAGCATTTGTGCTTCACCAGAGTTTATAATACACAGGAAATCCTATGGAAAAAAGGCTACTGATTTGAAAATATTTAGACAATTTTAGAAAACGAGAGCTTTTGTTTAAATAAGTGTTTATGGGCAATACTTGCAATCTTTTCTCATTCTGAAAGTATTGTTTTATTTCTCCTACAGGTGCATACAAAAGACTGATGTGAAACTAATTTCTACTGTTTACACATGACTATCCTTGCATGTTATTTCTGTGCCTACTGAATATGCTTTAAAAGAATTGTAAAGCAAAAGAACCATTAATTAGGAAGCCACATTTTGATATTTCTTTTGAATAAAATGCTAGACCCTGTTCTTTTCACAGTTGTTCTAGCAGCATAATACATAAAACTCATCTGAAGTGGTAGTGAAAGAAGTTCAAAATTTAACTGTTTATACAATCTCTCATAATCAATTGCTTCACTAATGGTTTACTTAGGAAGATCATGAAAGATGAACCTGCAAAGCAGCTGATCTCAGCAGAAAGGTTATAGCATACTTACGATACAAGGCAGGAGAGGTAAGTACATTTATCCCTTAAGACCTCCACTAACATCTGGATTAGCAGCTTTTGATACTTTTCCCAAAAAGAAGAGCACTTCAAGTCTTGCTAGTCTTTTTAAGCCATGAAACAAATGAAAGTAAATATGAGGATAACACACTTAAAAATCATGTCAGTCCTTCAGAATATTTCTCTTGAAAACACACAGTATTCTTTCAGTGAGGGCAGAGGGACAAAAATCCCAGGATAGTTATCTACTTTAGCATTAGAGTCAGTACCTGACTTGAAAATTTCCAGGTACTTGCTCAGCCTACTTGTTTGGTTACTTGTAGAAAAAAAAAGAGTGCAATGCCTGCAGCATTCCTAAGAGTAAACCATAAGAAATTAAATGGTTTTCCCACTGTGTACTACATGTATTTTATACAGCTGTGTGTTAGCTTCTGCCTGTGCTTGTGCAGATTTACACAAACGAGTGAAATCAAAGGACCGGTGTTTGGATTTGAGTAAGGTGGATACTAAGTTGAAAAAAAAATGAAAATAGATTACATACTTTAGTATGAAAATTACTACCATAAGAGAATAAAATGAACCCACAAGAAGTTATTTTTAAAATAAAGAGATTCTTTGCTTGCATCACTTTTTGTTACCTTTAAATAAACAGAGGGCAAATTCTAAAATCAGAACTCGATAATAACATTTAAAACATCACTAGTAATTTAGAGTGTTGTGAATCTTTCAACTCTGAAGACCAACTGATGACAGATATGCCCATTTATTTTTATTTTTTTGTGACAGGTATGGTTATATGATCACTTTCAATGACAAGGAAAACTGCACCTTCATGGAGAGGAAAAATTATAGATACTGTGAAATTTTCAATGTTGGCTGCTGTTTTTTCTTTTCCTCTCTTCCAAATGAGAAATTCCATCACAGTCTGTATAATCCAGATACTGTTCTTTCAGAGAGAGTGAGCATAAGATATAATGCAGTTTGAGGTATTAAGGAGGTAACATGGTGCTTTGGAGGATATGTGACATTCAAGATTTTTCTGACTCTCTCTGAAAACAGAACTACTGGTAGCAGACTGAAGGACTACTATGGCTTTGCTGTAGAAGAAAATAATGTGGTTTGAAGATAAATGAATACAAACTGAATGCCTAAAAAGTATTACCTTGAAAATGCAGTTTTTCAATGGTGGGGTAAATACTCCCTATCAAAACAGGAGAAACACGTACTTCTATAATCACATTAGATTATCTTTCTAAAAAGAAATGAGCAATGGAGCAGGGGGACTTGTTAGATGACAGAAAGGTATGGAAGTTAACATGCTTTTCAACATTTAAGGCATCCAGGGATAGATTCAGACTGGAAATTCTTGGATTTCTTCCTGTGTACACCACTAACAGGCATATGAATAAAGACAAACAAAACATAATCTATTTAAAGAGACTAATATGTAAGAACCAAAATTAGTCTTCATGTCAAAGTTAATTAACATCTAACACTATTAAGAAGCCAAAAGCAATGGCAAATATTTCTTAAAAGGAAAGAAATATTTTAATATCATCTTGATCCTCAATTACCACTCTTTCTAATACCAGCAGTTTTCAGGTGTTACCTTTGCTGATTTTGTATCATAAGAGTACTTACTGTTACTACAGTAAAATTTTCATCAGTGTGAACACAGATTTCTGTTCCAGCCGCTCTTCATATGTGTTTGAACTTGGAAATTAGGTTACTTTTGAGAAAAAAAATCCCTAAAGTATGCCTAAAGAGTTATGTTTGCTGCTTATTATGAAAGCACTTATAATCTTGGATTAAAGTTGAAAACAACTTGAGGAAGAAAATGACGAAGGGGTATTAATCTGCATTTACACTTAAGCTATTTAAATGGATTGCTCTTTAAAATAAATTTCAAATAAAGGAATAATGAAATGAAGCAGTAACACACTGACAAATTAGATTTTCTAAACTCTGTATGTATTGTACAAGGATGGACACATATGGAAGCAATATATCTTCCTGTTACATCTTGCAAAGCCCATGCAGATTTAACTGCATATCAAAGCAAATATTTTTATAAAAACACTTCTAATCACCCAGTTAGGTTGCTAACATAAATTCAATTTTGCATTGTAGAGTAAGTGAATCTCTAAAATTCAAACTTCTGTTTCACTAGTAATCTGATAACTACACTTCTGATTTCTAGTTTCAGCCACAAGGACTTGAAAGTCTCATACATGCTCAATTTAAAACCCTGGATTTAGGTGCTTTAGGGTGGCTTGCCATGATTACCTATCCTACCAACCACTGTTCTGTCTTTTTCTTTCTGAAATGCACTTTGCTCTTGGCTTTTTGCCCAAATACTGTTAAGAAGCATTAGCTCCCAAGGCAGGCCTCATCCTTTTCCAGTTAAATAGAGTGAGAAGTGCTGATTCTACTATTTTACTGAAATCCTCACTATATTGCTCTTTATTTTATGGCTTGTCTCCGAATGCTCCCTGACCTAAGAACTTGCTGTTCATAAAGTGACGTGATTGCTCCTTTCACACAATTATAAAGGAACCCAATAACCCTGTTACTTTTACTTGCACCTCATTGATCTGAACACTGTTTGAATGTAAATGTGATAAGCTAGTATTTTGTCAGAAAGGCATAATATTGTTTTATCCACAAAGAAATGTTTTTGTTTTGTTTTTTTTTTTCAGGATTTCCTTATAGGTGAAAATGACATCTGGGCAGTGTAGTCAAGGCAATTCTCTAACATATTTTCTGTTTATTATAATTCTCATATTATTCTTGAATAATAATTTCAGAAAATAAAAGTGTAAATATTTGAATGCCATAATTTTGAATTCTTCAAAATCATGATGTGTTTTAGCTTCTGAATTATATGGTGAAACTAAACTAGAAATAGGGACAAAATGTTATTTCTGGTGTACCTGCACCGTTGTTTTTTTGCTGCTAGAGCCAAGGGATGCCAAGTAGTATGGATAGTTCGGTAAGTGTGGATCAACATCCTGTTAAGTTTCAGGTGCTGATGTTCAGTGAGCTATCCCATGCATCCCTACAGACCTGAGATCTGCAATATAGCATCTCTCTTCCCCTGTGTGGTCCTACCTCCCCTATGAGGGCACTTATACCAGTCCTTTCTTGGCACTGGGTAGAGTCAGGGTTTGTACCAAGCATCTGTGCAGCTGCAACCACAGTACACTACTGTGCTACGTTTGCAGGCATCGGCAAGGAAGGCTTGACACACACCACAGCTTGACACTCCATCCCCTAAATCTCCTCTGGGGTCTGGAAAATAGGTGCATCCATCATGCAGGTTCACAGAAGTTAGAGCAGTTCTCAGTCTTTCAAGGTAAGTGAAAATAAGCCAAGCTCCTCAACAGCTCTGACTTGTCTGTTGACTGTGACCAGATTTCCCTCCTCTTGGTGATGCTCACCAGGAAAAACTACTCCATTGATTTCTCCTGTCCAATCCCAGTTTTTTCAGGAAGAAACTTCGTAATTCTCTATCTTGTTTTTTTTGTTGTTGTTGTTGTTTGGGGTTTTTTTTGTGATGGTGTCACTTGTCTAGCAAAAAATATCAGTATCTTGCACAGTGTCTCATATGACTAGACATCATAAAACCTACCAGAAAGAGAAAAAAATACCCATAAGGACTATATGCCTTGAGAATGAAAAAGAAGTATTAAAGAAAAGTATGTTTTAGAGTAATTTCTGAAAGAAATAACATTTTAAAAGAATGTTTACAAGAAAAAATTATAAAATGCATGGGCTAAGAATAGATGCCAGACTGGATTTATATCTAGAAAATAAATTATTTAGAAAATATTCATGTATTTTGGAAAATACAGATGCATTTTTTCAGACTTCTCTAAGCATTAGATAACACTTTAAAAATTGTTAGTTTATATAAAAATGTTTAACTTTTATTTCTAAAATAATTGAGATGGAGACAAAACTAGTTCAAGGGAGGAAAGCAACGTATTTTTTTTGAAGGAAGTTACTCATAAGTTCCTTAAGAATATTTTAAATAGTAATTTTGGCAAAAAGAGCAGAAATACACTAAAGAGTGTTTTTCAAGAAAAAAGACAGGAAGACATGAATACCATAGAGTGAGACATAAATCTTGAGGAATAAAAGAATTAGGAAAAAAGGTAACAATTAGGAAATAATGTTACTGAGAGGAATAGCAAAAGATATGACAGAAATAGGTTTACTTGTGGAAGAGAGGATAACTGTAAAAGGCCAGCATAATAAAGGCTACAACATGCATATGTTATGTGTCACACTATGTATTTGCAGAATTGAAGCAAAGTATTACTGCAACTTTGTGAAGAAGAATATTTAACCTTATCTAGAATACTCTATGCATAATTCATCATTTACAAAAAGAAAAAGATGAATGCAAACTAGAGTAAGTCTGAAGCAGTGCTACCTGGATGAAAGAAGAGGTTTTAGAAGAGAATTTTTACTTTCGTTTACATTTAATCTGAAAATACGAAAGCCTTGTGAAGTTTATGGAACAAGTCCCCACGGATCCATTTCCAAGCACATTAAGGACAACAAGGGCCTGTGAACAGCCATCACAAAGAGTAAACAAAGAGTAAACTGCACTTGACCAACCTGGAGGTTGGAGTTAACAGCCTCTGTGGATCATGGAGCCGGTGGGGAGGAAACACTGGAAGAAAATTTTTTTTTTTTTTTATTTTAATAGAGCTTTTGACAAAGTCTCCTTCTAGCCAAACTGGGTGAAGATGGGATGGATGTGTGAATTGCAGGGTGCATGAAAAACTGGCTGTGCAAATTAGAAGCAAGGCTAATAGTTCATAGTCTAACAGGCAACAGATTTAGGGTACTGTTTCCCAAGAGCTGATTCTGAGGCTAATGAATCAATTGAATGAATCGATGAATCTCTGTCCGTGATCTGAATGATTGTTCAGAACAAACCTCCAGTACATTAACAAATGATAGGTGGGGGAACATCTGATTGCTTGAGGTCAGAGCTATTATTCAGAAAGAGAGATGGAGAAAGGCCCATCATAAACTTCACGAAATTCAGCAAAGACAAATAGCAAGCTCGTGCATCTTGGGATGCAACAACAACATGCAACTGCAGCAGCTGTGAAGATGGCTTCAGGGTCCTGGTAGATGACATGTCAGCACAACAATGTCTGTTTTACACTGGGTATCCTAAAAGTGGACACATTGCTCCTTATGGTTCCAGAGTAGGGGGAATAATTCTTTTCCCTACCTGATGCCATGCAACCCATATTCTCCATGGTATACCTGAAGAGCCTGTTCTGGCAGGCTGCAACACAGTCTTCATGTTATTTCAGACACTCTTAGTAAAAAACCTTATGCATGTACAGAGAGACTAAACAAGAATTGTGTGCTAGGGCCACAGGAGCACCACACTGGGCTGAGAAGAGAGTTAGCCAATCTGCTCTGGAAAGGCTAGGGCAAAAATGGACAGGAGCCAGACTATGAGCTACTTAACCTTCAGAGTCTTAGGCCATTAGAGTAAAGAGCAGATACCTAGGGAAGTATAAAGAGCAGGGGAAATGTACGATGATACTTTTCTTCAACACTTTTCTGGCTGTGAGAAATGTACTTGTGTTTCTTTCCAACTTTATGCCCAACAATTTAATTGAATGTCAATAACTTTTCCTTGTACAATAAAACATGATGACCCACAATGACCTGGCTATTTTCTCCATATATTACAGAGATCTCTGGCATCTCCTTTGATCCAAATCAATCATTCCCTTTCAATGTTGAATACTCTTACTCTATTTAATACTTATGGTTGCATGGAAGTCTGTATTTCTAATGATCTTTCCCCAATCTCCTTTGCACACTTACAGGATCTTTAGGGGAGTTTTTTTGGTGTTTTGGGTTTTGTTAGTTTGTTTTTTGGTGGGGTTTTTTGGTGGTGTTGGGGGTAGAATTTCTTTTGTTTTATTAATTTCTTTTTGTGTGGTTTTGTTGGTTTTTTTTACTTAGATATGAGCAGAATTGAGTGTAATTTTCAAGACGAAGGCAAAGTATTTGTTTGGTACTAGTATGGTGATGCTTCTTTTTGACTGGCCATTCTTAAAAATCCCATAGGTTTTGTCTTTTTAACAGCTACTGAGAACTGAGATTTAATAACTATCCTCTAAAAAACTCTTTCCTGAAAAGTAATATCTAATCTTTAGATTATCATTGGATACTGACATTCTTATCACTACATAATGCTATAAGCAAAATATAGATTAATTAGGTTGATTTTAATTCCATCACCCTTCATTTGAAAGTATAGAGAACTTAGTCCCTTTAGTTTTATCTACCTTCTGCTACCAATTTTTTTTTTTTTATTTGGTCAATCATAGATAGGTTAAAGAGAATAAGTTTCATACATTTCATCTCCTTTGGAGAAATTGACCATTTATTCCCAACTTTAGTCTCCTATTCTTTAAACAGTTATTAACTCACATAGAAAACCTGAAAAGGACTGAGAGAAGTTTTCTTATTGAAAACCAAGTTTATTTGACACCTTTATAAATATACCTTCTGTAAACAAAATATGAATAATTCTCTATGGTAATTAGACATGTTTTCATAACTTCTCTTCCAGTAGTGAAGCCAAACTAACAGGTCTATAATCACCTCAGCCTTTTTAAGGTCACCTCGAAACAGTCATTTTCCAGTTGTCATCTCCCATTACTCTGAAACTGGGGAAATGTAAGCAGGGGAGTATACAACTTCTGTTAGTTTATAACAGTTTTTTTTGCTAGCATGTAAAGTTAAGGCAGTTCCTTCTAACTCCATCTCAAGAAAAGAAAAGCAGTAAAATTAAATACAAAGGAAAGTAATTTAGTCATGAACTGGTGTTCTGGCACCACTCAACTGCAATTAAAATTTTCCCACTTTTGGTTGTATTTTCCTCTGGCACGTTTTCCAAAAACGTGTAGAGAAATATTCCACAGCAGAACCTAACCTGGAAGAAGTAAAACCACAACATACCTAATTCTAAACAAAAACTTAGTTATCTTTTATTTCTTGTTTCCTTCATAGAACCATTGAGTGGTTTGGGTTGGAGAGACCTTAAAGATCATCTTGTTCCAACCTCCTAGCTATAGGCAGGGATACCTTCCACTAGACCAGGTTGCTCAAAATCCCATCCAATCTAGCCTTGAACTGCCAGGGATGGGGCACACAAAATTCTTTGCTCTTTTTTATCACTTGGGCCTCCTAAATCTTGTACTCTCTGTTTATCAGTTGGCAGAGATAAATGAGCTTACTGACAATCAAAGAGCCTGGCCATAGCCACAGATGAGGCAGGAGCATTGTGTTCTTGCAGTGACAGAGTATTTGCAAAATTATTTTCTTAGCCTGGAAGACTGATTTACTTGCAAAGGAAATTTCTTGAGTCAGCTGCATCTCATCTTACTGATGATGGCCATGTCACCTCTCCCTGATCCCAGCAGAGTACTCTGTTCCACTACAACTCCCAGGGACAAAGGAGAATAAAGCTGAGTATCTGTTTACCTACCAGACTCCTTATTCTTTCTAAACAACTACTTATAGTCACAGTTCAGATTTCCTAAAACCCTGCTGCCCCTGAATGCAGCCTCCCAATATCAAGGTGATGCTGCTGCATTAACTATATTCAGTTGTTTTCTTGTGATATTCATGTCATCCCTGTCTTCAGCTCTCTTTGTGTAAATATTGTCCATGAGATACTTTCACTTATTTAAACAAAATTCAAACCAAACTGAATAATAATCTTGTTATTGAGAAAGAAAAACATTTCAAAGCACAAATACTCCTTTTGATAGCATACTTTTACTGCTGGAAACCTGAACACTGCTAGTATATGTTGCTTTTAAATCACATCTCTGCTTCAACAGTGACATTAGAATGTATTCCTTTTTATGAAGTAAGACATACAAACATATGAGGTAAGTTAATCAGCCCTCTCTAGGAACACATGTAGAAATCATCATTTTCAAATGGATAAACATAGGAATTATTAACTTTGACATATAAAATTATGGAATATTAATAACATTCCCCCTCAGATACATAAGTATTAAATTCTTCCCCCATCCTCTTACTCTCTGGAAACGGAAGTACTGCAGTTGCTACCTTATCCAACTAACTTATTTTCTGAATTAAAGGTATACCTTAATTTATTGCCACAAAACTGTGGCTGTTGCAAAAATATTTTTCAAACTTCTCTCAGTCTAAAGGGATAGAATTCCTTGTGAAGCATCTTTTCAAAACTGAGATTGGTTTGCTTGAGGTTGACAGGTTTATTTGATTTTTGTTTCCAATTTTAAGTCCTGAACCGTAATTATATTGTATATGAGAACCATATTATATGTCTGGCTGGCATTGGCTCTGCCAGACATGGGGGAAGCTTCTGGCAGCTTCTCACAGAGGCCACCCCTGTGCCCCCCACCAACCAAAACCTGGCCATACAAACCCAACAGAGCATCTTTTGGTTCTCTCCTAGCGGATTTACATATATATGTTTGTATACATGTGTGTATATATAAATATATATTTATATATACGTGCATCCATCACTGTAGATTCTCTGTAGTTAAGGGACATGGTTGCTTTTGGAAGTTCCTGACTGTCTCTCCTACCTACAGAAACATAGCTGACAATTTGGACAAAATGAGTAATTTGAATGGATTAGAGATTAGATGAACTGAAGCATAGGGCTCACTTCTAAATAAGAAAAAATTATGTTGTTTTGAACATCTGCTAGTGTGCATTTGAATCATTCCTAACTCGTCCAGGCCCAAAATCAATACTTCCACAGACAGTAAGGACCTCTGCTGATCTCAGTCGTATTTGAACCAGTGATTTTTGCTTTGTAAAAAAACATAATAATTTTGAATTCAATTGCTGTGTAGAAGTTGTTCCGATGTTTATCATTGCTGCAACATTACTCTGAGTTTCCACCAACTTTTTGTGTAGTGACTTAGATTGGGAAAAATCTAGTTTAAAAGATTCAAGAAACTATTTTTAAGCACAAGCTACCAGGATCAAGGTCTTAAATTATTTTTTCCATTGACATTCTTAATGATGACTCAATTAATTCAGATTATCAAATTCAAATATTAGTTCACTGAGCTTCAGAATAAAAATAATTATTCTCCATGATGTCACTATAGATTATCCATAACTTTTAATGAACAATTTATTTGATTAATTTTGTCCTTTTCTCTGGTCATGAAAGCTTCATACTCTTTCCAAAGTCTACAAAAATCAAGTCTGAGCTACAGAAAGTTCATAATACATTTTTTTGTTGTGTTCTGAAAGATTTATGACTGATTTGATACTTTAGTACTTCAGTTTTGAAAAAATTTTGATGAGAAATTTACATTATATTTTATGACTGAAGGAAATAGCAGGTGAAAAATTAAAATTGAAGTGTTTCCTTTTCTGGAAATAATGTGTAACATTTGTACACAATTCATAAATTGCATTACACATCTTTGCAGCTCAGTTGCAGCAATAGTTCAAAATGAGAAATATCTAGTTAGAAAAAATGTTCTGGCTTTGTCTTTTTTTTAAGAAACTGAATAATTACTACAAATACCATTATGTTTCCTATTATTAACAATATGAAATAAAAGTGATAATGGCAAGCAATTACCTCGCTCCTATACCATAAAATGACCTGTTTCCTTTTATTCTTCCAAATAATACAGAGACTTTTGTTTCCCAGGATAATAAGAAAAAAGAGCACAGACACAGAAACTCATAATTAGACTTCCGGAAATTATTTCATCATGGAAATGTAGCAATAAATTGTATTAAAAAAATAAACAGTATTCTATGGCAATATCAAAAAGAACTTTTATTCTACCCCATGCCATTAGAACTTAACAGAAGTTAAGAACTTAACAGAAGACTAAATTTAATGTAGACTATTCACTGGTTTCTTTGTTTTTTAGTATTTTGCAGTCTTTAAGAACTCAATTGCAGACCAAAAAATGCCAACACAATCAGTATCAATATCCATCAAGTGCTGATTCTCAGTAGGAATGTACTGACAAATTTCTGGACACTTAAAATCACAGAGTCTTCATAAAAGATGTCGATCAAAAGATGCCATGATCAAAATGTGCAGGACTTTCTAGCAACTAATAAATCTAAAAAAGAAAACCAAACAGCTTTCAAATAAATTATGCAATATCATAAAATGGTAAATATTTTGACAATTTTTTAATAGAGTGCTTTATTTTATGAATAAACATATTCAGATTTTCTCACTTTTCTCAAAACAAAATACTGGCAAACTGAAAACATTTAATATATCTGAAAATGCAAAACAAAAAATAATTTCTCTCAACTCTCAGCACTATTTACTTGTGGTATTGGATTATAATCAATGGGATATATACTGGCAACACTCTAATAAACTCCAGAGTACAAAATCACACTCATATAGTGACACAAACTCTCTATTTTGTGTGTCCCATGAATGAAGTACCTAAATGTATAAGGGGTTGACTAATTAGTTGTTCAGTTGCTGTTTCCACATTACAAATTGAATTACACCTATCTAAATTTCAAATGAATTCCATGGGTTAATCCCTCCATGACACCTATTTTTCTAGAGCAGGAAGGTCACATTTCAAGGATATGGAGTAGTTACTTCTTGCTACACCAGAAATCTGGCAGCCAGTCAAAACTCAGCTCTTTTATCTGCACTAATTTTTAGGGTTTCTTTTAGGGCCCTGAAATCTGTGATATATATGGAATCGAACAATATTTATTTTCAATATTTGAATAGTCACTAGAATTTACCATCATAAATATATACAGGCTCATATACATATACATACACTAATACACATAAATACACACCCACATATACACTAACATATTTTGCATAAGTTTTTCTTGTAAAGATTTTAGCTGTTTTCAAATAAAGGCATATTTTTCTGGGAAAGTCAAGACCCCATCTGAAAACATGAAGGAAAGGCCACAAGGACTTCTAGAGGTCTATCAACAGCTACTGAAAAAGTGTGGACCACTGCCAAATGGCAACGGGTACCTTGTGGCACAGGACAGGGCAAAGGCTGAGGTGTTCAACACCTTCCTAACCTTGATAAGGTGATCTTGGTAAGATCAGACTTCATTAATCCCTGCCCAGAGACCTACTGGAACAAAGAAGATGAAAGGCTGGTGGAGGAGGATCAAGCCAGGGAACATTTAAACTGAATGGACAGAGACAGTCTCTGTCTGGATGGGATGCAGCCATGAGTGCAGAGGGAGATGGCTGCCACCATGCAAAACCTCTCTCAAACATCTTTTTAAGGTTAGGGCAGCACGGGGGTTTCTGAGGCATGGAAGAAATAAAATGTCATTTCTATCTTCAAGAAGTGGAAGAAGGAGGACCCAGGGAACTTCCAGTCTCACCTCAGTATCTGGGCAGGTGATAAAGCAAATAATCTTGAAAGCCATTTCTAAGCATAGAAGGAACAAGAAGGTGACTGGGTGTAGTTAGTATAGATTTATGGAGGGGAAAGCATGCTTGATCAAACCAATAATTGTCTACAGTGAAAGGACAAGAACACAGGATGAAGGAAGAACAGTGATGTATTTTATCTTAGCAAAGACATGACCTGGACGATGGGACAGAGTGCACCCTTAGGAAATTTGCAGATTATACGAAGGAAAGAGGAGTATCTGGTACACCAGATGGTTGTGCTGCCATACAGTGGGGCTTCAACAGGATGAAGAAATGGACTAAAAGGAACCTCATGAAGCTCATCAAAGGGAAATAAAGTACTGTATATGGAGAGTAATAATAATATGCCAGTATGGACTGGGGCTGACTGGCCAGAAGCTTTTCAGACAAGGACCTGACAGACAAGAAGCTGAATAAGAACCAGCAGAGTACCATTTCAGCAAAAAACCCCAACAGATTCCCAGGGCATTATTATGAGTGTTGCCAGCAAGTTGAGGGAAAATGACCTTGCCCTCTGCTCAGCGCTGGTGAGTCCACACCTGGAGCACTGCACTGAGTTCTGATTATCCAGAACAAGAGGAACATGGAAACACAAAAGGGAGTACAGCCAATGCCCAGAAAGATGATTAAGGGATTAGAGCATCTGTCATATGAGCAGAGGCTGAGAGAGTCACAACTATTTAATGCAAGAAGAAAGGTTCAGGGTGATCTTCTCAGTGTGGATTTGATGGGAGTAAAGAAGACTGAGCCAAACACTTTTCAGTGGTGTCCAATTGTAAAACAAGAGGCAAAGCACACAAATAGATACAATTAATTTAAATAGTAGAAAAAACTTCTACTGAAAGGGTGATTGTAAGATTGTAAGAAGTTGCCTAGAGAGGTTGTGGAGACTCCAACCTTGACATTATCCAGAGCCCAGCTGGATTCCATCCTTGGCAGCTTGCTTTGGTTGACTGTTTTGAAGCAAAGGCATTGGACCAGATGATCTAGAGAATCCGTCCAACCTCAGACAGTCTGAAATTCTGAAATATATTGAAGCCATCAGTAATTTAATGCAGGGAATTGCTGCTGCCACCAGAGGTATAGTTTCTCTAGCTTGACTTTTTCACCAGCAAGAAAAGAACCTCACTTCTTGAAACAGAGTCCCTAGCACAATGCATATATGCACAGTAACATATATTTATTTTTCCTTTGTGTCAACATGAGTAATCTTCATCTGAATAAAATATAACAATATTTCTTGTATAAATGTTTTTAAAAGTTAATATTTTTCATGACCTAGGACTATCAGGTGGCTAAAAAAACCCAAGATAATTTATAAGAGAAATCATTCAAAATTTCATTTTTAAAGGACTTCTAAATATTTTCTGCTATTTTCTGCATCTCTGAATTGTTGCAATTTTCCCAAAGATGCAAAGGAATCATTTCTTATTTCATTATAACTCAAGGCTATTTTTTTCTCCTTGTTAATCAAATATCCCCTGATCTAAAGCAGCAATCCTAACTAGCATTTTTAAACCTAATTATATTATTTTAATGGGCTTCGACATATAGATGCTTCAGTAATTTAGTGTAATTCGCTCAGCTTGATTAGAAAAAAAGAAAAAGAAACAAAGCTTACTTTTCAATCTCATTATGCTGCCTTCAAAAGAAAAAATAAAGAACTATCAAATTTATGTACAGTCTTGTTACGACTGAATATGTTAATTACTTTTTATCAAAACAACTTGATGTTACTAGGAAACAGAGTGACAAAGGCCACAGGTGGTAATGAAAGAAGGATGCTTTATCAGAAGTGACTAATACTGCTTGAGTTGCCAAAGTAACCAGATTGTCTCCTAAAAATGTATACTTTGACATTCGCTTATCAATGCTACTGAAATGCAGGTCTTATCATGACTGCATAGCAAATTTAATTTCCATATAAGTGATGAATATGCAGATTCTTCCATTATTTGAACATCCCATTTATTTCTGTTTCATGCACAGAAGAAAAGAAATGTTTCTTGTGGGTAGATTTCATCCCTTGAAAGGGATAGGCAGTGGCTTCCCTAATTTCCTTTTGAACAGTTTTGCTTTTGGGTCTTGGGTAATTATGTAGTAGTTTTGCTTTGGATTGAGTGGCTTCTCTCAGTTTCTCTTTACCAATTTCTTCTGTATTTTTATACATCTCATTGCCTCTTTTACATACTGCTACCTATGTAGGAAAAAACATTGTGAATGTGCTGCTTCACAGAGAATCCAAGACTTTTGTTTCATATTTGCTTTACATCTGTATTGCCATAAAATCTCAGAAAATTGTTTGGATCTGAGTCACTAGAGCCTTTGTTATACCTTTAGTTGCCATTCTCATCTCTGCAGTAAAGAGAAATGCACACTTTTCTTAGCTTTCTCCTACAATATTATAGCAAATTATTCATGTTCTGTATGTTATCACAACATCTACACGACTGCACACAGGGTTCTAAAAAGGGAAAATGCCTTTTTGTTGGTCCCTTGAAGCAAAACCAGGCTACAAGAAATGTCATGGCAGCAGTATGGTACTTTATAATAATTGATTTCTTTATTGACTCGTATATGCAGCTGGTCAGTAGATCCCTGACCAGGAAATGCAGCATTTGTGCAGGGACTCGTGGAGTAGGAGAGAGACGATGGCACCACATGGCAAAAATACAGGTGTAGTAGTAAAGAAACCCCAAAAAATAATCAAAACAGAAGGGCAGGACTCTCGCGTTCAGTGCATGAGATTTGACAGATTTAAGCAGCATAAAGCCAACTATTTTGACTTGCTAAAGTTCTGCTCTTGGCAAACATGTAAATGACTACCAATTGAAAGACTAGAAAATGAAATTCTACTTCCTTTGTTGATACAAAACAAAAATATGACTTTCTCATCTTTGGAAAATGGCCATGGAAAATGTCTGTGTAATTTTCAGCAATACAGGCATACAATATCATCTCGGGAATAAGTGACTCCCAATAGTTCAGAGCAGAAAATCAGAATGTTTCTCAGCTGTTGAATACTGCAGGTTGTTCTCAGTACAAGGTATGATCTCATCAGAAATTCATCCAATGAGTAATGGAGTTCACCAAGAAAAACAGCTGAAAGGCAAGGCTTTTCTGTTAAATGAATAAATAAATAAACAAATATTTTTCTCTGTGCAGCACAGATTATCTAAAGGTGTAAGTTTTATCTCCTCTAATTTCAGACACCTAGAAGTTAAATGTCCACACTTGAGTGTTTGGATATATACAACAATGAAGAAAACTAGACTTCATCTGAAGGAAATTTGTTCGACCCCCACAGATACCTATTTCAGGATGAGGTGAATTACTTTCTAGAAATATCTTTTCCTTGACTGTAAAGGGAAGCTGGGAGTTTAAGCTTGGACAGTAAAATTACAGTTGCTAAAATTATGGTGCCAAGTTATTCATGGTGAATGCAAGATACAAGACTGTTCAAACAACTGGCACTTGATGTGAATGTAAAAGCAGCGAGGAGAAACATTCTATAGTATGTAGCTATCACAGAAAGTAAACATTAATCTTGAGAGAAATTTTATTATATATTAAAAAGTTTGAGAGCAATTTGAATTACAAATGGCTGAAAGAGTGAGCTTTTTGTGCAAAAAACCTTGTATCAGTATCATTCAAATTTTAAAAGCAGTATCAAAATGTTAAAAAATATATATTCTCCCCTAAGAAATCTGACAATTTTTGAAGACTTTAGTCTGAGTATGATCTGAAAACCTTATTGCCTCATTACCCCTTTGATATAGTCCTACTGAATGCAGTGTCAATGTACCTACTTAGAGAACACACGACTCCTCAGTATCTCAGTGTGGCCAGGTCTAGTTTTCCTCAGTCATTGTTTTTACATTCAATTCAGAAATGTTAAAAAAAGTTTCATGAAATTAAACTTGCAGGTCAGCCCGTTTTCTTTAAGAAAAATCATGAGCAGACTGAAGGTGTAGCAGAAAACTGGACTAGGTAGAATATTAGATCTCTCTGCGCTGACGCACTAGCAGTAGTAAATACCCAGTCAAGCAGTAGTAAAGATCTCCGGCTTTCCATTCATCCCCATCCCATGTATCAATATTACTAATTTTTGCAAATAAACAAATTAAAACAGACTGAAAAATTACAATTTATTCTTCTGGAATTCCTTCTCTCTCCTCCAAATGCTACGTGCTATATAAAATCCAAGATATTTATTTAATTATTTTTATTACAGTTCAGATCCAATTAGAATTCTTTTCACAGGTTAGTACAACCTTATAAGCTTTAATATTCTTCTTGAATAGTTAATTGTAATGCTTTACAGTTAAGATAGTGGTCAAGAATGCACCAGAATCCAGAATATTTTTGATTCTTAGAATGTCCTGCATGTTGTCTATCTGAAAATCCTGACTGTGACTCACAATCGGCTCCCAAGTGGGCCACTTAAATGAGCAAAACTGATTAGGTTGGAAGCATTAGTCTACTGAAAAAATTCAGAAAATGTTTCTACCTGAATATTCTACTGAGGGAACTTTGTTACCCCAAAATTTTCTCAAGGGATTTAATGCCTTTCATGCACAGGCGAATTTTCCCTCACAGAGCTTGCAAATAATGGATCACTGGAAAGTTTACGTTTACTATGAATTAAAGACTTTAAAATGCGTTATAAAACAACACGTTATAAAACAACCACATCAACATTTCTGATTCAGAACAAAAATGCATGAGAAATGTAAATATAAACCTGTATGCATAAAGTAATCTGGGGATAATGTCTGCCCTCTTTGAGCTATCACATGATGTCCAATGATGTTAAATGTTAAAGCATGAAGTTTGCATGTCAATTGAAGTACATATTGAAAAAGAGTTTTATAATACTAGAAGAGATGAAAGGTAACAGGTCTTGGATTTCACAAGAAATAGAGGCAGAGTACTAGAGGCAGTATTACAAAAATATCTTATGCAGTCGCTTTTTATTGTTATTGCTGTGCATAACACTGCAAATGAAGAATATTAATATTTTAACGGGAATAAGCAAAAACCAGATTCTGGCTGAACGGTACTAATCTTTCACTGCAAGACCTCATGTTTAACCAGACTACATGTGTATTGTGCATGTGGACCTTACAACCTTTCCTTTTCTGCCTCAAATTGTTTTTGTTATTAAATAATAATAGTCCCCTAAAGTACCCAGTGGAACAAGGGTGGTCATGTTGTTAAACATGCAGTAAGATGCACTTATTGCACTGCTTTCTAAAGAATTAGCCTAGACAAAAAATTTTGCTTAGTCAGTCAAGGGGAAGACAAGTCAAGGGGAAAAAAGAAAAAAAATCCAGATCCTTTCAGTCTGATGTTCCTTCCTCCCAAGTCATTTAGCTCCATGTTATCATATGGCCTATTTGAAGCTTCTCAGTTTTCTATAATAGTAATCCTTTATTGGTTAATGTTGAGTGAAAATGTTACTGCACTTGTTCTCAAGCCATTTCACTGTGTTGTCACCAATACAAACCAAACCACAACAAAAATAAAAAATTTAAAAAAAAATAAATCTCTCACACAGTCCTTCACAGTAACAAATGCATTAATCCCATCTGCTTCACATGCCTTATAATTTTGTCTGAAAATTTTCCAAAGCCTTGGGAATTTTCTTAAAAGACTAGGTGAAGAGATAAAAAGTGTGTTTGTCTCTCCATTTGAATACAAATTCAAAGTCACCCAAAAAGCTCATATAGCTACACTACTTAGTTCTTACTAACACATACTTCTACCATTAAACAATCACAGTGAAGTTTAAATATCATTGATTTATGAGGTCAAAGGTTTGGGCTCCCTAATCAGTCCCAAGTCCATCTTGAAGGGAGACTGGCTTATCGTGTTTTGAAAGAAGAAAGGTATCTGTGGTGGACAAGAAGTGCTCTTTGTGACAATGAATTCTCTCTCAGAACCAAATACACCACTGTCATCCCTCTTTCATTTCTCAGTGTTTGTGAAATTGAAAGATTTTTGTCTAATTTGCTCATGAATTCTTACTCCAATGCTTCAATTGCCATAGTATTAGAAAAAAATCTGATTCTGAATGCCTATTAAATTTTCCTTTTATAAATTTTGAGAACTTATTTGAATGTGATTTGAGAAATTTCCCTCACCTTTTCTCAGAGGTCATAATTATTGCTCTGTATGGACTACCTGCAACTGCTCTTTCTTGGTTGTGCTCAAGTCTGGACAAAATGACCCTGCCTCACACCAAAAGGGACAGATACAGATACATATGTATGTATGTATGTATGTATCTTTACAAAAGTGCTTCTGTCCATCCACCTCACTACATACTTTTGGATTTTTTGGGCAGAAATCATGCCATTTCTGACTTTTGCTAATTTTGTTATTAAAAAAAATCTTTGTCTTTAAAATGTTACATAATCAGCCTTTCCCTAGCCCATACTTACACTGCTCTTTCTTCTAGATTACCTTTTTTCTTCTATATTCTCCCTATTTTCCTGCCAATCGTTTCCATAACCATTTCAGAATCTTTTCCTCTGATGTTGAAGGTTCAACTGCATACAGGTTAGTATCATTGGAAAACTGAATAAGTATTGCTCCTATTGTCTCACCCAAATCAATACCATGAATATTAAATAACACCAGACATAGTACAGACACTGCAGAACCCTTCCAACACATTCACATAAACCACCACTGAAGTGCTGATAACGACTCACTGAGAATGACTTTCCAATCAAGGTTATGTATAGCTGGATAAGAGAGCTGATAACCAGTAAATAAACAAAAATAGGATAAAAGCCCAGAATGGACCTCATGTGACACAGACTGTGTTGTAAATTTATAATTGCATGCAGCTTGGCAGCACTGTTACATATATATGTTAAGAGAACATGAACAAAGAAAGAATCTTTCTTACTCAGAGCACTAGTCACTCTTACAGCATGAAAAATTATTTTCCAAGACTCTCTTATTAGCAACATCATGCATTATACAACAGCACTGCTTGTTCAAACTGTTTTTCTGATAAGAAACACTGCATTTTAAAAAGCAACCTCTATTTTAATATTTAATACCACAGCATATCTAGATCTCCAAAAGTAGCAAGCTATTTAGGCAAGTAGTGCACTTCGTAATGTTAAAAGCATTTCTGGCATTTTATGTTATCTACTTTTTAATGACTGTATTTTCCTAACATTAAAAATGAATTAATATCTTTCCTTAAGTAGTCTGCTGAATGCTGAAAGAGTAAATCTGACAGGGTTACTCATACCTTGCTTGTACTGTAGAGACCTACACATCAGTTTGTTTTCCATACTGTTGGAAGAAAATGGGTTTGCTTCAAAACTTAGCATCTCCAAAGCTCATCACAGTTATGCATGGGCACCAAGGAGAAAAACATACACTTATTATCTTCAAATTTCTTTAAACTAAACTGTCAAATACTAAGCCACCCCTGCTCTGACTGGCATTCAAATCCAGTCAGGAGTGAGCTGTATCAATTCTTCAAAATTGCATGTGCTCTAAACTTTGCAGCAGAAAAACCCTCAGAGTTGTGCAGTGAAGTCCTAGGAAGACTATAAAAAAAGCCAAAACAAAGATCAAGTCTCTATTTTATCCTCGTCTCTAACATCAGTGACTTCATTTTCCGTGTTTCCACTTTCATTTTCCTGAGGTTTTTGTCTGTGTCTTAACATATTTTTTTCCATTGATTATTAAACAGAAGAAAAAATGACCATTCATAGAATTCCTAAGGTAAAACAGGAATTCTGGAAGTATGATGAAATATTTTGTACTGTATTTATGCAGTAAAAGTTTCCTATTATTACATTTATTCTCCCTATATTCACTTCAGTTTATGTTTTGAGATCTGAAAGCAGCCTTTCATTCAAAGCTGCTAATGGCCCTGCATGTTATCAGCCTTTTTCTCTTTACACCCTCCAGTAAGAGGTAAAAGAAACTGAAGCCCATACATATCAAAGGTCCAATTTTGCAATATTTTGTTAGACAAAAGTCAACATTACTCAAACATTTTCTAACAATTAGAAGGATTTTGTCAGACAACTTATCTAAAACCTATTCCAAGAAATAGTTCTCAATGACAAGAGATACGAGAAAAAATATGGGAGATTCTATTAGAGGCAAATCAATAGTAAGAAAGAAATTCCCTGACACTTCCTTTCATATTGGGAAGATGATGTTGTTTTCTCATAATTTTTGACTTACTTCCTACCTTTCTTAAGAAACCTATAATCAACTGTAGCTGATGTTAGAAAACCACATACCAGTATTTTTCTCATCAACTTTACACTCTTTTCTTAAAATTATGGCAGTGTTTAATGGGAAAGATGCTCCACTGATAGCACTTTATTAAGCTATTCCCTAAACTAAAACTAAAACAAAATAGATGCAGTGGCAAAAAATCCCATGCAAAATAATTGCAAAACCCTGCCTCAAATCAATACCTAAGGATTCAAACACAGATCATGCTTGCCTTTTCCTCTTCTGAGACCACATTTTGACACCAGAGAAAATCTTCCCTGACCTTGGTATGCAACATGCTGATAGCTGTGAAGTAGTTGAGGCCTAAGTCAAAAGCCTGATTGTCCTAATATTCTGTAACCCACATAATTCAGCTTTCTTCAAAATGGCTAATGCCACAGATTTAGAGTCTATTATTCAGCTCATTTCTTAAAATATATGCACAATAGAATTAATTACTATTTTTTAACAGCTACAAAGAATTTTCCAGTTTTGTTTGTGTTTATGGACCTACATCTCACTGTGTAAACCCAAAATGTAAGAGACAAAAGGGGTTTTATGGTGCATGAATGGCAAGATCAGTTATAGCACCTATTCTTGGAGTGAATGTTCTTTGTAGGCATATTATAGGCTCTTTGAAAATGTTGTCCCCCATCATACTGAAAAGAGGCTTTATTTTAACGGTTATATATCGATTTCGTTTTAGAAGCAATAAGTTCCTTCACCCACATGATCTGTTATTCTCATGTATGCTGACATTTCTAATGCAGTATATTAAATAAGGTACAGTAGCCTATTCATCCTACTCACTGGAATTACTTTCTGGAAGCAATGACAAGTATTTCACAGTATTTCACAAACTTCCTCAAAACCATCTACATCAGCTTCTAAGAAAAGCAGCTATTACTTGCAGTCTTCCAGACTTACAAACAGTGCTTCATTATCTTGACCTAGTAGTCTACAGAAACTTTCCCATAAGGGAAAGCAACTATTTCTCATACTAGAAGCATCACTATAATTAGACCCCTACTGAGCCGTCCTTAGCCCAAGGCTCAGTCAAGAAATTATATCTGGAAAACAGCATTTGATTAGGATAAACTTATAAATTCATTATGCAGGTCTCCTAGCTATCATTTAATGTGGATAATTCAAACTCCTTTTCATAAGTTATTTAATGAGACAATAAGTATCCATGGGACAGGTTATTAGAAGTTCCCAGTAATACATTTGAGCTGGTATATGTCATAGATATGCCTTGGCTCCGTGTTCAAAAACAGGTGTTAAAAGATAGACTAGGAATTAAAAGCTATCAGGCAGCAGGAATATCTATGTAACTGTAGCAACAAGGTTAATTTAAATCGTGGAGTGGTACCTGAGTGATTCATGTAAAATCAAATGAAAAGGACTAAGATTTCCTTCCAAGTATAATCTTCCCATCCTTAAAAATAAAAAGGATGACTTTCTGCCTGTGACAGACTCACTACCAACATTCTCGAGAAAATTTAAATTAGCATTAATAAGGAACAAATCTCAAGTGATTCAGAAAACTGCTAGGGCTTAGTTCTGCATCTCAGAAACCGTGAGGCATATCCTGTTGGAGCAATTTCTGAGGCACCATACATGGGCCTGTATTGATTCATCTTTCTGATGTCAAAGAAAAGCAGCAGTGAAGACTGCTTCACTGCCACCTTGGATAGCTCATCCTAGTTATTCAAGATGTAGGTGTGGAAAGAAAAGGATTTCTTTTGCTCCTTACCAAGGCTGGTTCCCCTCCCACTCTGCAGCAAACACCTCTGCCACTATGTACTCCTTCCTGATTTCCATCCCATAGTTCTGACATGGAGATGGGCACTAGGAAGCCAGCCCTCTCCAGGGACACAGCAGTGGCCTTGCCAATCAGGTATTTGGCATAGCCATGCCTCTCTGAAAGCAGGGAATTAATTCCCTGACAGCACAATCAGGAGTGCCACGACACTCTTTGAGTACTTTGAGCTTGACTTCTCCCCGATGGTGACATTCCCACTGCATTTGTGCTCCTCTAGTAACACATTCATCAGTCTGAACCCTTGGATGGACTGGAAGGGGGTGTTTTTCACAGTGGTGAGTGGCATTCACACCTGGAATCCTGGTTGCAACTTATTGCAGCATAGAGCAGCCACTGTATGAGAGAGGAGAGCATCTCAGGCAGGTCTGGCAACTCTGAGTTGAACATTTGTGTTATTCCTACCACTCAGTGATAATAGTGCAAGCAGATGGGAAGCCCTATATCGATGGGTTTCTGCAAATTTATGCAAATCAAGACTAAAAAAAATACAGCCTAAGGGCTAGGAAGGTCTTGCTGCCAGGAAAATATAGCTCCTGCCAGGAAAAATGAAGCTCTGCAGAAAGTTTGGGGCACTTGAAGAAAGAATAAAACCAGTAAAAACACGGAAGAACCCCAAAGCAGGACAATTATGGACCATTTTCCTTTCTGCAGTGGCATGTATGGAAAAAAGGAGTTAGGAGTGGCACAGGGAAGCCACTGTGCCCATGAGCATGTTGCATGAAGAACAACAGCTCCAGACAGGCCTGATTTGTGATCACTTATATTGCCAGAACCTGAAAGATTAAATGAAATAGTTTTTGTTCAAACATTTTTTTTTCCTTTTGTTCTGGATGGTAAATGGGTGTCAGAATGAGTGGTTTTATTTTTATGTAATTCTGACTGAGATTTCACTCGGAAACCCAGCAAAGAGCGTGACAAGAAGTTAGTCAGATACCTTCCCTCCTACCAAAAGGATGAGAAAACTTCAGTGACAACAGCGACACAATCAAAGGAGCGATAACGCTCCCTGTCCAAGAGTCAGATCAATCTGTCTTCCCCTTACTGATCTTCATTTCTCTAAGTGCTCCAAGAAGTCCTGGTGAAAATGAATTTACTTGGCTTCTCTGCCAGTCACTACTACCAGATCACTTTCCTCATGGTCCTCACACAGTCGTCATGGAAGTGTGAAAGGCTTGCACGGTGCCTTCCCCCTCCTCCCACCGTGAGCAGGAACGTGGCAGCACTCCGGATTTAGGAGACAGTGAGAAGTTTTACATACGTAAACAGCCACTTCCCTCTTATGCGATATATTATTGTTATTCAGAAAACAGCCAAGGACACTGAATCTGAAAGTAACTATAATTCTACCATGCAAGCACCATAACTTTATACTGTGAAGTTACCTTTAAAAATATGATTGGAGTATTATGTTTCCATGTTATTCTCTTGCTGGAACACAATAAATTTTTGTCAAGCCTGCTAAGATTGGAGGATTTTATTCAGCTAAAGCTTAAATCAGTCTGACTTATGCAAAATTTGAGAGGGATGAGAAAGGTGCCCTTTGCCGTATCTCACTGTTACCTCATATACCTTGAGATCAATGTGCCTTTCAATATTCATTGTGTCGGGCTTTATTCTAAATCCCCACAGGTGCAGCAGGCAGTGGGAGTGAGAGCAGGCTCAGTACTGCTCCACGTACCTTCAGCTTGGAAAATTAAGTTAGAGATGATTTGTCCATTACCATTTGCAGACCTGCAATTGCAGCTATTTTTGGTTCTAAGTATTTCTGTGCTCAGGCAATTGTCTTCCCTTTGCTATTAGCCTTTACTCTGCTTGATCAGGCAGCCTGTCATTTGGCACCTTCCTGTTGCTTTCTTGGCCTCACAAGTTTTGATGGGCTTTTATGGGCAGAAAGGTCTCATCATGCCTTCAAAATGTGAAATCCACATCTGCTAACTATTGGGAGAGGGAGGTCCTGACAAAATGGATAGCTGTAATTGCATGGAGAAGCTTTATGCCTTCGAATCACAACTGGATGGCTTCATGACGTGTAGAGTGCACAATCTGCACCTGAAATTTTAATTAACTGCATAAGGAACAATCTGTCATTAATGCATGTGATAAAATGGTCTCACATTAAAAAAAAAAAAAATGTATTGCAAGTGAAAAATAAGGTTCACTTTTACCACGGATAATTCCTTTCTTTCATCTGGAAACCCTGCTTAATGCCTTTCTTGAAAAAAAAAGAAAAAAAAAATCATTAAAAACTCTGATGCTCTGTCTGCTTTCTATATACTTTACAATTTCTGAAGGATTTTTCCAAGGATGATGAGGGACAAGATCCTTGTTAAAGAACACTTTGAATCTCATCCAACAAAGATGACAATAAATCTTCAAACCATTTCTGACCATATGTCACAACTCCTGAAGGCAAATGAAGGCTTTTACAGCTTTTAAATAATCTTTGGCAATGACAGCTGCTAAGACACTTACCCTCCTCCCCGCTCTTTCGTTTCTCACAAACGGGAAGGAAAAGTTGTGCTTTCATTCACTCTGCTTCCAGAGTCACACATCATGATTTGGGTTACTGTAAACTAAACATTAAAAACAACATGAAAGGTCTACTTAATGTGTGCAAATTGAGAAACCTGTTATCCACAGAGCTCACGCAGTTTTCAAAATAAAGATACTGCCTTACATTCCTAAACCACAGCACTTTCCAAGGGCAAACTGTGTTTACTTTGGTGTTTCCAGTACTAAATCAGCCCCAGACACAGAGAAATAAATAATTTTGTTACCCACTGTATAGGAAACTTGCAAGGGATGTATCCTATAAATTACTATATTTACCATACTTAATAGTATGATTTTTGCATCCATTTTCTCCTGTTGAAAGGCTCAGATTAGTAAATCAGAGTGTAAAACAGGACCTAAATTTTCAGGAAACAGTAGTCCTTGTGACCTCAATAGAACATTTGTCTCCTTACAGAGAATCTTGTGAGTTATGCAGATCAGTCTAGCAAGCCTGGGAGAGGGATGCCCTGAAACTGAATGAATTTAACCATGGGCACATTTTCTTATATCACAGGTTTCTAGATAGAAGAAAAAAACATGCACTTTAAAATATTTGTGCATTTTAAAATACTTGTAGCAGCTAACAGTGTATGAAAGCTGGACTGGTCAGTCCAGCTGGACTGTATGACCAGCTGGACTGGTCGGTCTTCAGTTACTGGAGATGGATGATTTCTAGAAACTGAAGACTTCATCAGTAGTGAAATGCTACATTTATTGCATTTTACTTATCTTAAAACTATACAGGGAATCAAAATATGAACTGCATTCTGTGTTCAATCATATAATTTAGTTTTTATATTTCTTGAAGAACTCTAAGTCTACAAATCAATTAATTAATTTCATAAACACACACACATTTTCTCAGTATGTGTAATTATATATGTGACACTCATGACTAATCTAGTAACAATGTCTTAAATACTCTTCATCACATCTATCTCCAACATCAGCTTTAAAAAGAACAAAAAACAAAAAAACCAAAGCCCACAAGCATTTGCTTTATTTTTAAAATCTTATTTGACATTAAGCTTTTTTTTATTATAATATAACAAATATCTGTTTGTTATAGATATTTGGATGCACAAATCAATGTCTTTCAAAGTCCCCTGTATCTTTAGGAGCCAAAGTTCTACAAGAATCTACAGATATCCTCAGCTGATACTTGTGATATTTGTATCCTCATCTGTACAAAGCCTGATAATTAAAATAATCTTTGGCACATACATGCTTTCAGAAGTCTAGCCACTGAATTTTGAGAGTTTTAATCTCACAAGTCTGATGCCAAGTTGCCTCAGAGCATGGGCTGTGTGAGTTTGGAGCTACCTATTCCAATCTGGGCTTTCCCATTGGTGAGGAAAAGAGAGTGTCCAGGAATAAGGCATCTACTGATTGTTGACAAGCTAAAAAAAAAAAATCAAAAGCAGAAGAGAGATAGGATCTGGATATCTGGGATATTTGGGGATTTATGAAGTGGTGAGATTAACAACTTGGAATTCCTGCAAAGACACACAATGATTTACACATCTTTTTTGAGGCAACCAGTTGATTTCTTAATTTTTTTCATGAAAGAGAAGCAAAGAAGCACCTGATGAATGCAGTGGTGGTTCTCACCTTAGAGTCTACCTGTTAAAGGGAAGATTTGGATACAACACTCTCTTCAGCCAGAAGAATATACCTAAACCTTTTACTTTCCAAGAACATGCCATCATCCATTCTGTATTTTAGAGGGAAGATTTCTGCTCCTTTTGCAAAACATTGCCTATGGTGACTAAACTGATAGGAATATGTCACCTTCTGAGCTCTATCTCAGTATGACTAAGTTAAAATAACGCTTCAGGCCTAAAAAAGATGTTACAAATACACCCAGCTGCAAACGTATACATGTATTTTAAACACCTCTGCAGATATGTTCCTGCGAATTCCACTTCCAACTGATGTGTTTGGTGAAACAGGTGTTTTCACTTTCAGGACACACTGAAACACATAACATATGTCAAGTATTTGCTGACCAAACAAGCAGAACCTGGCGTGCATATGCCTATCTACTTTCTATGGTGAACAAAAAGTACACGTGCTTTCAAACCCAGCCAAGTTTCTCTCAGCTGTATTTTATACCCCCATTAATTATATAAGAGAAATGGGAAGATCTGGAACTAGAGCAGTTTTTAAGGACAGAGGCAAATAAATAATTGAATACTGCATTGCTTTGGATAGCTTCCACATTCTTTTGCCCTAAGATATCTCTTTCAAGCTTCAGGGAATTAATAAATTAGACCACTGATCCATCTATTACACCTGCTTTGGGGGAACAAAAAAAAAAAAAGGAAAAAAAAACACCTCACCGGGTGGAAACATCTTGTAATTTATTCCCTCCTACTGCTGCTTGACATCTTCTAAACTGAGTGAAACACTAAAAATTCTGTTTAAAGACATGAATTTAAAAGTGGGGTTATTTATTTCTTTTATTGGATTGCATGAAAATACTAAAAGAATAATGCCAAACATTCTCAGAAAACAGTTTATATCCATAGGCAAATTGTCTTAAATACATAGATATGTTTTAGGTAATACTCAGTTTTTATCGAAGATAAACAACTTTTAATGAGTTATGTTAAATCATAAAAGTTACAGGAAGGAACAGTTTGAAAAATAATGAGTCTATATTCTTGAATTTATGAGGAAGAGCAGGTCAATCTAAATTTAGCCAAAATTCATGAACAGTCTTTTTTCTAATCTGAGCCTGCACTAAGGCTGAGAACATGCACATGCTTCTATCCAGTCCTTCAGAGTCTGAAGCCCCCTCTCATGTGCTGGGAAATTAAATTTTCTTCTCTTTTAAGGTGGGGCAGGTGAGGGAAGAAATGACAGGACTATCTTGTAATGTTGGCAATAATTTATTTCTGATGAACAAACACCCTAATTTAGTAAAAGAGTTCCTGGATGAGAAAGCAGAATCTCAAGCCTGCCCCTCCTCTCCCCATTACAATCTTCCCAGCCAACAAGCTGTCTTCTTGAGCATTTTCTTCAAACTTACATGCTGAAAATTCATGCCCATGGCTTCCAATAAACCTCAAAATATATATTTCTGTAAAGATGTTCAGGCAGCTCTTGCACTGCCCCATTTTTTTTAATCATTGGTCAAGGAAACAGAGTGTACCCAAGAAAATATTGTTGTGAAGGAGCTATCCCTCCCTCATTATAAAACTCACCAAGAAATGCCCTTAAATACCACTGTGCAACATGGAGGAAGATTTAAACATTATTATTAAGCTTTCAAACTGTCTGTTTCCAGATTTTGCAGGTTTCCTTCCACTGTTGTCATTTAATTATAAATGCTGAAGCTTTTAGCAGCACAGAATCAGTTATATTTGGTTATGAATGATTAAGTGTGCATGAAGTTTTTACCAGCACATTAATCATCAGGTACAGAAAGAAGCGTGACACTGGTTAAAAATTCACTTCTTTACTGCCCATGGGAAGTGTAAAGTCTTCACATACAGTCAGAGATTGCTTACCTTTATGACAGACCAAGTGCTGAGTAAGATGCATAGAATTTGCATCCCCCTAAAAAGTACTTCCATTTGGTCAATGAGATTAATTGGTCTTTGATAATATGAATGGCAGCAGCAGAAACTACAGCAGTGGCAAAATCAGGTTAGGAGTTTTAATTATGCTTTATCTGATGCCTGGTGCTGGAACCTAAACTACACACTGAAGAACAAACTAGTTCAGGAGAATATGGGTATCCCCATGCATCCTTGTATTTACCTGCCTAGCTCTGCCCAAACTGCCCATTTACACTCTCATGTGGCTCATTCAGAATAGTTTTGTACAGCAGAACAGCAGCACAGAGACTCAGGGCAAAGTGTGGCCCCTCTGTGGTAAGTTTTGAAAATACACTTAGTAAAGGGCTGTATTTCTATTTTCAAGTATGAACAACTGTAAAGACCTTTGTTGTTTGGGAAATTCATGTGAACTTTCTATTATTATCTTCCCAAATGTCACCTATCTCTGAGTGAGTCTCTCTCCCTGATGCTAATTTTCAGATTGGGACAAGTTATGCCTATGTGTCAAGCCTGAAAATAACTTGTTGCAAAAGTAGGTTATTGTAAAAAAGTGTCTCCAGCCATCCAGGTTTTGTGTTCAAGCCTTCCTTCTCCCACCAATGAGTGAGAAGCATTTTGACACACCTCAACATTTTCTTTAATGCAGTTAGGGTTGAATAAAAAGAAACTTAAAAGCAAATGTTAAATAGAAAACAGTTGAAAATGTTTACAGAGATCTATATTTAAGCTATATGAGTGAACACTCAATCTAACAGATTTCTCTGTATATCCAGCTCCCAGATACAGTCTCAGGAATCCTGCTGTCTTCATTCCCACTGTATGTCCTTAATGAGCATCTGTTCCTACTTAAACATACTGGGTTTATAGACTAATTTCTCTGTGTGCTCTCTTGGAGTTATATACACATTCACTTCTTCCCAATTTCCACATTTATTTACCTTTTTGACTTACTATTGCAGAGATGATTAAGACAGCCCTCCCATCCAAAGAAAGTTTGTCCTGATGCTGGCATAGAGATAGAAAGATTCTGTTGTGGCAGAACCTGCACTTGCTTAAGCCACTACAAGCCTTTTGACTTATGAATAATTCCTTTTCCAGCCTGTGTAAAAATGCCAGAGCAGAAATTTCACTGACTCTGTTCACATTTATAAAATTAGACACGTTTTTTATGGTAACTTGAGGATAATCAAATATACTCGATACTAAGATAAAAACAAAACGAATGTGTTCATTTCACTATATGATGGTAGCAAATAATATCAATTATTTACTGAATATCAAACTCTTGAATTAACCCTGCTGAGATGGCCATTGTTTTGGAGTGACTGTCCCTTAAACCTATCTTTGGTAGTTAGTAACTTGTAAACTGGCAAACTCAGTAGTGCCACCAGCTAGTTAGGCAAGATACACTGGAATAATCAAACACAGCAGTACTAATTTGAAAACTGCAGAAATCCAGACTAGCATTTTGCAACATGCAAGCCTCCAATGCAGTGGGAAGCACTCTGAAAACTCAGAAAAAGAACACATATCTAGGAATCCATGCAGATTTTCAGTCATTTGTCTGCACCTCTTGTTTGTAACTTGGATATAGAAACAGTTTGTCAAAGATTTTTCATTTTCAAGTGGAAACTCTAAATAGGAGAGTACAAAAATATCCATGGCTATGACCTGCATCAGCTTTTTTATAGATAGGCTTACTATTAGATAATCATGTTTGAGTTTCTTTCTAAAACAGCAGATGAAGCCTGCACAGTAGAGCTCCAGAAAAATACTAACAGAAAACAGGGAAATTTAAGTAAGAAACAACAATAACCTTACACATCTTTACACAGAGTGATTGAACACTCATAAGAAATCACATGTGGTATTAAATACACCCTTAATAGTAATCCTGAAGATTATTCTTCAATGGACAGGTGATGGTATTTGAGGAACCTTTACTACTTTGCTAATTTGTATGAAAATATTTGGTTTTGCATGAAAATATGCTGAAGTATGACTATTAAGCAATTTCAGTAAAAGCTATTTCTGTGTTCTACTAAAGTAACCATCGAAAGAATAATATAATCTAAGAAAGTTTACAGCAGCACAAAATAAAAATGGTATGTATAATGGTGATGCAAATTAATGCTATCCAGCAGAAACCGGTTACTTTAGCATAAAATTAAAACCCAACTGTGCTTTCTTTCAGCCTCTCCCTGCAGGACCAGCTATATCTCCTTTAAAGTGAACTTTTAGGATAATAAAGCAGTGGCATGATGAATATTCTAAAAGGTCAATACTAATTAACTACATTAATGTATTTTACATAGAAACAGCTGCTCGAGGACACAAAGATTTTTTTTTTGCGTGTGCAGCAAAAGTTCCTTCAGCAAGATTTCTATGACAAAACACTGGAAAAAAGGCAGAGCAGAGGGCTGTATGAACACTACAGCATGTTTGGTGTGGACATGTCTATTGCATGTGTGTGCATGTGCCTATTTACTCATACACATAAATATGTTAAGTTTGCCTAGATCATTAGTCTAACAGTGTCAACATTTGCAAAGAAAACAAACCATATCCCCAGAAGTACACCACCACTTTTGAAGGAAATCAACCAGTGGATCAGATGCTGTGAAGTCAGCTTCATGAATTGTAACCTGAATGTTTCATCTGAACCCTTTGTATAGTTTTTGCTACAAATGCTACTATATTTTAGCTACAGCTGCTACTACAAATGATCCATCACCTGATCATTTCTCTCTTAAAAATATTGGGCTTTCTACCTTCAAATGGTATGTCAGTGAATGACAAAGAAAATTAGTTCCTGGGCATGTGTGAGCACATTTTGGGCTGTCTTTTACATGAGCAATTCAGTGCACTACAAATTGTTCTGAAGAGCAAAGCACTTTCTGTTGAGGTTTTGGAAGCTTTTACTACACATTCATTCTAGTTCATTCCTGTGGCATACATAGGACTTGCAAAAAAATACCTGGTTATGTTTATCCAAAAATCCTTCACTTTCTACACTACAGTTTCCATGATCCATGGATCCAAAAGGCAGTAGCTGTAACTTGCTTTTCTCTCTTTCTGTCCTTTTCTGCTCCTTATTTCTTCTTAAGGTTGGATGGGTTAGAGTTTGCTAAGTCAATGCTTTGTGAAATGCTTTGTTTTGATTGAATGTTTGCTTTAAATTTTACCAGCTTCCTGACCTTCTAAAGTTTGCCAGTAAAGTTTGTTTTTTAACCTTCGGAGAATGTCGTGTTTCTCCTGTGTGCTGACCTCGGGAAAAAGTAGTATCTTTAGCCCCTTTTAAATGAACACTGAGCAAGAACCAGGGTTTTACAAGGCCCTTTAAAGATGCAAGAAGCTAGGAACATTTCTCTTGATGGGACTCTTACACATCTCCATACATGAACCCTTTGCAGCTCGTTCCAAAACTCAGTGCTGCTTGAAAAGGAATTAAGAAAATAGTTTGGAAGATCTTCAAAGGTGCTAAATCTGGGTCCCACCTTCTCTATGAATTAAAAAATTTTCTTTTTCTTCCTCCCAGACACAAAAAGATTCTCTCACCAATGTCACCTTGCAGTTATTTTGGCTTTCCCAGTGACAAAAGACTGGTGAACAGCACCCAAAATCTATCCGTATATTAAAACTTAATGAAGATACGGTTTGATTCTTGAAAAAGCAAGCATTTGAAAATTGTCTTACTCCTCTTATGGTAAGTTTTATATAGTGGCTTTGACTATTATCTGTACACACATCCTTGAAAAACAACTAGCAGTTTGAAAGCTGTGAGGCCCAAAAATGGCCACAAAACTGACCAAAGTTTCGGATCATCCCTCATGTAAAGGCTGCGAGAGATGGGACTGCTGAAGAAGAGAAGGCTCAGGAGGATCTCATCAATGTATGGAAACACTTGAAGGGAACGTGTAAAGAGGACAGAGCCAGGCTCTGCTCAATGGTGCTCAATGTTGGGACAAGAGGCAATGGGCAAAACCTGAAACATAGCAGGTTCTCCCTGAACATTAGGAATGAATTTGTCACTGCAAGGGTGACAAAGCACTGGCACATGTTACCAGTGAGTTTGTGGAGTCTTGGTTTTCAGAGATCCCCAGAATTCAACATGAGCTATGTGCTGTAGCTGACCTTGGTTTCAGAGGTGGAGTTGGTGTAGTTGATCCCCAGCACACCTTTGAACCTCAAATATTCTGTGATTTCAGAAAGAACATTCTAGGATTCATGTGAACTTTGGCCTTTCCTCTTCCCCCCCATTCCTGCTCTCATGAAAAAGGGTGTGAATTTTCCTTCTTCTGCAGAATAAGGCATGTGCTGTCTCAGGAAATGATTTTGATTGATAATTCCTGTTCCTGTTTTCAGTTGATTAACTCAGGCCTCATGGTCTCTGCTGTAGGGAAGCCATTCCTGTGGGTTTATCAGCAGTTTATAGTATTTAAAGTTTTCCTTAAAGCCACTGGCATCTGTAGTCACACAATTCCATAATCCCTGCAGTTTTCTTTGAAGAAAAGATTAATCAACTCAGCTGTATACAAAACTTGGTATTTTGAATTTCAATTCCCTGAAAAGGAAACATTTCTCTTAATGGTCTAACTTTTAAAAAAATGTTCTAGCTGACTGGTAGTCTGATTCTGGAGACAGAAACTATATGCCCAGCTTCACCAATACTGGAACCATGCAGCTGTTAACTCTTCCACTGAGACTGTAAATTTTCTGCACACAAGGGATATCTAAATTCCATCTGCAAATAAGTTCACTTAGAGCAGTAGCCTTTAGCCTTTTAGCATGAGTCTTCTCTCCTTAGCTAGAAAATCTTTCCCTCGCTTTACAGTCCTAAGGACTACTACAGTTGTTACTCTAAAAATATGGTAGCTTAAGCATTAGAATTAGTTTAGCATGTTGTGTGTCTGGAGGCTTCTGTTATTTCCTTACTATGTACAAGGAGCTAGCAAGTTTAAGGGGTGTTTTTGAAAAGGAAAAACAGCAGGCAAACAGCCAATATTAATTCTTGCTATACCATGAGCATATATATGAAGGAAGAATGGATTTTGCTTCTGCAACCCACTGTTTATTTTGGAGGAGAAAGGTGCATCTAAAAAAAAATTAAAAAATTGAAGGAATGAACCATTATTTCTATTACAGCAAAAATTATTTTTTCTAAAATATTGCTTTTTCCCCCTAAATTTTTTTACTTCTGTTCACTTCTGGCAAAAAATGCAAACTGAACCAAAACATAACATCGCCATAGATTGTTCAGAGACTAAATGAGCTTTCTCCTTAGATGATCACAATGGGGAGTTTCATATTTTTCAGACATCTAGTTGGCAAAATAACAATCAACTTATTTAGCTCATATATAATATTTAACACTGTTTTAGGCTGACTGGTCAATAAAGCCTCCATTTCATAAAAACTGAAGGAACCATTAAAATGATATAAAGAGGAGAGACATGATATAAAAAAGCCTAAAAATCCTTCTTTTTTTTCCTTTGAGGGGAGTATATGCCACTGCATTCTTTAAACGGACAGAACATGAATCACTTTCCAGAAAGCTTCTCTTTATTGGATAAAAGTATAAATAATGCCAGTGCCAAATCTTAAGGCAAAAGGAAAGTAAGAGTCACATTCTTCTTCAGAAATAGTACCTTCTTCCTAATGAAAGCTATTGAATTTAGCAGCTAAATGTCAAGAAACAGAGAAAGAAGGAGAGAAAGAAGATTTACCATTAAAATCCCCAGACAAAATGGGCATTTTCATCATTCATTTGAACAAAAGGGCTTTACTGTTTTCTTAAATTCTGGCTTTTCTAGAAGAGAGTATTCTTATTTATATATCACTACAGTGGTCAATATAGTAGAAAAAGGAACAAAAATCTACTGTTCGGTGTCATGAAAATAACTGTTCCATAGTTCTTTTCTGTTCTCAGTAGAGAATAAAGAATGAAAAGAACACAGAATAAATGGCAACCCACAATATTTTTGAGTAATTGAGTTCTAGAGATGGGTTGGAAGCCACTGACTAAAAAACTTATGCTTGATTTCAGAGTTTCATCTTGCTCATTTTTGTGTGCTGATGGTGTCCTGAATTAGTTTCCTCTTGTATATAATGCTGTCTTTTTTGACATCTCTTCATCTATACACCACAGTAAGGGATTGACAGGGATTTCCCCCCACACACACTAAAATTCTAACTCTAAGAAATTTTTGGTATCTGTAACTGTCATGAGAACACTTACATGCACAGTATAAATGTGCAGATCTTCTTAGATCTCTTTCTACCCATCCTTAACTCAAAAAAGTTTGGCCATTTATTTCTGTGGATGGGTAAAAACCAGTATAAAGCTTTAACTTCCATAGGAGGATCCAGATATTAAGAAATGGAGTCTCCACCACTAAATGGCCTTGGAACATTATAACTGAGACTTGCAGAGTGACAATACCGCTTCCACTTCTGGATGTGAAGTTTAAGCCCTAAGGAAAAAGGTAAAGGTGAATTTGATGTTGCTCTGGTTGCTTCAAGTTTCACAGACAACAAACTAGCACTCCAATAACCAATCTTTGCCCAAAGCAGCTCAGAGCAGTAGCAGTGGGAACACTCCTAAAGCTCATGGGTGGATCTCAAAAGATCGCCTCAAGACTGTGTCATTTATTGATCTATCAAATTAAAAAGTGTTAGGTCCTACTGCAATTTTAAACATAAAACCAGAAAATCCAAAAGCTTTGTGGTGTTCAATCTCATTGTTGGGAGTTAAAGGGAGGGTTAAAACTGGAAGATTTGGTGAGGAAAAGGGAATAGTTTCACTCAAACTGACCCTGCAGCTGGGAATGGTAAAAATTGCTATAAATAAAAATGCCAGCATGAGAAAACTGGCCTAATGTGGTTTTTATGCCTAATGTAGTTTATCCTCTGCCTTTTTTGAGAAGCAGAATTCTGGTATAGAGATAACACATTCTCACAGACATGTGGAAGCGTTTTTTTTTATCTTGGGGCAGGAATAAAGGCTTCCATCTCTCCACAGCTTGCTGCTAGGATGATCTAAGCCTAACAGAGCCTGTGTCCCCATGTGTCTCTTCTGCCCAGAGTTGTTAGCAAGGTAATGAAATAAATCTACCCCTTACATTTTAACTCTGGCTTGGTGGTTGCCTTGGCTACCTGTATGTGCTGATTCACACACACACTTCCCTCATATTACGAAGCCAAAATTATAAAAATCTGAGCAGCGCTGTAATTCTGCTGTTCATCTTTTCAGGTATATTTCTACAGAAAACCAAGTAGAGGTTTTTTAATGAATCATGAAAGTGCAAAATAAATTCTAGAACCCCCTTTTCCCCCTAAAGATTTAAACTAATTATGTTTAAGGCTGAGTTGATTCTTACTCATATTTTGTCAAAAGACATTTTCTCTAAAACTATCTATTAATCTTTCCTGCTGGTTTTCAAAATCTGTCCTAGTCAGCATTTTTGGTATGTCAGCTTTTCTAGGAATATGATTAGAAAACAATAAATTTGCTTTCATTCCCATTTTATCTGGGTAGCATTAAAATTCACCTAACACAAGCAAGATGTGGATTTCTTGGAATGAGTCCAGAGAAGGCCATGAAGATGATCAGAGCTGGAGTACCTGCCCTATGAAGACAGGCTGGAAGAGTTGGGGCTGATCATGCAGGAGTAGACAAGCTTCCCCAGAAACCTTTTAGTGGCTTTAGACTCCCTAAAGGGCCCCTACAGGAAAGCTGGAGAGGATCTTTTAAAAGGACAAAGGGCGATGGCTTTAAGCCGAAAGAGAGTAGGTTTAGATTAGATATTAGTTAGAATTTTTTTACTGTAAGGGTGGTGAAGCACCGTAGCAGGCTTCCCAGAGAAACCTAATCTGGATTAGGCATCTGTGATGCCTAATCTCTGGAGTGGTAAATGGCACTTTTTGGTCTTGGCCAAACTTGCCCAGTAGAAGATGTCACTTCCCACAGCAGGGAGGCTGGAACAGGATGATCTTCAAGGACTCTTCCCATCTGTTCTGTGATTCTTTGGAAAAAATTTCCTTTCAGGTGCTGAAAACAACAGCTGCACTTACCATGATCTTTGGCTTAACTATAAACTCTGAAATCTTGGAAACATGCTGAATGCACTCAGGTAAAGGGCTAAAACTAAACCAAAAATTACTCTAAGATAAAAAGAACTCCATACTTCAAGTCACCTAGAGTGATAAGGCTGAGAAAACCTAAAGTTTGGATGATTTTTCTCTCTGGTGCATTTGGCACATTCTACAGCTCTACACAGAGTTTTGCTGCTAACAATAAATAAGATTATTTTTTTTTTAATACCTAGTGAACTGCTTCAGAATCTGTAATTCTTTCTTTAAAGGAAGACTCAGCAACTTAATGTGCATCCTAGGTACACTGCAGTCACAGATAACTCTGCTGGCCAGGATTTTATCCTTTATCTTTAGCAATTACATTTATTTTAGAAAACTAAATGTATGCCACTTAAGTGACAATTTTGATAAGTGAAGGGAAAAAAGAAAAATTTTAAATCTATTAATAGCTAGCAGAGTTAACAGGTCATATATTCTCTCCTTTTGACTGAATACACAGCAAATCTGTAAATTTTCATTTGCTGGGTGTCCTAACAGGCACTCAACAAATGAAAAAACAAAAAACACTGTACCATCCTTAAGCATGCTACAGGCATTTTGCCACTTGTTATCTCACCTTGAATTTTTATAAAGAAAAACTATTTCTGAGGTATAGTGAATGAGATTTGCTGCTTATTATCACTAGGTCATATTTACGTGCCCTCTGGACACAGCATGTTTACCTATTTCCTATATTTGCAAATCATCACAGCTGAAATCATGAATGAGGCTGCACTTGTCCAGCTGAAACCTTCTACTCCTCTAGCAAAATGAGGATGTCTCAAGAGACAGTAATCATTTATGACACTGTTTACATCTTTCATTTCTTGGGGCTATCTAATCACACCTTCCAAGCAGAGTCTCATGAGTGACAGGTTTGAGAACTTCCCCAGGTGAACAGACAAATAACCTCAGTAAGATGCTAGCAAAAAAAAATATTAAAAAGGCCTCTCCCAGTTAAGGGATGAAATCCAAATATCTTCCCAGTTCATCTGGAACAATCTGGATAGTGTGAAAGCCTGACACAGATCATGAAAGATATTTTTACTGCTGAGATTCAGGAGGCTGTAAAGTCTGTCTATATGCTTTCCTTTGGCAACAAAGCATCATTATGACTACATGTGATCTACTCTTGCTACTCTCCCAGGAGAGCTAAATGATGGTTGTCTACAGGCATCCATAGCGTTTTCTGAAGCGTCAAGAAATAATGTAAAAATATAGCATGTGGTGAACCTTTCAGACCTTGTGAGTTACATTTGACAACATTTCAGGCATCTTACAGCTGTTCTTCAATGAAAAGTACCAGGAGAAAAGATAAAAAAAAATCTATGAAAACTCACATTTTTTTCCTACTACACTGCACAGTTTTCCTATCATTCAGCCTTGTCCTGCAATTCTGAATATTTTTATTTCACTATTAATAATATACAGAACCATTCTGTGGCATTTTTTCCACACATTACATTCCTCTAATGGTAACACCTTAGTGTATTTAGTATAAAATCTCTATAAAATAAAACATTTTAACCATTATGTAAAAGAGTTTTACCTCATTATGCAAAGTCTTTGCATATATTAATAGACTTAAGTTTGGAAGGATTGCCTGGACCTGTTTCTTATATTTTATTCACTGAAATAATCAGAAAGATTTTTGTTTGTCAACAGAATCTCCTTCTTTCTTTTTTTAAAAACATGCCCATGAATACAACAATATAAAAACAGACAACAATCTGAAAGATGATGGGCATCACATTTTGGTGTGTACTGTGCAATTCTGGAGTGCTCAAAGAACTGTGCTGGTTATCCAATTGACTGCTTCTCTGCAATTAAGGTGTGTTCCGAAATTAACTCAAATGGGCCATGAATTCCTGACTTTCTCCAGTATCTATTACAGTTACATTAATTACTATACAGTTCTGTGTTTTAAATGCTTTACATTTGCTATGAAGTTTTCTTCTTGTAGATTCTCAAGTGGTTTAAATTTGAAGACATTGAACACAGACTTTTTCTTATTCCTTCCTCTTCTCTTTTTTTTTTTTTTTTGTCTGACTCTCTTTCACAAACTGTCTTGAAGGGGGAAAGTGGGGAGGGCATTTGGAGAAGATTAAAGACATAAACATTTTGGTTTGAGAGGAAACCCTAAAATGTTGCTATTTTTATATGCAGCTCTTTTTAGCTGCTGTTCCTGGGACATGTTTCCAATTACTGTTGTGAAGTCAAACTTACATCATCATAAAAAGGGTAAGAATCAATACTGGCGTCCATGAAGCATTTGGAGGCTCCAGTTATCCATGCTGGATTGGCAGGGAAGGCTGAGCATGCATCCCTGGTTGACCTGTGCACAGTTTTTTTGTAGACAGGAGGCTGACATTTGTGTATGCGAACCCCTAATGAATTAGTGGAGGAAAGTGGTGTCCAGAAGGCTGAGGAACAACTCCTGGTACACAAAACTTTCCTCATAAGAGAGTCAATGTTTTCTGTCAAATTTTAACTTAGAAAGAATATGAATTACACACATTCCAGATGGCTGAAAACAGAATTGAAAGAGGAAAAATAAAAATATAACTGTTTGCAGTCCAAGGTGTAGTTTACAATTGCATTCAACTCAGGCCATGATGACACAAGATGACGCACAGTGCATCCTAAGAGTCCATCTCCTTCTTAGTCAAGTTTTACAACCTGTGCTAAGCTCTTCATTGCTAAGATGACCCAAAAGCTTTAAAATTATTCATGATGTATTGTCTTCTTTAACATTAACCTAAAATCCTACTTCTAATGGAAAAGTTAACATTAGAAATACACTGGAATAGAAAATAAATTTTTAATCAAAAGGGAAAATAAATTTTTAACTTAAAGATGAGGCACATAGAACTATCATCTAGCAAGACAGAATTTTTTTTCCAGATAAACTTTTACTATAGTCTAGATTGAAATAAAGTAAGTTAAAAAAAAAAAAAAAAAAGACAGACCATCTTGTAGATCTGAGACTGGGAATATCTGTTTATGTAACATTTAATGGAAGATAATGAAATAAATATTCCCCAGTTGATTTCAGAGAAAAAAAATCAATTTTTTTAATACTATGGAGAGTCAACCCATATGTTTTATTACCCTTCTGTAGCAACTCTAACGTGTCACTTGCCTAGAGGAACGAGACTAAGTAAGTGTGCAGTAGACATCTCCTTACGCAAATGAGAGAAGAAAAAAAACTAAAGCAGCAATAAACATTAATACATTTGATTAACACATTGTCCCAAAGGCATCAGGAACAAACATGCATGTGATGAAGTTCTAAAGCAGCTTTCTGCACTTATGATTTCTTATAAAATTTATGACATTTCTGTCTTGGGGTGATTTAATGACAGTGTATTTACTGATGGTCAAGGTGGGTGTGGGGGGAGCCTTGGGGCTCTTCAGCAGCCATTTATCCTTGGCATTTTGGGGCTTCTTTTCTGGTGTGTGTGTGAGAGGGTTCTGACAGTTCAGTAATTACTATTTATTTATCTTTTTCCCATGCCATGTGGGTACTCTATTTGTCAATAAACAGTTGGGTATTTCTTTCGCTTTCATCCACTAGTATTCATTCCTCATTGGTGGAAAGGGATTGTTGGAGCCCTTTTTTGGAGGAAACACTCATTAGAGAGTGTTTTTCTCCTTAACTTGTCTCTAAACTGAGACAATTTCTAATAAGGAAGGAAAAATATTTGTAGAAAACCCAATAATTTACATTCACACAGTAACTCGTATAATTTAAATATCACTTCTGTCTCTCTTCCTTACCAATGCATGTTTGAACTTTTTCTGTATGACCTTAACTGGCCCATTTTTTGTACTCAGGAGAAATGAATCACTATATAAAGGTACCTGATTTCCCTGCACAGACATAAAAAAAGAGGCAGCAACTGGATATTCTGGATCAATTTTCAGCATTATTTGGGGTTCTTTGATATTTCCATTAATGACTGGAGGAACCAAAATTCCTCCCAAATCATGATATTGAGGCTGAACATCTCTGTTCTCAGGTGCTGTGGTTTGTAGAAAAATACTGCTGATATATAGAAAACAAGCTCATCAGGATTAAGTAATCTAAACCAGATGCTAAATGCCAAAGGCTTAAAGCAGGCAACCTGAACAAACTCACAAGAAATCTCAGTCCTTTTCAAAGCAGTCTTGTCTATCCAATATTACTGTAATTTAGCTGCCTGACAATTTTTTCAGTTTTGCCAAGCATGATGTAACTGCATTCCCTTTCCTTATCTGCTTAAATTCTTCCACCATGCCTACCACTGTGAGAAAAACTGTGCTGTATGAAACCAAACAATACAGGGTCCCCCCAAAATCAACCAGATGTATCAGTGACCAGAAAGCCTGACCACAGATCTGCTCCTGGTAAAGAGTCAACATGTGTCAAAATAATGCCACCTCAAGTGCAATTCAGCTCCAGCTTACAAACTCCAGTGCTGGATTCAGCTACCTAAACACAGATATGTAGTCCTGCTTGAGAGGCCCTGGAGTACCTGAGCCAGCCACAGATACGACAGAAGTACAATGTGAGCAACAAGACTCTCTGGATTGGCAGCTGGAGACCAGCTATGATGCCCCAGGAAAGTGAAATGCCATTAGACTACCGTCTGCATAACTGAGTGGCTGACCAACACACTCAGAGGAGGCATTTCACACACATATTTTATGTGTATTTTATACATATGTTTATGTATACATGTTAAACATATTCAAATATGTACACATTTCATAGAATCATACCTAGGTATTTTACCTTTCCTTTCCATTCGTCATTTTATCTAAGTTAAATAAGCTTGAATGATTGGTTTGAATTAAATAAGGGAAAGCAAAAAAATTAGCAGTTGAAAATAAATACCGTTCGGTATTGTCATAAGAAGTTCAATGAATAAAATATCTGCTGCTCTCTTACAGCACGTATGGTAATTTCATTTGGCATATGAACCACTGAGGCATACAAAATATTGAAGGATGATTTTTCAAAGAACTTACTGCATTGGCAATTCTGTAACAATATTACAAGGCAAGAGGTCTTCAGAAAGTAATATGCTGAGATAGCATTTTTATGTCAAGGCATTTTAATACAATTATGTTTGTGTAACTGCTGTGATGTCTTTAGAACCAGACTGTATAGTTTAAAATACTTCTTAATGTCTCTTGATCTCATGCTTGTATTTCTTCTGATCAATCTCAAAACATGTCACCTTCCACTTTATGGGTTTTACTTCTTGATTTAGGAAAGTATGTCTAAGTATATATATATATATATATATATATATGTATATATATACACACGAGTAGTGGGCAAGAAATATGTGTATAATATACATTATATGTATATATATATATACACATACATTTTAAAAGGAGGGAAAAATATGTATAAAGATTGAATTCTGATACTTTATTACTTGTTTTTCCTTCTGATTAACATGTACTTTGAGAAGGTGATCCACCAATCTGTTGCAACATGAAAGGAAACCCAGGCCTTTCAAGACATTTTCGTTCTTTACAAGGATTTGCTTGTTGTTTGGTAGTTATGCTATCACTTTACAACTTACAAAAGGAATCTGATAATTGGTATTACAGCTCTAATAATTTCCAATATGTAGCACATTTCATTACTGCGTAGCTGAATTACAGCTGCTGACACAGCTTCAGTGACAATTTGTCATGAATGTGGTCAAAACTTTCCAAAAGCCTTTGCTTTATGCCAAGCTTTTCAATAAACTGCCAAGATTAGACAATGCTGATAATAGCTAGTCCACTGGGATAGATACTGTATTTTACTCTTGTCCTCTAAAGTAAAATACAAGCCTGCTCATGTTAGCAGTAGAGCTGAAGCTACAGAACTTCTGGACTTGGACACTGGGCACTGGGCTAGTACAGAAAGGAAATAGTGACTTAGAATCCAGCTCTGCATCAGAATCACAGTAAGTCCCAAAACCTTCTAAGAGGTCACCTGCTGCATCATTTGTCTTACCTAGGTCACTCTATCTGGACAAAAGTGACAAAACATTTTATTACTTTTCAAAGATCTATGCTTCAGTGAAAAATACACCAACTTTTCCAAAACCTCTACAAGATATATGGAAGCTACAGAATAAATTCCACGAACAGTAAAGCTCTGATTAAAAAAATGAGGCTACAAATCATCTCAGCTCTTTTGAACTCTTTTGGTTATGCGTAACAGTAATTATTTTGTGATCTAATTGGATATTCAAAGACATGATTTTCATTAAATAAGCAAACAATATTGGGTTTACAGAACAAACACACTTTTAACTGTTATCATTAACACATTTAGCCTTTCTCTTTGAAAGTCAGTTACTTATATAGCTACTTTTGTCATTAAGTCACTCCTTCCACTAGCAAGATTTTTGCCCTAAAATTGTACATTTTATGACTGAAAAAAGTTAGAAGTAAAGCAAAAATATTTTCATAATAAGAGCTTTGAGACCTTTTATAAAACATCTTTGTCTGAGAATTACCAAAACTTCTTAAATCTAACATACTGTGAGCACAGAAGTATATTCTACAATTATTCTGATTTAATGTCTTTCCAGAAATATTCCTCAAGATTATGTTTGTCTTTTTCAGCTTACAAGCATCAGCAGAGACTCTTTGATAAGCTTTTATCATAAGCCCTTTTCCACTCCATTATGTGTGCTAGTGTCCTTTGTTCCCAAAACAATCGCTTTTATTCAAATAGATGGCCCCTAATTTCATTATCTTGTAATTTATGTATTAAACAGACTATGTAATTTTCTGTAATTACAGCAAATTTGGTTTTAGTTGCTGAGGTGTGTTCATATGGTTTTGTTATAATTTCATTTTCAGATTAATGGTTTTGCGTTACACAAACCTCTGATGCTTTCCTAATTAAAACCTTTTCAGGTAAAATACACTTCATTACACTTATAACAAACACATTAATCCATCAGGATTACCTGATAGTCCAATGTTCTTCGACAACCAACAATTTGTCTAGAGTATTTTTAAAGTATCAACATGAAACATTACAACTGAGGTTTACGAATTACATTTCAAAGTACAATATGCAGTAATTGAATCAGCACAGTATGAGCTGAAACAATTTTCAGGGGTTAGTCTAACAGAGGTTTTGACCAAAAAAAGCTTGTTTGCAGCTGGGCAGTTGAGGTACACTGATCACTGATAAGAAGATGCCATCTGAGATGGCTGAACTGGCAACAAGCATGTTTATTTTAAGCACAACTGCTACTAATTCTCTGAAAGAAGAGAAATGAGTACTAATACTCTAGTAAAACATAACTTTCCATTTGTTTATGACAATGGTCTATGTTTCTGCCTTTTGAGCAGTGTGCAGCCTAGAGGGACAGGAAAGTTCCAGGTGGTTTTGAGCCCAGGGAGCTCAAAGCATTTCTAACCCACATGAGTAGCACCCTTTCTCTACTGAGGAACCAAATACCCACCGAGTTAACACCAGGAATCGGCAAGCAAAAGAGAGCAGATTTGAGAGACCTGGTTTCATGTCCTGGATCTCCTTGGTAATACCCAACTCCTTCTGAGGTCCCTGCAGGACCAGAGGCACTGCCAGGGCTCTGGGGGCCACACCAGAACAGCAGAGGAATCAGCACATGGAGACAGTCTGGTGTGCTGGCTGCTGAAGTCTGTTTGTAAACCTACCCAGCAAGCATGACTTAGGGATTCCAATAGCAGAGAAACAGTCTACAGCTTTCCTTCTGAGGCAGGGAAAAAGCTGCCAAACAAGTTATAAAAAGCTCTTCACTGAGTGAAGCTTGCAAGGAAAGCAGCACTGAATACAAGAATGTCATCCCACATATTCAGAAATATTTTTTTCCTTTAAAATTTACCTGTCATTTACAGATATTGGAAAAATTCATGGCTTAATGCCATTAATAATTTTAGTTTGTGAAGGAGTTCATATTTCCCTGTCACTGGAAAACTACTTTGGTTATTACTGACCTCTCTCCTGGCATCAACTGGTACCGTCTGCTACAAAAACACATCACAGCATCTAGCAACTGCTTGGAATAGGCAGGGATGTGCACAGAACAGTTGCAATCTCATTTATTCCAGAATAAAAGCAGAAAGGATCACAATATGCAAGCAGTAGGCTACTTTTTTTCTTCCCATTAAAATATATATTGCTCTTGCAGCCTGAATAGTAACTTATCAATTTCTTTGTACTTTCAGATTTGTTAATAATACGTTTAAAACAGAATAATGGAGATAAATATCTTTAATTTTCTACTTCATTTTGCCTTCAGAATACTCAGGCAACCTGCACCTTTCTTCCTTTTGCTACTAATTCTTGACACGTCGTAATATGAATATAAAACTTGGGCAAGGAAACTGTTTAAACATTTAGAAAGACCAAAAAAACTTTGAAAGAAGAAATTTTAAAACTGCTCAGATGCACAATCTTTAAGCAGTGAAACTGCATCCAGTTTCACCGACCTAACCTTCAGATTCACCAAATACTCTACCAAATGCACTTTCAGATTAGGAACAACCTTTCATTTGAAGTCATTGTCTAAGCCAGGACTGCAGTGAAACCTGACAGCAATATGTACTTGCATTGGCTAATTCATTCCTTGTATTCCACAACTGAAATCTGTCCATCTGGTAGTTGTCTTTTGCATATTTTGGGGACCTGCTTTTTCCATCTGTGTTTTTACAGCACCAAATAAAATTGGATCGTGATGCTCAGTTCATGCTATTAAACACACTGAAAATACAGATACAAATTTAGTATACTAAATAGTGTTGGAGAATGAGGTCAGGTTTCCCAATGGGTTTTAAGAAAGGAAAAAAAGGGGGTTTGGGAGTTCTGTGTGTAATGATTTCCACAAAACAGCATTTTTTAACAAGTATTTGAACAAACACTTGCTAAACAAGGATAGAAGCCTCCCTAATTACCTTGAAATACTAAATGTATTTTGACCTAAAATATCCAATCTGCTAGGATTTAAGAAAGAAAACTCCAAAGCAAAGGTAGAAGGGAAAAGATGATACCTACACTTTAAGGCACATTGTAATATCTTTTGCATCCCAGCAGACACCTTCCCTCAGGAAGCAGAGGTTGAATGTCACGGTTTGGGGAGACACCGGGAGAGGATTTAATGTGATAAGAAAACAAGTGGACATTTCACATATACCAACTTCTATGCATTTTTCAGGCAGGCACTTTCCAAATTCCACTGCAGTGCTGGAAAGAAGATGCAGAACCAGGGTCTGAATATGAAGGGTTTTATTTCTTTAAAAAGCTTGTAATTAAAGCTTGTAATTTATGATACCAGCCTCTAGGATATGAAATGTTTACCTAGCCTTTCCTCCTCTGATGTCAGAGAAAAACTATCTGGATGGATTTTAAATTGTATTACTCAAAATAAAGTAAAATGGAAATATGAAAACAACCTTAGATAAATTGCTTCAATGACCAGTTAAACTTGACAGCAAAGCAAATACAGCCAGACTTAGTTCTCTGACCCACTGCCTGAGAGCATCTTCTCTGTTTTCTTAATTTCAAATGTATAATTTTGACTTTTACAGGAAAAAAAAATATTAAAAATTTAAAATACAGCTTCTCCTAGATTGGAACAGTTACTTCCTAAAAGCCTTCCTGGCTCATACTCACATTTGTATTCTCAGAAACCTGTTTCTCTCCTTTTTTTTTTTAATCATTTCTTGAAAACATATATGTATGGTTGCATTAAAATTACATGACAATCACTTGTTTATACATCCATGTTTTCTTTTAAATACACAAATAAATGGCTACTTCAAAAGCACATTAATTTATTATTTTGGTAAGTCTTCACTGTACTTATATTAACTTATCTGAACATCTGCATTAACTAAAGCAGGCTACAGCTACATCCTCTTAATATTAAAAGCAGCTCATTTTATGAGGCAGCAAATTAAAGTTAGCTCCAGCCCTTCTCAATTCACATTTTTTAGAGCAGGTACTCTCTCTGACTGTCTACTCCCTGTCTGTTTACTGTTGTGCTCTGGAAGCTACAGCTATACCTTCATTTACTGTCTCCTTGATCCATGGCTAATTGTATCTATCCATCTCGTTGTCTGTTGCAATCATACTCCAGTTTCTAGTGAACCAACTTTCTCAGAAACCTGCACTGCATGAAATCTGTTTTTAGAATTTTAATGTAAAAGTTTTGTTTTCTCTTTTTTTGTCCTTTTTTGTTTTTCACAGCTCCCATGATCTCCACATTAGTCCAAGCCTTCTGAAAGTAGGGCCAGGTATTTTAGTTGTGGACACATGAAATGTTAATTGTTATCAAAACTTGTTGAAAATGCTTGAAATACAACTTTAGGGATTATTTTACACATACATCATGCCTTCTTTGACTCTCAAGAGTACTTTAGATTACTTGTGATTAAATACTCTAATACTTAAGAGCCTTAGAGGGCTGATGATTATTTTGTTGGTCCTACAGTGGCAACTATAAAAACATATCTAGAAGCCTAACTACTTAGGAAAACTTGGAACAAGTTATCTATTTTATCTATTTTAAAACTATTTTATCAACCTTTCTGCTGCACACGTCCTCTAATGCAAAAAATACAAAGCAGCTATGCCTCAATAAGACACTTGATTTTCATGTGTGCTGTACATATATATTATTTCCACAGTGTTATGATAACTAACTGTTCAGGATATTTCAGAATTCATGAATATAAGGTAATTTGCCTTATTCTTCTTCATCTTTTAGGATGGCTTGAAAAAAATACTTTCAAAGGTCTATGATTGCAAGCTGGCCTTTGCTGTTAACTTATTTCACTTTCATATTCGCATCAATACTGAACATTATATAAAACTTTTTATTGTTTAAATCTACAACTACTACCCCAATGAATGTATTTAAAAGTTCATTAACAAATATTTTGAGTTAAAGAGTTGAAGGATGTCCTGTATTTTCCACATTATAACTGAGAAACTGAATTTTAAGCAAAAGACATATAGAGATCTTTTCCTGAAACTCAGTCCCAAGAATAAGATTCCTAGTTGTTCCATGTTCTGTAAAATTCATGTCCCTTTACCTTTCCTTTTCTTAAAGCACATTTTATATCTTCTGATATAAAGATTTTGACTTTTGTTGTCCAAGGGCATACTAGAGTTGTTTACTGACCAGTTGTTGCTTTCCCAGCATCTGCTCCCCATTTAAGTCCCCACAGGGGTGGGGGTTTTTTTACCAATTTAAACACCTCTCTGTTTCCAGAGAAAACTGAGAAATTCAGTTTCAAAATTCTGTAGCCTTTAAATATAGCCCTTAGGTGTGCCCTTCTTCCTAATTAATTACTGTGGAATTTTCCTCTGCATCATGTAGATAAGGAGTTCCCTCTTAAATTCAGCAAAAAAATCCCACAGGTACCAAAGATCACTTCCACCTGAAGAACCAAAAGACACAGGAGGAAACCTTGACAGAGTTGAGCACAGAAACATAGGCCACTCTATTTATAAGCTCTATATATTTATATACTCTATAAGCTGCTTCCAGCAATGTCCAAAATCAATCTATATGGCTCAGGTAAGCACACAGGGAGACACTTGTAACACTCAGTCGATCCTTGTGTTTCTGCAGCACACAGATTTCCCAATACTGGCACACCCATTTCTGCATTTAAAAAGTTTCTGTGTTTAGAAACCCTTGATGGAATAAATTTCATCAGCTTTTTAATGAAATTGCCCCTTGCACTCTTGCACAGTCTTGATATCCATAATTGGCCCATGGCAAAAAGTTTCACAGTTTACAGCAGCAGCCTCTTTCTTGGTTTATGTTAATGTTTACTTTGATTTTTATTATTTAGTCTTTCATCTTTAACTTCCACTGAGACCCACTTCCGTCAGTGAAGTTGATGGGATCTCCCTTTCTCCAGTCCTGGAGGACAGATGACTGGTCAGACTCAGTGGGCACACAAAGGCTCCCTGCATCCCTTGGCTAGAGGACAAAAATCTCTTTCTGATGCAGACAGCTGTGGAAATTGAGAGATGGCTATGGGGGAACTCAGAGAAAATAAAACAGGCTTAAGTTCTGCCTTTTACCAATCATGTTGAACTGCTATGCTCTCTTGTATCATTTTAAGCTATTTCTTGGACAAGGAACCCAAACAATTTCCAGTTTTGACATATAATCATGAAAAAAACATATCGGCTTTTTTCCTTTCAAGTATTTGCATTTACATTGCACCTGCTGGAATCGCATAATGTAGATGCAAATTTATACATTAAAAGATTAAATTCCTTTGCCTTATTTCTCAAAACAATGACCTCGTTGCAATTTTAAACACCTTCTAATACAATCTGCAAACACACATCAAGATGGTCTTGTGAGATTCAGCAGCTGAGGAGCAGACCCAAGTACTTTTTTTGAGAGGTCATGTTACTTCCTCTGGCAAATGTACAGCTGATTATTAATCAGTTTATTGCACCAAGCACATAACTCACATGTTACAAACTATCCCCAGTGTATTTACATTGCTTCATCTTAAAATCATACTGAGACCCATTTCTTCCCACCTATCTGAAAAGAAAACAGAATCTACTCACAGGTCTTATAAAAATTACCATGTGAGCCATGATGTTTTTCAGAGTTTTTTTTTACCTTCCTGTTTGTGCCAGGGTCATTAGAGTGAAGCACAAAAGCCTTTTGCTTTAGTATATGAAAATCTTTTTTCAGTGATCATTTGTACTTTTTAGACAAGCCAGTCCATAATTTGTATTCCCTTTGAAGAATTTATTTTCAATGCCTACTCACATTCCCCTCTCATTCAGCACTTTCTCAGCTTTCGTGGTTTATAAACCACAGAGATCTAGTGACTCCAAAGGAGACACTCTGTTTTTTCACCATGCAGGGTGTTCCAACTATGCTTTGGATTGTGATGACATTGCAGCTAGCACTTCTAATTTGTCTTTGCTTCATGATGTCTATGCATTGAAAAGAATCCAAATACTATTTCAACATTATTTCAGTGAATTAATAACTATGCAAGTCTTTGAGAACTATTACTTTTGATGTTTTGCATTAAATTATATCAGCACTGACTGACATCTAACATGAATACAATCTATAGCACAGCAATGTAACAATGGGATTTTTCCTGCTACTTCTGCAGTAAACAAACGTGCAGGTTCTCCATCCATATGTACCTGACAATACAACATGATTGATCAGTCAGCTCTGTTGATTTTCAGACCCAACAACATCTCATGTACCATTGCTAATTTTTTAATCAGTCCAAAATAATTTATTTTTCTTTGGACTGATATATTTCTGTTGTGGACCAGTTTCATCTGAACTAAAAAAAAAAAAAAATAAATAAAAAAGGCATGTTTTCAAGAGAACTGTTAAAAACAAATACAACTTGTTCATTGTCTGGGGTTCACTTATAACATGACCAAAAACTTCTATTATAAATTGTAATACAAACATTACAAATTGTGATACAAACATGCAGATTTCCAAATTCACTTAAAAAGACAGAGAGACATGGTTTTTTTAATCTTCATAAATAATAAGTGAATTATATGACTGCCATTTCTAAGCTTTTTAAAGCTACTTTTAATTTTTGAAATATCTGCCATCATGAAAGCATTTATTACCCTTTTGAGGTCAGTCAATTGAGGAAGTGGGAATACAAAAACACAGTTCTACTTCCAAAGAATAAAAGGTTAAATTTTCAATATTGAGATCTCATGATCCAATTAAATTGAAATTTACAAGCAACAAAAGAGACTCAGAAATTCCATTAAATCCATAGTATCAGAAGAAAAAAAAAAATATCTAAGAATGCTCTAACAGTAATGTAATAGAAGGACTGATGAAAACTGTTCTATTAGCCCAAGTGCGAAAATCAATCATTGGCATAGTGTATGAAGTAAGCTGAATGAACTTCATTTAGTATTCACTTTAATTACAGCTCTACACCAGGTCTTTGGGCTATGAGCTCCCTAATACATAACTGCCTCCCTCACCCGTAAAGCTTGCTTTATGAATAGCACAATAGGTAGATCTCCAATAAATGACATAGGTACTGGCATTTTTTCACTGGCTTCTTACATCTGTTAAATGACATGAACTAGCTGTCAGAATAATTGTGGCTATATTTGTGTATGAAGGCTGCTTCATCCCTAACCATGCCACAGATTTTACTGCATATATCATATGCAATAAATTTAAAATTATTAATAATAAAAAAATAACACATATCATTGTGATCAAAAGACTTTTCTTTTCATGCTCATTTCTTCATTAGTCTCTTTTTTTACTTGGAAGAAATTTATTTCTGGCCTTTCTCTTGATTTCAAATGGTGATCACCTGTGGAGGACCTACAGCATGTAATCTATACATTACTTTTAAAGAGGGTTTCAGTTGGCTACCCAGAGAAGCTGTTAAAACTGGCAGATGGTGAAAAAAATACTATTTCAACAGAGTGTTTTGGTGTTCCCACAATCAATTATGTGGTCAGGAACCTATTGAACTCCCTGAAATGCCCACACCTTAATTAATAAACTTCACTCTTTGATGGGAGTGCTTATGTCCATCATATTAGCACTCCAATGGATAGAGTCCATATAAATATTAGAGCCAGGTGCACCTCTGAGATACCTCCAGAAAAACAGCACAGAAGTTCAACGTGTTTTTTCCATGCATTAGGAACCACGGAGTATTTGTCCCTTCCTCCTTCAGAACAGCAAGCTTTACCTCCTTCTCTGTGTCCACTGGTGTGCTGTGGAGATGGCAAAACTGCACAGCCAGACACTACCAGGATGAATTCTCTAAAATATTGTATTGTAAATTTTGGGTTATCTCTTATTGCCTGCCACTGAATTTCCCCCCAAATTTGTGACTTTGACTGTAAGGCTTCTGCTATACCTTAACCTCATATGTAAATTAGCAAGTGGGCTTCAGACCCAAGCATGAAAACTGTGTGACTGCATAAACCTCCTTTCAGAGTTCCCTGAAATCAGGCTATCATCTTAAACCCACCAATAGCTTACTACAGTGAAGCAACAAATGAATCATCAAGTTTGATTTTTGAAGGTGGCTGAAACTTCTAACAGACACAAAAAATACTGTTGCTACCAATATCCCAAAAATATTTCGAATGACTCTCTGCACAGGTACTGTTTTGCAATATTTTTTTTTTTATTTGTAGTAGAAACAAAAGAGCATTTTAGCTAACTGAGGTGTAATTGCATCAGAATTCTTCTGAACTGCTAAATACTGCAGTGTGGATATTACTTAAAGATATAGATCTGAAAAAGCTTTAAGATCACAGGTAAATTAGCATTTGTGTGGCTTAAAAGAAAAATAAATTTTAGCCATAAACTGAATTTTTCCCATTACTTTCTTTGCCTTAGCCTTCACATACTACCAAAGCCCAGAATATGACAGCCGAAGACATGATTTAATAGTTTTGTCCCTCATATGGCAGCTGGATGAAAAATCTCTACAAATAACATTTACACACAGAAATAAGATTTGCTTAAGTAAACTCTTCTCACAGTAGAGCATAATTTACAAGTTTCTGTAACTCTGTAGCTGTATTTTGTATGCACTGTACTCTTGGACCTACTTTTCTCTCCGGCCTTTGCCAGCATTGTGTGCTGAGAGATCACACAGTCAAGCGTAATACCTTCCACATCTGGTCAGATAAATGATAGCTTTTATTTGCAAGCATCAAGTGTAATTTGTAAATAAGATGAATAATGAGTACAGAAAATAGTACAGAGAAGAGAGAATGTTCAGCAGTGCAATGTGGGCAATCAGTGACTTTTACATATGTAACTTCTTATAAGTGCCTTAAAACCAAAATCTGGCCACAGACCTTTTTTTTACATGCATGCCTTTGCCTGAAGATACTGACAAAGTAGGTCTTAAAAAGACAAAACATGAGGTTTTTTCCCCCCTGCTTCTGACAGTTTGGAGAAAACCTCTGCACAAAATTTATCCAGGCAGAAATTGCCCACAGGAGGTAAACTTAATGTCTCATTAGAAATTTACTGGATTCCTTTTGTGTTTTTAGATTTTTTAATACTTGGTTATTTTAAGAGGTCTTTGGTGGAATTAATGTAATTGCAATTAAATCCTCACTAGATGCATTGAGATCTCCTAATTGAACATTCTGGGTAAGAGCTCAATGCATTAAGTATTGTGATTCTAAAACTAGGAAAAAACAAGCACTGCCTAATTTTCACTGCAGTATGATGATAGCTTTGTCTTCAGTTGCACGGCTAAAATCCTTTTCCACATTTTTCATTTTCAATCAACATCTGGTGTAACTGATTTCCCTAAAACATTTTGTGTAAAGATTTTTAATGAAGTAAACTAGTTGGTTCATTAGTTAGTGGCTAAAAATACATTGATATGGAACTTCAAGATTTCATTAGAAAGTGAGGGGGTTTAAATTCTTTTTTTTATGTCTTGGAGAAAACTGCTCACCAGTTTTGACCCATATTCATTAATTCTTTCACTGAGTTCAAAATACCTATTTAAAAAAAATGAAAATTAAGCATCCCAAAAAGTTTCGCTTAGTTACAGATATTATTAATTATCTACTTGTGATTGGTTTTCTATTTCCATATATTTTTATGGTATAGCAAAACCCAGAAGCACACTAGAAAATATCTATATTAACGATTATTTATTTCAAATGAATAAAAGATGTATCTTTATCACTAGTGTTATGAGAATGCTTACTTGTTAGAATAAAAAAAAGTTCAAAATTGTCTGATAAATAACAAGGTGTCAATAACAATTGCCATCATTTGCGAGAATGGGCATTTATTTCTTGTACTTTTATAAGTGTTCAAACAGTAATGTCACTCAGAAATATTTCTCTTTTAAATCACTGTATTAATTTTCCTAGAACAGCAAATGAAATTGTTCAAGAATCACACTGCATTAGTTATCTTAAACTTCCACTCCACAGTAGTAAAGCCGTGTGATCCTGGACACAGAGTCCTGGCACCAGCTTGAAAATAAAAACTCTTAAAACATTTTCTTTAAAAATTCTCAGTGAAAAGGAATATTAATCTCTAAAATAGTTGAAAGCTGAGTCTATTTAAATAAATAACTATTTTAAGCTTTTGAATTATGAGAAAGATTTCAGTAAGGTCTATAATCTCAAATATAACAACTAGTAGTTTAGAGGGTTTTTTTTTTCCCTTGATATTCCCCTGTACAATTAATTAACTACTAAACACAGATTTGCATAGCACCATTTTGAAATTTGTTTTTTATAACATGTGATGAGAACTACTTATTTCATAACCCACCATTCTCTAGTGATGAGAAAGAAGCTCTGAAGACAATAGGCATGGCATTGAAATGACCCAGCTTATCCTCTTGTCCTCCTGAGATCTCTGCATGACAATCCCTACACAGCCCCTCTGTGCACATCTTGGCAGAATTGCTGACATCAGAAATGACCAGGGGTGTGAAACACCTCTACTCTGTAAATACTTAAGTATGCACTATTTGTTTCTGCTGACATTTTACTGCCTTCTTGCACAATGTACTACTCTGTGTTTCAATTTTTTTACAGTTGCAGCATTCTTGCTGCTTTTATTGGCTCAATTATTTGCAGTGATATGAGGCAATTTTTTTTTTTACAGAAATAAGTTTACACTTTAGCCGCAAGTCAATTACAGACATTAGAAAATTCAGGTGTGTGTTTTTGAAAATATCAATTTGCTCTTGACCAAGTTATTGCTCAGCTAAAAAGAAATGAACAGAAGGATGCCATTCATCAAGCAGTGATTAATTAACTAAGCATATCTGACTGCTCATATTGGCTGTATTTTCACGATAGGAGCACAGTTCAATTTAGTTTATTGTCGTTTCCTTCCAGGAAGTTTTTCAGCTGTATGACGGCAATCCTCCTCTAGGCACTTAAAAGAAATAGAGTTAGCAAGCTGTTTATCTGAGATAACTTTTTGCAGCAGTGAGAGGAAACCATTACCGCTGACCAGTGGCAGGTCTTGCTTGTGTTTTCTGCAGTGCCTGGGTAGACTTGCCAACAGAGACTGGAAGGACTGTAACATATAATTCTGGTCTCAGTGGAAAAGCACAAACCAATCATTTCAGTATCCCAGAGGAGGGGACAAGAGTGATACAGAATCCGTGCATACGCTCAGAGTTACTAATTTCACTTATGCATAAATATGAGTACTAAAATAAGCAGGCTTGAAGGACAGTCTCCTTTAGGAATTTAAACTCTATGTTAATACCCAAATCTCAGGAACATCTCTAGCCTAGATATTCTATAATCAGAAACCAGTGCAAAAGCAAAATTTAACCTCTTTTCATAGGATCCCGTGCTAATACAATTTGGAAGGGAACATCAAAGATATGCCCAACCACCTGCCCATAGCAGTGTCAGCCACAAGCTGAACACTCCTGGACCTCAAGGGTTGTTCTTTTTCCTCAGTGTTAATCAAGTGTTCAATTCACTTGCTTGTACTTACGTGTCTGGTGCAAGTCCCAGGGAACCAACCCTCCAGCTGCTGATCCCAGAAAACTCTGTCTCCTAAATGTCACCAGCAGCTTTCCTAAATGCTCAGGGTGAATCTACAGGACTACAAAGTGCTGCACACAAACTCCAGTGCCCCTGGGTTGGCTTGATGTGCAAGGTATGTGTAGAAACAGCATGCATAGAGCATCATGACCCTACGTATTTCTCTCATCCGAAAGACTAATAAAAAGTGAAATGGATAAATAAATAGATGAAATAGTCTTTGAGATAAGGAGATAAGGTGTGGTTTTTTTTGCTTTGGTTTGTTTTTTTTCATCAGAAGACTAATTTTTATTTGGCCAGACAAATTCATCAATACATAAATACATAATTATTAGAAGAGGATACATCTGTTAATTATTCTCCTCAATTATTCCAGCTTATTCTTTCCTTTTTCCTCCTTATGTATGTATTTTTAACTATTACATTTATTACTAATTACATACAATGCATGGTAGTTTCAATATTGCAAGTCAATTCTTCCTTCACTGATTATAATTGCCTTTCTCATACAAAGTGAACTCACTTACTGAGATTCAACTGAGTAAAGCATTTATTAATAGTGAGTTATTGTCTCAACTCTGCAAATTTGCCTTTATCTGCTTGCAGGATATAATCACTACATTTATGTTACAGAATCACAGAAATACATAATCATTTTAGGTTGGAAAAGGCCTCCAAGATCATGAAGTCCAACTGTTAACCCAGCATTTTCAGGAATATTTATGCAGTGTTTCCAGGTAACTATTACCTTTTAATCTGGTGATGTTAGATTTATTTTCAACTCTGGTAGCAGATTCACGGTGTAAACTGAAGTAAGGATGGCAGCAGAAGAAAAATCAGTGTTTTGTTGTCAATCTAACTTGTCATTTAACCAAGCCAGTATGTGTTATCACAGGCACCATGAACAGAGGTGACTTTTTTAAAAAAAGGTATTTTTGTAATACTCAGACTAGAAAATTACAATTAGATCTATCCACTGTGTCTATGAGTCTGCGCATGTTTTTTTGGAAAGGATTGTGAGGAGTAAAGGTGATACCAGAGGAATTTTATAAACCACTGGATGCCCCAAACAAACAAGTATGTCATCAGGAAAAGCAGAAGCTATGATATCCTATCTTATGATAGCAGCTGAACAATGCCTTTGTCCCAACATGATCTCCACAAATTTTTGTCCCCAACTCACATAAAAATTTTGTCTGCTGCATGGCCGAATTCTGAGCAGAGGGATCAATCCTCTCGACAAAGGGGTTTCACTGCTCTTTCTAAGCACAGAAGAGATGGTGATAAAGGTTGTCTACACTGGCATTATCCTGAGGGACAACCTGGGAAGGATTAGTAGCAAAACAGCTGTTTCTGAATTCTACATGTAAATCTTTCCCTCCCTCCCTTTCATTTTATAAAAAAATAAAAATTGGGAATTTTCAAATCATATCTGGTTAACTTTAGACCATAATTAGTAGCGCTATGTAGAAAAGGAAAACAATTCTATTTTTCTCTAAGAATACTTGATTCAAGCAATATGTAATCTATAACTATTCCCCATTTCTTACATCTTTTTATAATATTGTTATTCAATAAGCAGGAATCACTTACAATGTCTGCTTTTTGAAACCTGTGTGGCACTGCATTTTTTCCTAGAACAATAACAATAAAAAACAGTTATGAAAATTCACCACCATTTGTGCATATCTAGAAGGTAGAACTATTTAATTTCTCACAGCATAATAATGCTAACATTTTCAATTTAATTTAATTTAAAGTAAATTATAGTTCAGCTCTCTAATGTCATTGTTTTACTTAATGGCCTTAATTCAGGCCTGATGTTCAGATTAGTAGCTTTGATTATTCTGTTTATATCAGCAACTGCTTCAGTTTATATACAAATGACTCCAGAGCTTGGGGAAATAAAATTCATGATTCACTACACTTATCACATCAGATTATTACAAATAGGGAAATGATGTCATTAGGATCAAAGCAAATGAACACATATTTATATAGGTAGCAGATGCAAAATGTAAAGACTGCAGTTCAAAAATCATTTTCTTTGGAATAACTTTTTAAAGAAGAAATAACTTCAGAAACTTCCTAGTTTCTTGCTTTGTGTTCCATCAAACTGCATGAACTTGTGTATTCAGAGTTGAAGCAACTTTTTTTTTTTAAGTTCCTTTGTTTGACTACAACTTCAAAATAAGAAAACTAACCTGAACATGTTCTAGAAAATGCTTTTCTGTTTCCTTTTTGCCTAGTAGACAAATTTTTCTTTCTACGCATCAACAAACACACACTTCTGTTCATTGCCTTCATTCTTGATAGCTGCTTTACACCAAAACTTCAGGACTAAGCTTGATAAACATTACTAAAATGTCACAGAGGTCCCTGATTGCTAGTAGGGAACTGAGATATGCCCATGGTGGCTCTAAAATGCTACACTAAACATGCCTCACCATCCACAGAAGATCTTTTCCAAGATACTGCTTTAGCAACAATTTTAAGCAGATTTAAGAAAATTTTAGCAGACCAACTTGTAGCCCACTGCTGCATGATAGTTGAAAACCTGCTAATACACCTGGTAAGAAAATACAGTGTTTCAAAATTAGCTTCGTATTATAATTAATATAAAAATTAAAATTACTGGTAATAAATGGTAAAAAGCACTAGCTGAAGTAAAGAGCTGGCAGCCATTCTGAAGATCAAACTTCAACATCCTGGATACTGCTACTTATTCTCTAGTATTATTTGAAACAGCAGTGGCTGCTGCTTTAAGAGTCAGTGGCTTTTTTTTCTCCTTGGAGTTGTAACCAACAATCAGTCCATTTCTCATCAGTTTTTGGAGGTTATCAGTCTACCATGTTCCTGTAACAACATCTAATTCCAGTCCCCTAGATAATATTCTATTAACTGCAAATAGTTAAACTGGCATCACCAACTTAAATAGTCTATTGGGACAAGTCATTTAAGGACTTGTATGTTCTTTTGAGAACTAAATTTGGTTTTGACAGAGTATTGAAAGATTGTATTAGTGTAGTGGAATGGGATTATAAAATAATTTAGCAAATGGTATTATCACAGATTCATGGAATCACCGAATCAGTTAGGTTGGAAAAGAACTTTGAGATTATCTAAGACTGAACACCACCTTGTCCAGTAGACTGTGGCATTAAGTGCCATGCCCAGTCATTCCTTGAATACCATCAAGGACAGTGACTCCAGCACTTCCCCGGGCAGCCCATTCCAATCACCCTTTCTGTGAAAAAATTTTTCCTGATGTCCAATATAACCCTCCCCTAGCACAGCATGAGTCTATGTCCTCTTGTCCTGTCAATGACTGCCTGGGAGAAGAGGCTGACCCTCACCTGGCTACAACCAGGTAGTTGTAGAATGTGATAAGGTCTCCCCTGAGCCTCCTTTGCTCCTGGCTAAATCCCAGCTCCCTCTCTCAGTCCTCATAGGACTTACCCTCCAGACCCTCCACCAGCTTCGTTTCCCTTCTCTGGACTCACTCCAGCACCTCAGTGTCCCTCCTGATTTGAGGGGCCCAGAACTGGACATATAATTTGACACATTTCTAGATACCTGCAGCAGAATCTGTGCCGTACAAGTGAAGGATTCATTTTCGTGACTGGTATGTATAGCCTAGAAAGCAAAAAAAATGTACCTGTGTTTTGAAATGTCCATCAGAAGTGTCTGGATAGTTTACAGTGGAATTCAAAGTCATGTCTTTTTGTGAAAATGAGAGGTTAAGTTTATTCTGGATAGGATATATTAGGAGATGGGTGATGCAGAGCCTCTTACAGGAAGAAAAAGCTGAGGCTACAAAGCTGAAATGCCTGTAGTTTAAATACAGAGAGATTAAAAAAAAAATAAAAAATCCAGGAAGGTATTTTTCATTAATATGATTGTCTGTTTTCTTCTGCCTTGTTTGCTTTTATCTGTTGCTGTATGGTAAAATATGTACCACAGACCACCTCTTGAACATGGAGCTCCTAAATGTAAAGGAAGTCTAGATGCAAATGTCTATAGGGCAGAAAAGTCTTCAAACCTCTGCAAAGTACAGAAGAATTTAGAAAGGTACATTTCTTCTTTGTAAGATGAGTCAAAAGTGATCAGAGTAGCAGCTTCTCCCAGTATTTTCTTTCAAGGACAAAGAAATAGAACATAAACAGGAAAAGATTACAGACATAGGAGGAAGTGTTGCCTGGCAGAGCTAAAGGGCAGGAAAAAAAAAGCTTCAATCCAAGTGAGATGTTTCTATGCCTAAAATTCAGGTAGAACTCACTGAAGCATGTACAAAATGACAACAGATTTAATATGTCTGCTATTTGCTAGACTAATAAAGCTGAATTTGAAAAGATCCTGTATGCATACATTTTTTAAAAGGTGTTGCACTATTGATGTAGCAGGAGCAGAAGGACAGTAACCTTCATTAAAACTGGGTTACGTGGTCATCTGCATAGCTCTTGGCTGCAGTGCAATGTGTGTTTTCTGCAAAAAAAGACTTCTGAGAGAGCACGACCTTTCTGAAGAATAGACTGGTATCCTGCAGAGCCAGGATCTGTGGTCAAGAATCAATACAGGCTTCTGGAGGTGGCTCGTTTGGTTTAATGGAGAGCGAGCAAAACAGCACGATGAGCGGCATAAATCCATAAACACTATTCAAATGTCATTTAAGGTGCCTTCAAGGTTAACAGTCATTGCCATCAAATAAGCTGTCAGAATGGCAGGAAGCTTTCATTTGCTGAGAGGTCTAAGGTCTAATGTGGTAATTAAACCCAGAATACAAAATAAACTGTTCCCATGCAGTGTACCAGTGAGCTGGAGAATCCTAATGAATAGTCAGCATTGCTGCTGCTAATGGTCACAAAACCTTTACTTCTGCTCCAGCAGCTTTGCCTTCTTATGCATATGGTGCATTAAGTGCTTTATCGTGTTTGTAGCACCTTCCCTTGCAGTTTTCCAACAAAAAAAATCACTAAAAGCAATACATTTTCTGACTTATCACAACCTGTACCTGGATGAAGTACATCCACTTTTCAGGCAGCTCAGAGGGATTTAGAGGCTGTAACACTGATAGGAAGAGAAACAAGTGTTACAGCACAGATCATCCTTTATGTATTGTATCTTGTGAGTCTGAGTTTGGGAGTGTTGGCACTTGGTGACTCTACAGGCCTATACAACTTTGAAAATACATTAAGCACCTTCTCTACCCTGGAAATCACACTGGTCATTTAAGAAAAGGCTACAAAATAGCTTAAAAGCTACTACTGCTCTTTCCCTACTAAATTTCCTGGGAAAAAACAAAAAATAAATAATAATAAAAAAATATAATTTAAAAAAAAGAAAAAAAAACAAAACAAACAAAAAATATAAAAATACCCACCATGACAAAAGAGCATCTGCTACATAGATGACTATGTGGGGAATATTATGAACAGGACTGCTTGTTGCATTCCCAAATTCAAAGCTGCTTGTAATAAAGAAAGATATCTTCTGTAAAGGCAAGTCCAAGCACCCCTGGCTGCCTAGCAGCTGTCAATGGAAGCAAAGGCTGGTTGGGGTTTCCCATCCCCAAATTCCAATCATCACACTCACTGAAGTCCCAGCAAGAGAAGCATATGGAATACTACAACATATCTTAATATTTTAAGGACAAAGTACCAATGAATAAGCCTTTGCTGAGCCTTGTTTTACTGCCTGTCATCTTTACATTAATAAATCAGGGCTGAATTTCCACAGTGTCACAAACCTGGCAGCAACCCCTAGGAGGACCAAAAAGTATCAGTAATTATTTTTAAGCAGTAAAGCAGTGCTATTCAGTGATAGGATACCAAAAGGATTTCTAAATCTGAGACTTGGCTTCATAGACCTAAAAATGCACACCGTATCCAGACACAGCTTAAAAGCTTTTGTGATTGAATAATTGAGTACATTCATATTGCAAACTACAAGAGGGCAAGGAGAAAGCTCAGTCTCTCAACACCCATTTAATTGCTTAATTGTTAGCTCACTCCTGGTCACATACAGAGGACTTGATACAGCAATTGGGTTTAGTCACAAGCCTGGTGGATGTCAGACAACAATCTAACAAATACCCTGAAATGCAGCACTCCAAGAAAAAAAGAACTTTCATATTTCTGGTCTTTGGCCCAATAAACTGTATCTGCCTTAGATCCTAAAGCAACTATAGCATTATTTAGCTCCTCAAGCATATATTAAAAATCAAGAGGAAAAAAATTACAATTACTGGACTAGGCATTATATTTTCTTGAAAGAAGCAAAATCTCAAAGTTAGAGATTGTTAAGCTTTTAGAGAAAATGATTTAATAGTCTCTTAACTGTGGAATATACAGAGCAATAATTCTGACAAAAGGTGACTTATCTTTCTGGGACACCTATCAAATTGATTGTGCAGATTAAAAATGTGCCCCAAACTGTATGCATACAGGTACTAAAATCACAAAGTACTGCTGAATATGTCCAAAATCATCCCTTGTGTAACTCTATTGAAGCCTGGGGAATGATGCCTGGGAGACATTTGTCACATTTATAGGCAGGTTTCAATCTCAGTGACATAAGAACAAAGGCCCCTGTCAGCAGGAGCTCTGCCAAAAGTTCTCTAGCAGAGTGAGCGAGTGCAAGGCGTAGGCACAGGAGCCCCATTACTGACTAATTGAGACCAAAGCGAGATTGAACCAGAGTTAGTAGGAAAGGTTCAATCTCCTGCCTCTTCCCTACATATGATACATCCCTGCGGGATCCCAGGTGGGTTTAAGGTTCCTTTCCTGGTGCGCCTTAGAAATATTAGCGCAATTTACACAATTTCCATCAATTCAACACATACAAATGTCATGACTCAGATCAGCCAAATACTAGCATGAGGTAAAGAAAGAAATAACTGGTGAAGACATTAAACTGTCCAGTTATTTTTCATAAAGTTCGCCCACTTCATCTATCCCAGTTAGGACACATTAAGTAGAAAATGTAAACCAAAAAATATGGAGCTCTGAGTAAAATAAATCACACATTAGTTTCATATCATTTGGGCAACAGGCTTACAATTTCTGTCTAAAGATTTCTGATGATGCCTGGTTTTGAGTGACCATTAGGAAGTTAATGATAACAAACTGCATATATACCCAGAGTTGCTCCCATTTAAGGGAAGGTATTGTTCCAGTGAGAGGAAATTATATCTGACATGTGATAAGTTGAAAAGTGAAAGATGGAAGTATGATGACAGCAAGTACTGCACATGCTTTTACTTTACTCTGTGTCTCCTTTAGAAAGGGGTTTGCTGCTGAGCACTGAAACAACTGACCTCACTTCCTATTTCCTTTGCCTTAAAATCACTATGCAGACTGAAATTCTTAATGACCCCTGGAATAGAAAGGAGAAAGCAAAACCCTGCAGACATCAGGATTCATCAAGACCAATGAAGATGACAGAAAATGGATGTCACATTACTGTATTTAACAAGACAAACAGTAAGACAAAACTAACGGCAAAGTAAGTTTGAGAGATTTTTAAATACACCTGGGAAAATACAGTAAGTGACATTCAAATGGAGAAAAACTCATCTAAAAGAGATGGTTAACAAGCACAGTGGCTTTTTTTTTTTTTTCTTGTCAGTCTTCAACAGTGGGAGAGGAGTTGTGTGCTCTCTTAGAGACATTTTTCAGGAACTGATCCTTAGAAACTGAAATCCCTAGGGAGAATCTTAAGTGCAGCAAATCACTGAGTGCAGATCAGTGGAGCTTGGATAGCTCTGTAAAAAGATTATTCGCTACAGATTCGGTTATACCATGAAGCCACAAATCAAGGAAGGGAATACAAGGGCAACATCATTACAAAGGAGAGGAGTCCATAGTTCCTGAGACAGGACATGGGAACAAATTAGAGCAGACCTTGTGCGTACAGTTGCAAAAAAACCTCAAAATCAAACCAAACCAAAAACACATTTCTTGAGTCATGCAACTATCATGAATTAAGGGCCCTATTTCAATGAAAGTCCTTTTTGTCTATCTATTCAGCACAAGGAAATTATTTTTCCTCTGCATTGAGTATATACTGTAGCATAGATTACGGAGTCAACAGTAGAGTGCCTGCTTCTTCTTAGAAAAAGATGCAAACAAAATGTGGCCTAGCATGCAAAAGAGTATTAAAAACCATAATCTTGTGAGAGAGTCACTTATCAAGTAAATAAAAAAATGAATTAAAATCCTGTGGTATTTAATAAAGACTGTTCTTCTGAAAGAGACAGTTAATGTCAATATGCTAAGTAGATCTATTCATTAGTATACTGCAAGAGAAATTTGACTAAATGTTGAAGCCTGCAGGTAATCATTTCAGTTAATGAAGTATGGAAGATTGTAAATAACTTCACACAGATTTGCACAAGATAGGAGACTAAATGAGAAACACCAATTTCTGGTAAAGTAAATGATCATTTCTATCAGGAACCAAATGCCTAATACGTCTAGCTTGAAATAGGGCATTTATCTAGAAATTACATTAAACTTATCAGTAAACAACATGTGTAAGTTTTTTTTAAAAAAGTGTATCTTGCAGAATTAAGGCGTGTTGGTATGACTGCTTTACAAAACTTCAGTGCAATTTCAGATTTCCACAATTTTTAAAAAATGCAAGAGAATAATCTGAAAGATCCAAACTTCATATTGATTTTTGTTTCAATTTTTAGTTAATTTTTTTAGTTAAAAGGTCTTTCACTGATATTCTTTGCAATAGGAGTTTCTTGAAATTAAATTTTCATGCTCTGAGGCCCTTTTCTCTGTAGCTTGTTTTGGTTCTTAGACATATAGAGATGCAAGATAACCAAATAGTATTGAAAATAAACCCCATATATCTTCTTCATTTTATTAGGAAAGTGGTTAGGAGAAAAATTTGCATAAAGGAAAACTATTCATTAAGGATGTGAGAGACTGAAAATAAACACCAATATTGTAAATGTAACTCTCAAATATCTAGTGAATGCAATACTACTGAAGTCTCTCCCATTCCCTACTTAAAAAAATAAAATGAATAAGAACATCACATATACACTTATATGAGAGTTTAGATACTTTGATTAGAATGTTCATATTTTATTATCACAACAAATGTAAAATCCCCATACTGGTAAAGCAATTATTCATATATTGTGAGTTATTTTACTAATATTCAGAGGGATCCATCTAGGTCACAAGACTCCTACTTCGGTATCTTTGAGAATTCAAACATACAGATGATCCACTACAGCAAGTCTGAGCATTAAAGTCCCCAGGGCACATGTTTTAATAATCCCTATTCTAAAAACACTTCATCTTTTTTCTCTGCAGTGATAAAGAAAATAGAAAATTTAATGTTTACATTTAAGCACAAAATGTCTGTCTGTTAAAAATGCCTGTCTCTGTCAGCTGTTACTAAGAAGGCCCAGGGCAGATAACCTCCTCATTTGAGAATACTAAAAATATTCCTAAAGCTAGGTGTGATGAAAAGTTCTAATAAGACAAAAAATGGAGGAGAAATCTATGTAAACCAAGTCACATATTTTCAAGGCTTATCTCCAAATAGTCTGAACTCCAATATCACCTACAATCTAGGCAGTCTTCCACATCATGTTATCTTGGTGGGTGATCCTGCATTTACGACAGGTGATCCAAGGACTTAGAACCCGTTGCCTGGAAGTCCCAACATGGCCCATTTTACAAACATACAGCAGTACAGGAAAGCGTGAACTGTATCAGAAAGCAGGGTCTAGAAATTTTCAAGAACAATTGTTCGTTCAACAACAGGGCAAAGAAATTAGGGGAGCTAGAGAATTTTTCCCCCAGACACATGTTAAGACAAAATGACTCTAACCTGGAACTATTACTTTGGACTGATACATCCAACAGTACTTCAGACTGAACAGCCTCTCTTTTCCTTTTTAGTGTCATGCAATCAAAGTTCTGTTCCCTGTTCTAACTAAATGGGTGCATGTGGGTTTCATGCCAGGACAAATTGTGCCCTCAGTCTCTCCCACAGACACAGAAAAATCCCAGACAGATTTTTCACATCATGCTTTGCCATCAATATCACCTGCCCTTCTACCTGTACCTCCCCAGAGCCTGCAAGTCCTACTCAAGGCATGACTAAAACCTACTGTTCTCACAGCCATCCATCCAGTGCAGTGAGAGCATGAGCGTAACCTTGCAGTGTGCTTTTACAGCAGCTGCAGAAAACAAACCTTAGGTGAAGGTTACACATGGCTGGGCTGTGCTATTTAGGGGTGGTGAGCAGCAGGTGGTTAAGTGCTCTTACTGTTAAGGGGGATTCTGCCAGAGAGAGCCCAGCTGGAACACCAGAGCTGGGGCAGCATCAGTAGTGCTGGCAGGTCTAGAAGAGTAAGATTTTCTTCACTGTCCAGCTAAACAAATACCCTCACTCTCTCCCTAACTTGTCATGGATAAAACATTAAGAAAAAAAAGAGTGGGATTTGGGAGCGGGTGGCGGGGGTGGGCTATACCACTGATTTGATAAGACTCAAAAGGTTAATATTCAGCTACATCTTGTCATTAGTCTAAATATACATTTAAAACATCAATGTGCTTTAAAGTACTTTGTCAGTAGCCATTAAGAATGCGCATTGCATATTTCAGACATCTTGATAGTAATAGGCGCTGAAAAGCAGGCAGTGTTCATCTTTTTAATGAGAGGTTTTCCCTCTGAGTGCACTATGGGGCTATGATGCACCATAAAGTGACACTGGTATGCCCTGTGGACATGCAAGAGCAACCCATTCTGTGAAAATCAGGCAATTAAAAGGCATAATGTGTGAGCATGACTTCAAACCAGCTATTCTTTCAGGTCTTGATTGCAAGCCCTACTTCTTCCCACTGATATAAGGGAGGTGAGGAGGTCTAAGAAGATCTAATACTGACCACCTACACTGGAATGTGGACAGCAGGAAAAGAGGAGCCACTGTCAGGCTATTACTCCCCCTCTGATACAGGATACACTTTTTCACGTCATTCTGCTAACAGAGCTACACTGTGCAAGTAAATATCCTGCAGCAGATAGATTAATTGCATCTGCCAGTTAGGGACAAAACTACATCTATTCTGCTAAACATCCCTGTGCCCCAGGCCATGCAGTGAATAAACTCGGTTGGGCTGGAAGTACGACAGCCCACAGTCCAGTCCCACTTGCTCATGCCGTCTTTCTGCCTCTTAGAAATAATTGTTTGGGCTTTAAGGTGTTTCAGTTTGAATACCTGAAATAACAGGAAGGCTGTCGTGCAATCTGTCAGCGCAGAACGGTGTGTACACAGCATGCTGCTAAGGGAACGAAGGATATGGCATCAGAACATATGGCGTGTTTCAAAGTACACGGCCCGTTGGGATGGCGTAGAGGACTGTGTAGGGCAGAAGAAACCAAACCTGGCATGGTCCTGGCTGAGGAATGATTTGTCCTCAGGAAGAAGCATCTCCTGAACTTCACCTGGGTTCACCTTGGCGGGAGGAAACACTTTGATCTGCTTCACCGGAGAGCCTAAGAATCAAGTTAACGTATCACCACTTCACAAAGAAGCATTTGATTTACTTGACAATGCCAACACATACAAGGCATCCTTTTCCACTGAAGCTGCAGAAACCAGTTGTGTAAGTAATGCATCTGTTCTGCCAGCAGCTCTGTAAAACGTGAGGGCAGGAGCAGAGGGTTGCACAACCAAGGTCAGCAGCAGGGGAATGGTGCCACGGCAGGAAAATTGTGATTGCTGGTAATGATGGCAATGAGCTTCACCCAACACCTCCAACACTGCTCACACTGTTACTGGGGAAATTCTGTCTCCTCTCGCCCTTCCTCACACCCTACAGGAGTGAGCGTATGTAAAGATGTAAAGGAGCAGCCTGCCTGGGAAATATGAGCATGGACACCAGCAGTCCACTGCTGTTAACAAGCACAAGGAAAGCAAGTCAGTGTCTCTAGCAGGGGTTATGCACAGTGTGCAGTGGCATGTGAGCAACTGGATTCTACTTCCAACATATGGAACAAGAGGACTGCCAGGCTGTTAGCATGGTACCTTCTACATGTTGCTATAATAACACTGTAATGCAAAACAATACTTTAAACTGAGAAGAGCTTTTTCCTCCCACGTGCACACATGCCTATACACAAGTAAGTAAGTGTAATGCTAGCAGGATCATGGGGCACCGTGCAGGGCTCAGACAGCCCCCACAGCCAAGCACTGTCTCCCACAGTATCATCACCCCTTCAGTGGAGCCCAGCCACGACTGGCATGCACCCTGCATTCCTCCTCTGAGGAGCTGAGAATGCTTCAGGGACGTGTGCATTTACCCTTGCAGATGCAGCCTACAGATGACAGCAGCTGACCCAATGAGTATGTGAAAGGTAAGCTCAGACTCGTGATGACTTGGGAGTGTCAGATAATGTCTGATCTTATGTTCAGGGGTTTCTCTTTTCTTTTACCATTACTGATTTGATCATTTGCCACTAGGTGAGCATATTGCTCGCTGAGGAATTGCTCTTCTTCACTAGAACTGAACACAGAGGGTAACAGCTTCATAGATACCTTTTGGCAACTGTTTGCCCCAGAGATTTGGGACAGAATTAAAAAACACCCCAATAATCATTCCACTGATAACTCATGGTTAGCAAATGATTGTTACTTGTCCTTTGGAAGATCAATAAATTTAAATTTTAAAATTATTAATTAATAGTAATTAAATAATTATTGAAAAAATATTTAAATTTATCATTCTACTTTTGACTATACCTCCTATTGCTGTTCTATAAACTGCCTTCTAGGCTATCAGTAACATCACAAGAAACTTCTGCTACTGCCTCTAGAAATTGTTAAAAACCCTGCAGATGAAAGAAGAAAGGAAAAAACTAGGAGAAAAGCTGAATGGAAATGCCTTAAAAGCCAGTTATTAAAAGAAATGTTTTAAATAATGTCTAGGTAGTTATGAAAGAAATAAGTGCATGCCTTGTGGAAATATCCAACTGAAAAGTTCATATTAATTTTTTTTCTTAATAAACCAACTAAAAGAAAAAAAAACCCAAAAAACTAGTGCCAGAATCTTTGTAATTCATTGGATGCAGCTGATCATTTAATAAAATGTCTGGCACTGTGTACTTCTGTCTGGAGTACAAGATTTGGTATATCAACCTCCTTAAGAGTTCATGTTATAACTATGGAGCATTGCTGGGCAGGAAATATATCCAGGAACAAGAATATTTTCCGTATCTGGAAACTTTTATATTTTTTTTTCTCAGAAGAATGTCAGTGGATGCTTAGCTAGAATTTTTAGATAATTTAGATTCATTCAGCAATATTTCAACAATGCTACACTTCTCAGGAAAGAAAGCAATATTTGAATTCTGAGAGCAAACCTTATAGTGAATAAACAGACATTCATTTTAAAAAATACCCATTTTGATAAAGTATTAGGAAGAATGGGTTGGTTGGTATAAATTCACACAAATTTACTGCAACTATCAATTTATATTTACTTGTGTGCATAGTATCAACGTCACAATAAGATCCCATAAATTTAGAATACTGAGTGGTAACCAAAGTAATGTTAAGAGAAATACATGACTCAGACCTAGTCCTAGATGACCATTTGAACCCACTGTCTGACTTTGTATCTGAAAATCTTTTTTTTTCAGATACTTTCATATTCATCTATGGGTTTTAATTTTCTTTCTCTGAGAGATTTGCATTTGCATTTCCTGGTAAGGAAATTGCATGCCTATAAAGCAGATCAAAATTCAAGGATTAATTTCTCTTAGAATAAATAAAATACATTTCTCAAACACTCCTGTAACACAACACATCCACAGGATAAGTGAATTACATAAGAGTACTGGTGACACGAGCTTTAGAAATTGTGTCTTTACTTAGAGATATCTTTCACATTCAATATAAACTGTCTCCTTAAAAAACTAGCTCCCTCTCGCCCATGTCTACCTTCTGAGCTAAACTCCAATTTCCACTTTTTGAGTAGCACTGGTTCTTTCAGGATAAATGTCCCCTGCATTCTCAACTGGATGAATGTATCGCTGTCAGTCTCTTTTCTAACTTATTGTATCTTCTCATGCCTTTTAAGTTTATATAATGCATTATTCAAAGCCAGGACCAAGCTTTTCTCTTGTGCTCAAGATGCCTCTTACATTTCAGGAAGTACAGGAGCAATAACTGCTTCCTACAAGGTTAGAAACTCACAGTGTCAAACTGGGATGTAACAACTTAGGTGACTAATTGGCTTTTACAAACTTTTATGAGATTTGCTTTGGAGTTAAAACACTGGAAGAAAGAGTCTATTTTACAACAACTACCTGTATTTTACAGCAACGAAGGAAAAAATGTCACCAGACCTTTAGCTTCTGAAGAGGTGTAGATTTTACTGTTTTCTGCAAGTCTCCAGTAAGACTCTGTGGGCTGCTAGCATAGTCACTACACAAAATAAGATTGGTTCTCCTGGGCCACACTTCTATAAATTTTACTCCTGACAAGAGGAGCACAGGCAACAAAAAACAGTCTAGGGAGATGTACTACGAAACAATAAACATAGTATTAAATAGCCTGCAAAAGTAGAATTACCCACTTGGAAGAACACAGCCTCTACCACACTGCACCCACCTTCTGTTCAAAGACAAATAAATTCTCCACGACAGCTCCTAATGTCTCCACAGTTGTTCACTGAACTTGCCCTCAAGTAGGGGGTAATAAAGGGATAGCAACCCTTGGCTGAGTAAATGAGGAGGTGGGTCCTCATCAAAGCCCATCTTTCATTGTTTGCCCTTTACTTTTGTTCATCCAGTGAAGTATTTCACAACTACAATGAAATCATTAACAATTAATGGCCTTATATATCTTCATTGCAGTTAAATCCCTCTGTGAAGTATATCGTGGTAATGCTCCAAAGCTAGGTTATAGTTTGTTTAAAAGTCAGCAATGTAGTATTAACAACAACCCTCAATTCAACTAAACATATGGAAGAACTAGGTATTACTATCCCTATAGCATCATGCTGTTAGGCTTCGTTTTCCACATTAATAAAATTTTTACACAACATATAATTGTATTTCTGCTGAATGCCAGTTTTCCTGTTCATCTGTTATTAGCTTATTAAATTTTGGTCCCTGTCATTGGAGGCCACCTACATACATCCTGAAAATTTGAGAATTACATCTGTGAATGCATGTTCTGACCTGCTTTCAACTTGACATCCCCACAAAGAGGAATATAATCTAAATTTATTCGATACAAACAGACAAGAATTTGCCTGGATAACCATATTGCTACAGCAAATTTTTGCCAAAAATAACTATAAAGTTTAGATTAAACACTATCTTATTCTGTTCTATTTTCATATATGCAAGCTTCTTTGAAGGACTTTGAGTATAAGCTGGGGATCTCATCCTTCTAAATTCTGAAGTCAAAGATGATGTGACCAGTTTTTAAGGGACCACTGCTTTCCAAAATCACTTCAAAAAGGCTCTCAATGCATTGAGCACCAGCCAAAAACTCAAGAGATTTTGAAGGCAACTGCATAGCCTCTAATCTCACTGGAAATACTATTCTTACCTCAGCTGTCTTAAACCAGTTCTACAGAAGTGCTGGAACTCCTGTTTAAAATGGTTATTACACAAGCGTATGTTGCAAAAACATGTATAAAAGTTGACATTCTGTAAACCAAAACCAAGCCAATCTTAAGCTAAAGTCAATAGTAAGGGAACTAGAATAAATAGAGGGTTAAGATCATTACAGATTATTCATGTGAAGAAAGGAACCTCCTTATGCACAGTCCTTGACACAGGAAAATAATGGAGATGCACATCTCCTTCTCTCCATGCATCCACTATCTGGGATTTTTCTATTTTATATAGTCAACAGCTTGACAGGAAATTTAAAGAAGGAAAACCCACAATGCATGATTTCTGAAGTGGCAAACAACCTGAGAAATCAACTTTCACTAAGCCTTGTTGATGTTGATTTTGTTCTCATGTTGATGAAGTCATCATGGTGATGTTGATTTCATTTACCCATGCAGATCATTGATTTCACCACATCCTCTGCATATTAATAGAAATGAGATCAATTATAAGCAAGTACATATTCTATCTAGTAACTTTTGTGTTTTCCTCTAATTAGTTAGTATGGGAATAAAGATAATTTTTAGGCTTCCTGCAATTAATATTCTATTAACAGTGATCCCTTTTGTGGGCAAAAACTAGACCTGTTTATAGTTCAGGATGGAAAGATTTTCACATATATATGCTTCCTTCCACCTAGACACCTCAACTCAGGGGTTTACAAAAGTATTTCTTTGAACTGACACATGAACCATGTTTTATTTATTCTATTTTGTCAACTATTTGACATATGTTATAAAAATAATTCTAAGAGCAAGCCCAGTCAATTTCCTTCTTCACTTTCTTCAGGTTTTTTTTGTTTTGTTTGGGTTTTTTGCTGTTTTTTTGTTTGGCTTGTTTGTTGTTTGTTTCTCCTCCTCTTTGAAATATCAGAGTCATTTTTGCACAAGAGTAACAGGGCTTGCTACACCAAACTTGTAAGGATATTCAAATTTCACAGGAGTGAAATTAGTAGATTTTATTGGTAGAGGCTGATCATCTTTGTCATTGGAGCGTGGCTATAGCTCTTCTCAGTATGTTTTAAAACAGTCTCTGACACATTTTATAGCCAGGATAATATGATGGGACATTTGCTTCTAATTTACACTTCTTTGCTGTTGACTTTGTAACTGTTTATTGAACATGAATGTCTTTAAAACTCCTTGCAATTAAAATACCATTTTCTACTTTATATCACATGAACTCACATGAAAAAAAAAAAGAATATTGCCCTAAATTTTCCACACTCCAGAAGTACACTCCTTAATGGTGTTAAGGAGTATAGGCTGGATTATATGTACTGGCTGATCTTGTTTTACTGACTGTAAAACAGTGTGTTGTAAAATGTACATATGTTGGTTATTAAGATATTCTGACAAGCTTTATACACATCACAAAATTTATAAAAAGTCCTTCAAATGAACTAAACCAAGAGAAAATATGTTAGGGGGCATTTTTGAGTCAGCTCTGAGGAAATGCCCAGACTGATGTTCTGTGTTGCTAGAGGCAGAGTCCTTCATGCCTGATATGGAACTGTGGTCTTGGCTGCTTATAATCAGATGGTCCTAGAACAGTTTTTTTAAGAAATCAAGGAAATAAAGGCCCAGCATCCTGGCAAGACTCCAGTGCTGGCAATTACATTATATCTCTTTTTTTTTCCCTTAAATAGCAGCTGGGGAAAAGGAGTCCATATTCTTTCTAAGCTGATAGGAAGAAAAACCAAAACCCCACTGTTCTCATGCTGCTAATGGGAAAGGATGTAGTGCCTCTAATTCAAAAGGAGAGTGTATGAAGGACCTGCAATTGCACTGTGAGCAGTGCAGGACAAGTGTGAGGTGCTGCTTTTAATCAAGAAGAGAAAACCTGTTTGTTTTTTTTCCTATAGCATAGTTATATAACGCATTTACTTTAGAAAAACAGCATGTATTTTTCATAGCAACCCAAAGCAGAAGAAGCAGCTAACACTTTGCAGACTCTTCATAAAAATCATGTACCCACTATAGGTCTGGTAGTTCCCACAGAAGAGATACAAATTTACTGTATACTTAAAGTATTTGCCAGCTCTTAGAAGTATATTCTTGGGGTTCAAGTCTTCACTGCTTTTAATGTAGTGAAAATACTCTGGATAGTCACCCTAAGAGAGCTGGCAAAACTAAATTTGAGTAGCTAAATTTTTCTTTACTTCATGTGTCATCTCAAAACTAAATTCTTCTTTACTGCATGTGTCATCTCAACACTTCTTCCAAAGCACTTAGTGCTTTCCACCAACCTGTATTTCTGATACAATTCTCCAGGAACTAATGAGAGCTAAGAAGTGAGTGCAATTGAAACATGACACATTGAGCAACTGACATATTTTTCAGCAAAATTTTGGTCATTTTTCTTTGAGGAATATGAGGAGAAAAGAGAACGGAATTGGAAGGCAAAGTTGTACTACGGCTTTAGATTCAGGGTCAAGGGACATGCCCTGGCCTGCTTAATGCTGCTTAAATGAAATAAAATTTAAATAAAGATATAAAAAATTATAAATTTAATCTGGCACCTTCCAGCATCCCAGATGGTATTACTCCAAATCCCAGAAATAAAGAGAGATTGTGTGTACCTCCTTTATATATGTGTCAGCAACAAAATAACCTATAGGTTTCTTTGCATCCTCCATGGGTGGAAGTGTCAGGGTAGCAGGGAGAGCCCTACCTTGCTACAAGAGATAATTCCTACTAGAATCAGCAAGAAATCACTGGAAAGTACAGATATACACAGACAGAGAGTCTTACTTTATCACTTCTGCTTAGGTATTTATGTCCTGAATTATTTTTAATGGATACAACTCCCACCCTTTTGCTTTCTGTGTAGCTCTCTGTATTATTTGAGGGCTATAAGGACATAAAAGTCATCTGTGTAGTTTCAAGTACTTGAGAAGAGAACAAATGCATTTTTGAAGCAGAAAAATCTGAAGCTTGTTATTCTAGAGGTAAATTGTTAACCTTTTCACTATGTAATGGTCCACAGACTTGAAGAAAAGAATAGGATGTGGATCATGGCTCCTTTTATTTTTCTCTCTTTATCCTTTGGAGATTCAATTCACCTCAGATTAAACTGAAGTTCTTTCTTTGTCATTAAGTTTCCCAAAAATAGATCCTAGAGTTTAAATATCATTTACATCACAGTCAGAAGAATAATCACATAAATAAGAATTTATGAATGATTAATCACAACTGCTGCTACATTAGCACAATACTATTTTTAATTTATGGGGGCCACAATGGCACTTTTACTAACCTGCCAAGGGGCAAGGAGCAATTAAATAAGCACACTCATTACCTGATGAGTTACTGCATAGGCATACAGAGGTGGATTGACTGATTGATTCATTGATTCATTGATGAATCCTTCCACTGTGATCATGCCACAGCATACCTGAATGACAAGGGAACTCTTGTGTAACAGAGTGTCCTCAACAACAAAAAGATTATAGAAGTATCACAAATATAGAGAAGTATTGTTAATGCTATTTTTGCTGAAAGGGAACTATTTTGCTCTCAACAAAAGGGATGAAATCTAGACCCTGTTTGCAGCTGCCATAATCTGCTGATCGCTTACAATTCAACGGGGAGAAAAGAGCTGTGCTGAAGTGCTCCGGTAATGATCCTTCTGCCTGAAGAGTAACTGAAACTTTCAAAACACTCAAGATGTGCCCATTTTTACACTCCCAATAGTGAAAGGAAACACTGTGTTTTTCGTCTGAAAATGTCAGATAAGATACGTGCTCTGGTTTTGTACTTCTTTTCTTGTTTCCCTACCCAGATGTCTACTAATTCATACAGCTCCATGGAAACAGAACAACTGACTAAAACCAGTTAAGGACTGGGGAGAAGCTACAAAAGGAAATTTAAAGGAGCATCTTTTGGTTTTGTCTTTCAAGGTAGTAGCATGTGAAACTGATACTTAAAATGTATTTAAAAGCAGCAAAAGATAAAAGCATGGATGTCCGTTTTTCTATGATAAATTAGGCTGGCATTTCAAAGGAAGACATTGCAGATGAAGGCAGTTGGAACTTTCAATCAAAACTCATTTCTCATTTGGCAAGCAGAACCGAAACTTTCCAGACAGATGAGTTGCTTTTAACCAAGTTACAATTGCCTGTGAAAGGGAGCACACACAGACCTACTACCTACAGCCAGCAGGCAGCTGGTCACAGACCTCGTATGTGGTGTTAGAGACAGGCTGATACGGCTGTTCTTCCTGATTCAGACATGTAACTTCATCTTTATACTCTTGTTTTCATTCCAAAGATACTGGTTTTACTCCAGCATAGTACTGGGAAAAGCTTGAAATAACAGAAGTGTCTTAAGAATTGAGTGCAATCTTTTTTTTCTTCACTTTGCTTTCAAGACTGAAGTATTACCAATAGGTACAGAAAAATTTATATAACTTACAATCTGATTTCTATTTTCAAATTACCAAGATAGGCTATTATGAAAAAGAAATTCATGTTATGAATATTCATCTAAACTATATAAATTTATACTCTAAACTGTCTATTAAGACAGCATATCTTTATTCCAACATTCTACAGATTATTTAGTATTTTCTCTTTATTTTGTACGCAAACCAACTAAGACAATTTCTTAATATCAAAAGATGTGCAGAATACTAGAAAACAAATGTTCTAGCAGAATAGACTAAAGTTCAGGTATGAAGGAGGGGATGAAGATGTATTTATTTAATCATTAGACCACATGAGAAGATAAATTAATATAGACAGCTCCTAGTTCCACCGTTTCATAGTGCAATTGGAATAGTTCAAACATGTTTTTTAAAATCAGATGTCCCTTCAAATTCGTGCAGATATTATACTTTTTTTACATAATTATATTATAATCCAATACCTACATCTATACCTGGAGATCAAGGGAGAGTCATACAACCTAAATGAAGTGCTGACAGGGAGGTAGCTGGGACATTTCCACTGCTGTCAGCAAGGAGGAAGGCAGTGTTTTGCTAAGAGCACTTAGATCTTCAGTAGGTCATTGTCTGGAGATGTGTATCTGTTTCCACTTTTTATGGGGATAGCTGAGGGCCACATTTCCCACTTCTCTACAGTGTTTGATCACAGTCCCAGAACCAGCTAGAGATTGGCTGAGGTTGGAAGGGATTTTTGCAGGTCATCTTGCCCAATCCCAAAACAGGTTCTCAGGTAGGTTATGCTTTGGTGAAATGACTTGGGAATGGAGAGCTGTTCTCAAAGCTCTGTTTCCCTGACAGCTGGGACAGGCCCTGAGCAGTTCCTGGGAAGGAGAATGCTGGAACAGGAAATTCAGGCCAGAACAAACCCAGGCCACTTCCCTGCGCAAAGGCAGGTGCCAGGCAGAGATGGACACAGGGCTTTGACAGCTCTGCTGGATGGCATGAAGGCCTGCCCATCTCTGAAGTAGGGTGATTAAAAAAATGCAGAGTGAAGCAGAGGCAGCAGGCAACAAAGCAGCCAGGTGGAAGAATGGAATCTGTGAATAAAAGCACATCTCCTTACATACTGTGCTTCAGGAACAGTACTTTGACACAACCCTATTTATTTCACAAAGGAAGTACAAAGAGAGATTCAACCTCATTGTCATTTTCTCCTCCAACAAAAGGATCCTCGGGACTCTAATTACTAGCTAGCTTCTCACATCAAGAAAGGGAAATGCTGTTAGGAGACATGGAATTTATTTTTAAGAAGATAAAACTGTGAGCAGGTTTTTCTGATGAACCACAAAAGAGCAGATGCCAGCATGTTTAAAAAACTCCAAAACAGACACAGTAATTTTAAATAAGACTAAAAGACAAGAGGTGCAAAAGGGGATCAAAGCAGCATCTGGTGATTTCTGAGAAAAAGAAGCTGACTTTAAAAACAGCATTAAACCTTTGTTGGATTAGCTGTTATCAAAGGCATCAGTAGAAAAGCATCAGAGGAACTGAAAAAGTGACCAGCAGACTGCCTGTCATAACTTAAAAAGTTTTCTGTGAAGTAACCAATGCTAGTCAAACTTTTGTTCTGAATTTGCTAATGGAAGTGACCTATAACTTGAACTTCAAAGCTCAGAAATCATGTTTCATGAATACAGTGTAAGTCTGTCATCTGGATACAAAACTGAGCTTGCCATAGTTCTTCAACAGATTTTATATTTATAAAAGACATCTATTCATAATATACTGACACTCAAAGGAAGAGACATGAGGTTGTTTCAACTGAAACAGTCTTTTTTTTCCTTTTCTTTTTTTTTCTCTCTTTTTTTTTTTTTTTTTTTCCTTTTGCCAGAGGAAGGGCTTTCTTTGAATTACAGCCAGAACAAATGGTTGTAGGGATCAGGAATGGGGTTCCTAACAGTCACTTATAATCAGCTAAACATGTTAGACCTCTAGGGCACAAGGAGGTCTCCAAAAACTTGCCAATACTATGCAGATCTGGCACAATCCTTGTAATAGACGCCTCAGTCTAAGTAGTTAATTTGAGTTGGCCAAAGACCAAGCAAGAGAATGAAGCTGCTGTCAGGCAAGAGAAATGAATGCAAAGGCTGTACTGACAAATTCAGCACAGTATACTCACTACCAGACTATGTGCACTCAAAGAATTAAATGAAGAATCACTGGATGACTTGCTACTTTTAGCCTGGCTAGTAATGCCTAGACAAAGCTTATGTACACTGTCTATACTAGGAGCAACAAATTTAAAAATTACACGAGGCTGTTTACCCATCTTCAGATTGAACGGAAATAGACCCAGTTTTTTCCAAAGTAGTGATTCACACTGACTTCACCCATACAAAATGAAGGCTGAGGTGGTACAAAATGACTACACTCAGTGGATCCTTGCAGAAATGAAGAGCTTTACATATTCTAGTCTTACTAGTGAAGATTTCAGTTTGCCATACTTGCATCAGTTTCAGCACAGACTGCATGAGAAACCACTTCTGTTATGAGCAGAGAAAATTCATTCCTGCGGACAACTCTTGCAGGTGCTTCTGTTTTAGCATTCCTGCTTTTGAGCTGAACAAATGCTCTAGAGAATGAAAAAGATCACAGGGATCACCGTGATTAGATTTGAATGTAAATTTTTTGTTTTGTTTGGGGGTTTGTAGTTTTTTTGGGGTTTTTTGGTTTTGTTTTTTTTTGAGAAGAAAATCCAACACAAGATGATGGTAATGCTTATGTTAATTAAGTAAACACTGCTTCACTGCTTTCAGTGCTATCTATGCTGGGAGAAGCTTGAGGCCAGGGTGAGCTCTATTCCCTTTCAAGAACTCTCTTCACTGAAGAATCTTAGAAGGAACTCAACAGAAATTTTACAGTGTTGCATTAATGTAACTAAATAGGGTAATGCTAAAGCTTTCTTTACCCACAGGACAACAACAAATATTAGAAAGATTTGCAGAAGATTATTAGTAGAAGAAAAAATAATTTATCATTGCAAGGAACACTTTTGCCTCTGAAAACATGGTTATTTGTTTCAACAATCACAGAACAGAATCTTCTTCCAAAACAAATGCAAGTATACTGCAAAATAAGCATGTAAGAAATAAACAGACCAAACCAACCAACCAACCTCAAAACTCGGATAGATTTTTTAAATAAATATAATTAAAACAAAAAAAAATATAGAGAAGTGCTTAGAAAACACAGTGACTTTAATCTATCAGGCATTTTTATTTTAAAAACTATGAATGTATTTTCTCTCTCCTATTTTACAATGTCATCAAGACCTATCAGCAATTTCTTGCAGAAATAACAAAAAAGTGGATTGTTAACAAGATAATATTGTCTGTCTTTTTTAAAAGCTTAATATGAGATAAACTGTATTACTTGGATGCAAAATTTTAATGATTCACGACACATCAGGGGAAAGCTTAAAGCAGAACTAAATATTCAGAAGTCTTATCTAGGAGTAGGTGGGAGGAAGCTCTGGTTAGGGCTATGGGTACTGCCGCATGCAATGAGAAAGGTGCTTGAGCAAAGAAAGTTACAAACTTGTATTATGATTTATGATTTATGCTGGTGACTTTGTCCTCCCAAAAGCCATACTCAGGCTTTGGGATATTTTTCTGTTGTGCGAAATGCTAACAGAAAATGGATGATGAAGACACAGACTGTTATCACTAAAGATTTTACTGCATTCAAGGGTAAGGTTATTAAACACTAATTTATACAAGCAGCTTTCAGACACTTCCGTCTAGCCTGTCATCCTTATGCTACCTTATAATCAATAGAGATAAATTAGCTCCTCCAGAGAGTTATTAATTTTATTTTCTCTAAGAAATGTGAGATGACTTAACAGCTTAAGACAGAACTGATGCAAGAAGAGCTATCTAGATCTTTCCACAACATGGCTCACAATAAAATAAGCGTGAACAGAATTCCTAAATTTTCACAATGACTGAGAAAAGTAGGAATTTTACAGAGGCCATCAAAGGCCTTCTGTACTTTCAAAATGAGGTCATATCCTGGGTTTCAGGTCCCAGTTGAGTTTAATTCTCAGGAGTGCAATGCCACTAGGCATTCAAATTGAAATTCAGATTTAACAACATAAATGAGTTAAGATTTCTTGTCTGAGAACAAAGTGACAGATCCACAGTCTGTTGATGATCTTTGGCAGAGATCAGGTCATTCTTTATATGCGCACATCAGATTAAGGTATTTAATCAAACTCTTCTCTTTTTCAATTACTACAATCTGCCCAGGTACCTCCTAACAGTCAGATACCTATTGGTGTAGCTAAGGTTTCAAAGAATTTCAGAAAAACCCTCCCAACTGAAAAAAATATTAAAGTTAAGAGGAGAATGTATTTCTCTTTATATCAAGAACATTAAAGAGTTTATTTCTGACTTAGATCCTTACTGGTGTTTAACCACAATGTCATTCTCCACTGTGATGCTATTACACCTCAGTGAGAAGCTTTGGAAGAAACTGATATTTCATTGAAGTTGTACATCAGGGTGTGTGGTATATTGCAAAGTGAAATGTGCTCTTTTGCATTTAAATGGGCAAGGAGATGAAAACATTAAATTGTGGTTCATTACAAACAAACATAAGACTGTCCATTTGTTATACTCTCTTCCCCTGACTCAGCTGATGAGCAACCAAATCACTAATACAAGCTTCATACCATTTGATAAGTTTGTGCCTTTACCACACTTACAGAATGATGTTGATTTGCATCCTGCAGAGTAACTAATATTCTGTAGCTAATTGTGTGCACTGCCATGACAGAACATCTAAAGAAGGACATTAACACATACATCTCAGAGGGAATAGGAAGATACTTCATTTATAGTCACCCATCTGTCTAGTCACAGCAGAATTACATACAAACACAATGCACAGATTACTATGTCCTTCAGGAACCACTCTCCCATCACAAAAGCCTGGCTCTCTGCACAACTCAATTCAACTATCAGTTCACTGTGTTGCAAGATTCTGTATACTGTTTGCTTGATGACAGGCACAGAAATCTGAATTAGATAATTAGAGGGGAGAAGATAAATGCAAAGCTTGATATAAACATAAAGAAAAACAATTTAGATTTTTGTTTTGTTTTTTTTTTTCACAGTCCAATATTTATGTTTCAATGTCTCCCAGTGGGGCACTGTCCTGTGGAAGTGAAAAATATTGCAGGGGACTTGTCAAAATGCAGTTGAACGAAGATGAATGTTCTGCTGAAGAACAGAAAATAAGTTTGTTTTTAGCTTTAGATGACTCAGAGACTTTTAACAGCAATTAACTGTTGAGAATATCGATAACTTATAATTGATCATAAACATGAAAGTAAAGGGAAGTATTATCACACTGACTTCTCAGTGGTGAACTCAATAAACACATCTTTTTTTGAAGAGTCAGAGAAAGCACTCTAATGTATAAGCAAGGGATTCCACAGGGCATCTTTCCACCACACTGCAAATCACTGAGGTCCCGAAGCTAATGCTGACCAAACTCCTGTGTCTGCACAAGGCAGCTCAGCATGGTGCACATGTTCTAACAAAAATGTAACATTACACCTAAGATAGAAGATTTCTCAGCAGGAAAACAGTTTTGATGCGGCATCATACAAATTCAGTTGCATTGCTATTAAATTACTTAGTTGGATGTTATATATCCCATGACTCCAGAGCTGGTGTGAGATGTTGCCAGCTTCAGCATTTCTGCAGTGGCTACCATTATGCAGTGTAGTAGTACAGTGCTGTCAATGCAAGATTAGATTAGGCTTGGAAAAATGTCTTTATTGCACTTGAGATAATCGGTATTCTGAGAAACTGCCCTACCATCAATTAAAAAAACAAAGTTTCTTCTGTTCTATATGCTGACATATTTGCTTTGGTGGATTTGCAAGTACAGATGTGTTTGTGGGAGGCATTTTCATGTTTATGTTTCTGGCAATAAGTTTCAGATCAATTCCTATCAACCTATACAGATTTCTGATTCACGCATATTTAACCTACTCAGTGTCTTCTTCTGGCTGCTCAACCCAGACCAGATTTCCTCCATTTCTTTATAAAAAACAACTTCAATTTCATTAAAATATTGTTACTCTCATTACGTTATTCAGTGAAAACAGCTTAACCAAAATATGCATACACAAAAAAATAGAACCTTTGTTTTTGCTCATATTTACAAAATTTCCCTAACTTTTAAGAATTTACTATACAGATTCACTAGTTATACTTCAAATTTTGTCCCTATAATGTGAATCTTTTTGATGATTGTTTAGAGAAAACATTTCTGTTCAATAAGGAAAACTGTCTCTTAGACAAAATTAGAAGGTACTATACAGACTTTGGTCTCCCCTTCCCAGAGGGTAAATGGGAGAAAGAGTGCCAGAAAAGGAGGAGTTGTCCAAAGAAAAGCTTTAATCCTGTAGTTGAATGAACCTTTAGAGACTTCTCTGTGTGTGAACACCATCACTAAGGAGGTAGGGAATAGGAGACATCCACATGATCCAAGGAAAGCAGAATCAGCTAAAACTCTTGCATGGAGGTACATCTGAGTTTTTGCACATCCCAACAGGGGAGCAAAGAAGACCCCTGAAAAGAGGTGGGGTGGGGAGCATGAAAATAGAAGGGGAGGGGTTTAAACAGCATCAGGGGGAGGGATTCATACATGGAGCTCCTCACCATGGTGGTAGAAGACCAAGGGAGGGAGAGGAGGAAATCAGGAGATGCTTCATCAGGATAAAACCTGGTGGCAAGTTGGAGGGATGACACATGAAGACTTCAGCCATAGGGAATAGGGGAGGAGGAGGGGAAAAAATGAATGCAAAGAATTCTGGCTGCGGGCTGCGAACTTGAAACCGCTTAAGACAAGTGATTATGGAAGTTGGGAAATAAGGGACACTCTGGAAACATTTTCTATAAAATGTTGCATAACTGGGACACCAAGATTTAATACTGCTACACCATCAGTCATTAGAGGTACCTATACAAAAATTCAATCCCGAAAAAGCCTCACAGACCAGTGAATACATTCTGCCCTAATTCAAAAGAGTTTGCCAATTAAAGGAAGGGTTTTTACATTTTTTAAAAATGTAAGGGAGTATGTCCCTAGTAATAGTGAAGCATATGTGAGAGGTCCTTGTTTCAAGTACAGAATGTTTTATCTTAGATCATGCTACTTCAGCAACAAAACCAATTAGTGACAGAGCATCAAGACTGGGATCAGCTATTTAAAAATAAAAATACAACAATTACAAGGAGACTAGTCAGACCAAACAATACAAAGAAAAACAAAACAAAAAAAATAAGTTATGGAGGCCTTTAAACCAGAAATAGAGACACAGCTAATTGCTTAAATATATCACACACTCTTAATCTAGGCAAACATGTGTGGCAATTCCTATCAACTTATATTCATTGGCAGACTTTGTGTTCTTTCTCTAGCATACAAGGTACTGCATTTCCCAGGCATATCAGCCAATTAGGAAAAGGTCAACTTTCCAGGTTATGTTAAACTTAATTTTTTTTCAGATTAAAAGAAAAGCTACTGTGTCAACTAAAATTGTTGACAGCAAGGCATGCACTTAACCAGCATTCCTGTCTGACGATAATTCAGCTGTGGCATGTTATAAGGCTGTTTCTGAAGCTCAGTGTAGTAAATAGGAGCTCACATTCCCAGGGGAATACAAGACTTGCAAGATATTTTTGAGATAACAGATATTCCATATGTGGTATCTTGTCACCAATCTACCAGTTAAAGAACCGTAATTCTAAGCACCAACCTCGAGCAAATGGGAATTTGTAGGTTTTCATAAAACCCCATATAAAACGTGGGTAAATTTCAGTAGGAAGGCAATTACCTGATATAATGTTGTGGTTTAACCCCAGCCAGCAACTAAATCCCATGCAGCCATCATGTCAGCATGGGAGAGAGAATTGGAAGGGTAAATTTGAGAAAGCCCATGTGCTAAGATAAAAAGACAGTTTAACAGGTAAAGCAAAAGCCATGCAGAGAAAACAAATCTAACCAAGGAATTTATTCACTACTTCCCATGGGCAGGCAGGCCTTTGGACATCTCCAGAAAAGCCAGGCTCCATCACAGTTAACAGATTATCAGGATGAGAAAAGGCCATCACTCCAAATGTCCCCCCTTTCCTCCCCCTTCCCTCAGCTTCATATGCTGAGCACAAAGGTAGGGAATATCCCTTGTGCCAGCTGGGGTCAGCTGTGCCAGCTGTGTCCCCTCCCAGCTCCTCGCACACCCCCAGCCTGCTCCCTGGTGGGTGAGAGGCAGGAAAGGCTTTGGCTCCGTGTAAACACTGCTCAGCAACAGCTAACATACACCTTTGTTTTTTGTGACCACAACAGTATTTTGGTCACAAATCCAAAACACAGACCCATATCTGTGTCACTGTGAAGAAATTTAATTCTACCCCAGCCAAAACCAGCATAAAGAATGGACATTTTATTCCAAAGTTGACTTTCAAGACAAACAAGGAGACATGTTCTCAGTAACGTAACAGCCCTGAAAGACTTCACTGATGTTTGTCATACTCAGCTTTCTGCACCCACTAGGCTGGTAAGTGGCAAAACTCACTTAATTTAGCAAAAATAACTTCCAGCCACTATCTAATTAATCCCTTAAGCCTGAAGACAGACCTCCAATAATGCCAGCACAACTATTAGGAAAGGTGTTCCTTCCCATGGCAGGGAGATCAGATCTAGATCATCTTTAAGATTCCTTTTCAACCCCAGCCATTCTATAATTAAGAGGAATCCAGAATTTTCCCTTAAACCAGAAGGTCCTGAAGAAAGAATATGATGGGATATTGAGTCTTTTTACAGCGACTAAAAATAGAAAGACTTTTCACATTAGTGAGTAGAATGGAAGAAGCCAAAGTCCTTTAGGTTTGCAGAAGGACTAGCCATTTGATTGCAGATATTAGGTAAGAGTTTGCAGGAGATTTGAAGGAGCAGAAAGCCCTGACTGTTGCATTTCCAAGTCCCCTCCTGCTGAGCCCCCTCCCCTGTTGTTCTTCTGGGACACAAGCCATGGAAGTTTAACTCCAAGTACGAAGTTCAAGTTTGTCCACTGTTGCAACAGTGCTGCAGCTGGATGTCACAGCTGTGCCTTCATTCACACTCAGCAAAGAATTCCCTGAGAAGCCCAGGACTTCCAAGACCAGTCTTCTACACAGATGAGCTAATGGACTGGCTGGAGACAAGGGACTGACTTCAAGCTAAGCAACTGACTGATCTTCGAGCCACTTTCTGTCAGAATTAATTATTTGATTGAAGAACTGCAGGTATGTGAGCTGTCCATGTGGGAATTTTAAAGGGATGTAGAGATTCCCCCAGGCAGTTCCTTTGGTGCTTCGTTCAATTTGTGAGCTTAAATGTTTTGATTAATGTCCTGCGTAGAGCATCCCAGTCGGATCCTACTGGGGAATTAACCCCATCACCTGTAGGCAAGCCACATGAAAACAGCCTGTAGAGATTTGCTGCAGACACAGAAACGTCCATGGAGGACAGCCTTCTGCACATACTTTTGCAGTGGTTGCAAGATGTTTTCTATGTCATGTCTGTGTTTTTATGTTCTGGGGAGTCTTGTCCAAGATGACCATACCAAGGACTCTTGCAATAAGGACTCCCATTTTCACCCACACCAGTTCTTTTGGGTGATTTCATTCTGAATGCAAGTATTACAGAATACCACGGTTCAAATATCAGCATTGTGGTTTATGGGTTTTTTTGTTTTTTGGGTTTTTTTTTCGTTTTTAAGTAAGTATTCTGTCCATTATGCACGTCACAATACTTATCATCAAAGCACAGTCATTCAGAGAAGGTGTGGATCTTGCTAAACTCTCCAAAGGGCTGGGGGAGAGTGTTAACACCAGTTCTTCCACCGCACACCCAAGAAGGATGTGTTGTGGTAAGGAATCACAGCAAGATGGGAACTGTGGAATGACTAACTCTGCTTCTCACCTTCCCATCGTTTGTGGAATCCATTAAACATAGAATCCATAAAACATAAAATCCGTAACTTCTGTGTAAGATTATATACAGAAAGAGCAGGCAACATTGTATTTAAAATCCAGCTCAAATTTGGAAACTGAGAGCCTAGTAGTATTTGTTTAACAAGATTCAACATAAAGCTAGGAATTGGGAAATTGAAAATCCTGCATGACATCTGCCAACAAATGTAATCTCCCTAATTCTGCTTTACTCTGTATTGTTAAAAACCCTCAAACCTTACAATCCAATAAAGCTCTTCTTTTTTTTCTCCTTCTACTTTCATTGTTAATTTCCATCTACATTTTCACAGGAGCCACCAAACAAATGCTTCCAAAATATGAAGTCTGAACAATTGAATCAAGCAGTAAAGCCCCTGTCAGCAACACTAAGTTTGGAAGTGTCACTGTTAACAGCACACCATGTCACTTAATAAACATCAGTGTTTATTAGCACTATTTAGGTATGTGCATATCAAAGGGAAAAGTTAAAGGGACTCTGATATTTTTTTAATATTGAATTATCACAAAGACCACATTTGAATCATGGAGATCTGCTGTGTCTTATCAAACCTGCATTTCTAGGAAGAACTATAGGAGCAGACTCACAGATGTATATACCACCTAAGTGAGCACTGCAGTATTGAGGAAATCTCCAACAAGCAATACCAGCCAATGCTTGGGAGAACTCTAGAAGCCAACAGATCTCTTTAATGCAGCTGCTTAAAATATGCAGCCTTGCCTTTTTTGATTGTTAAATTATTATTAAATTGGACTATTAAATTATTTTTTGATTATTAAACTTCACCTAACATATTAGTCTTCTGCACAGCTTTTCTGCACCTGGAACTGCCAAACAGTCAAGGATGCTTCAGTCTGGATGAGAGATAAATAGAGGAGAGAGATGTAATAGAGGTCTACTAAATTCTCAGTGGTTTGAAGAAGGTGCATACAAACTGTTCATTCTCTTTTCTGTTACACAGAGTAAAGGAATGACTTACTACCAAAACAACCAACAACAAAAAAACTCAACCCCAAAAAAAAACAAGGAAGGCAAACAAACATAAGGTCTCACACAGCAAATTAAGGTGAGAAAGTACTTGTAAATTTTTACAATGTTTCAAAATTGACAGGTAAAATTAATGGAAAAAAAGTTTGGTTTGGAATCATTAAATATAAAACTACCATTACGGCTCAGGAAGCCCTGTAAAAATTTCAGTGCAATGTTACTTCCACCTTAGGCTCTTCCTTAGATTGTCAATACCCTGTTACTAATCGATTTTATTCAATATATGAATTGGCTGAATACAGGTCTAATCTGATAAGAACCTGAATATGTTCTTATGCCGCTGTCTTGTGCTTTGAAATCTCAAAGCATTGTAAAACTATGTATCTCCTGGGTTCTGCTATTTTAAAATCATTCTCTTTGCCTAATACATACAGAAACAAAATAAAAATATGAACTTTTTCTATTCCAGAATTGACATGTGAAAAACTCAGAGAGATAATGGATACATCCTATAGCTAAAGAGATACACTGTACCGAAAAAAAACCCCAAAACCAAGCAATCCAAAAAAGTCTCAATCATTAGATAACATCTTTTAAAATATCTATCTCCAGCAGTTGTTGCATCATCACCAGCTTCCCTCCTCTATGGTCACCGAACAAGAAGCCTTTTCCTGAAAAATACTTTACTGAAAATTATAGAAATATAATAACATGAAAACAAAAGAGGGTTTATTTTTAAGAGCTTCTCTGCAGCTTAAGTAAGCACTGTTTAATTCCTACACAAGGTACAACAAAGAAGATTCACATCTGTAAAATTGAAAATCCTAATTCAATATCAGAAAAATCTCTATTTTGTATTGCTAGCAGTGGACTCACCAATCTACTTCTTTCTTGTTCCTACATATGATACACTCACCTTCTAAAAAGGAAGCACTGATATTAAATGTTCCATTCAGTATTTTTCCTTTTTTTCTTGCCCTGGTTTTTTTTATTTGGATTACTTTATCATTTCTGCTTATGATTACTTCTCTCCCACATTAAAACCAGATTTTTAATGAACCATCAGCTTACCCTGGCAATCCTGCAATATCACTCTGAGTACAGAACTCACATTTGTACTTCACAAACATCCTGACACCTGATTAGGGTTCTTAAAAGAATAAACTCTGAAAAAGGTTGCATTCAAAGTAGTGATGTTTAGGAAGGAGAAAAGATTTACATATACTCTATTGGAGTGCTTCTTCCAGATGTATATAAACAAAAAACCAAAAAAACACAACTGCAATGTGCTCAAGTTAATTGATTAACAACAAACACATGCAATAGATTAATCATATTATTAATAATAATTCTATTTATTTATGGAAGTAGTGTGGTTAGGGAGCAGTGACCTGTAAAGAGATACATTAAACACTGCAGATTTGCAAAACTCTGCAGAGGAAGTGTTTGTGGGGAGCCAGGCTGTCGACAGAATGCTTCAGTAAGAAATTAAACTACACATTTACTCACATTTGTTAACATCCACCAGCTGTAACAATGCAATTGCATTTCATTGTTGCCTTTATGTATTTATTAGTGTGCTGAAGGCAAAGTATTTAGGAAGTGTTTCCATCATCAACATTGTATTAAAAATAAAAAAATAAAAGCAGGAAAACCTTCAATTTCCCCTGTCAAATGAGAGACTGGTACAACTTGGAGATGCTGAACCTTTGCACAATTTCTCATCTATGAACTTCGCACTAGGTAATCAAAAGCTACACAACTCATTCCTGCACTTATAACCATCCCTGTGGCCCCTCCAAGAAGTCAATTCCACATACTGGTCTCAACATGATTATTTTATTGACACTGCTCTGCTGAAAGACTTTTGCAAATACCATCCAATTTTCCAGCTCTTTCTAAAAGATCCAAAGATGCACCTTGCATAGTAGACAGGAATTTACACTGATGAGTGCCTATTGTCTTGAATACAAATGCTGCTCACAGTGTTTGCCCAAAGCTAAATGTGTATGACTGTAATAACTAACTGCAGTTAGACCCTGAAAGCAGACTTGTATCGGAGATAAAAATATGTTTGTGCTGGAGAATAGCTCTTGCTTGAACAACCCTCAGGCTAACATCTTCAGGGCCTCCTAATTAGGGAGGATGGCACTGAGCTTGAAACCTGTAATTCAAATGAAGCAGCTGGAAAGGGCACCTAACTTCTGGTTGGAAGCAGGAACAAGTGTGCGAGGCTATTGCTGCTGGTAATAGATGCTGCAGGTTGAGATCCATTTCTGGCAGAGATCTGGTATCAAACCAGAGGCAGGTTAATGGACCTCACAACTAGAGTACAACCTGGCCAGGACACTAACTTGTATTTTTTCATATTTTTTTTTTCCAAGACCAGAATTAAGTTCACATTATGCTAAAGCACCCAGATAGCATCCCTTTCTCAAGCACCCTACTGTATTGCTTTTACTATTTTAGCTTTCCACATGAGACAGGTTGCTGCTCTTTCACCTAGGAAGTCACATATCAAGGTCAGCAATAAAGCTGATTTTATCATGCTACTCACTTGAACAACATGTTTAAAAGATGTGACTTCAATTCATAATATTTCCCCAAGATTCTGCTGAGGAAAAAATTATTTTGAGGTATCTCTCATAATCTCTCATGTTTTTCATCATAAAAAGGATGGAATCATTTTTAAATTACTCAAAATGAAAAGTTGTAGGAATTCAACTATCTGTGCTCACTAAATCATGAGTCTATAAAGATAAAAAATCAAAGTTACTTAAAAAAACTGCAAAACTCTATTATGGTCTCTGAGCTGCATAATGCATATAGTTGAGATCCAAAGAAAAAAAGGGTGAAAAAAAATTCCAACAGGATATGACTAACAAACAAGATACTTGATTATTGTGAGTGACAATGCAAAGCACATCCTTTTTGAGTAATTTACTGAAAATACCATCCCCTTCACAAGGTGTGCACAAAAGTATTAGAAGTGCCCTCATGTAGAAATGTATCTTCCCAGTGATTTTAAGATTGTGTTATACATGTGGGATCAGAAACAGCATACTGGAAACACCATTTAAGCACACGGCCAACAATGAACCTACAGTGATTCTTACAGCACCAGAAACAGGAAAATAAATTGTAGGCACCATAATGCTTTGTGGTAATTTTAGAGGTTGGCTTATCCTCATGTCTGATGTAAATATTTTACACCAGTACTTTTCATTTTGAAACATCTAATTTTACTGAACTATAAAGCAATTCCCAGAAATATATTAATTTTAAATATTCAGATAATCTGAATATATGCAGATATTGTAAAAATATGTGCATTATGGTTAAAGTAGACTTTTCTTTCAGCATGTTCAAAGTAGAACAAAATACTTCTTTTTCCTATTCTTGTTATTTAACCACTGGAGAACTATTTTATCATGCAATCCATTGCAGAACTATTTTAATTTTCATTAGAAGTTCTGATTTATTCTACTTAAAAGCATCAGTCCAGAAAAAAAAGCCTCTAAAAAACCATACCAGATGATATACATAAAATATTTTTAAATGGGTATTCTTTCATGGCACTAAGAAAAAAACCAGTATATACCAATCCCTGAATATGCAGAAATCAAATAATCATTCCGTTTTCTTGATGGAATTTACAACACCACTAAGTTACCTCAGAAGACAATTTCACTGCCTTTTCTCCTCACCCATATATATATTTTGTTTTGGGGTTTTTTTCAGATCATTGGTTTTAATACCACTGGATAGTTTTTGTAACTGCAAGGCAAATTTGGCTTGTCTAGATCCATCTGCACTCTTTTAAATGCTTCACCCATATATGCCCATATATTTAAGCCACATCTTACAATTTCAAAGAGAAACAATAAGCTGGCAGACATTTTTCTCAAAATACCTTCTGCTTTAAGATGGAGATATAAAAATACAAGCAATATCTAGCACTTCCACACCTGGGTGATTCTTTAATAATGTGATTTTACGCTTTTCAGAAAATCTGCAGAAGCAACTAAACTCACCAGTCAGAAGACTTTTCTGTATTGAAAAGCTAAGTTTCATTAATGAAAGAAACAGAGAACTGCTTATGATAGCTGAGATTACGGTGCAGTGGAGTAGAGAGAGCCTGAGAATTCAGCACCCTTCAGAACTCAAAAATTCGGTGCTTCAGGGGGTTAGAAACTAGGACTCAGGCTTGCATGGGGAATGCTTGTGAATGGGATGTGCTGAAGCAGGGACTGTCCTGGCTGTACTCTCAGGGAATAGCAGAAAGGGAAACTTTTCTACTCCTCTGGTGTTCACAGTCCCCTGTATTTTCTAAGTTAAAAGTAACAGCACTTTACATTAGTAAAGCTGAATGTTAGGTATGGCAGTAAAGGAAAAAAATAAACATTTTCAGTCATCCTGAAAACTATATGTGAACATTAGCCAGGGCCCTTAACACCCTCCTACAAACCACCATTTTGGCTCCTGCAGGTTATGGAATAATGCAAAAAGGGCACAAGCAAACAGAAAATCCCCCAGAATTACTGTTTCAGATCATTCCACAAAACTGGAAAGTTGCCTGCCTTGAGGAAACAACTTACATGTGTGGCAAGAATCTTCACAGGCTTTTGGCAGGTTCTCTGATGCCTGTAAGGAGTTTCCAAGTGATTTCAGGATTTCCTCAAATTGTAGGTTAGCAGTTTTACAGATTCTGTATATAGCAAAGTAAAATAATTGCTTTATATAACTCAAAAGCCCTCCAAGCAAACAGGCTATAACTGCCATGGTGTTAATAAAACAGCTAGTTATAAATCAAGCATATTCTGTGAATGAAATACAACCAAATGTTATCAACTTGCTTAAACTAATTTTAAGTGTTGTCTTGCAGCTAACACAAAACTACCCTAAAACAGGCTGAACACAATGAAAATGATTCAGATCACCAAAGAATGACCTTAAGAAACAAGTAAATAAATTTGTCCAAATACCATTTTTCTTGTATTTACAAACATTTACAAGAGACTCTTCAAGTAACTTAAAATTATCCTTCCTGTGTTTGTGGCAGCTTCAGGAATTATTTTGCAATGCCTGCTACATACACTGCAACACAGATTTATTTTTTTTCTGCTATTGGAAATGTATTTTTCCAGCTACATAGCTTGCTTTGCATTCAAATGAGTGAAAAATTTGGCTGTTATATTTTTCATGATCACTTAAAGAAGGTCATGTTATTCATATAGTAATCTTTATTCCTATTATACTTTCTTAGCGCTACTACATTTGTTTTCTCCTTACTTCTACTATTACTATTTATCAAAAATTAAGATTCCTATACCAAAATTACGAAAAGAGGGTTTTGGTTTCTTTAATAATGAATTAATCCCATAACATTTCAAGCTTATTGTTTCTTACTGTATTTGTGTCTCTCTTTCCGATTTTCAGTAGCACATTAAAGCTGGTAGTCCAGCCCTTGGTGGGAGAGAGGTATTTTTCAAACACCTTTACTGTCTAATGTAGTGTTTCCCTGTATCAGCTTATTTTGGACAAATGTTGTATATGTGGATATAACTCACCTAAAGTCAGCCCTCTTATTTCATGACAGAATTAGTATTAGGGAGCTCAAACCAAACCAAACCAAACCAAACCAAACCAAACCAAACCAAACCAAACCAACCCAGAATTCTGACTGCATCAGCCATGTTTGCTTCTTCGAAGCTTCTTTGAAGCAGTGGGAACAAAGTCAAAACTGGAAGTGTATGGCTTCAAAAACATTTAATAATCAATGTGACCGGATCTATCAATACCGAAGTGAATCTGGTAACTTCACTCAAGTACAGCCCTATCAATGCCATGGATTAGTGCTCGTTCTGTCACATCTTGCTCAAAAGGGATTGATCTGTTTTATGGACTTACCTTCTTTAAATCTAGCTCACTACAACTCACTGACGAGACGCAGAACATCCTAAGCAATTCTTAAGATATTATGTGGGACTGTCAGTATATCCTGATTTTGGAAGCACTGGATATATATTTGTTATGATTAAGGAAAGATGGCACAGCAGAGTTCCAAAAGCAGGCATCACTCTTCACCTCTCCAAGTCTTTACCATATAATACTTTCTAATGAAATACATCAAACTTCACTGTCAAAAAAAAAAAAGGGAAAAAAAATAAAGGGGAAAAAAAATACATGACATTCAAGCACCATGTGCTCAGAAAGTACATTAGATGCTTCACACTGTACAATGTTAGACAGTAGAACGGATCTGAAAGCCAGTTGGTTTAAGAAAAAGTAATGAGCTTGTTTTTGAAAACAACACTCAGAAAGTTACTCCTGAGAAATGACTCAGCTAAAGTTTTAACAGATTTTTAAAAAACTAACTAAAACTAAAGCTACTTAAAATAACCCACTCAAAATCCATCTCTAAAAAAAAAAAAAAAAAGGAAAAAAAAAGAAAGAAAAAAAAGAAAAGAAAAAAAAAGAAAAAAAACTAAATAGTAAAAAATACAAAAATGAAAAAAAAAAAAGACGGAGATTCATTCTATTTCCAGACTGGAGCAGTATGATGTGTCTTACATCATTCAACTGTTTAGGGGTTTTATTCTAAAATCTGAGTTTTGAGGAATAGGTTTTAAAGTCCAACATTAAAATATTTATTCTCAGACCAAATCCTTGAAATCTGACCAGAATTTATCTGTGTAACCACAGTTATTAAAGTCCAAAGCTACAAAGCTATAAAAAAAGAACATGCAGTGACACAGTCTTTTCCATAAGAACTGTCTCTTACTTTCTCATTTTTCACAGAACAAAGCCACAATTCCCTTATCTTTCTTTACCCTTTGAAATCTTGTTGTCTCTCCTGCCTTTTCTGAACATGGCAAAACATAGTAAGTGAAAAAGAACCGTGCTTTATACAAGGAGATCATGAGAAGAAGACAAATGGAATGAGTCCACATCTTTAAAAGAAAGTTATCTGCTGCAAGGAGAAGTTAGGTATTACCACAAGTGACATATATGTCATATTCTACCTGTAGCTATCATTTCCACAGAAAAATGACTGGCTATGCCCATCATCAAATTTTCTGAAATAAGAAATGTAATACTGCCTAAATCACAGAAGAAATTAATTTAAGAAATATTAATAAAACACCAAAAAAAAAAAACCCTAAAAACTACAAATTGCTGGAAGCTAGGCAATTATTCAAACATTATTGTATGCTCCCTAGAACTTCTCTTCCTTCAGCATCTGATAGTGGTGGTTCTCAGATGTACAGTATTATAGTAAAATGTCTCCAGATTGATCCAGTGCTATCACTCATATGTTCTTATTGCTGACAGAGTTGTTGTTGTTATTGTTAATATCAATGTCATCATCATTATTATATTATTAATAATAGTAGTAGTATTAATAGTACTGGTAGCAGCAGCAGTGTACTTAAGTGCTCTGGATCCTGGAGCTGCAATAGTTACATGAAGGAAAGTTATATGAAGGAAACTGAGACTTGCATAAGCTATTTTCAAATCCTCCTCATAGCATTTGAAGACAAAAGACTGATATGATATGCTCGTTAGGCAGAGCCTGTCTGTCCAAATGCTCAGTTTGATAAAAAACACAGTTTTAGTTTGATAAAAACCACAACAGAGACAAGTCATAATCAACCACATACAATCACTGATGCCAGCACCTTAAATATTTTCTTAGAGACATCTCTGAGTTCTTATTTTTCTCTAATTACACATGGTGTCTGTAGTTTCTCTACTTCACCATAACCTATGTCCTTATATTCCACGGACAAAACTTTCTCAGAAAGATCCTTTATAGTTTTTCTTAGCCAAAAGCAAAATCAATGCTTAATTTTCACCCTCCTAATCTTCAAATGCTTCTGGCACAGATTTTTTTTTTCTTGAAATACAGTCATGTTACAGCTTTTGGGATCACCCCTTTCAGCTTTTATTCCTACTTCTCTAATTTTGCTTTAACAGAACACCAACACATTTCAAGAATGTCTTAACTATGGGCTTAAGGTAATAATGGTTCAAAAGAGAACTCTTAATTTTACTTTCTGGCCTGAAAGATCTTAACTTTCTTTTCTCTGTATCTGTGATTACCTCAATCCTCCTCAGATATAAAGCCTATGGCTTATCTCAAGTGGTGTGTCTAGTTCCCTGTATTAGATATATATCTTCACGTTGCAGACTACTTCATCAAACTTTTTCAGAGATGTAGCCCTTCCCATCAAAACACATAACCTGTGAATCCCTCAGATGCTGACCCTGTGCCTTCACTGGTGCCACTTCTTTTTCTTTCATCCCTCATAAGTGCTGTTCCACCTGCTTATTCACCTCTCTATAATACAACACTTTTCACTGTAAAAACAAAAATTTATTAAAATAATTACATGCACTTCACGCTAGAGAAGGAAGCATTTGAACAGTCCATTTTCATGTATCTCGAAGTTCCTTCCACCAAAGTCCTAAAGCCCATATATCAATTTGACAGAAGGGCAAGATGTAGCAGAAACGGTCATGAAACAGATTTATTTTTTTTTTAGCTTTAGTAATCAAACCACAAAATCCTAAAATACTGTGGAGGGGAAGGGTCCCCGTGAAAACTCTCTGACAAGATATACAACATAAAATCTTTCACTCCCGTTACAGGCAATCAGAATGTTTATAGTCTTCCTTTAAGTACAAATTCATTCCTCCACTTAGAGCATAAAGTGAAAAGTACAGATAGAAAGCACTACTGGAATATGATTGACTGGCTTCCTAGAATATGCAATTTAAAAACTCGGGCACCTGATGGCATTCATGAGAATTCAAAGTAACTTAAGAATTTAGTGAACTTTTTCCCCCTCAGATCACCAGAAGTATTCCTTTCTTGCTCTCTTCATGTATAAATATATAAAGCAATCATGTTTCCAACGAGTTCTAGGTTAGCTCATTCATTTTTCAACTTTCTTGGCATAGTAAAAACCAAAAAGTATCTCCCCAAACTTGTAGTCAGACATGCTCTTTGACTGCAATCCCCATAGGTAATAACCAAATTGTCCTCAGCAAACCCAAATTAAAATATCATCTGCTACTTAGGAATGGACACATGAGAGCATTCTTTGAAAAAAATGTAGTTACATTTACAATCTAACTTTTCAAATAGGATAAATATCCATGGTATGGCCTAGTAAACACCTGGCCTATGGATACCTGATGTGATGTAGGTATCTCTGTGGGGAAAAAGAGCTCTAGCACAGGAGCTGGGTGTGGCTCATTGACAGAGCTACAAACTGGCTTGGAAGAGGGAAAGGGACTAAGCCAGGCTTGCCAGCGCTGAGCGTGGGGACAATGTGACAAACAAGCATTAATGAGATCCCTTAATCTGCTTCATGAGGTGGGCCCCAGGGCTGCAGAGAACACTACAAGGGTCCTCACGTTTTACCTCTCTGGCTGACAAAATGGCAAAAAGGCAAGCAGGGACAGTGGAAACAAAAGACGCTGTAATCTCTTTCATTTTCCAGCTGAATCTTACTGTATTTAGTGCTGTCATTCAGCATTACTCTGTCTGGTTGAGACAACCAACACCCTCTTCTTCACTCTCCCACTACTCAAGTTTAACTATGGCTTTATTTCATGTCAAACATTTGCAACACCTTGAGACTGAATTATGGTTATTACCATCAGCAGTATGAAAACTGCAACACGTTGTGCTAACACACATTCAAGTGTTAGGAACCTTAGAGCTATCTCTTAGATTTTAGATTCATCACTGCGTCATGGGATCCAGAATGGTATATTTAGAAAAAATAGGGTGGAGATTGACAAGGATATAAATTGCTTGTCCTCTCAAAGTGTGTCTAGGAACAATCATGACTCAGTAATGACTACAAACATGTTCGCATAAATCGCATTCTTGGTACACAGACTCACAGATGACGTAAGTGGACACAGAACACATGAAGTCTGTTGGCTGGAGACACCTCTCAGCAGGTAAGGCAGTGCACAAGCCCACCTCCTTCCCTCAGAGGTGACCATCAAACACAGGAATTGATACCTGACTCATCACAGTTACTTTTGATCCCTTTAAGGAAATGTCTGCTTCAGGTGGGGGAAGAGTAAAACTAGGTCTTAACAAAGCAGAAGTTAATAAGACAGGGGGAACTGAAGGAGAACAAGTGAATCTATCCAGATGCCTACTGACATTCAAAAATGACCAGCTATAAAGCTAACACTTCTGCTAGGAAGCAGTTTTCTCCCAAAAGAAACCTGAATGGCATGTAGAAAGTATAATCCTCTATGTAATCCATGCTGACGTAGGGACACCTTTCAGCTTTAATGCTGATATCAAAAAACAAAGCATTTCTTTTTCTTTCACTTACTGATCAGTTTTTAGAAACATTTATAACATGCAAAATAGACAGCATGGGAACAACTTTTTTTAACATTTTTAATTTACACAGATTTGAGCTAGGAGTGCTTGCCAGGATTTTTCATCCAGGACTGCTTAGCAGATTTATAAGTGAATATTGTGACATGCTAACAAATGCTTTATCTTTTCCACACAACTTCAGAATACCCGAACTACAACAAAAAAGTCTCTCCTTAGCAAATACCTAGATCAGCTTCAGAGCTTACAGCAATAGGGTTGAGGGATGAGGATGTGTCTTTCTGTGGCTATAAAACAGAGCTTTACACTGGGAATCCAAAGCAGACCAAGGAGCTGGTGCTGGACCTCTTTTTTAACAGATAGATTAAGATCTGCTCACTGCATTTCTATAACCATGGGTTTAATTATCACAGAATGGTTTGGGTTGGAAGGGACCTTAAAGATCATCTCGTTTCAACTGCCCTGACAGAAGCAGAAACACCTCCCACCAGACCTGATCATTCAAAGTCCCATCCAAATGGACAACTTATTTTGTGCTAGAAATAAAATTATATTTATGTGTCAGTATATTTAGTGAGCTGAGAATTGTGAATTCATTTCCACAGATCCCTAAAAATAAAGAATTAATCTCACAACATAAAAAAAAAGCTTCTCATATTTTACAAATGGGACACAATTAAATCATCAGTTAATGTATTTGTAAGCAGCTATGTGATTACTGAATTTTTATGTAAAACTGTTTACCTCTGCTGTAAGAAGTCTGCAGAAACATACAGTTTTTAGCAGCAGCAGCAAAAGCAAGCTACCAATGACTGTCAATAACACTTCATCAACATTTATGTATTACTAATGCACTATTTCATCAATGCAAAATGATGTAATTGCTTTGGATGGCTGACCTTGAAAACATTAGATGTGAATTTCTGATTTTAGACAGTAATTTCAGAAGCCATGCCACTGCACAGTTCCACCAAGGATTTCCAGCATGACCATTGCTCATGACTGTATTCTTATTATTAAACTGATACATATACTATCAGAGGTAAACAGAAGACTGTGGGAAGGGCAAAAGTCTGCTTGAGATCCACAAACTACAGATTTTGAGTCAGCCATTATAAACAGTCCTTAAATGAGAAGGAGCAGAAAACTAGAAGACATTTTGGAACTTACTACTGTAACCTCATCCCTAAATGCACTGCAACAGGATAGCATGATTTTTAAAAGCACTAAATTCAACCTGTCAGCTCAAGGCTGGACCCTGAAACCTATTCTGAAAGCCTGGACACTTATCTACAAAAAAAAAACAGCTTTATGTTTCCACTCAATATTGCCAAATGGAAAGAGAGGATCAGAATTTTTTTTTTTTTTTTTTTTTTTTTTTATCCAGGCAAAGTTTGCATGGGGCAGCAAGAATTCAGAAGACAACTAAAAGAGAAACTACATTTATAAGGTTTCAAAAAGTGTCAAGTGTTTGAAAACACAAGCCCTTATTATAAAAACCTACCACATCTTTTCCATGTGTCATCACAGTCTGTACAGTTTATAGGCCCTAATTCAACTCCCCGCAGTAAAAGCTTCCTTCAAAATTGGATTCAGAGCCTAAAAATTAATGTCAGCATTTTAGAGAGATTCAGCCCTCACACAGGCGGATTCTGTGAAACTGGAAGTCAAAACAGAAAACTGATTTTCAGACACAATCCTGAGATACCAATTAATACACATTTTTATAAACAGGCTCCAAAATAAATCCTCTTCTTTCCTAGCAGACCTCAGCATTACCTTGGTTACGCATTAAATTGTGCATATATTTTCTTTTAATCGCACTGTTAAATTCTTTCTCCAAACAATACTAAATGACTGAAGCAGTAAAATAAATGTATATTGTTTCAGCTATCTGCTTCCAAACCATAGGATTTTTTTGCATATCCCATTGTTTAGCCAGCTACATTGCTAACAGATTAATGAATAAAGCAGCAAAAACCACAGACTGACCACAAAGTACTTGAAACTACAGTGGGTGCTTTTTTTTTTCACTTTTTTTTTATTAATGAAGCTCCACCTGCATGCAGTCAAAAGCAATCTACAAGAGATTTCTTAAGCAATTAGCACAGCAGACTTCAATAAAGGGATTCAGTCCAGTTCTCAGAAGACAGAGCTCCTATGTTTGTCCGTGTTCCCCACACTTTTGACATTGTTACTTGGTCTGGATTCAAATTCCCTAGCACTACTCTTTTGCTAGGGCCACCCTCTGATTCCCAGAAAATCCTTCCCTTTTGCAGCCAGCAAGCTGATTTTATTTCTTAGGATATTCAGAAAGATCGTATGAGATCTACTTGAACAAAAGGAATCTGATGATAATTTTACAAATACTATGCAAATGCTAATACAGCTGTTCTGGAAAGCTTTAATGTACTGGGGCAGGATGGTAAGGAAAGAAACATTCCAGAGACATAACACAAACTTAACAAAAAACCCAAGAAAAGTCTCCATGTGTAAATATCTTCACTGATAATAACACCCATTTGCTGTTCCTTTACAGCAAATGCAATCTTCAGTGAAAATGCTTCTGTTTAGCATTTAGAATATTCTACAGAAATTAAAATCTGTTCAAAGTAAGTGTAAATGTTCAGAAGGCCAAAACTTACAACAAGCTAGACTCCAAAACTTCAGAGTATGGATAAACATATTTTGGAACAGAAGTACAATTATGTGATTATGAACAAAAAGATTTCTTCTTCCAAACTGTTTTATGGTACATTGCATAGAAATGCCTTCTGCATTTTTTTTTTAAATAGTCATGAAGACCAGATGACAAAAACATTGGTCTTATCCCCAGTGGTATGCAAACATTTAGAATATAATAATCTTGTACATTCTATCTAGGTAGTGTACCCAAAGGCACTATTTTTTATCATTTGGTTTGGGCCATTTCTCATTTACACATTCGAAATAAGGTATCTCAGGTAAAAAGTTATAAACTAGCAAAAATATATTTCATTTCCAAAAAACAAATCAGCTTGGCATTTTGGAAAGCGTCTTTCAAACGCTGCATAAGAAGACGTAAAAATTAAATGACATGTGCCCAAATTTTTCTCACAAGCTGCACAAAGTATAGCCAGTTAAACTTTCTGGTATCTCTATGACATCAGGAGCATAAGCACTGGCTCCTGCAAAAAATTCTCAGAACTAACACAACTGTGCTAAATCCCACAGCTCAGGGAAATAGGAAACCTTTGGCCCACAAAATAACAAACACTTTATGAAGAAGAACGTTGTTATTATACAGTGACAGCACTCAATTAAACTTGGTCTCCTGATCTAGAGGGCAATACTTTCAACAATCACTGGCATTTCACAGACATGGAAAGGGAAAATCAAGAACAGATTCTTGAAAAATCTTTATCTTATTTTGCGGTATGTAATTAGAACGCTTGAAATTTCAGAGTTGTCTCAAACATTATTTCAGGAACCTAGTGGTTTGGAAGTACTTTAAATTAAGTGGGAGTTTCCTGTATGTTTCCCTTTTGATTGCTCCCTCCTCTCATTTTCCCCATGTCTCAACTAATACAGTGCTTGCATTGAGACTTACTGTAGCATGAGCCTGATTTTGATGCAAAATCCTCCCTCACCAGGATATAGAGGAGGACTGTTTTTCAGGGCACTGTAGAGCACTTCTCTGTCCTCATTTTGACTCCGTGAGATTTTTCAAGCAAAAAAAGAAGACAAACACCCCCTTTGTGAGATTCTGTATTTCTTTATATTTTCACTTTTTTTCTTACTCTGAAACCTTATTTCTAGGTCTGCGTATCTTGAGTAAAGTAGCAAGAAATATGGATTCAAACCCACAGCTGGCATAAGAAAATAATTCATTCTTTTTCTTCCTTTTTAGTCACTGTAGTATTCCAACCCTTCCTTAGAGCATGAAGAAGAACAATAGTATTTAAAAACTAACTTTTCCCCACACACTAGCTACATGTTACAGAAAAGCTACAACTTAAAAGTTTATATTGGAGAGAATGAAAAATTCACACTCAAGGACAGATCCTTACTTTATTTCAAGGGGGATTTGTGTTCTTCTGGATTTCGTGAAAACAGAAGATTCTATCTGAAGAGTCGTATAACTGTTCCAGATCAAATCAAGAGACTTGGTGAAATTGCTAATTATTTCATGAAAACCAGTTGAAATTAGAATGTCCAGACAACTAATTGCATCATCCTCCCCCTTCACATCCAACTCCATTCCATTTTACTGAAGAATAAAATCCTAACTGTACTTAGAAGCCAAATCACTACTAGTTCTATGACACTCAAAAAATAATAAGTGTCATCCACTGGGTTTATCCGAAGAGCACTCAGCAAAAGAGGAAGCAGGCACAGCACAGCTTTGTGTCATGGGGGTTGAAAGGGGTTACCTTGAGTAAATTATGGTTGCAATAAAATAAAGCACGAAGGAAGGTGCCTACAGCAGCACACACCAGCCCATATTCTTCTTCAGTATTTCTTTTTGCCTCTTACTGTCTCTAACTGCCTGTGAAATCTTTACAAAAATGGAAGGCAGATGGGCAAAGTCTGCTTGACCATTTGTGGAATTTGGAAGGTTTTGCAGCACAAAGAATGCATCCGTATTATAACCCCAACTGCTGAAATCATAAAATTGATGTATGTTCCCTAAAAGCCTACGTTTCATTTTTCTCCTGTTAACAAATTTTTTAGGATTGATCTTTTCCTTTCCAGAATGCAGAGTAAAGCAACGATCCTTTTCTTGAATTTCTTTATGTGACCATTCACCTTACACCAAACCTCTATAAATACTGTGCACCTTCATTTGTCCTGTTTTATGTATGCTGTTATCAGTATGCATTTTTGTGCAGCTGCAAGTACATATAGGACTATAAATGCCTGTATAATGTCAGCACGTCTGGCCTTTACGAGACGTTTGTCACTCCATCACATTTGATATATGTGGGTTGTCACTATAATAGCAAAGTCTTGTATACTGCACAGAACAACTTGTACTACTGAGCACAGGGCTGGGCTGCACAATGCAGCCCTTAACGTTTGTCTCTGCTCTGTATTTTAATGAACCTGAAATTATGACGAATTTAAGCACAAACACAGGAACTTCCACTAACCACCGGTGTGCTCATACCTGTCTGTTGTTACTGAGGGACCCTCTGCATCCTCCTGAACTAACAGACTGGTTTGTCAGATAAAAAAAATCAACATATGTTTTGATAGAAATCAAACTAATGTTAACACACTACACACCCCAAAAAGATTCATCTTTGCAGGGAAAGAGTGTTGACAACATTTGTCAGTTTAAACACTTCCTGGCAATAGCTCAGCTTGTTAACAGGCAATGAGAGACTGCTCTATTAAGCTCAGGGTGATGTTAAAATGGTTTCATACAAGACGATAGCAATTTTCCTTACCACCAAGTGAGGCTGCCTGTTGAGAAAGGCCATGGCACGCTGCAGGTCTTTGCTATTCATAGGTATTGATTGTAATGAGGAAGACATTTTATTGCTATCCAACATCATAGTGAATTACACGAACAGCTATGTTTTTATTAAGAGCTAGGAGTCATATAAAAATGACTTAGACTGCTGCTTAATTTAATGGCATTTCCTTTTAATTTCAACTGAAGCGATGTTCCATACAAATAATAAAATTGATTACATAATCCTTTGGTTTTAATTTAAACCCAGACTTTGAAAGGGAGAGGGTTTAATAAATGCTACCTCTTAGAATTTACCAAACTACCACTTTCATGAATAAAATATTTTTCCTGATCAGAACTAGATTAAGTTTTGGTGCTTAAGTGAAATTCTGAGTTCCTGGAAGTCACCCAAGTGTGTGTGAACCTGGCCTCAGTGTATATTGCAAGAAAAACCTATTGAAGCATAAAAGAATAAAAAAGAACAACAAAAAAGACTGTCCACTAACAGAGAGGGAAACATAAACATGGTTAGTGTCCAAAGGTGAAGAGAGAAGCAGCTCTTTGAACTCGTTCTGTATTCTGCAGGCTCCAGACATCACACTGCAGAGTAGTATTTTTTATTTGGGTATCAATGTTGCCAGTCGAACATAAACCTCTGCTGGAGGAATGCTTCAAACTCTGCAGTTTAAATATCCTGCTAGACGAGTCTTGGTAAATTCAGGACAAGAAATGAGTTTTACTCTATTTCATAGGGTGGTTGTATTTTAGTGCCTAAATAATCTCCTCTGCTAGAGGTGGAGGATCTCTGGTGAAAGGAAACCTCAAAAAAGAGGTTCCAGGTGGAAGATGTTGAATACCAGCTCTGCTAGCTGTTGGCTCGGCTACTATTTGTTCTTCGCATACACAGTCCTTGAGAACATGTCAAGAACGTTTTAATCCTTCACATTCAATATCCTCCTCCTATTACAGTAGAGATTTCTGGTTCTAGATAGGACTCCACCAAGTCCACAATGAAAGGAAAACTTTTCTACAGAAAGTTACAACATCCACAGGTACAGAGAATTATACTAAATGATAAGCCACTCTTGGTCACTAAATAATGACGCCTAATCATTTTTGAGTTCAATATGAAGTTATCTGTTTTAATTAAGTACCTTTGTACGATTTCAAAGGACTGTGTTCGATTGCACCTGTGCTGGTGCAATTTAACTTAAGTGATTCCACTTGATTTAGCAGAATCAGACCAGTGTAAGGCTGTAGTAATGAGAATGTGAAAGGGGGACCAGCAATGTCCATAAATTAACAAGCTTCAGAGTCAATCTCGGTCTTTTTATGGCTGGATGTTCGTGCTGGTTTCTCCATCCATTAATGAGCAAAGAGATACTCTGCACTCAAGACTACCTGCACAGTTTTCATTAAGTCATCACTATGTATAAAGGTATTTACCAGTATTGAGACCGGCAAATGTGATTTCACCTATATATTCTTGTATTCTCTCTTGTTCATTTCATCACAGAGGAGGACTTATAGGAAAGGGGTGGAAAATGTAGAGAATAAAAGTTTCATTACAGAGAGAGTCCCGTATCCCAGCTGTGGCTACAATGACCAACATTTACAAAATCTGAGCCATCTAAGTTCAACACTTAATGATCTGAAGTTCCTTCTAAGAGCAGTGAAGATGGATAGACACCTCTTCCTCACAGCATCTCAGGCTGTAATTCTCTCCTCTAATGGTAGAGAGCTCATAGCAAAGTACCCTTCTAGAGACAGTGAGTCAAGCAGGGGCCTTGAGTAAATTTAAGGATAAGAATGGCCTGTGTTGGCAAGAGTTAAGAGTTCATGTTTCTTTATACATGCAGATTTGGTACTAAAATTGTATTTTAAATATTAATTCATACAGGAAAAAGTGAAACATTTAATCTGTGATTAAAGAAAAAGACTAGAAAATGAAAGATCTTGATTTACTCTTCTATTTACTACTCAATTTACTAATTCATAAATTACTAAATAATAATCTACTATTACTATTTACTATTAAATAGTAATTCCTATTTACTGTTTACTACAATGTATTTTCTTGATTTACTATTCATTATGAGTATTTTTTTTTTTTTATCGCTGCAAAAAATTACTCAGTTCCAGCCTTTACCAGTTACAATCTATATATATTGAACCATGTGGTCTCTTAGATTTCAAATCCCAAACATTTACGACTTCAGGAGAGCAGATGTTCCCATCCAGCTCCTGCCCTATTGCTGCCTTAAGCAGAGCTGGGATAAAGGGCAGTTACTTTAAAAGTCTCTTTTCTTCCCTAGTGCATAGACTCCTCCAGTGAAAACACTTTCCAAATATCCCTAGAGGCACAAAAGAAGTTCCTCCAAGACAGTGTATACTCATTGTACCAGACCCCTTCACTGGTATCTCCACCTTCAGCATTACTAGCACTAGAGAATTATCCATACACAGCTGTTTTTCTTCCTGTGGTTTTATTTCTCTTGTATAAGACATGCTTGCACAACTTCTTTAATTTGAATCTATGGAAATGCACCCTGCATAGCAGAAGGCAGATCAACCTCTGTTTTTTAATAAATGATCACATTGACAATTAAAATTCCTGGTGACAGGTGAATTACTGTTAAAATCTATGACTGATTTCTAGCAGAAAAATCTGGAACAGCAGGGAGTCAAGCAGCTAATAGAAAACCTTATTAAAAATCAAGGTAATAAACCTTTTGCAAATATCAATTTTAATTATTTTTTAAATTATCTTTTCCTCTTCCATCTCTTTCATATGGCCCAATCATGTGAAAAGTTAATCATATTTTATAATAAAAAAACATTTACTGTTCTTTTTTTCATCATCTTTAGTGGAGTTTTTCAACAATATGAGCCATTACACTAAAATGGGAATTTCTTCAGCCATCAGTGCACACAGCTGTTTTATAGTTAAACTGTTTCCATCAGTAAAGGATTTTTTTACTCAAGTACTGCAGGTTTTGGAGCATCATTTTTCTACAGGGCTTTTATTTATAAAATCCATTTTTTAATTTCTAACAATATCTGTAAAATGACTGGATAATATTTTTGCTCTTAATAGGCTTTTTTTTTAATAATTTTTGAAAAAACTGAAAACAATAAAATAAAAGTTTCTAAAATATGTACAAAGAAGTTTTGGAAATTACATTCCCAGCAAAAAAGGAAAATGTGAAAGGAAAATTCTTCTTAGAAGACCAATGCCATTTATTTTCACCTTCTCCTCTCCCATAGGTTGAAATGATTTGGTCAAGAAAAGGCTTTCAAGGTCGTTTTTTTGTGAGCTGAGATACAGAGCACTGCATCTTCATTTTCAGAGGTGAAAGATGTAGCAAATTTTTGCAAGTGATTTGCTTAATGGAAGAAAAAGTGTCCTAAGGGCCACTAGAAAGTGTCACAGAGCAAGGAAATACAAAAACCTCTGGGTGCTTACCATTTTAAGTTTCAGTCATCTCTCTTTCTTTCCAGAAGTCCTTTTAACTTACACTGTAATGATCTTTAAATGGGTGGTAATGAAGAATAATGTACTCTGTGATGACTGGAATTGGTCATCTCTAACTTATGAGTCACCATGGACAGAGTGTATATTAAACAGTACATCACAGTCAGGGGTTTAATTCCAGCTCCTCTTATTTATTTGCCTAGAGTACATCCTGCTCTTCTTGCAGTTTGGGGAGACTGACCTGCTTCGAGGCAGATAAAGGAGTAGCTCCAGACAATCACTGTATGATTGCTCTGACATTTGCACGGACTTAGTGAAAGCATTGAGCAGCCTGGCCTTCATACCATTTTTTTTTTTTTTCACAGCAAATATATTTTTTCTAGATGGGACATGAAGCCAATTTAGTGTACCTTTAATACATATTGAATATATATGTGCATGCAACCAGACCGATATAGACCAGTATCTTCAGAAGAAAGACTACTTAATTTAACAAAGAGGGACAGGCTACAGAGCATTGCCCATCTGATGCATCTTAAATTCTTACTCCTGCTTCAGCTACTTTGACTTTCAGAGCCACATATCTCCTTAGCAGTGGGTTGTAGCCCCTTTCCTGACAGAAGATGAAAGCTGCAGCAGGCATCCAGCACTGGAGCTGTTAGCACTGATGCCTGTACTGAGTGTTTGTGTGTATATATATATATATGTATATGAATGAGCAGTGAGGGAATTCACTGGAATGCTACAGCAAGCATCATTCACCTGGACCACAGCATCCTCCCTCCTCATCTTAAGCAGCTCCAAGGAACTGGAGGTCTGACTGGCTTGATACACTAAATAAATGTCTTCACAGACCTCAAGAACTAATGAACTTGGGCTCACAATGCTGCGCAGCACGCTTACAAAGTTCAGCAAAATATAGCTTGAGACTGCATGAGGCAGAAAACCTGCCATTTACAAAATGAGTTTATCAGAACTGATGTTTTTTTCTAGTAAAAGCTGTTGTACATATGAGCTCAATTTGATGCTGCATTGTTTAGTGGCAGACAGAGATAATACAAAACATAATGCAATTTACCGCTTCATTTCTTCATAAAGTCTACCCTGAAACATTTATTGTTCCATGTTACAGTAGAGAAGGAGTTTGGCAAAATGAGTAAAGTAGGGAATCTGGAGAACTATAAATAGTGCTCTCTGCTTTCCTAAATAATATTTCACACTGAAATATACCAGATCTGACCCAAATTAATTGTCTAAAATTTCTAAACTCAAGTTAGTCACCCTGGACTAGACTTGTATTTATTGTTCAACTTACTGATGAAATGGACAGCTCAGTCTGCTCTGCTTATCGACTTTGGATAATTGAGAAAAAAATTAAAAAGAGTAATCTTAAACTTCTGATTATTTTTTTTTAATTACAAGATTGCCAGCACTGAATTTTGCTCAGGTTTCTTCTCAGCTGTCAATCACGTAAGATTGACAACTGCACAATTAAAAAGGAAAAGACTTTAAAACAAAGCAACACTAATGCTTTATAAGTTTAGTCTGCTTTCCAACCTTTTCAATTGCAAAAGCCACATTCCATTTCTTTAGCCCCAAAACAAAGAGCACTTGCTCACACACAAACTGCAGACTTCCTTTCAAATACTGGAGAGAAAAAAACGATAATATTTCTGTTTTCTGGGCAAAACAGCTGATTACCTCTTCCTTTTGCTTCTCTAGTACCCTCCAAAAATCTGCTTAATGATTTGGCAGGCATGAATTTTGGGGTTGACTATTTTTACATTTTTCCCCCTCTTTTCAACCTCAGTTCTGGAAAACACATTTCTCTTTCGATACCTCTGTTAGAAATGGTGGCTATTTTAGCTGTTGCAGTTAATATACATTTTGGGATACCAGCTGGTGCCTCTGTAGAGTACTGCACTGTGACATGTGGTAGATGCAAGTCAGATTAAGGTTAGTAATCTGTGTTCTGTCGCACTGAGTAGATCTACCTTTAGCTAGTCTATAAAAATGAATAGAATTCATACAAATTCATACATTTCCCAATTCTGTAAAAATCTTAAAAGACAGAAGATGAATGATGACTTTAGAGTAAAAGGTGTCACTTCACAGGAAGAGCTCAAACTTCACTGAAGATTTTCCAATACAGAAATTGGAAACACGTGTCCATGAAGACTTAAATTTGCACAATCTAAGAGATGATATTATCAGTAAAATGTGAGAATGAGATTATCAAAAGAAGGAGGTAGATATAAAACCAATCTGCAACCCTAAAGATAACCACTTGAAGCTACTACCACCACTGTTCCTTTTGATTTCAGATGATCTGAGTCTACTGCCCATTGACAGGTGCTCAGTATGAAAGAAGCTGATCCTGAATCAAAAGGACAATTTCACAGTTCAAATATCCATATTGAACCTACACAGCTTAGTTTCAAGACAAAGTTATTCAAAGTAAAGCAACATTCAAAAGCCCGTGGTTGGTAACTTCTGCAAAATGTAGGCAATTTAACTGTAAATGCCTCACTCCTGCTGGTTAAACTTACCATCCCTTTATGCACAGGCACTCATTGACTTAAACAGATTTACATTAATTGATCCAGCAACTTCAATTAAGTTCCAAAGCAAACCACAAAGGACGTTACATGCGGATTTCAGTCTGTGCAGTAAGGATGCAGAACCACCCCCAGATCTAAATCACGTGCTCATACCTCTGTAGCTCTGGAGCTAACTTACAACCAAGTCATCTTTACTGTGATGCTCCCAAGCTAAAAATTCATGTAGGGACATTTCAATATAATGGTCAATTAACACTGAAATCCTTTAAGTACTTCATCCATATTAATCCCAACTGAGTACTTCAAGATTAATTTTATTAAAATGAATTCCAAAGGAATTGTCAATGATTAAGTTGTTACTGTACAGCAAAACTATTATTTTTATGTATTTGTGTGGGGGTGCCTGGTCTCAATGCTGCACCTTTGAAAGATTTTTTTAGAGACAGTGGCCAGCCTGACTTAAATGAAGTGTGATACCTTGATGTCTAAACTTTGGTGACATAAATCCAGGCCCCAGAGTCTAACCAGAATGTCTTTAATCTGACAAAATTCTTCTTGACTGTACCAGTGAGCTTTTTGTTTCCCTTCCTGGTTCTCTGCATATCCTGCTCAAAGGTTTTTTAAAATGTTCAACTGTCTGCAAGTACATACATTCTGGAATAGGGAAGTAAGAGGAAAGTGCCTTGGCTCACCTTTTTTCCCCTCCCCCATCTTCGAGTATGGAGCAATTAAAACGGAGTGCTTTGTCTCCTCTTAAAGAACATGGTGGTATTTAACTAACAAATATGAACCACAGATAATGCTTCTTTTCTAAATGTATCATTTATTTTGAAGAGAGATTGCAGAATTCTTAGGTTGACAATTTTCTTCGTTTACTGATGTTATAGTATGGTTACCTAAGCCTCAATAAAATTTAAGAGTACCAACAAATTATATCACTTTAATTGACACACCTTTTCAAGTCTCGGTGAGCTTAACATGCAATTTTTACTTTCCTTTTTGTACTGCACATCTGACATCTCTTGGAAATACATTTTGTTCAAGCTGGGTGTAGTATGAAAATGAGACAAAAAAATGCAATGATATTGTATGTGTAGAAGTGGAAAAATGCAAACAATACAGTCTACAATAATCACACATACAGAAATAACATTTTAACAGAATTAATACTGATTCAATTAGTAAAAGATGGTAATGATGTAGAAGGTTACTAAAGGTGAAAATTCATCCTCAAAACTTTGGGTTTGCATCCATCAGAGAAAATTTCTAGGGTATCTATTAAGATTTGATAAAAATTCTGGACCCTTAACATTCCTCAGGATTATATTTTAGAAAACTCTTGACTGAAAACATTATGAAAGATTAACTTTTTTTTTTTTTTGTTAGTTATTAAAAATATTATGATGCTGTAGTCTGAACTCAATGATTATAAACTAGGCATAATTGTTCAAGAGGAGCACAGGAAAGATTATAATAATCTAGAAATCAAAATGTTATGATGGTAAGATGAAAATGTACCAGATTCTAAGTTTTGGAAAAAGGAAAAGCGTGTCTTCCTAAAATTCAAAAGCTTCAGCTCTGCATCTCTTATAGCAACAACTTGAATAAGATCAAAATTAAGGCCATTGGAAGATCTATATGTAATTTCTCCTATTTACCTTCATAATAAATTATGTACTGTAAAATATTCATTTATATTACTTGAAACTTTTCTTAAAATAATGAAATGAAGAGTTATCATTACAATCATGGAGATAATGACTGTAAGAGAGAAACCCAGGTCATCTAAAGTTCAATTCTAAGCATACTTGTATTTGTATTTCTATCAGGATTTTTTGTAAAATAAGAAATTGCCTTTGTCATCACAGAATTGTGGTGTTAAGTGGTTTGGTGTTTTATTAAGATTTATAAATTTCTGAATTCTCATCCAGGTTGCTGATTCAGTTTATCTTTCTCTAACACTGATTTTGGCAGAGATTTTATTAGACTAGTCTTTATTTCTCTGTCCATAGTATTACTAAACATGTGCAATAGTACAAGATTTAGGGCATATTCCTACAGGACACATGTCAGCTTGACAAGGAACAATACACTCTGCACAGCTTCCTTACTAATTATGTGATCACATAATATAATGTATTTTTTTTTTAAGTTTTCTTATGAAAATGTCATGTGAAATAATGTCAGAAGATTTACTTGTCAAGACAGATGACATCTCCTGGTTCATCACCTTCGCAAGAACTGTTATTCTATCACAAAAGGACTGGTATTGCACAATTTCTCCTTGATAAATTTATTTTGGCTACAACTCATCTCCCCACTATTCTTCAGGTGGTTACAGTTCATTTGATTTATTTGTTCCAGTTGTTCGGAGTTTTTTTATGACATTTAAATTATGCTGATGGGTCTGTAATTCCACAGCTCTTCCTTCCTCTCCTTTATAAAGGCAGGCACTGAGTCAGCTCTTCTTGAATTTTCTGAAACTTTCTTCATTCTTCACAACAGAGAACTGGATCTTGAGAAGGCTTAATCTAGTTACTTAAATACTGTACAATAAACTTCATTAAATCTGGATTATTTTCAAATATGTAATTGTTCTACATATTCTTCAGGAAGCTCCTTTATCATTCCAATCTCACATTTTAGCCCTTTCATAGGCTTAGTAGCTGCATTAAAGCACAGTAGCTCCAATTAAGGAAAAGTGAGAAAGATATTAAACATTTTTTCAGGTTTCATTCCATTTTTCAATTTATTTCCTTCCCTGTTTGATAGCATATCAACCTTTTTATTTACCTTGCCCTGATTATGAATGCATTAATAAAATTACTTAGTTGCCTTTTATGTCCTCTTTTGTCGTGCATAATTCTGTGTCTTGGCCTCTCACCCTTCCTATTAGTGCTATTTAATCTACACTAATTTGGTAATTTGACCTAATTTCCACCTTCTGAGGGCTTCTTTTTTTTCCTGGGCCTTAGGCCATTGCAGTCAAGTCTTACTTATGGGAGCTGCTTCCTAGGCTTCACAAGTACTGAGATGGTTTGTGCTTCTCCCTTAAATATAATTTCTAGGGGGACCTGCCAGTGTTTGTAAATGTTTTTCTCTCAGATTTATTTGCAATGAGATCTGACTCATCAGCCCTACTTGTTTGTTCTCTTATAATTTATTGGTTTTATTATGATCTGCACTTTCTGTTTCTTGATGTAATAAATCATGTTATGTCCTCCCTAAGCAGGTTAAAGAAAGTGAGAACAAATCCCGTTCATATTTTCAACTACATTTTCTAGAGGCTTCCTGCTAGCTGCCTTCAAAGAACCACAGAGAGACGGAGGCTGGGAGGGACCTCTGGAGGGGATTAGTCCCAAGCTCCTGCTCAAAACAGCACTTAATGGAAAAACTGGAAGAGATTGCTCAGTGCTTCAAGTCAGCAGACTTGAAATTCTCCAGGGAATAGATTGAGGTTGAGTTCACCACCTCCCTGTTCAGTTTTTTTCCTTACTGTAAACCACTTTTGCTCTAAATTATTGTTACTCCTTATACTCAGCTGAAATCTTTTGCATTGCAGTTTGTGACAGCCGCTTTTCATGCCTCCATTATGCACTGATGAAAGCCTGTTTTCTCTGTAATGTCCTACAGGTAGCAGCAGACTGCAGTTTCCTCCCAGAATCAGAGATCACAGAATGGTTTGTGTTGGAAGCATCTTTAAGATCACCGAGTTCCAGCCCCTTGCCACGGGCAGGGACACCTGAGCAACCCGGTCTAGCGAAACCTGTCCCAGGTGTGGCTGTGCCCCTCAGCCTGTCAGCTGCCTTTCCTCCACCTGGGTAACACCAGTTTCTTCACAGGCAGCATTTATTCTTGTGCACAAAACACTGAACATTGTACATTTCTGAGTCAAGCTTAAAAGGGAAACTGGGATTCTGCAAACCATCTACTCACAAGACTGAGTTTAAAAACACTTTGAAAATTTCCACCAGGTAATTGCAATACCTGCCAAGGGCTAATATGTTTTGGATCCATAATCACAATATTCCTGTTACGGCAAAGAGAAACTTAACCTTCTACCTAAACCACAAGTATTTAGAAAGAAAGAAAACTTCACTATTGAAATATCTTATGTTGATGTTAAAACATAACCTCTACAGCATAATCCCACATGAAGAATGTTATACTGAGGCACACAAATCTCAAATGCATAACTACCTTTACAATAAAAAGATACTTTATTTTCTTTGCAATAAAAACAGGTGGTTTTTTTCCTTTGTAAAACTGCATACTTAGTGCTGCAATAGAACCATGATATAACTGGGGATTTTTTAGGAAGCATCATATGAAGTTATTTTTCTCCTCGCCCATGTACAACTTCAAGGATTTTGCAAGGATTTTGCCAGCCACTGGGAATGAGTAAATAATGGAAGTCAAAATAAATGATGGGGTGAGATGGGACCCAGAAACTTGAAGAGAGCCTGTGGTGTTTTTTAACTCTCTAGATACAGTGCATCCCAGAGGGCTCTCTACCCTACCACCACCACCCACTGCCAGACTGCGCAAAATCCAGTGTCTCCACAGACAAAATGAATTTTTGAGACCTCTGAATACAGCAACATTAATCCACTCCATCAGCCATAAGTCACACTTTTCCACTACAGCTCACAGAACACAAATCAGGACTGGAGTCCATCAAGGCAGCCAGAAAATGTCCTTTGAACTACATTTGGGGCCTCTCTCCTTTTTTTTTTTTTTTTCTTTTTAATATAAATGCCTCCTCAGCACATTGTAGAAAGGTCCTCAGAATTTGCCAAATGACAACAGTATGTTTTGGTTTGTGTCTGCTGTACAGGTGCTTTAAAATGTCTTTAAACATTAATTTCTCAGGAGAAACAAAAAAGACACTGCAAATAAAATTCAGCCACACTTTAAAAACATACCAAGAAGCACAGTATGAATTTACCTTCTGATGTCCCTCTGCTAGTTTTTTTCCTTAGTTTACAAGAAGTTTGAACTCTTGAAAACAAAAGTGATTTTGGAAGATAAAAATTTCTTTATATGGATGGTAACTCCTGATGTTTGACAAAGCTTTCTCAGGTTCAATAATATGAGCTCATTCAAATATTTAAAAGAATTCAAATATTTAAAAGAATCCAACTTCTAAGTCTCAGCAGTACCTACTCAATTTACAGCTAACTCATTTAATCCCAAACACACTTTAACAACACTGCTCAGTCAGAAGGAAGCAATTTCACCAGAAGAAAACCAATGATTTCCATTGGAAAAAAAAATGGAGAAGAAAATGAAAGTGTAGTAAGAAAAGTACTTTTTTCTTTTTTGATCTTTGTTTCTTCAAGCTTTATTCAGCTGCATAAGGCTAATGTAATAATAAAGGCTAATTTCCTCTGGCAATCATCGTCAAAGGGATTTAAAATTAGTGCACGTATTCTGGAGCCATACTGATAAAATATGTTCAAACAATCCCTATTATTTCAAATAACACTGAAAAATGAGTGGTTTTCAACTTATTTCTAGCTATTCATTTTGGATTAACACAAAATAAGCTACTCCAAGTATTACTATCCTTGTGCAATGTATTTATATCAATATGATTACTATCTTCAGTGAAAGGTTTAATATCAACATACATGTAATTACTGGAAATGTTTCAATTTATATTAAGAAATTAAACTGTAAGATCAGCAACAACTGCCTCAACTAAATCAAAAGGTTCTTCCCACAAGCCACATATAATTTTTCTCATTTACTGAAGTTACATCTCTTTCACAGCAAAAACTGAGCCACTCAGCTTTACTTCTAAAATTACCCTTATCAACTTTGCTGACTCTCTTTGTAACACCGGGATTATACATAGTTTCAAAAGATCTCTTCTGAAAGCACTTAATCCTTTATAAAGATAAAGAATAATTCAAGTCAGAAAAATAGAAATTTATTTTGTATTAATTATTTCAATCTTTTGCTTCTGTGTGACAACTCTGTACATAAGACATTGCAGTCTAAAAATAATTCAGTTAAGTTACTTACATGTTTTGTACACAATGATTTCCCTTAACAGATGAGGCGATAAAACACAAAGTGTATTTTTAATATCTAGGCTAAATAACTTTTATTTTTAAATAATGTGACTCTAAGAAATTAATGGAATAATGGAAAATCTTAATTGAATTGATCTTAACAAAATGTGTAAGAAAAGAAATCTGGAGCAAAGGCTTCTTTATCCACCTTTGAGGAAAATAAGCAAACACACCAAATCTCTCAAATATTTTAACACTGTGAGAAAAGTCTGTTAATGGCAAGTATTACTTTTCTTTTATATAGGGTCAGGTATCCCAACACATGTTAAGCCTCCAGACACAAGACAAGGCCCTCAGATATGACACAGACCTACTAGGAGCAGCCTACCCTGCTTGGCCACAAGATCTAGCACTTGGAAGCCAGGCAGAAAACAGAAGACATCTCAAGCAGATCTAATGTCTACATGGTACAAGTGAGTGTAGCCCCAGACCACAATGTGACTCAAAACACATTGAAAAACAGCACATGAAGTGTTGCTGGTGTTTCTTTATTGACAATGAACAACCATTAATACCCAAGTCTGCCCTGGACCCAGCATCATTCAGCAGCACAGCAGAGGAGACTTGGCTTACAGTGCTCACATGACTCTGGAAAAGGTTCTACAAAACTGTGCACACAACCAGAATGCCATGTGAACCTGGAGAGCCTAAGTCTACTGCCGTGGCCCCAAGTGTGATACTAAAGAACAGGGGGCCTGGGGACAGGGTGCCAAGTATAACAGAAAAGGATCAAATGACAACAGCCTGTACACTCAGCAGAATGATAGGAACAGTCTGGGGGTTTAAAAGAGCACCCTAAATGTGTGAGTCATCACTACCTGTACATGTCACAGCTGCAGGACAAAAGCAGGGTCACTCTGGCGTTGTTAACTAACAAGTAACTAACAAGTGTGCCATATGAAAAGCACACTGGAAATATTTACTTTTTATTTATCAATGATGGACCTTTTCCAGAGAACTGTCAGTGTTTTGGGGCAAGTTAGGCTAGACAAATTGAAGGGCCCAAATGAAAACAAGAAGACACTAAAAGACCAAAACATGCAATTTTAATGAAGAAAAGCCAAAAGTGACCCCACAAGGTGCAGGTGGGAAAAAGTAGGAGCAGAAAGGAGCAAGGGGAGAGGCATTTGAATACAGCAGGCAAAACCTGGAGTAGAAAATACAACTCTCATTTGTTCCTTGTGACCACGGCAGATAACAAGAGATTATCTTAATTTGCAGCAAAGATTTATGTTTGATCTCAGGAAAATCTTTTTCACTTTAAGAACAGAATATACACAAGCAACCATCACATATGGATGTACCTGATCCTGCTTTCAGTAGAGGTGATGAATTAGATGATTTCTTCAAGACAGTTTGAGCTCCAGATTTCTGTGATTTAATGATCTCAGCTGCCTGAGAAACTTACGAGTTGCAATATGAGTATTTGCTTACAAACAATAGCTTCTACGGCAAATTAACTGAAACCCCAAATTATATGATACCAGTAAGAAGTACTAACAACAGGACATTCCTGAATTACAGATGCAAATCTTACTGTTCTTTATTCCATTTCTAAATCTGTGAGCCATTCCACCTCATGCCTGTCTGGATGCATCCAAGCAGGATTGCTGTTGACTGATTCTGTAAGTACTGTCATCACAAATGTTCAGCTCATGATCTAAAAAGTAACATCACTATGAAGTTTATGATGGAAGTTTTATAAACTATTATTCCTCTGTGGATGGGGATAAACTATTATCCCCTTCATTGGAGCTGCACATAATTTCCAATGTGTTTTCTTTCATTTGTTTATTACTGCAGTCAGTTTTTGTCCAAGATGGAATATTTAAGTATCTTAAATATTAGAACAGTATAAAAATAAACCTCACACGTTTTCCTATTCTTCTGAGAGAAAGATGATGGGGGATTTAAAGTACTGCAGTTTTGTGAATTTAGTGGGAGCAGTGGCTGAGATTAGTGTCTTGAGAACTAACGGAAAAGAGTTTTCCAGGAATTACTTGTATAAATTAGGTGTGGTTTGGACTGGCATGGTTTTTTGACAAAAGAGAGTGTAGTAGGTTTAGGAAAAAAAGCATAAAAAGATTTTGAAGGCCATGACTTATGCTGTATAGGCCAAATCAATATTAAGGAAAGTTCTCAGTTTTCGTATGTGCCACTGAACTAGAGACCTGCATTGTACCAGAGGCTGGATGCATACATGCCAGCAAGCTCTCCTCTCTGTCCTAGGACATTTTCTAGTCACCTTGCAGATTGGTGCCATCTAAGTAGACTCTCTTTTTCTTTTGCTTCAGGGTTGAGTATATTTTAACTCTTCTTAGGTGTGATTTCAGAAGAGAAATAATAAAAATGAAAAAAGCCATGCTAAAATATTTTTATCTTTCTCTCTGGGAATAAGTGCTGTTTCTGTGTTGTCTGGCCTTTCTTTCTCTCCTGCCAGTGTTTCTGAGCTTCTCAGGTGTTGCTGCTGGTCACCACACCAACACCATCACTGCCCCTACTCTGTTAAGGAGCCAAGAGTCATTGGTATAGATGACACTCTTCTGCCAGTGGATTGGCACATTTCCTCTGCACTAAGCTAAATTTAATTCTGAAATTCATACCCATATGGAAAGGAGAGTACGTAATAGTCATTTTACTGCCCACTGCCAGCAGCTAATTGCACAAATATACATGCAAAGCATATATACACACACCAGTAAAATCTGTTAAAGGATGTATGGTTTATTGCTATTTCCCAAACCATTTAGAGGATTAGAGTAATAAGTATAAAATAAATTATATATTTTCATCTTATCAGGCAAAATTAAGGTCTGCTTTCTACCATATTTGTCATCTTCTTTCAGGAGGAAAGCCTATTTATTTCAGTAAAATGGCCCGAGAATTAAGGCAGCGTTTATCCGAAGCAGCGGAAGTATTCAGCTGTTGATAAAACCAAGCTTTTATCAATGAGATCAGATGCTCCTTTCAATCCTTAACCCAATTTATCATCAGGGAATATACAAACAAGATCCATGCTTGAACCTTCACACAAATCAAGTAAAGAAGTGTACAGTTACATGCAAATGATTATTAGGAAGCACATCTGATTCTATAAAAAATGTTTAGCCTTTGATTGATGTTGGGAGAGGGGGTGAGTATGATCCCTAAGCAGGTACCTTTTTCATTCAGTAGCCCAGACTGCATGAAGAAAATTTTATTTGTATCCTGTTCATTAATGATATAATCAAGAAATAAAATTACACGTAAAGACATTTAATATCCTGTAATTTTTTTCTCCATCAGAGAGCACCAGTCTTTTCATTTCAGTTCCCTAAGAGTTGTGTGCTGAATATTTTTGTTTGTATTAAGGATTTGGGGAATGTTCTATTTAGCAGGCGTAAGTGTTCCACAATGATTTCTAGGTAAACAATACTAATAAAACATAGTATTTTTCATAATCTAAAATAATTGTTCAATTTGCAATTCAATTCAATAAATCTTTCTTATTTGTAGATTAGTCACACCAAAAAAATTGTTATTATTCTGTAATCCATTTAGAGAAATATTGACCAAATTTATTATTATGCAATGAATAAAAAGCACACAAAAATAAATAACATGTAAGAAACAGGATCTGAATAACCTCTGAAAGCTACTTCCATACAATATTGTTTTGGACTTTACATATTTTATGCAAATATTCCCCAAAAGTATGTATGGAGCATATTACAGCCACCAGAATGTCACATTAATCACAAGAAACCACACTATTAGATACCATTGTTTACTCTTTAGACTTTGCCTTGCTGGATCAAAATCCTACATTTTATGGTAAACATAAGCTTAATAATCGGCTTTCTCTTGTACAGCTTTCTGTTTGTGACTGGTGTGTTATTTCCTATTTGAACATTCATTTGTTCTAAAGCAATAGCTGGCCACTATTTTCAAATACATATATATTGTAAGGGAATTCCGATTTTTTAAATTTTTTTTCTGGTCTTTTATTTCAACTGAAAACTTCTCTGGGATGCATTATAAATGTTTAGAAGATGATTCATCAGTCAGCAGTAAGGGCAACATGCAAACAGACAGATGGACAGAGAGAGACAGATGCTTTACCACACCTCAAAATGAGCAAATCCCTTAGGAGCTGTAGGCAGACATGAGCTAAAGGTACCAGTGTCAAGGAAGATGCAATGACCAGCTCAAGCCAGCTGCCACATGAGTCACACAAGGTGCAGCAGCAGAAGTAGAATGATTTTACCACCAGAGTGCTGCAACAACAATCTGCCTGGGGACACCAGCAATGGAGAACTGAAGCTTATCAGCTGGGGCTGTCACAAAACTGACACAACCAAGGCTTCAGATTGATGGTGGCATGGCCACCACAGCTGCTACACAATCTTGTACGATGCTACCAAGCATCATTGGGTCAGGTTCACATGGAAAAAATCACCAGTCTGGGATTCTGTGACTGTGAAAAGATCCTTGATGCTGCCCCAGAGAGCAGTTTCAGTCTTTTCAACAAGTGGTAGTTAAAAAGCAGTCAATAGGAGTGTTTATGATAAGGATCAGCATTACAGGTCTACAGAGATCAAGTGCAGCAATCTGTGATTCTGATAAAAACTGGTCCAAAGGGTCTTCTGAGGTCCCTTCCCACCCATGCTGTTGTATTACTCTGTGACTTAAAATAAACAAAATCAAACATGAACCATTTATGTCAGGTTTGATTTAGATACCTAAGCTCCTTCCCAACCCAGAAGCTTGTCATATGGCAATCAGAGGCCAAGGATGTCCAAATGAAGTAGAGTTGCACTCCACATTCATCTTTTCCTTTTTCCAAAAGCTAACACATCCCACCTGGATGAGAAAAGCAATGCCTTCATCAGAACCACAATCATTTTGCTTGGCTTGGAAACAGTTCCTGAAAGAGGAAAGACAGTGTGACAAGGACAGAAAGCAGGCCATGCTGAAGAAGTAATGCTGCTACTTTCTCCTCTTCATTGCATAGAAAGGCCTCCTGCCATTAAATAGACCTTAAATAAAACATGCAGATAGTTCTGATGAGTCAAGAGGCAGCAAGCCAAATCTAAGGTGCTGAGGTACAAGGGAATCATTCTGATAACTTCCATGGATTTTAGCTTACATCTTGTTTATCCTGGACAGCCACGAAGACCAGGGAGAAGTTACATGGTTTTTTTTCCATGCAGAATGGGTTCTGATGATTCTACAAAGAACTCTTAATCATTGATACATGAGGCTTTACCATAGCTTCATACATAGCCAGAAGACATTTTGAAAGTTGCTGCTCTGGGAATTTGTCTATTTGGAAAACAAAATTAAACTCAACAACTTGTTGAAGAAATTTCAAATTGTTGGACATGTCTACTAAACTAAGCTTACTTTAAAAACATGGCTTTCCTGGTGTCTACATGAATGGCTTTGCCAATATGCTTAAGAGCTTTCCTAAAACATGTTTTGGTTCACAGTCCCTGTTTGAAGAGTATGATTACTACCTTCTGTAATATGAGATAGTATCACAGAATTTATTTGTTGCATTTGATTCAAACATTGTAATTTAAAATATTTCATATAAAAACCACTTCTTTATCTCAAAAAAGTATGGAAAAAGAAAAGCGATTTAAAATTAAAATTTTCAAGTTCAAAGCTAAACATGTCATTTTCTTCACACGTATTTGACACTTGGCCATAAGTTTTCAGAAGATGCAAATAATTTAAACTTTGCTAATTTGTTTACATTCATACTGCATTTAACTTGATATATACATTCTTGAAAATCAGGAAATTGTAATCCTTTACATATTCTGGAAAACAGTTTGGATCTTGATTTAGTTTCTTATCCATACTCCATCACTTACTACCTAGCACTTCTGTGTCACTAAAACACTTCCATTTCATTTAATAATAACTTCCTTTTGCATTCCCATCATATTTAAAGTATTTTACAAAGTAGGCTTAGGTTGGAATTAAAATATTGCAACTTTATGTTATACTGTCATTAAATGCAGAATCTGCTCAATCTATCCATAAATAAGCTGAAAACTGATTTTCAGAAACACTCATCTTTAAATAGAAATTCGAGTAAGAAGAAAAAATATCTCCTAAATTACACAAAAATATGGGTTATGTATGTCTATTTGCCTCTATTTATGCAAAATATAATTTAGCATTAATGAAGTGTCATAAAGTTCAGAATGGGAATCTATCTGTCCCAATATTTATGCTATACACATCTACCTTTAAGGAATTCATCATATGCACTTGTTCCAATCACAGAAGAAGGCATCCCATCCTAACACTAACCAGATCAGCAGTGATCAACTGGAGCAGTCTGGAATTCTGCTAAAAATGAGAGGTGTTTATTTCTTTCCATTACACGTCATTTACAGTTCTTGTTTGATGCAGCCATCTAAAGTAAGGTGAGAAGAGTTATTCTGGGGTTCCTGCTACTTTGCCACCATTACTGATTAGCCAACAAAAGCTGAACTTCTAGCAAAGGCAGTGTTCATCCGAAGAGCACTGTATAAACAAATATACTGGGATTATTTTGTGAAGATAGAATTTAAAATTTAACCCACTTATCAAACTATAAGAAGCAAAATCAAGGCTTTAACTTACTGTTAGTTCCTAGAAGACTTTCATCCCTCCTAGAAATGTTTATATTTTCTGAGAATTTTAGACCTTTTGTTGCAAGCTTTACAATGTAGAACATAAAACAGGTAACAAAGGTATTCACTGAACAACAGTAAATGGACCTAGCATTGTCAGGGGGGAAAAGGAAAATAGGAAAACCAAGAAGTACATCACCAGTTCAGAAAAATCAAATTCAACAAAGTAGCTCTTCACTGACAAGGAGTAATTGGAATTACTCCCACAAGACACAATTTAGACAAACCAGCAACCAGATGCTAAGCAATAGTTTCAGTGATCTTTTCTTTCTAAAGAGTCTGTACACAGGGAAAAGCACAATTTGCATTCTTACTGTCCTGCAAACGTCATTGCATCATAGGGCCTCACAGTGCACTGCCTTGGAAAGTACAAGGACTCTCTGAAGTGCTGTTTCTTAAAAAGCAAAAAGCCTAAGCTGTAACAATAATTAATTTCAAAATATTGTCTTTGGAGAGCTTCTGGTGAAACATACACAGTACACCAGAGGAAGTGCAGTGAATAAATGGAATGAAATGGTAGTTAACATGTACACTTTTTCCTCACCTGTGCTTATAAAACATAATTAAACCCATCTTATCTTACAAAACATCATCATTGATAATGCTTCCAATTTTACTTCTGGCAGAAGTTGTCGTACTCCAGGCTTTTAGTATACGACAATGACCACATCACTAGATTTTATTACCCTACTTAAAACCTCTGTAACAAAAGCTGAGGACAATCTTTACAAGATTCAGCATTGTCATTAAGAGCAAAATTATGTTCAAGAAGTGAGGAGGGATTATAAAGAGATAACCTTGTAAAGCTACTGATGGAAAAATCCTGCTTGTGTGAAAAGTAAATGATCAAAGTTCTCTCTATTATCTCTTGGGAGAATGGAGAAAATGCCAGCTATCATTTGAGACCATGGGCTGTATACTGGTATGAATAACTATATTACTGATGCTGAAATACCCTAGTGCAAGATATAATTGAAAATATGTATTTTGAGGCACAACCAGCAAATATGCTATAGCTGTATTCACATGGTTGGTTTGCGCTTTTTTTCCCCCCTCTAGATTAAAATTGAAAGGTTTTATCCCTTTTCCTACATGTACATAAACAAACTATTGTTCTCAGCAAGCCAACTTTATGCAATGAAGATGATTAAACATGCAAACTATTCTAGTACTCCTTATTGCATATATATTCAAGAATCTGAAATTTAAAGTTTTAAACAGATGATTTAAAAAAATCCAGATTTGTCTTATGATTTTTTTTTCTCAAAAGATACTTTGTATGTAAATACAAAATCCTTCCACAGACAATCTGCATAAATACAGGAACAAATTCAAATTTCAAAAAGAAACACACCTAAATTATACACAATCACTTTCAAAAGAGATCATTAATAACAATAATTTTCCACAGCCATACTGATAAAGCAACATCATACTCTTCTATCAATGTGAACCTGATTTAGGACTCCCCATAAAGCTGCAAGGCAGGGCACAAAATCCAATATGGTTATTGTCATGATGAAGTAGATTTTCAAAAATACTCTGCATCTAATGACCATCAAAACTGGCCTTTACTTTCTGGTAATTCTGGCAGAGAAAAACTACCAATATTGAGAAACAGACAAGAGACAGTTAATGGCTAAAAGTTTAGAAATACTATCTGTCTGGTTGTTTTTGTTTTGTTTTTTTTAATTCCAGCATAGGTTTCAGCATCTCTTGTGGCAGTCAGTTGTTGCCCTGTGGTTAGAGGAAAGAAACCCAAATTTCCCTTTTTCTTCTAATTGCTAGTAAGCAATTGCTTCATGGGATATGGTTATGGCCAGCACAACACAGGACAGTATGAAGAGGAGAGTAAGTCTGGACACGTAGAATGTACCTGTCATGACAATTTCCCTTTCCCTTCCATTCTTGCACATAGTATGTCACCCCTCATCTCAGTAATTTCCTTGTCTCTTCTCTTTAGTTCATCAAACACTACTACTCACATCACTTCCCCACCTCAAAAGAGGAAGGTCAAAAACTAAGTAGAGATGAAAGAGTAAGTAGAAAAAGGGTTAATTCTGGCCATCACAAAAATTTTCAAACAACTACAGGGAACACAGGGAAGAGCAGATATTTCCTGCATCAGCACAAAAAGGAATATACTATTTCTGACTGTACTGGCTGTAGGTCCCAAGGCTTGTGTAGATGTGAGAGGCTGCAGGGGATGGACTCTGTGGCAAGAAACAGGGTGGGCATCTGACTGCTGGCTAAAGTTAACCCACCAGCTCATGCATAGTCAGGGTCACCTGATATTGTCACAATCTGAACTAAAATATCCCAAAGCCTCTAGAAAAATCAAAGAAAGAATATTTAACAATGTTAACCTCAATTCTGCCCTCTTTAATAATGGGGTCAGAACATTTCCACTACAGATGCTGAAGAATGGTTTAGAAAAATCATGGGAAAAGAAATCATTATGTGAAATCAAGAGGAGGGCATTAGGCATAAGCTAAAAGACAGCCACTCCTTTCCCTATGGTTTCTACTCTGAATCTAATACGCATCAAACAGCCCTTGGAAACTTCATAACTTCTTTTTTAAGGAACTTAAGAATAAAAAGAGAATGTGTCATCTTTGGAAGGGGAGTCAGGTTTCTCAGGAAGTATTTAAGGGGGCTGTTAGGGTATGCAGGAAAAAAAATCAGGGAGGACAAAGCTCAGTTTGAACTTAATTTGCCAAGTTTTGTTAAAGATAATAAAAAATATTTTCCTTAACTGCCTCTATGTTATTGCAGAGATTTGAATCATTCCTACTGCTATTTTGTTTTGCATCCTAATTTATACATGCCACCCTACTTTTATCAGTCATATGGAATCTTAGCACTGGAAGTGAGACATACATAGCTCTTCACTGATACACATTTAGGCGTCTAAATCTGAACAAGTTCCCACCATTATAAACATCAATGGACAGAACTGAATACTTCAATACAGACATCTAAAATAATTTGAGAAGGTGTGTGGCACCCTTAACGCATACATGGAGATGATAAAACACAGGCTCTGCAAAGACCTGTAAAGCCTCTTTAGTACTTATTAGATTCCCATCATTGGGATAAACTGGGCTATGTCAACTACAACTCACGATAAAAATTCTGCCCCAGCTGTTCTTGAAGACACAGGGAAAGCATGGGTCCACTACCCAATCTCCATCTGGGCCTTGTCACATTCACTAGCCCTACATTCCTGCCTCAGATGCAGCAGGACAGCTCAGATAGTATTTGACACCTAAACTGAGGTAACAGAGTCCAATTCTACCCTTGCTTGTGAAGCTGACATGCAGACACTCATATTTAGGTGACAAAAACTTAAAGCTTCAGGCTTCCATATTCATTCACAACACTGGCAAGTTCCTTCAACCAATCCCCCACTCTTCAGCACATTTGAACTCAACGCTGTGAATGGAAGTTGGATAACAAACAAGACTTATGCTGCACTGAAAAACTTGACATACAAGAAACTCCACTGCTGTTTAGGCGTACCATTGTACAACTACTGCTTTTTACAGTAACTACCTGTCTGTTCAGGAGGGCAGCCTTAGATTATTTTGGGGCATAGCTGCAAGTGCTTTTCATAAGCTCTAGTCAACATTACTTTAATTCATCATTTTCTGGTAATATAAAATATACTACTATATTGTATGAGAGCTTAAAGTAATTGAACACAAGAGCTGAAAGTGCCCTTGGCAACCTTAACTCTGGAGCAGGTTTTTGGAAATGTAGACTTGCTAAGAATCGCAAATCAACACCACCACTGTGAAAGTGCAATTTTGCCAAAAGGTAGATGCATGCAGGACAAACTCTCTAGCTGCTTCTATGCTTTTTCTCTTTTCTTTTTTTTCCCACTGCTGCCTGTGCAGAGTCCTAAACAGCATCTCAGTTGACAACCACACAGCTCACCAGCTCAAAACCCAGAACTTGTTTGCACAAGGAGAAACAAGACCTCGAAAACTATTCATTACCATAATATCTTAAGACACTCACAGATGGTTTTACAAATCAGCCAGCCATCTGGAATCACCTACATTTTTATATAAATTCTGCTCATTCTCTTGTTCATTATCTGGTGGTTTAGTTTTCAGTCAACAGGTTTCTGGTCAACAGAGCTAGCTTTGCAGAGAGTAAAATTGTACACAGATGAAAAACTACCTAAAAAGCAAGCAGGAAAATTAAGTTTCAGGAAAAAGACTGTGGCAAGTGGAAGTGCAGAAAGAAGCGATAAAGTACAGTGAGAACTGGGAGAAAGATAAGACATGGCAGGAAAGGAGACCAATGGAAATGAAACAAAACTGTGAGAGAATTCTGTGATGGCAGAAATGACAAGGTTTGTCAGAAAGTGTGTATTTCACCAGAACAGATGCAGCTATCCTACTCATAGCATCTGGGTAATTGAAAACACTGGCAGCAGCTAGAGCAGCAGCTAAAGCATGGCTGAGAACCCAGCAATGCAAGCTCATCCGAGATTCTTGAAGACAGAAGACAACAGCACACAAAAAAGTTACGTGGAAGTACTGGGTGTATGAATAACAAATCAGTGCCAGAAATCTTGACAGAAACTTAGCAAATGCAAAGCAATTTGTTGATCATGCCCCTGTCTATGAATTACATTCATAATTCTACTTTTAATAGCACATTCTGAGAGAAATAAACAACAGAACAAAAGGGAGCACGGGTGAAATCTGGAGAGATGAATCCTTCCTACAGGAAGATGTAGGTCCTTTTTACTATGGGCCTATGTATTAATTATTTCTCTTCTTGATACTTTTCAAGGTGCACCACACTGCTATGAATTTACTGATTTTAACTGTCACAAGCACTTTGTCATGGAAGCAATAACCCCAACACACATCTAGAGAATTAGTCATATAGTCACAGAATCATTTAGGTTGGAAAAGACCTTCAAGATCACTGAATCCAAATATTAACCCAGTACTGCCAAGTCTATCACTAAACTATCCCTAAGTGCCACATCTACGTGTCTTTGAATACCTCCAGGGAGGTATTTAAAAGTCACACATTGCAACTGTCAAAGATATATTTTTCAGAGGTCAGTATATTTCAGTTAAGTGTTACCTTTCAGTTAATTAAGTAAGAATGACAGCAAGCTAACATCCTGAGGTTTACTACTTTTTAAAACTTTAACAGGGTATTAGAAACATAAAGATCTATTATTTAGTTGTGCTGTTGCTGTTCACAGATTTAATTTAGATCCTGAAGTACAGAATTCAGGCTGACAATATAATTTTTTCCATCATTTACATTCTCTAAGTGTATCTCCACAAGAAAAAACTGAACTTCTAGAATAGTTGATATATCCTTTTTTTTCTGAAAATGAAGGAAATGGAAGGAAAATATTAACCTGTTGTTAAACAAGAGGTGAATTAATCATCAAGAATGCTGGAAAGGCAGAGGTTCTCAACACTTTCTATACTTCTGTCTTTACCAGCTCTGGTGGGCCCCAGATCTTAGGGCCACAATTCCAGGACGACACAAACACAGACCCACTGTCGTGAAGGAGGAGTTTGTGAACTGCTGTGGAAGCTTGTCCTCGATAAACCGATGGGCCCTGATTGACCAACAGTTCTACACCTAGAACAATCAGGCATTGGAATAATTTCCCCAGGGAAATGAAGGATTCCCCAGCACTGGGCACTTCCAAGATCCAGCTGAATAGGGTGCCAGGCCATCTGGTGGTCTAGATTTTGCTTTTGCCAAGAAAGGCTGGACCAGATCACCCGTGAAAGTCCTTCTAATCTGTATTCCATTATTTTAAAATTCTGTGAAAACATAAAGATTTTTTAAAAACCCAAACCTAGGGGAAAAAAATTTTCCACCTAAATAAAACTTACTTAATATATTTCTTAATTCAGAGAATTGTTTTGTTTTTTGTTTTTTTACAAAGAGAAAGTACTAAAACCTTAATACTTTTTACCTTTTATTTTTGTAAATAAAGTGAAAGGCAAGAAGACCACCACTCAAAAAAAAGATATACTTCAGTGCAAACATTCTGAAAAACTAAGAGAGTTCAGGATGTTAGGAGTCCAGATCCAGTCTGAAAAGTACTTCAACATCTGTCCAATTTTAACCCCTTGCTCTGGCTCCACCTGCTCCAAATAAAGACATGCTTATATGCATTGTTGCAAAGAACTGATCCAAAGCACACAGTTAAAAATTAATATGTTAATCATAGATTATAAAGCCACAAAGATCTCAGTGATCCTCTAATCTGACCTGCTGCATAATAAAGGACAGAGGATTATCCTGACTTTATTCTAGTTCTTCAGTCATGTGCTTCCAAGTGCTTTTTTCAGGGCTTAAGAATCCTTTTCTTCCTCAAGTGGAAATAGTTTAGAATACACTTAAGATAAGTTTTGTTCCCTTCAAAGTATATAGCAGCCACTTGTAAAGAAAAAGCATTAAAAATGAAAATGATACCATTAATATAAATGAGAGAAAACTAGCCATAGCTCTTCGTGTCTTACTTTGATATTTGAAGTGCCTTTCCAGATGAGATTTTATACATGCATACAGATATATATATATATATATGAAGGTGTAGATAATTATCAACTACAGATTTTCCAAACACTCATATTGTAATTTTCAGATAGAAGCAGAGGGACTTGAAATTATTGAGTAATACTAGGTAACACTGGCTTCAAAATAATTCAGAGTTATTCAAAGGATATGCAGGGCTTTTCTGGCTACAAAAGATGCTTTTTCCTTGTCAAGAGGGCCAAACTATGTTGATATATAATACAGTACAAAGGTATTAAGGTACTGCCAGTCCTGATGAGCCCACTGCACCTGTTTAGCATATAGCCATTCTGAATGAAATAGGAGAACTTCTCGAAAGAGTTGCCTATCTTCATCCTGGTTGTGGGGAAGACAGCCCAGCGTAACTGGGATAAGGAGCTCCAGTCTTCTCACTGCATCAGCAGCAATTTTTTTTTTTTGATAGTAAACAAAGACTGAATTATACCTAACATACTTATAAATCAAGCATGTGTGCAATTTATTCTTGGTGGACAGCACTAGCGGGGTAGAAATAAATAAGAAATTGCTTTAGCTTTACTTAAAAACTGTATGCATACTGAGATAGATACTCTCCTAGCCATAATGGCTAGAAATTTGTAACCCAGCCATAGGAGTTACTCAGCTGATCAAAGGCAATTGCTTTAGCTGCCTCCTTTGGAGTTTTGTTCTAAAGTTTTACAGCAATCCAAACCACTCCAGTGGAGCTGACGCAGGTAGGACACGCAACCTGCTAAACTCACATCTTTAAACCATCAGGGCATCTCAAATGGGACCACTGCAGCCAACTGATTCATAATCAGTGTGTTAACTTTACTGTGGCCCAATTAGCGCTCCTAGCTATGCTGTCCGGTTTGCTTAAAAGTGTGCTTTCTATACAAGAAGTCTGGACCTCTGGATCACACTCAGATTTCTGTTCTGAAGGTGAATAAAGTCTTTATTGAATTTTCAATCACACTGGGAGGCAGAGCAGAAAACTGAACTGCTCCTGGCAAGGGAAAATGCCATATGCACAGTGCATGCAGAATGTACAAGGGCACTACAGAGGCTTGGTACGCACACCAAAGGACTGGGGATTTGCAGTCAACAGTACTCCTTAGAACAATTTGAGAGCTCTCTCTCGTACTCACTACACCTATATTCCAGATGCTAGCAGGTTCCTTCCCAGCTCAGTCAGATCCTGCAGGGAAGTACAGAAAAGCTATTGGTTGACTTGAGAGGAAAGCTGGGTGTCTTCACACACTGTGAGCCCTCTAGTGGGCTTCAATGTCTTCTATAAGCCAAAGCCATACAAACTTCAGGGACCAGCCCTCAAGACATCATCCTGGTCCTGCATTTTGGTGCACCATTTTGCTAAGCACGATGCTTTGAAGTCCTGTGCACAAGTCAAATGCCCATTTCAACAAGAGTGTTTCATTGCAGTTGGGGGAAAAGGAAAACCTGCAACAACTCTAAGCAATTCATGAAAACCAGTGTTTATTTTGGTTTTTATACAACCAAACAAAAAAAAAAAAAAAGGGATTTGAGACGTTAAATTCCATCTGTGTAGTTCATAGGAACTGAAATTATGAATTTTAACTTCCCTCCAGTTACTGGAAATAACAATTGTGCTCTCAGCCTTACATAAAACCAACAGAGAAACTGGCAGATCAGTGTTTGCTGCCTAAGAGCATTACCTGCAACCAACAACTACTGTTATTGTACTACACAATGGAGGTAACTGAAGTGAACTTGCAGTTATAGGCTTTTTTAATTGGTCTTGCTAGGGGGCATTTTTTGTGCCCTTTTTGTTTTTTTCCTTTGAAGCCATAAGACACAAACCATGAAGCAGTGAAAGCTAACAGGAGCTGTCAGCAGTGTACTTATTTACCCTGCTACCACTTCAGGTAATACAATCCTCCCCCTCCCCCAATGTAATTTCCTCTTAATCATGTTATAAAATCTGTTTTGCGTTGTTCAGGTCAAATGGAGTCCGAGGTAAAAATAAGTAGAAGGATCAGCAAGGGATGGGTCAGTGCAATGGGTCAATATTTTTCGAGTAATTGGTTCTTAAAGAATGTAATCTAAATTCTTGGAAAATCAGTAGAATCTCCAAGAAAAGTCTGGGTTTGATATAATTGAACAGAAAATATCACAAAAATATAAATATAAGGCATCAGTCTTGAAACTAGATTTGCTGCATTTCACTTGTTCACCTTTCAGAGATAACATCATTTAAAGCAATAACACCTACATAATATCAGGTTTGAAATCTTTTTTAAAAATATTTTTCCAGGATTGCAATTTACGCTTTGAAAAATAACACTTGCACACATTTACCAAAGAAGATTGGAAACAATTCAATTTTTTTTGCTGAAATTGCACACAGCAGAGGATTCTGTTTAATTACATGTTTAAAGTACCTAGTCAGTTTGAGCAAATGCAGTAAATCAAATGTAAATGTAAATACAGCAATATACTAATACAATTTCTACAAAAAGCAGTATTTATGAAATAAAAAAATCCCAGCAAAATCCAGACAAGCATATAACTAGAGTACCTTTTAGGAAGCATGCTATACCTATGCAAAAATAATCACAATAATTTGCTGAAACTAAATTCATTATGGTAGACCATAAAATAACCCATTTAAAATTTTAGCTTGGCTTCTCCCTCTTATATTATCACAAGCAAATGTATTTATTTATTATTATGAAAGTACACATATGAAACAAAGGAGCATTTAAGAAAATACTGGCCTTTGGTGCCAACAGATCAACAGTCCTTTCCTAAACAGATAAGAAATGTGGTCTTTTTTCCACTATGCCTTATATACAATAAAGATTTTAGTACAATTTCATGATTAGGACATTCTGATTTATAATTTTTTTTATATTATTTCATCCCAAAAAACTACAATCTAAGAAAATACAAAAATTTTAAAAAGAATAGATCAGAAAAAAAGAAAACATGAAGTGATTAATACTGCAATTAAAGATTTTACAGACATAGTAATGAATTTCAAGACAATAATTTGAGTGTAACAGGTGTTTTCAAGAAGAAAAATTTCTTTCCTGATACATATTGTTCTGGAAGAACAAACACATGAGGAAAGAATACTACTTTTGAACAAAGGTTAATACACCTAACAGTACGGATGAGTACTGGAAATACCAGAACTATCATTTGGGTTTGCCAAGATTAATCCTGGATCATGTATGATATATGACCTGTCCTAGTTTTGCTTGCAGGTGCTGAGAAGGGGCGCAGCCTAGAACTGTGTGGGTGTGTGTAGCTATATGGCTATTCTATATAGCTCCCTGGGGCAGAGCTTTGGAGGGAAGAAAAGGTGAGCACACCCTGGAAGTGGCTCCATTTTCTTCCCTTTGCTTCTGAGGGGAGGTTGACAGGACCAGCCCTGCAGACTCCCTCCTCCTCCTGCTGCTGCCCATCCTTTCCCTTCCCTCGGGAAGAGCACAGCTCCAACTGACAGACACAGCCCAGGGGAGCACTGGGCTATCAGTGTGGGAAGCAGCCGTGGGGAACAGAAAGCAGTGGGCACAAGCCCAAGCCTGGCACAGCCCAAGCCAAGCAGAGAGGAGGAAACACAAATACTGCTAACCACAGCCGAGCCCAGCAGTCCAGGAGCGGGTGGTGCAGCATGGACAAACTGGCTTTTGGGAAGTTTGTTCATCATTGTTTTTCACTGTCTCAGGGACAGAAAGCACAAGCCTTGGAGAGCATCCACCATCTTGTCTTTGTCTTGGTGGCCACAAAGAAGTAAGTCAGGGTGGTGAACACTTCCTCTTTCGTATACTTTGTTATTAATATTATTGCTGACACTGTGTGTTTCTCATCCCACTGCTGTTTGTTTTCAAGCAATGTTTATCTTAATCTATAGTCTCTGCCTTTGTCCCCCTCTCACTGGAGAGGAGTGAGGGGAAGGAGAACAGCTTATATGGAGTTTAATTACTACTTCTTTTTTTTTAAACCATCACTGATCTAATCACAGAATCATATAATTACAGAATTATTAAGATTGGGAAAGTCCTCCTAGATCTTCAAGTTCAACCTTGACAATAACACAGGGCAAAATACTGAAAAACACAGTATTTGTGGCTTCCTAGGATTTGTTTCAACAAGCTTCTCCACCATGAATTGAAGAAGGCATCTTAGCAACATTCTCCATGACACTCACATGCAAGTACAAGAAGGGCAGAAGAGCCCTGCACGTTGACCTCCGTACTACAGGAGCTATGACCTCCTTCATCAATCTCTTCTTCAGCTACACTGAAGCCACTGCTGTTTTGATAAGGGACCAACAATACCTGCTATACTTGAATCTCACTATAATCTGAAACCATGGATGGCCAGTAAACTACCGTATGAAGACAGAACACTCCTTGGACCCTTATGTCCACCAACTTTTACATGCATTTTACATCCCAAATAATGAGAATTATATTACCAGAAGTAACTGCAAGAATTGAAACAAGAACTATTCCAAAATATTTTTTTCATGAAGACAGTTGAAACATTTGTATTCTACTCCTGCATTCCTCTCTGTTATTGCTGAAGGAAACCTCAGTACAATGACAGTCCTGTATCAGGTAATCTCTGCCCTGAGTTGTGAAAGACATATCTGCATTTTTTAAAACACATCTGTAAATTATGCATATCTCCTTAATTTACATCACTCAGTTACTTTGCTCTTGAAGAGCTTGTAGTGAGGTCCACAGGCCTACCTGCAGGTGATGCAACACTTCTCTCTGATCATTACTGATAACACAAAAACTTGTCTGCCTGCTCCTTTACTTCTTCCAGAAGCCATTTAGAGTGCAAGAATGTAATATCCTTCCACGAAAGTAACACTGAATGATCCCCACTGTTTAATATTTCTCCATGTCTCTCAGCTCCTCATTACACTTACCAGTAATTTGCCTGCTCATCTGCTCAGAGCAAAGTGCCAACAAGCACTCTGCAGTTTCACCAATGTCACTGTCCAGAGCCTTCCCTTACAGGGTTGTTTTCATACTTTTCTGCATCAATACAGTATTCATCTTTGTTAGGTTTTTAACCTGTTTCCAACAAGTCTCTTGAGAACACTCTCAGTCACCTGGACAGACACTCTGGATTACCCAACATGTGCAATACTTCAGCTGTTTTAAGCAAACAAATTTGTGGTCCTATCTACAAGGCTGTATTTACACTTTTCTCTCTAAAAAATTCCTAAAACTAAATAGAACTTAAATATTCTTTTTCTAAAAAGACATGCAGCATATCTTTATGGAGACTCCAGCTTCACCCTGGCACTAAAATGGATTAAAAGAAAAAAAAACAAACAAAAAACAAAAAAAACACCGCAGAGGCAAATGCATGAAGTTATTTTACTGTGCATAATTATGAGTGATGACTGAGTAGCTGATTAATCAAAGTACAAGTACTCTCATGCTTCCATGAAACAGAAGCACAGAATATGTTATGGATATGATCTAAAATGAAAATTATAAAAATAAAAAAAGATATCTAGTACACAGAATATACCAGTTCTCTTTTCTAAGCATAAAAGGAATTAGGAAAGGAATTTTCAAAATAAATTTAAAAAAAACATCCTAGCACAGGCACAGCTTTTTAATTGCACATAGCAGAGGCCAGTTACAACAGAAAAATTATTGCCTAAAACTTAAAAAATTAATTTCTCATACAGAAACTGCAGAACCGTTTTTGATCACCTCCCATAAATACTAACTATCCGCCAACCAAAACAATACTTCCCACCACTATGAAAGACAAGCTGATGACCCACAACTGGGAACAGAGCATTTGTACAGAGTGTACACTGCTCTCCTTACAATCAGGACAGGAATGCTCACATTACCTTTAATCCAGGTGACCCTGTAGCAATAGTAGTGAAGAAATTATAACCACGAGATCAGCAGTGCCTGGAAAGCCCAGAAGGTAGAGATCCCACTGGCCTCATAAAGCTCACATTAAATCTAATGCAAGTACATTTAACACATAATAAAAGGAGTAAGGTTTGCATTACTTTTTTTCACTGTTTATTTGTGGGTGGTCATATGCAAGCCCAGGAGTTGGACTTTGATGGTTCGTGTGGGTCCCTTCCAACTCAAGATATTCTGTGAGCGAACAGCACAAGACACTACAGAGAAATACCTAGCAGCAGATGCTGGCACATGCAAAGTGATGGAAAGTCAGAAAAAAATACTCAAGTGTCAAACTTAAAAGCTAAAATTAACAAAACCTGATTCAAAGGGGTTTCAGCAAACACCTGAATAATGAAAAATTTACCACATTTTACGGCCATTAGAACATCTCCAGCTCTTCAGCCTTCTTCTGTCCTAGTTTCTACTAATGTTTTTCACCTAATCGGCACCTCTTGACAGAAACAATGCTGTAATAAGCATTGTTTGCCTAATTAGAAAGGTGCAGTGCCCCTGAGTTGTGTATTTTACTTCCCAGGTGCAGATAATTTTGGTTACAGAGACATCATGATCTCCCACAGCTCGCTTGATGGGCAATGTCACAAAGCTTTGGTGTCTTGATCCTTTGCCATCACCCAGGCATAAAAGATTCAGGAAACAAAGCTACACATTTTTTATCTATGCATTTGTCTTCAAGCGTAGCACACTGGGCCTGGTGCCACCTCAGAGAAAATCGGCAGGAGGTCTGAGAGTGACCATAAAAAAGAGGGATCGGCACAAATGTGAGACCCGAAAAGTAAAGATCTTTAATTAGCAAAATAACAAATGCAGAATCTGAAGAGCATTTGGGGATGCACACAAAAGGCTGGAATCCAGGGTGGAACAGTAATTTATATAAGATAGGTTGAGGGTGGAGTTTGAGGGGAAGGAACCAGTAAGAACTGGAGATTAGGGATATGCAAATTAATACAGCAAAATTTAACCACTAACAAAGAGACCATAGAACTTTCTAGCATGATTAACATATAACTACTCTGGGGGTCTTATGGGTGAGCTTTTGCTCACCCCAACTAAAGGAGATCCTTCTTCTCGGGGCCCGGGGCAAAGCCCCTCATCAACCTCTTGCCCAGACGGACTCCAACATCCAAGTATTTGCAAACTAGTAGAAAATTAGAATAGTACAGATAAGAGACCATTTTAATGAGGGAATGACAGCATTTTCCAGATTAAAGGGAAAAACCAGAACATCATTATTTCTTGTTACTTCAAGATAGATAGGACTTATTTTTGGTTGCTATGTAAGAAAAAAGTTTACTCTTAGAAGTGCTGATTTCTAAAGTTACCTTATCATGAGCTTCCCTAAGGCTAACTGGTATTTAAGATGTAGTCGTTTGTGTGTGTACAACTTTTAGATAGCCTAGACATAATATTGCCTAAAATAATTATATTCTCTATTCAAATCCTAAAGTACTTATAGTTTTTATCTGCAATATTATATTTCTATAGGAAATCCTTCCTATAACTAATGAATGCTCCAAGATTGAGATAAAAATTCTTGCTTCTAATATAGCAAATCCTAAAACAGCAATACTTTATAATGTCACCATCAAGTACAAAGAAGACTGTTCTATGTATAGAACCTGCAAGGTCATTTCACATCATAACTGGTTATCAAATTAGCATCAGTATTTAACTACCAAGTGCTGATTTTAATTGGGGAGTTAGTTAATCATCTGGCAGTGTTTAAACAAGCTGCCAGGCTCATAAAGAATGAGCTCTCCAAGAGTTAAAAAAACATAAATAAATAAAATTTCAGTAACTTATTCGATATTTGCTGATGTTAAAACTTTATTTTATACAGTCTAACAATTATTTAAGTTTAAAAGAGTACAACTTAGGCTGGTAATAATATATAAAGCTTTAAGGAAATCTCATTAATGTTTCTGCAACGTGAGGCATCACTAAGACTGAGAATTTTGAAAACTGTGAAAAACATCAGAGTTCTAGATGCAGATTCTTTGTATTAAGTTCAGTTATTCAGAATCATAGCAGAATTCTATCTTCCCATGTATCCCTTTGCAGGCTGTCATGTTAGGTTAAATCCACCACTTTATCCCAAGACTAATCTTGGAGAGAAACTCTATATATAGAAAAACTTATTTTATTAGAAGAGTGGTGTGCTATTTCAAAATCTGACAGTAATCGTGTTTGCAGTAGACTGACACTTAATTCCAGCATTGCTGGTGCTGCATGGCCTTGTGAAGAGGGAATAGAGATGCAAGAATAAAGGCAATGATGCTCTGACTCTTGCATAACTTTTTTGCTAGGCAGAATAGTTTACACAGGTATATTTATTGCCTTGCACAGCAAGCTCTCTTTGTGACCAAGAGAAGAAAAAGTCTTTGTGTTCAAATGATCACAGACCATCACATATAACTGATTCAGTTCAGACATGTAAAAGATGTCTAGCCTCAGCCAGTCATGAAGGATTTCTCTGCATTTAATGGAGAATATCTTTAGCTCATGATTCATACTGAACTAAAACTGAAATCTGAGGTGGGATGAATCACCCGTACTAGATGTCCATCTTTTCCTCTCCAACTACTGTTTTAGAGAGGATGCTCACCTTTTAGGTGACTCATTATGAAATCCAGCCCAGAAGATTAGGAGATGGCAACATGATCATGAAGCAAAAGAAAAAAAAAAGATGTGGCCAAACAAAAGCTAGGAGTACCTCAGGAATACCTGGACCAGAAATCAAATTCAAGAGTCTGCACTCTTTCATACTCTCTGGAATACTTTTGCCTGATAGCCTCGTGGGTTGAATGTCTTTATTTCAGCCACAGGGTGAGGGGGCATGATGGGGTGGAGCCTGGATCCATGTGGACACAGCCAAGACACTGTGTTACCTGACAGCATCTTGTGTCATGGGCAGGAGAAAGGGGCTCTCCCACTGCCAAGACGAAGCTGCATGGCTTGCAATTGATCATGTAGGGACTGTCCACCACTGTTTTTATATTGTCCCAGGCTTGGTGAGCATTTTCTGCATGTAAATCTCCCTCTCCTTGTATACTTTTGTTTTAATATTGTTGCTATTACTGTTCCTTTTCTTATCTCTTTGCTGCTTCCAGTAAACTGTTCTTATCTTAACCCATAATCTCTGCATTTTGTCTCTCACGGGAGGGTGGGGGAGGAGCAGCTTGTGTCTTGGAGTGTCACTCCTAAACTATGACAATGGGGTAAGCATGAAGAATAAAAAAAAAGTGAGTGGGAAAAATATGCTCATTATTTTGAAAATATGACAGTATATTTACAAAAGGGACTGCAAAATCTTCCTACTGTGGTAGATAACTGGACATGCTTAATCAGGAGGTAAGACCTAATAATAATACGGTGTTTTAAAAAATGTCTAAAATTGTCTTTGTCCCTCATATACATTCTCTATTTCTCTGATTAGCAACAAACTATTAACAAATATACTTTGAAGGACTGTATTTCCATTTAAAAGCAGGTTTGCATGAGAAAACTAGTGTCTTCTCACTAAAGAATTACCAGTTTATTATACTTTTTCATATGAAGTATCACTTCGGTGGGAATATGTAAAAATTACTGTATTGTTTAGTACTATTTTTTTCAATAAGGCCGTTAAAACTTTCTGCTGGGTTTCTGAACTCCCCATGGAAAACAGGAGTTTGAAGATAGAGTGGTAGAGATTAATGGTAGCTAAAAAATACTGGATTCTAAAGGATTCAGGGAATTACTAACAACTAAATTAAAATTCTGCAAGGAAACATCTGAGAAAATTATTTCCATGTTTTTTAATAAACATCTACCCTGTATTGTGCTGAATACATTAAAAAATTATATCCCAGATCAGTGCTAGAGGACATGTGACTATCAAATACAAACTGTGCAATATTAGAGCCACCTGTCTCTCTTATTCTGTCTCCCTCCAGCAATTCTTAGAAACCAAGAAAGATTTTACTTATACCAATTTATACGTGCATATCCACGTATTAAAAGCAAGTTCAAAGGAGCTGGAAAGTGGACTAATAATTATCAGAAGCCTCGTAATAACCTTGTTACAACTGGTAGATATTGTTACTAAGAATGATTTGGCATGAAGCAATTTTACAAAGGTCTTTAACATGTAACATACAAAAGGGGTTTTTTTGTTGGCGTACTACTCTGACACTTTGTAAGTGTATAAACAGAAAATGAAACAACCGTAGTTTGCATAAAGGAAGAACATTTTTTGTTTCACTTCTCTCTGTTAAATCTTGGGAAACCTATGATAAATATGTCCCAGAAAGCAGCTAACTACCTTTTCAAAATTCAAAAACCCTAAACCTATAATAATCCTAATCTGAACAGCTAATCACAACATGGAACTATTCTAATGTGTATCCAATTATAATCAGCACTATGATAATGGCACTGTCATTAATCTTCTGTGCTATTTCTCATTATTTCTAGAGACATTGCTAAAAGCAAATTCATGGAGCTATGCAATGGAGGTGGGAAGTTTCAGCCTTTGTATGGAATGAAATTTTCTATGGCATTCCTTATTTTCAGGAATTTCAAATTTTGGCAATAAATTTTCAACAAAAAAATCTTTGGCCTAATATCTGTCTGAGGTCTGTTTAAGTATGCAACAATTTTTCAGATATTCCATTCCACACTGAAATCAGATCAGAAAAGGCACAAAATATTTGCTATGCAATAGCTTTAAGAATTTCTTCTCTGGTCTCATCAGATAACTTGTCACTTCACACTCTGGAGCAGCAGCAAACTGAAATGTGTCAACAAAGCTGCTTTTTGTGGTCCCTGGGAAAAAAACCTACTTCCTCTGAAGAAAACACAAACTCTTCTGGAAGATTTCTCTCCTCAAACACACTGTGGAAATGGATTTGACAACCTGAATGTCCTCTCATTCAAAGCCACTGTGGTTAATCAGGACATTGGTAGGACCTGTAACAATAGAAGAAGGAGCGAAGGTTTTAAATTAAAGGAGAGTTGATTCAGACTAGATAGAAGAAAAAAAAAATTGACGATGATGTGGTGAAGAGTCAAACAGGTTACCCAGAGAAGTGGTGGATCTCCCATACCTGGGAACATTCAGGGTATCTACATCCCTACCCAACACATCCACCTTCATCCATAATCCTGGACCTCTCCTCAGGCCTGAAGAGAAGTTGGCTCAAAATGGTCATGATTTTCCCATTCCTCTTCCAGCAGGGGAGAGCCAAGGATAAAGATGCAAATGAATTTAAAATATTAAGGAGTTTTCAATAAGAACAACTGGTGATGGGTAAAGAATGTCACCACAGAAACGCAAGGCGTCTTCTTGCAGCTTTCTGTCACAATGGTACTGGCTGCTTCCTCTTCTTGTGCCCTGTATCCAAGCTCTGCTGAGGAGAGGGGATGACTTCTGCTTGGCCTCCATGGCAGGTCAGGCTGGTAGCCTGGACACAGAAAGCACTAGAAGAGGCTGAAATAAACAGAATGATCCTGTAATAACGGCTGGTATGCTGTCTAAGGACAGAAAGCTTCCAGTGCCTTGTGGTCCCACAAAAATCAGTGAGGCATGTGCAACAAAAACAGCAGTGACAGCCTGGCTCTACACTGCATGACAGTCTTTCAGAAGACTTCTTTGAAGATTTAAATACAGTCAACTTGGCACTGATTCAGTGGGATTTTTTGAAATGCAAAAAGCAGGTTTCAGGATTGGAACATAATGCAATTATTTTGAAACTCAGTGCTGAAACAGTTAATATATTCTGCATTACAGTCTATTATTCAAAGAAAATAGGTGAGGGAAACAGTTGTTGACCTTCATTTATCAACATGAATTTAAATGGTTTTTAATTTGTTCTCCACACTACAACTGGCATTTGAGAGGAAAATATGTGTCAAGAATATCTACCTGAAACTCATTTTAAAAAAAACAGTATAAAGATGAGCTATTGAGAAAAAGAAAAATGCCAGGTCAAACTGATAGAAAAAGTCTGGATAAGGAGATTGCAATCACCTTAGAAGACAGAGAAAACAGTGGAAGGAAGGGAAGAGAATCAAGAATAAAATACTGTGGTTAAAAACATGTGAAATAATTTTATAGACAAATAGGGGCAGATGTGACATTGACAGTGTTACTGCTTGGAGAAATTTCAAGTCTGTGGGTTTGGTGGTTGGTTTTGCTTGGGTTTGGGTTTTTTTTTTAGAATTATTCTTATTATAACTATTAAGACTGGAAAGATAATGATCTTTCAGTATCTCCTTACTTTTAAGATAAAATACCATCAACTAAATAAAACTAATTTCTGGTCTCATTCTTCATGGGATTTGGAACATTTGAATGAACCCATCAGTATGTTGGGACTAGCAGAGCAGACTTCCCGGGTAGCTGTTTTACTGCATGAATAAATGCAGATTTTAGCCTACACAATACAGCTGAATTGCAGTTCTCTTACTTGTGATTAATTTCAAAGACTGTTTCACATCCCAAAAATTCAAGAAGCAAGATATCAAACCAAGGGAAGGGTTGTTCCAAGACAAACTCTTAGGACAGAAACACACATCTGCAGTTCTGCTGTAATATACTAAAGTTTATGTATTTCAGTTCAGTATCAAAAACTGGCATATCAGCCCATTAGAAACTGCACACCAAGGGAATGCAATCCCATAAGAGCTGAGTGATACACCTGAAAATTACAAACATACTGGTTTGGTAGATGAGCACACTTGTCTCTTAGTGGATACGAGTAAGTAAGGGCCTGTAATCTTGCAGTCATTTTAAAAATAATTAAAAATGGCACAGAGATAAGTAAATGATTAAAAACATGCGTGTGGTACTTCTGCATAGCACTAGTTCTCATGGCTTTGATTCTCTGGAACTGCAAGCCTCCTGTCCTCAGTTGTCCTCCTAGAAGCATTTCCTACCTCTTTAATCACAAATTAGACTGCAATCTAGGGAGTTTCTTTCTGATCTGCTTTCTGATCAGCATCTCCCAGGACCCCTGACCATACAGAGTGTTCCCAGTGGGTCACACAACAAACTCCATAAACACATGCTTCAGTGCACATACCTTCCTCAGGTGGTGATGGCAAATCATTTCTGGCTGAAAGCCAGCGTGGTATTGCAGCCTCGTGTCACTGCACCTCAAGTCCTTGATCAACCACAGATCTACTAGAATGGTTAAGAAATTCAAAATATTACTACTTTTGTAGCCTTTAAAAATTATATACTTATTTCAGATGTTTTGCTTATTTGTATTTTTCCTACTGCACAGTGTCTATACTGTAAGACATGGAAAAAGCTTTCATATCACACAGCTCATTAGAGGCTGAAACGAACCAGTTTTAGATGTATGATTTTGACCTCATTACTGTCCTCAATCAATGAAATAAAAATGGTGGCTGTCATAACATCATCTCTTGGACACATTACTGTGGGAATCAGCAATCAGAGTCTGCTCCTCAGATGGTAAAACTACTATTGAATATATCTGCTAGTACTAAGCTTGACTAAATAATAATAGAGAAAAAGGCTTCTTAGAATTCAATAGGCCAATCAAACTATCTCTAAGCAAACCGGAGGGAAAGATATATCCTACCTGCATCTTGTTATAAGCATGGTCCATTTGCAAAATGCTGCAGAAATAAAAAAGACTCTTACACACAGTTCCTATGGCACTGCCTAAACCCATCTTAATATGCTTGTATGTGACACACTGCAAATGTCACAGCAAAACTCACCACTTGTATGAAGTCCAGCTCTGAGGGTGAAACATATGCTTTAAGGTCAGTGACAAATTTTAAAAATACTCCTTATCTTCAGAATGAGATTTTTCTCATTTTGACTTTTCCCCACACCCATGCCAGTTACACACCTAGCACAGGATGAGCCACACTGGAGATGCCCCTTTCACTCCACTGCCTACAGAAGGAGCTGAGATAACTGTAACTCACTTGAGGCTTAACCCTTAAAAATCCAACTGCCCTCAGCCCATTCAATACCAATTATGTGGATTATATATGGCTGCACTCAGTTTAAGGGAGTTTTCACTTACATGCACTAGGTAATTTTCAGAATGTTATACTTCTGAATGTATTACTGTATAAACAACCATTATCTGAATTTCTAAAAATATAGGGATGCTTTCAGTTTACTCAGCCTTTAGTTTGCACGTGTTTGTGGGTAGTAAGCTGGTCTATGGACAGCTTGCCTGTTACATGTACTGGACATAAAATACATGTTATTTTTGTGAGACCTGAGTGACCAATACTATACCAATACTTTTGTGAGACAAGAAAAAAGATGTTTTACCCCCCAAAAAATTACAGAACAAATTATCACTTGGAAAAATTTGCAGCAAGCATGCCAAGCCAAAAGTCTTCAAATTTTGAAATGTTCAAGTTAAGCTATTCTTATTTATTTATTTATTTGTAGTTGGCAAATTGACTTTGGCTGCTTTTTAATTCAGTTTCATTTTTACCATTAAAACAGTGATAATCTTTTTCCTGAAAACACAATGTGAGATGTCCAAAGTCATTTCATTTAACAATTCAACGCTGTTTTGTATATAATGTTATCTTGAGGTGAAACTATTCTTAGAAGTTCCTGTTTCCTGAATCATGCATCACTATGGGATGCAGGATTTTGATAGGTCTTTTATGATTAGACAAATATTCCTTCTTTCATTTTGACATACATATCATATTAAATTCTACAACCAAGGCTTCTTCTTGCAGCAGTATAAAACCAGAAAGTTGTACCTTCAATTTCTCTCATCGTGTACTCCCAGTTAGTTTAAAAACATTCCCTGCACACCTGTAGAGAAATGGAGCTTTGAACAGAGCCAGAGTGCAGGCAGAAGACTTCTCTATCTTCAACAACAGGGAGGGAAGAAACAGTGTTTTACCTTTCAGTAGTCCTCCTTTCCTTCATTTACTTTTCTTCCTCATAGATGCATGTAACAAAAATTCAGCCTTCATCCATGGAAGACAGCATGGAAAGATTTGGGCAGAAAAGGCTCTCCATAGCTGGATTACTCCTACCTACTCCTGGTCAGGTGAGAAGCTACTTTCTGACAGGAGGTCATGTGTGATTAGGCATACAATAAAAGTAATTTACCTTAAAGTAATTTCTCCTGAGTATCCTCAACTATCTTATGATCTACAGCATTCAAATTGGGAGGGGATTTTTTTTTTTTTTTTTAGCAAAAGATAAAGCTGACTTTTTTCAGGCTGTTTTTAGCCTGGTTTCCTATGGAAACAAGACTGAGCAACAATATAACACAGTCTGTGTGTCCTCTCCTTGTAATTTCTGAACTAAGTAGCCTGATTTCAACTAAATGTGACTGAGGAGATAGGAATCTCAAAGATAGTTACACTCTTATAAATTTTGAAAGCGGCAGCTGCTGGAGAGAAGAGAGACCAGGATCCTTGTATTAACATGCAGGGTGCTAACAATCTTATCAGCCCATTTCTGCTGTCAAGTGTGGCAGCCAGCATACCATCACCAGAATATATGCATATTCAGAGATAAAAGAAGACCTCTATAATTCAATTATTAACCAAGGGACATAACTCCACAAAAAAACCGGTCCTCTTCAATTTTGGTTTTTTTAGGCCTTTTCTCTTTTAACTAGGCAGCCAAGATACCAGGCTGATGAGGAAGAAAAATTAAACAAAAAGGAGGAACAGTTTAAATGAAAAGCAAAAGCATACAAAACCCATACTGAAGCAAAAGAGAAGACTGAATAGGTGGAATAGAGAGTTTATCCATTACTATATTATAAGGATGGACAGCTTTTAACATTATGTCCTACATTTAAATACATTTATAATTTTACCAGGTTCAGAAGTCCTACACATACACACACACAGAGAAAAAAAAACAGATACAGGAAGGACATTATGAGCATCACATTTAGCTGCAACTAACTAACATACTGAATGATTCAGTTCTTTTCATGCAGATAAAAATGACATAAGGCTGAAAATCATTTTCATTTCCTATATTCCACAGCCAAGGAAACACATAATGGTTAAAGAACTGGGACTCCCCCACCAAAACCATTTTTACAGCTCTTGAGTGACTAGTTTGAGATGGTCTAGCATAATTATCTATGCCATAATTTCTCCTTGCCTGTGTCAAAAATATTTAAAAAAACACCATCAAATACTCACTGATTCACTGGAAAATCCATGCATTGACTAGAGAAAGTGGTTTGAAAAGTTATTTGTTACACAAAGTAGCATAATTGTTCATTATATATCCAATGTTCTGTCAGTGTTTCCTATAAATAAGACTGTTCTGTTCCAAGATTTCACAACAAAAACACAATTTCTGAGCTTTCTGCCAAAAATTTTCAAAATCTAGAAAGTATTTCTCAGCTAGCAGCTCCTGAAATAGACTTAATGATGACTACCTAGTAATTATCAAGGGGGGGAAAAACTTAAAGAATAGGAAAAAAAATTACCTTCATTTTCTCTCATTTTTGCAGCCTTTTTTTTTTTTATATTTTTTTTTTTTTTGTCAGATCTCTTTTCCCCTGCATCCCCTCTGCTCATGCTGGGAATCAGGTGTGTGCTGCCAGCAGGACTTGTTAATTCAAGGAGCTGCTGCTGTCCAATTAAGCTTGCTGCCAGATCACAGACAGCCAGACACTAAGGTACCTAATTCTCCTTCCTAGTTCAGCAGTAAATGCAACGCCATTAGCAGCATAGTCTAGGTATTAATTCACTCATTTGTAGGCACACTCTAAGGTTAATTCATGTCACTCCAAATAGAAAAAAAAACTAAAAGAAGTGAAGAAGGATATCAAGCACTTAAATTAGCTTCAGTAAAAAAACAGAGTTGCCTTTAGTCAAGAAAGTAATCCAGAAGACCTGAACTCGGATGGAAGTTTACACAAGCAATCTACTTTTACTATTTGAAAGTTCCTGGGTGCCTAAAATGTCCCTTTAGTACATCCACAGATATTTTCCAGGTTCAGGAATGCTGAGAAGCCAGCATTTACCTAAAATGAAACATAAAAATCAAGTTAATAATCTCCTGCCTACCTTACATGAAAAAGTGAATTCATTAGATATTTTTACGACACAGGGGATCATGATCAAGCACATCTGAAGCACAGTGTTAACCAATACTTTTAAAATGTAACACGAAGTGCTGGTCCCCTTTTTTTCAGTAGCTGAATGTAGCTGAGCCTATTTTCAATTTGTAGTCTGCAGGCATTATACAAGAAGAGACTGTCTTGGTGTAATCCAGAAAGGATAACTAAGAGCATCCCAATCATCAATAAGACTTAAGTTTGCTATAGATGGATACAGAGCTCAGCCAGAATAGCATTTAAAAAAAAAATAATTCAGAATCTTTATTCAGTGGATATACTCTGATCCAAGGATATACTCAGGATATTTTCAGACATAACAGTTCAGCTCCTTTCTTCGGCTACTGCAATTCAAGCCCATCTCCTACTACTCTGCAGGTTATGCAAAGCATCAGGCTATGTGACCTGGGTGAGAAATCAGGAATGGGACACACAGCTCCTTACACTGTACACTGTATTATGACAGAAGTAGATACTCGATCCAGGCTGATGGAGGATCCAATTAACCTCAGAGAACTGTGCTGAAGTAGCCCAAAAGTAGCCAGCAATTAGAAAAGGAGACCCACATATATCTTAAGTGCTATCTCTCTCTAGATCTCTACAGAGATATGAAAGCAACTTCCCTAAGATGAAGAAACTCCTTCTTTTAAAAATGTGCTTTGGATCACGTTTTTCCTTCAGGCAGCACTGGCAAAAATCCATCTGATGTTTTCAGGTCCCCTACATACACTTCTCTAATGGATTCACTGTTTCTTTGAGGTGGGAGAGCTGAAGCTTTATCTACAACATCTAATTTCCCTGGAAAGTGTCCTCACAAATGGGTTGTGCATTATTCTGGCTGGGAAAGAGATCCTTCCAGCCTTTGTTTAGTCAAGAGCAAGAAAGAAAAAAAGAGTATGATTCTGTAGCTTCAAGGGCAGAGCAGCTGTATGAGAGAGAAGTATGCTCCAAGATCCTTCCACGATAACTGCTTATGAAATGTATTCAGTAACTGGTTAGCATGAGGAACTAGACACATCCTGAGCCAGGTTTAAGGCTCTCGACTCTGTGTTTGCCCCCCAGAAGCTCTGCTGTCTTGCACTCAGTTCTCACCCTTGCTATACTTTCTTGAGTACAAGATAAAGAGCTGCTGACAAAATTTCTAATCTTGACCTTTAAATATTAGTCAGTGGCTATGCTCAGCATCTAGTAGCCAAATCTTCCTTTTATTTGTGGGTGTTTCGGTTTCTTGGGTTTAATCCTTTGCATGATGCCAAAGGCAACTTTATTTCCAGCCTCCTTAAAAAAACCATCCAAAGAAACAGATGACATAACAACATTATAAAAGAGACAAAATTAGCAGTCATGAAAAGTACAGAAGGCTTGGAATAAAACATATATTTGCTGGGAATAAAAGCAGTGACACTGACAGTGGCACTTGAAAGAGAGATCTGCAGGCAGGGTTTTTACAGACACTGAGGCCTGTAGGATACTGGGATTAACTTGCTGCATACTCAATTTGACCTTACTCAGAAAGGCAGGATAGATGAGAAATGGGTGCTGATGTGCAGTCCACAGCCAGTATGACTCCTCCATGATTAAACAACAGGCTTACTGAGACCCACAGAACCTCCCCTGCACTTTGTGGATCCCAGTTGAGCATTGGAGCCTATGTGTCTAATCCTCAGAGTTAGAGTGTTCTCCAGTCTCAAAAGAGCAAATAATCTGTCAACTAGCAGAAAGAGCAAGAACAATATTAACTGGAAATTTTGTATGTTAATAAAACACTTAAATACTTATATAGTATTTTAAACCAAACATATGATGCAGGAGATAAAATACTTCAGGTAGTGTGAGAAGGAATTAAAAGATTAGTAGAAAGCACAGTGTAGCGATGAAAGATGCCACCACTACAAAATCTATGTAACAGGGACCGATTGCTCCTTTCATTGTGTGATACATTTATTATCTAGAACTTGATGAAACCTAGTGTCACTGACCAAGGCTCCAGGTTTTATCAGGCTGGGAGAAACAGCAACACTTTCATGCAGCTTTTATGATGCATATAGAAAATGAGAGACAACAGTTGGATCCAGCAGTCAGGAAAATGGAATTTAAGCACTGACTCAAGAGTTACTGCACTCTAGTAAGTATGTTTCTCTTGATAGTATTTTAATCAAGTGCTCTTGAACCTGGGCAATACATCTGCTGTATTTCCCAAGCTATCATACACAAAGATTCTCACGCTGCTATAATTTATAAATGGACCTCACACTGTCCTCCCAGATATTAAATCCAATCACAAGTGGCCATTCCACTATGCACTCCACCGCCTCTCTAGCAATGACCACATTTCAAGTCAGAAAAAGCACACTGAGAAATTTAAGAAGGAAAAAAATCACAAATGAACAAACAAAAACAACAAAACCAGAAAAAAAATCATAAATACAGCTCAGGGCTGCCCAGGAGATGAGGCTCAGGAAGAAGGAATTAAAGTATGCAATATTTTGAGGAGGCACAGTGAGGTTTGTGAGAGGATGCTAGCAATAAATACAAATTTAGAAAAGACTGCAATTTCAGCTTTTGCCCAGGGCTCTTTTGAGCCTGTAAGCCCCTGAATGTCTAATATGGTAGTGGTTTTACTCTATATGGCTAGTGATCTAGTATCATTTAATTAAAGCAATTACATTAGAAATTCATTTTCATGAAGGAATAACATGCTTTGCTTGTTAGACAGAAGCAGACAACTGAAAACTGAGTTGATTCCATATGAGTTCAATTGCTAATTTTTAATTTTATGACAGTCCTTGGAAACTGTGGCAACTTCCACTTCTGCACTGCTTGCAGAATGAAGAAATGCCCCACCACAGAGTAAGGGCATATCAGTAGTGGCCACACAGGCTTTTCTTGGGCAAAAGACAGCCCAATCACATTCTTCCATAGCACCTGGAAAGCTCACATGTTTAGGGCATATTTTCAAAAGAGAATTACTTTTGTTCCCACAAGTTTTATGGAGTTCTTCAATAAGAGCTTTTGAAAACTCCATCCTGAAAGCACAGCTTTTAGGTCACCAGTAATGGTTCATCAACCATTTCTCTCAAAGCCTCTGAGCACGTGAAAACCTTTTCAAGAAACTACTTTATATAGAGACATTGCTTTTTTTGGGAACTACACATGTATATGAAGGGACAGAGTTTTTGCCCATTTAAAAGCAGTGCAGTCTACTCACAGCAAGCAATTGCAGAAAATGCTGTTGAAATTACATATATTCTCTAGTGGTTTTTGAAACCTTTTTGAAAGGGATCTGAAGGTAGACCTAGGGTATATTTTATCCCCCATCTTGTTGCAAAAACTGCCATTAGATCATCAGTTTTGTGAGAAACCTGTGTTCCTAAATGGCTTTTGCTGGTGGAGAAGGAAGTTTGCTTTGTTTTAATATTGCTTGTCTGTTGACATTGCCATTTAAAGACCCACTGGCTGAAATCAACATCATGCAGTTCATCTACTGCCATTGGCTGAACTGTGCCAGCATCTGCCTAACCTGAATAAATACGGAGCGGATGCAAGGTGGATTTCCCAAGTGGCTTATTATGACATGCGTTAACTTGATGGGCTCAAGGGTCTTCCTCATGTGTTCTTGTGATTGTGGACTTGCTGGTTTTGAAGAGTTGCCAGACTAAAGTGGAAGAACTTTTATGACCTAATTTACTGAACCACTCCCAAAAACTATACAGAAACAAAACAGTGGCTGAATGTGAAGGTTCCCAGTTGCTAAAACGATTTATCAATATTCAGAAATAAAATACGGAAAGATACAACAACTGCATCACTGATAGTTAATCAAGATTATTGTTTTTTCTGCATTTATGTACATTTCAAAAATTTTTACATCTTCAGACTTTCTTGGTTTTGCTTTTACATTATTTTATTTTATTTTTCCAGTCTGAGATTTTGCACTTGCGGTAACATTTTGTTTTCTAAGGTGCATAAAAGTTAAAGATATATAATTATAATGACCTAAAGAAACCCCAAACTCACATATCATGCCAATGCCTAAAACCTCTGTTGAGTCATTATATTTTTAATACAAAACAAAAGGCACAAAATTCACTTTTCTGTGAATGAGAGGTGTATTATTAAGTCCACGGACCCCAGGAAAGTCCTTATAAATTGTCTTAGCAATGGTTCTATTATGAATTAAGCACACGTCTCCATCAGGCACTGCTCCATTCACAGCTCTGAAGTAAGCAGCTATTGAAGCATTACTCCAAGGACCTTAGGGAGAAAGTAAAGTAATCCTTTCACCTCTTCCTCAGTGAGTAAACACATAGAACATTCTAGCTCAGGATGGCAGAAGAGGAAAGCAGTACATTTTGTTTGTAGACAATTTCTTCCATGTAAGCAAACTATACAGGGAGAGTCTCTTCACAGAGGGAGAGTCTGTATTGACAAAAAGCAAGAGCAATGAAATCTTAGAGAGGCTGGAACAGGCAAGGAAGACTGCTCTTACTTAGCGTAATTCTGTATATAATTAATGCATCATTCTGTATTTAGGTCCCATTTCTGAAAATTTATATTTTGAAGACATTCTCCTCAGTCCTTAAAAGTGGAAACACTGTCTGGGTGACCTGCCAAACAACAATAAATTCCTGATGAAAGAACATGGTACACTTAGAAGAGTCCAGCCCCAAAATGGACTATTTCAAGGCCATCCAGGATATAAATTTTTTTTTTTTAAAAAATGGGATATTTTAAGAATCAGCACAACAAAAACAGGAAAAAAAGAAGCATTTTCCAAGACTTTCCTGTCAATAGGGAGGAAAATCTCTCCAGCACATTGTACAGAAATAGAGAACATACTTAAAAGCTGAGCTAGTGTGACAGAAGATTTAAAACAAGCTAATAAAATTCTGAGATGTGTACAACTTCCACTGCCCCCCTTACCCTCCCTGAGAATTATAAATCCTGTCCAGCCTTTTAGCAAGAAACTAGTCTAACTAGATTTAATTTTTCTCATCTCAGTCCCATTACCTGACCTCAGACATTTCACTCAGTTTTTAACCTCACACTCTTCTGCAGTCACCAGCTGTAGATCCATCCTGCTGCTCCAGCGTATGAAACACTATTACACCGAGAACACAACACATCACTGTACTCGCTCTGCCTGCACACTCCCTATCACAGGTATGCATTCTGCTGCTCACAGGTTCACTGCAGCCAAAAACCATTTCTTCTCAAAGAATTTATGTACTTGAAAATTGGTAATTTCGTTACTAAAGAAGATCCATCCTCCACAGTTAACTTGCTTTCAGTAATGGTCAGTGAAGCACTGCACCTGCGTCCCTTAAAGAACTCTGGGAAAGAGCCAGCTTTGATCCTATAGCAAAACCTCTGCTGGTTTCAAGAACCAGCAAGGAACTCTGGCTGCCTGCTAAGACAACTGTAAGGGACCAGCATCAGAGAAAGAGGCAGAGAAGATTTCTCTGTAAAAAAGTTTTGTTAGAAGAAGGAAGGAAAGAATGAGGAGTTTCTCAGATATATTTCCCACCTCAAAAAAAAGGGGTTTTAACTATTTATTTCCCCAGCCTGATGAGTGAGGTCCTTCCTAATGTGTCTGATCTATGGCCAGAAGCATCCCAGGCGGAAACACTATCTTTTGACTATGTATATATCACAGAAACATAGGAATGGGTTGGGTTGGAAGGAACTTTAAAGACCATTTAGTTCCAACCCCTCCTGCCATGGGCTGAGACATCTTCCACAAGACCAAATTGTTCAAAGCTCCATCCAGCGTGGTCTCGAACACTCCCAGAGATGGTGCTGCCAAACAAGTTGTATTTCTTTTAAAAGAGAACCCATGCAGCACTGGGGGAAAATGCCGGGATCTAACCAAGAAGAAGGAAGATTTAGTCCATGAAACCAATAGCAGCTAACAAAGCAACCTCAAAGTGATGTCCATGTCCACAAAAACAAACTGAAGTTTAGGACATGACATGCACCAGTGATCTGACACCTGGGGGAGGAGGTTAACATGGCTCAGGAAGAAGGATGAAACTCTGATAATGAACACAAAGAATGGAGAATTTATGGGCAACAAGGACATTTGGCAGAACTCCAAAATAAGGAAGAAACTCATCTGAAATCAGCTCCAACTGGGTAAAAGGTAATTCTGGCAGGGGGATCTACAAACACCAACCCACAGACCACTGATCCAGGGAGCCCACCAACCCAAAAGAAGAGAGAAACTGAGCATGTGAACTAATTAGCATGAGAAGTAAGAGAATCACTAACCAACAGAAGATAGAACACAAAGTATCAAGTAAATCTGGAACTTGTATGCAGTGAATACTAATTCCAGTGAACACTAATTCCATTGTTTGCTAACATGTATAAATAATTCAAACTTTTCACAACTGGTGTGCATATTGGGTGGAGCAATCCCCATGTACCTCAGTACTGAATAATGTCAGCTTTCTAACCTAACAGTCTGGTTGGAGAGTCTACTTTCCAGTTTTCAGTGACAACAAGACACCCACAGTTCCTCTAGGCAACCACTTCCAGTGTCTCACTACCCTCAGAGTAAAAGCATTTCTTCCTGATATATGATCTAAATATACCCTTTTTCAGTATAAAGCCACTCCCCTTGCCCTATCATTACATGTCCTTATAAGAAGTCCCTTTAGAGTTTTCCTGGCCCCCTTTTAGGTAATGGAACACTGCTTTAGGGTCTTCCCAGAGCCTTCTCTTCTTCAGGTTGAACAACCTCAATTCACTCAGCCTGTCTGCATAGAAGAGGTATGATTCTGTGATACTATAACACACTTAGATATATAGGTATATGTGGATACATGTATGTGTGTATATATTCATATGCGAAACATAAATATCTGTAAAGATACCTATTCCGCAGTTTCAGTGACCAGTTCAGAGAATTTTAACCTCAGTTATGCGGTTCTTCTGGCTAGGACTAGGGCTAGGATATTTTGGTTCAGGACAAGTGTTTGTACAAGGGCTAGTGATCCCAAAACCCCGTGGATTGGGGGTGCATGTGAAGATGCTGTCCACCAGGGATATCTGGTCCCACTCCATGACCCGTTTTACCCTCAAAAATATGGGGAAAATGAGGGCAACTGTTGCACAGTGCCTGAAGAATGATTTCAGAATTATTTTAGACTATGAACAAGGCATGATGAGCTGTTTTCATGAGCTGGTATTAAAGAAGTTGCTGAGGACTAAGCCGAGGGAAGTCTCTTTGGAAATTAACTGACTGGATTCTGATAAGGTTATATTTACTGGAGGGCAGAAAAGAAGCCCAGGAAAGGAGAGACTGCAGGGGAAGTGTTAATACTGTCAGAAAACAAAAAAAAAGACCCAAAAAAAACCAAGGAGAGGTATTTCCTCCCTAGAGAGAAGGAGTGTTCAGCTTACTATCAGAGAGGGAGAGGGAGAGCACTATCACAGTGCTGAGGAAGGAGGATAAATTTCAGTGCTGGTGCTAGGAGAAAAGATTTAGGGCCACTAAATCACCTAGCAGTGTTCTCTATATATTTGGGATTTAGCATTTATAGCAAAATAAAATAATTTAAAAAATAAAATAGAGGGCTATGTAATGAAGCAAAGCACCAATTATACACTGCTTAACAAGCATCTTGCTCCAAGACTGTTTTTAACTGCCTTAACTAGAGTTCTTCATGGCAAACCTTTCTGGCTTAGGCTAAGACATATCCCTGACTGCTGTACTAGGATACAGGCAAGTCACAGCAATTGCTTTTCAGTAATCTCTGGTAGGCATGGTAGCCTTTTAACTTGCTTGTGCTGCAGTACTGCTGAGAAAGGCTCACCAGATCACCATGATCATTGTTGTAGTACCTACACTAGAGAGACCTAGTGCTGGGTCTCCCTTTTACTACTTTACTATGTTTTATTACATACGTAAGTATTTAAAAAAACCCTGGTAGGTGATGACCAGGTAAAAAGATTAAATCTGTCAAATCTGTCAGAATTACTTTGGGAAATACTCTTTAAAAATACTGGGTCTTATGGCACATAATGATAGTGTTCTTCATTCAGATAATATTGTGGTTAAAAGACTAGGAGGTAGAGGATTGAATTTTGCATCTTTTATGTCCTCATCTTGTGGAACTCATAACTTTTTATCAGCATTTCAGATGTGGCCACATAAAAACACACTGAAAGCAGATTACCATTAATGCTGGCTAGCAAAATCCCCATCTTAGCATACTGCATTATTGAGGTAAGGATGGAAGGTGGAAGTCCAGTGGAAAAAATACCATACATGCAAATCATGTAATAAAAACTTCAACAAAGCAAACACACCACAGTTGGATATCATCATAAAATTCCCCCAGAAACAGAGAAAGCAGTTTCATACATTTGAAAGTTGCATATGTCTTCTAGTGCCAATATTTCATACACTTAAAAAGAATTAGGGTGATGATGGGATATTCAATGGGCCTGCACATACCTGCAAGGTTTTTTTCTAATCAAAGAGGTTAAAGTATGGAAACCTTACGTCACAGAAAATCAAGGAAATTTCCCTTTCTTAGGAAATTACAAGCTTCTCAAGACTGACACAGATTGGTCCCTACAACAAGAGGGCAAAATCAAACAAGTGATACCATGTCTCACTCCCTCAAGTTTTGCCTGGATCAGCGCTTTCACAGCTAAGTTAATTCAATGTTACTAAAATACAAAAGAACTGAGGAAAAAGGAAATTATTTCCAACACTTCAGAACATAAATCTCTGTATTTCTACGCAGCAATTCTAGAATATTCTGATCTGAAGACTTTTGTTGCTGAAGAAAGGAAATCTCCAAGTAAGCACAGTTATATACTTCTACCTTCCATCACACCATGGTCCATAAATCAACAGTGGAGCAATTTTTCACAGTTATGAGCTTGGAAAGATTTATCTTGCTTGGAAAGCAAGTTCCTACTCTAGTATGAAAATTCGAAACAAACTTTCTATATAATACACAATTTCTATTTTCCTCTACCTAGTATGACCAAGAGCAGAACAGTAAATTGCTGGACTGGTAGCCATGTGTTCACTCCCATTGATCTCCAAACAGAAGTCATGACTCCTCTGCCTTAGACTGATAGTGCTGTTACAATAGCTCTGACGCTCACCTGAAAGGAAGAAAGCTATTTGGATTTACTTTGCAAATGAATGTCAAATTAGTTATAGCAAGTATTCACCTGAATTAATAACATGATCCCATGTATTTCTGGTAAAAAAAAAAGCTTCTAGTCTCTAAAAAGATGTTTGTTTGAAGGCTGTGGCCATACTTCTCTAGACCTCCTTACAGTGGTTTCTCTGGAAAGCTCACTCTGCTCTTCATAGGACGGTAAGAACAATGTTCCAAGTTTTTAACTTTTCCAGTTTGAAACAAAAGAAACAACCCTATGACTAAACTTAATATTGGCAATTCTAAGAAAAAAAACCATTTCTTTGAATATGCTTGGAAGACAGGGTAGCAGTTTCATTTACTACTCCTGTGCTAACCCATGTACCTACAAGTTCTTCTCACTCGTCTTCCAAAAACAACGTTTTTGTTTATTTTTCATGGTGATTAGTGCACTGTTCTGGCTTTTCTAAAGAGTTGCATTGCTTATGCCTAACCATGATTAGGATGAGTTCTGCTTCCTGTTTGACATAACTTTCCTCTGAATGAAGAATGAGACCTCTGGTAATGCTCAGTCCCAAAATACTGGTTTCCTAATTCTTCAGACATATGATTCTCTCTCCTGTAATTTGAACTGCACTCCAAACAAGTCTAAAACATGTGAAAATATATAACACAACTAGTTTTGTCACTAAAATCAAGCTCTGTGTCAGAGGAAGGTTGCAGATGTAGGAGAGGTGGCTTTTTAATCTCCCTCAGAATTCAATAAATACTAAAAGAGGCATTCCAGCCTCTGTATCAGATATACCAACAGAAGTTTGCCTAGTGAACCAAATGATCAGAAAACTGTTGGATGCATGATAATAAGTCTCACAAGTTACTACTTCTTTGGAAGAGTAAATGAAGTTTGTATAAGATTGCAATTACAAAAAAAAATTTGCAATTGGTTAGCAAAAAGCAGTTGAATTTCCAAAAGCCTTCTTTCAAATAGTGTACTTAAAAGAGCCTTAGACCTGACTGTTGTGGGAGGAGAGGCAAGAGTGTCTTCTGGCCTGTTAACCAGGAGACAGGAAGCATGTTAGCAATAAAATGGTCAGTATTCACAATGGAGAAGGAAGCATTACCATCAACTTCTCTCAGGTCTTGTGACACTGAACTTTATTATCATCTGAGAAATGAGAACCGTACGTGAAGAGAAAATCTGATACTAAAGAATCAACCAGAACAGGAGTAAATAGAACTGCCTTTGAAGAGCCGTAAGAGGATCTTACAATACTCAATCACCTGGCAAAGAAATTACAGATGAAATTCAAATAGTTACTTACAAAGTACTGCATATTCAGGGCAAGAAAAGACAATCCTAACTGCAGTCATAGACTGCTGTAACTTTCATTAGTATTAACAACCAATTTGAACCCTTTGATTACTCTTCTTCATGCCCAGTAGCTGTTAAAAACAAAATAAAATTTTAGGAATTATTAATCAACAAGAAACAAGACCAAAAGGGAAAAGTATTTACTAGGTAACCTTACAGTGCAAAACATCTGCACAATTTCAACAGGATGGTATAATTAGCAAAGATACAAAGACCACAGTGAGTTAACTTCATCTTTGGAAAGATTAAATAGATTAAGAAACTTGAATTAAAAGAACAAAAAACAGATAGCTTCATATTTTATTTTAGGAATACTGTCTGCTGTATGCATGACTTGGCGTAAATAATCTAGCTCTGATTTAGTTCTGCCTTTTCAGGATATCTCTGCCTATATTCAGTTGTATGTGATTATAGGGATTAAGGATGGAAGCTAAAGGGGAAAAACATATTAGGGTGGTTTTTTTATTTTGTTTCGCTCTGTTCGTTTCTTTGTGTTTTTGCCTCTAGTATGCTCCTTGAAATCTGCTGGGGCAGCAGCTACTACAATTATGTCAGAAGACAGGGGAGGGAGAGGACAGAAGATGAAATTTTTTCAGTATTCAGGGAAAGCACAAATGGAATTAGATGTGGGCAGCACACACATTTTAGAATTATAATTTGAAATTAAGCCTTCAACACGAAAGCTCTGCTTCTGGGAAATCCATCTGAGCTATCAGTTTCTGTGGAGACAGGTAAAATTATGAAGGAGGAGCATCTGCTGCCAGTGAGTGACACCTGCTACTGACAGCACGTTGGCTGGTGCAAGGTCATGGTACTACAGGTAGAAGCTACATTTCATGCTGCAAACTCCACTATAATGAAAAATATTCCTGAGAACACTGAAAACAAAAACTTAGCAAGGCTGAAAAAATAACACAAAAAAGATTCTTAAGCAGACATGAACTGGGAAAAGTGGTAACCAGTAATACAGGAGAGATTTGTAGTAAGTTAAAGGTATTAGGTGAGGGGGATCACAGTAGGGTATGTCTCCTAAACCTTGCCAATTGCTCATCTCATGTAATTCTATCACAGCTATAACCTCTCTAAACAACAAGAAGGAGATAAGCCAGGCTTCCCTCCTTCTTGGGATTTTCAAGGAAGTTCTAAACTTTGCAGTACAATACCAAAGCAACCCTCGGAAACAGAAACAATAATAAACTACTCAATAGTAAACCAAGAGTGTAGTCTACTAAATCGTTCCAAGAGAAACATTTGAAATAAATGAACGCTTTAGCTTTCAACTTTGAAGAACTGTTCTCATTTTCATGGAGTGTTTAAAATAAGTCTGCGTCCCCTATGAACCTGGCACTTGAATACACTTAGAGCAGTACTTCAGCAGCTGCCACTTGATCTGAACAAACTGTGGTTTTCCCCTTTCTGAAAGAGCTCAGACATAAACCAAACATTCATTTTTCAACCATTCCTTGCCTACCTAGTCTTTCTGCTGACACGTCCATTCCACATGCAAACTCTGTGTCCACACTGCCCACAGTGACAAACACTTGCAGCAGAATAGGCTTCATGAAGAAGAGGACCTGTGAGTCAAACCCCAAACCATCATCTTTGTGCACTTACGGACCTGAATATCAAACTCTACACCAAGTGTTTGGGGCTTTTTTCCTGTACTTGTCCTTCTAGGGTTCCTTCTAACCTTGATAGGGCAAGAGTGCCGTAGCGTATCCAGTGGTGCTGGTTTGGGTATCATTTGAAGCACATCCTCCAATCCTATCAGACACCAGTAAAAGTCACAGAACACTTAAGTGTGCCTCTGATCTCACATTTTTCAATGAATGCCAGCATATATCCTGTCCATTTTAACACAGTTCCATTAAGCTGCTACTATATGAATACCAGGAAAATTCATCACAGTACAAAAGGCCCATAAAGGACTTTTTCTAAAATATGTGTTTTGGGCAGAACAAAGACCACAGGGAAACAGATGCAGAGTGAATTTTGTACAAAAAGCTGACATGACAATAAGAAAGTCATAGAACAAGACAATAATAAATTCAGGCACCTGTGCTGTAACTTTTACATGCATCTAAGGAGTCTTGTTTAAAGATCATGAAGAAATTAGGAAAGGAAAGGAAATATTCATACAATAAAATCACACCTACTGTCTTGCATGCATTTGCATCACAATGGTGGGTGGTACTGGTTTAGCCTGAGCAAGACTGGGTAGTGTTCAGCTTGTAGGACAACAGCATTTTCTTCTGCCAAACTTGGAAAGTGCTTAGTGAACGGAGATGAGAGTAGCAGCTAGAGAAAGGATAATCTCCTGAGTATCATGGCAAGAGCATTTCCATGGAGAACTGCTTGGTAGCATTCTTCCTCCTATAAGTTCCTGTATCTCAGCCAGACTTTCACAAGTGATTCTCCATTTACATTAATCACTTTCTGGTGTCCAAAAACAGACACAATAGAGCCTGTTATACAGAAGATCTGCTTGGAGACCGCAGCTAAAGCCAGTTGGTGATACTCTGAAAATACAAAGTGCTAAGTACTTTTAGAACACAAACTGAGTATCTATATCTTTAAAAATTTATTTCTCACATGTAAAAGGAAAGTAATAGCTCAGGACAACTTATGAAAAGAAAATGATTTCATTAAGTTTCTAGATATAATAGTTGTAAGAGAAGAGAATATTTATAGCTTATTTTCAGAACAGAATTTGAATATGATCTAATATAAGACAGAGAAAATAATTAATTGTCTAAGTACAGTAAGTGATCCTGCATGAGGATTTGTGCATGAGTATACTTCTAGGACCATCTTCACTAATAAATAGCCAAACAAAGCTCCTGCAACAACTGTAATTATCTAGATTTTTCATATTTGATGTTACAATTCTAAATTTCTAATAGTACACCAGCATACAGTCTTTTTGCTTTTTCCTTGATCTTGGATCTAGGAATCTTCTTGATCTCTGAGCTAGTATTTTTTGGTGTTTTAAGTAGAAATATATGCTACAAATTATGTGAGAATCAGAAAGTTATAGAAAAGTACGTGACTGAAGTCTGCACCATTCCATACTTGATTTGTTGTGTCCTTGACATGAGAAATGTGTACTCAAAGTATTTTTGAATGAACTGGGAGGTCTGTGTTTTCTGGGAGGGAGAAATAATATCTAATTGACAGTGAAACAAGATTCACCAAACAGCTTTTCAGTGAACATGCAAGGAAACAGGAGTTTATCCTAATAACAATTTAGCTGATTTACTTAGTAGTCCTAGTACAAGATCAAAGCATTTGTTTTGCCCTAGCCTTGTGATTACAAGCAGCTGAATGCAGGTGTGGAGAAGGGTGTGCTTCAAAAAAAAAAAAAGGGTTTTGCCTATTTTCTATTGTTTCAATTTTTTTTGGTAATATTATCATGTCTCTCTAAAACAACAAACATTCTGGATTAGCACAGATGGGGTGCAATCCCCATCACATCCTGCCCAAGGGAGAATAACTCACTGGAGGCGACTGAAGTAAGAAGTGCTGCACAGCTGCTGCCTGCACTGCCTTGCTCTATTTTATGATATAAAGACTATGAACAGTATTTATATCACCTACCTTCAGACAGCTGATATAAGCTTTCAGTGCCTCAAATTTAGGCACCTTCCTGCAGCAGAGTGATTCTGCCTGCCTCGGCTGAGGACCCAGACACACCCTGTAGCTAAAAGAGAGAAAGCTTTGAAGAAATTCATGCTTGCACCTACAGAAGCAAGCAGAGCAGTTCAATAGAAGCAACTCCTTCGGGTAATGCATGGCTGATGAGAAACTGACATCCACACTATACTTATTAAAGGGTTTGGATTTATTTTGATCTGGGACTAGGAGTTTGATTACCTGGAAATGACTGGAGCACATTGTTTGGTTACCCCCACAAACGTCCGTCTTGTGCTCTCCAAGACCACTTCAAAATGTGAATCCAAGCACAGCAAGTAGAGACAATGGGGAGCTTTACTTCAAAAGCACGTTCCTAATTCATACTGAAATGCTAATTCAGGTATGTTCCCTGAATGCTTCCAGGGAATGATGTAGAATATCTTATTTAGAAGTCTTCCCTTCTCCATTTATTACAAACAACTACAACATTTAAAAAAAAAAAAAGACAAATATTATCTATTTTCTTGTCATGTACTCTAACAAGAAAAAAATAAAACATAAAGGCCATAGGAATATTTTAAAGGGAAACTACAGGGTATCCATACACCAGAATACCAGGCTCATAAACCTGATTAAGCAGATGCCTAAATCCAGCTGGATTCAAAGTGCCAAACATTTCTTTTTGGGTGATGAACATACAAGGAGAATAGCACTCCTCTCTCATGGCTACCAAGGTGAAGTTTCTGCCCCAAAACAGCCAATACAACTGCTTGGGGCAGGGGAGCTGTTTTTTAATAGGCTTTTTACAGAGGCCTTAGGGTTCTTAAGAAGACACTGCCTCAAACTGCTCTCTAAGATTTTAGCATCCTAATCCTTAAAAAAATCCTTCTAGGAAATTTTGGAGGTCTGCATATTCATAATTTCTGTATAAGTGTATTATTGGATTTGCATGAAATAAAACACTTGCAATATAGCCTTCACTTCTGAGTAGAACACCTTTCATTTCACTTGTTTTTCTGTTTGCTAAAATCACACACCATATTCTGAAACCCTCTGATGTCACATATATAGCAAAAAAATATGGTTTCACAAATGACAGCAAATTAACAGGTTTGCTTTAATCACCTCTAAATAGGTAGACAGATAGAGGGATAGACAGATAAACAAATATACACCTCACAAATAAGATACAGACTTCTATCTTTCATTAATCAATTCCAAGTTTCTCAAGTATTTGGGCATCTTAATACCTTAAGAAGGCATAAAAAAATTCCCTAAACTATCCTAAAATGGAAGGATCTTGGTGCCTGGTTCTTTGTTCTTTCTCACATAGTCACATTCTTTTCTTAGCTAGAACATACATTGTGAATCAAAACCTTTAAAATTATCTGTTCATTATGGGATCATGAAGAATTTATATTTCATGATTCCAGTGCTTGAGAAATGTACTTGATTGAGAGTGACTAATTATGAAAATCAAAGCAACAGCAGGGAATATTTATTGAAGGAACTAATGACAACTATGAAGTTCAAACACTAGGAATACTGTCAGAAATACTCCAACAAGCACTTGTGCCTGATGAAATTTTGAAAGCAAATAAAATTCTACAGAATTCATGTGCAAAAAAATGCAAAAAAAAAAAAAAAAGATTAAAGACTCACATCTGAAAAGAAGCTACCACATGACATTTCCTTCACCTTCACTTCCCTCCACAGGCTGCTGCACATTGTTATGGAGCACCTCTTTTCCCTCACTCTGCTCTTTATCTCCCATTTGCTTTCCTTTTGATCCTATTGCCAATGGGCTTTCAAGTACATTTCGTTTTGGATCCATCCCTTTTACTTGTCCCTAGATCATACAAAAAGACAAAGTAATCTCTGGTTTTATCAAACCAACATCTCAGTCCCAATACACAGACTTCTCTCTCCTGGTTTTTTATCCAGCTCTGGTTCTGTTTAAAGTAAAGCTTTTTCTACCAGTATCTGTCCATGAATTATAGTGTAAGAAATAAGTTTTAAGCAACAGCCATCACAATACCTGGTTCATTAAGTGTATTTGTTTCACTTATGTCCAGAATCTGCATCACTGGTAACTACCAGCTTTCTGTAAAGAATAAGTGGATTCTTCATTTTTAAAAAACTATTTCCTTGCTCTACATCATGATGCCAAAGAAAAAAACTCCAGGCTGTTCTGCCTACCTAAGTTATTAAAACAGATGTATCTTGACCATGTGGGGTTTTTATATCAGGATTATAAAGGCAAATTAGTCACGTGGCAAGGAGTACCATCACTATTTACATACCGGATCATGAACAATTTATATTTCACAATTTCAGTCCTTGAGTCCTTACCACTGTTTAATGGTAACCCCAAAATAAAACATAAGAATAATTCTGCTGATAGAGTACTTTTCACGTCAGGTTATAGTCACAATATGCTACCATGTTAAATTTTATTTTATTTACACTGCTAAAAAACCTGTTTTGGTGTTCCTTCCCTAATTTTTGATTTATTCACTGCTACTAAAAGCACAGTTAACATAAAAAATACCAGCAAACAAAGTTTGTGCCTGTTGGCTATGTGCAGGCCAGTAAAGGAGATTAAAGCAGCAATAACTATATCAGTTAGCCCTGTGGTGCCACAAACTATTTGCTCCCTCAGTCCTGACTTAGACTGAAGTTGCATTTACCTCTGGTGTTCCACACTTTTAGGTAGCAGCAACTTATTCCATGCATTACTCTGAAACTGTACCATTTTTTAAATTATCTTTCAAATTAAAAAAACTTTTTTCTCAAAGCCTGTGCATCTGTTTAAATCAAATCAAAACAAAACAAACAAATTAAAAAGAAACCAAATCTTTGACAATTTCATATTAATTTTGTATTTGGATTTCATTATGGTGATTCCTTTTCAATAAGATCAAAAAGCTACTAGCAATGCTAAATGTCTCTTAAATGTCTCTAAACTTTGTGGAGTAATTATGAAATAATGACATTAAAATTTCCATGCTAATGAAAAAAATTAATTTTCCACTCCCCAAATACAGTATCACACTTTTCATCTTAAGAGTCAACATCATGGTCAATGGCAGATAAGCAGTGCTTTGCTTGGAGCTAGCTTATATTTGCTTCAGTTTTGTTATGCTGCAGTCTAGAAGATTGTCATTTTTCATTCCTGTATTCTGCTGTGGATTTTGACTTTTCTGACTACAGCAGAATGGCAAAGCAATACTTTTCAGCACATCCTGCCACTTCTATCTTGCGGCTGCTTTCCTCTTGTTTTGTCCTTTGCCTGTATTCTTCCCAAAGTGTTGATGATTGAGAAGCAAAAATACATCTGTACTGCTGTTTGCTATTAATATTTCTCCCTCCTACAAAAGTGAGGAAGAAAAAATGCAAAAAACCCTCTCATTCCTAACATCTGTATTTGAAGTCATGTCCTATACCCAAATCCAAACCAATCCAATACCTTATTGTACTCCACACAGTATTAAATTACTCCATAACACAACAGGTGCTATTACTCAATGTAAATCAGGTCAGGTGGGGCATCCTGACCCACCTGGACCACACCACAACATTTGTAGGTGGGCTGCAAGGCACTGGTGCCTGAAGTGCAGCCACCTGCACTCGAGGTGCCAGGGAAGCTCATTACAGTAATGACTCATAGGAAGGACATGGATTTGCTGGAGCATGTCCAGAGGACAGCCATGAAAATAATCACAGGGCTGGAGCACCTCTCCTATGAAAACAGGCTGAGGGAGTTGGGGTTGTTCAGTCTGAAGAAGAGAAGCTTTCATGGAAAACTTAAAGCAGTTTTCCAGTACCTAAAGAGGATCTATAGAAAAGCTGAAGAGGGACTTCTTACGAGGACATGTAGCAACAGGATAAAGGGGGAATAGCTTTAAACCGAAATATCTCATCTAATCTGGCATTAGGAAGACATTCTTCATTGTGAGGGTGGTGAGACACTGGAACAGGTCACCCAGAGAAGCTGCGACTGCCCCATCCCTCAAACTGTTCAAGGCCAGTTCAGTCTGGGCTCTGAGCAACCTGGTCTACTGGAAGGTATCCCAGCAGGAACTGGCTGGAACTAGACGGTTTTTATGGTGCCTTCAAACACAAAAAATTCCATGATTTTTTCAATTACATCACAGCAGAGTGAGGGGACCACTGTGAAGCTGCTGCCATCTCCTACCTGAAGCCCTCACAGAGATGCCCCATCTGCTGGCTCACAAAGGATGCCTCTGCAGCTCTTGTGAGTGTATGGGAATTTTAGCAGAAAACTCCAGGGGCCTCCACTGTGGCAGGAACATGGATGGACAGCTAGTGGTTTTCCCTTTTTAAATAGAAACTCCACCGGGTTTAACTTCCACAGTCTAAGAATAAAATACTAATTACAGATGGGCTGTAAAATCAGAGTTTGTAAACAAGTTTCTGATATTGTCCAAATTTAAGCAAAATTGCTGCATTAACACACGCAAAAATTACAAAAGATTACTTTTGTTGTTATGTCTTTTGTTCCAGCAGCCAAACTGCTAAGCTCAGCCCGTGTTTCTTTATTTTTACATAACTTTGCAGAAGCAAACTTGTGTGCCTCATGCTTTTGTTCCCCACTGCTTTGTTCCTTCTCAAAGACTGAACTGACTGGACTCCCCTCCATATCCCCAGGAGTTTCTTACATATGGTTTAACTTTCAAGAAAATGATCTTCCAAAATAAATAGTTCAGGAAATAAAATTCAGGGCAAAGAAAGAAGTCCTGACCCTTCCAAAATCCAACAGTTTGACAGGCTTTGGTCAGAAAGTGCTCCAAGAAAAAGCTGACAGAAAATTCACTGAAAAGAGGGTAAATCTAAATACAAGAAGACCATACTAAAGGATCTCTTCTTTTGAGTAACTGGCAGATAAAACTACAGCCTGAAGTTGCAGAAGCACAATACTAAGAGCAATTTTAAAAAAGCAAGAGGGGAAGGGAGAGGAGTGGGGGCAAGGCCAGGACATGGAGATACACAAAAAAAAACAGCAAAAAGATCAAGCAACTGGGAAAATAGTAACATGGAGTGAAGCTGTTGGAAGTTTACTGACAAGTTATCTTTATAATAAAGGCAACATAAGTTAAATACTAATTCCTGGCAAGGACAAAAAAACCAATAAAGGTGGAATAATTCTAGTAACCTACTGAGTAAAAACTAAAGGACACTGAGTCAGCTACTCATGAGTGCCCAAGGAGAATGATTTCTTGATGATATTGTTGTATCTGTGTCATGGGGTGGCTTTACCTTTAAGGTAGTTTTGAGAGCTAAGGATGTTGAGGCTGCTGGTGGCTGATGGGAGTCCTTTCTCCTGACCAATTATCAAGCATTTCTAAGAATTGACAGCAGTTCTGTCAATTAAAAAGTGAATTCAACTTGTGAACACCCCCTTAAGAAGTACAGTCAGAGCTCTCTTGTCCTCTTTTGTTTCCGGCTTTTGAGAAGGTAACAAGGCCCTGTCGTATCCTCTTCTTCCCCCCCCCCCTCATCTCCCTCAGCCGATAAGGCCGCAGAGGATGAAGGGGGGGGCGGGGGAGGAAAAGAAAGCAGAGCTGCTCAGTTACTGCTGCTGCTGGACTCAAACCTGATACCATGAACTCTTGCAGCTTTTCTAAAGCTTTTAATTCTTTTACTACCTGGATAAAACGTACAGATTACTCCTTTTCTCAGAAAGACAGAGAAAGAGAGAGACAATCAACATGAGGAAGACATCATAGAACCACCAAAAACAGTGAGGGAAAGAGTTAAGTTTTAAATAGGAGAGAGAGAATAAGAAGATGCTTGACAGCTGAAATATCTTTCTGTTAAAGCTATGGAGATGGACAATAGTAGTTTAAAAAGACTCCTTTAATTCATGATAAGAGTATTGGGAGGAATAAAGTATTCAAAGTGTGGATTTTGAGCAAAAGAGAGAGTACTTGTGATACTGTGAGTTGCAGGAATTGAGTAGAGTGAAGATTTTGAAGCTTTTGGGGGGGGCAAAGAGAAAGCTGTTTTCCAGGAAGGCTCACAGAGACAGATGAAGAGGACTTCCACATTTGAATAACTCATCCTTAAAATAGCATCCCTAGACTCATGGCCCATACACACCTCAGAGTGATGTGAAATGGGAGGAGTGAACTCTGATGACAGATTTCCGGGCAGCTGGCATTAGAGAAATAGAAAACTATAACAAAAATAGTTTTCTTGTGAGAAACTCCATAGATTGGCAGAAAGAGACTTCTGTTTCTCTGCAAAGACTGATGAAAAGACGCTAGCAAGAATTGAGACTGTTTTTGACCACCAAAGTTCTAAAGTTTATTTTTTGTTTGTCTCTATGTTTTCATGTGTACAAAGAAATGGTCAAGTAGTGAGAGATAAAAGAGTTTTCTGGAAGTTTATTCTGGTGTTCTTATTCTTGTAGTTTGTTAATAAACTTTGTCTTTATTCCTTTTAAGTTTTAAGCCTGTTTTGCTCTTGTTCTAATCCATATCTCACAGCAAGAAATAAGTAATTTTTAGTTACTGGTTTAAAACCACGACAATCTGAAACAAAAAAAGAAGTCAAAGAAAGAAACTTTCCCCCCAGCATGCTGCACAAATGGAACAGGATTTGTGTATGTGAATGGAATTGTGTACAGAGATAATGGAGTGCTGACAGGATGGGTGCAGAGGCAAGAGCATTTTGAGACTGAATAAAGCTTTCTGAGAGGGGCTAAAGAGGGGCTATGGAGATGCTGAAAATCCAGGGCATGTTCAGGGAAGGACCAAAGGAAAAGAAAGGCAAGACACTAAGGGGAGGGACTTTCTGAAAGACATCACACCAGACTGCTGCAGTTTAGTCTCTAAGAAACACAGTAAAATAAGTGATAAAAGTATCACGCTCACTTTTGAGTTCAGTACTAACAAAGCCCCTATAAAATGACTACAAAATTCTTAGAAAGAGAGTTTTGATCCTGGTTTTATTTCTGGGATTGATGGCAACAAGGAGACAATTTATACTGAAAGTGAAAGCAAAAAACCAATCTCAGAAAGCTTTGTAAATCCACTCATCAGCATTCCACCAAATATCCACCTCCTCTGTCACGGTTATGTCTATGTATCTGCACAAGAAATGTTTCTTTAGTTCCTACATCTTCTTACATCTGAGTTCTGCAGCAAGCTGAATGTCAATATGCCCCAATTTTCCCAGCCCACTCCGCATCTTCCTTTCTCTCAGTATCAAATGTATTATTAGTTCTATGTCTTTTATTGCTTTTCTCATTTTGTTGTTACACATCTCCTCTGAAAATTGCTATGTAAGTCTTGAATGAATATAATATCCTGAATTAATATAATGTCATAAATGAATGAGAATATAATGGTGTTAATCACAAAGGAAAGCTGTTCTCATTTATTTTAACTGTTCCCTGAAATAATCTTGCCAAAATGCTTTTGGTCTTGTTAAAGTTTCATTTTAAGTACTTACTTCAGTTTGTATTTATATACTACTTAAAATGATGTTTGTGTTGTTTTTCACCTGAGAAGACATTTGAAAAGGAATAACTCACTCGTGAGGGTCACCAGGGTATAATCAATATATTCATCACGTTATGTATATGGAATTCATCAGAACTTAATTTCCTTAAACTTCATGATATTTGGAACACCTCTTGCATTTTTGATGAGCAGCCCAATTAAAAAATAATGAACCTGTTTTTTTCTTATACTGACTCATTATCTTGGTGGTTTCCAACAGCAACCTAGAGCTCAGTTTTATATCAAATTATTTTGTGCCTGTTGGCCAGCAATACCTTTGCAACCTTCTAAGGTGCTTCAAAACTCAAACAATTTCCTCAGGAGAAAGTTTTAATGTGTTACTATTCCCAGTACCAAGTTTATATCTAGGCTCATAAAGAAACTAAAACTTAAAGTGGAAACAGACAGAACCCATGGGATGTTCAGGATCTCTTTCTTGTACCTTAACCTTAGTGAAGCACCTTAGAACAGCTTCATCTTCAGCAGATACACCAAGATTTCTGTTGCTGCCTCTCCATGAGATATTTTTTTTGTTTTTACAGTATTACTCTTAAAATACTATTATTCTTAAAAAGCATATATTTATAGAACACAGAATGTTAAACCCCTTATCAGGGTATATAAGGAACTGTTCTGCACCACCACCCACTCCCACTAACAGGAAAATAAAAACATCTTCCAAAAATGTTTTGTGCACAAGTTTGAGGAATGATCAAGCCATTTTTGGAACTACAGCCTATCCAAAACTCACCTTCAACAATAATCATGTGCACTTTCAATAGTTAACACTGATGTGCTAAAGAAAAGGCACAAAACAGAACATCCTCTCTGTCTCAATGAACACCGAATCATAGAATCATGGAATTATTTGGGTTGGAAAGGACCTTGAAAATTTTCTAGTTCCAAGTCCCCTGCCATGGGTAGGGACACTTTTCACTAAACCAGGTTCTTCAAAGTCCCATACAGCCTGGCCATGAACACTTCCAGGGATGGAGCATATGTAACTCTCCTGGGCAACATTTTTCAGTGCCTCACCACCTTCACAGTAAGGAATTTCTTCCTACTATCTAGTCTAAATCTATCCACGTTCACCTTAAAGCCACTGCCCCTTGTCTTATCACTGCATGCATATTATAAAAGGTCACTCTCCACCCTCCCATTATTTCCTGTTATTATGCAATACTATTTATGCACAGTGGAATTGCTTCAAAAAGAGATCACATGCATCCCTCCAAGAAAGGGCCTTGAAGATGCTGTCCCAAAAGGTGGAGGGAGGACTCAACTCTCTCACTCATCAGCAAGCATCACACACAGGGTTTTTTTCCTACATCACATTCACTGGCTGATTACTCAATTGTTCTGACTAATTTCCATCATGCATTGTATCCTGTAGCCTTAAGAACCTGTATGAAAAATTACCCTGCAAGGCAGGAAGCTGCCTAAAATAAGAGACTGTATCGGTAAAAACAGTGATGGCTTAACTCTTTCTGGAAGCTGTAAGTATTTCAGCAATGACAAGTAACTTTTAAAAAACTGAATTATCTGTTATTTTTTCTTATTTTGAAATGGGGATGTATGTATGTGTCTGCGTAGCATAAACAAGAAATTTTATGGACAGAATCGAAAAGAATGACTTAGAAGAGAGAAGTTCCCCGTAAGGAACTGAGAAAATGCTCAGAATATATAATATATCTTGCCTTTGCAAATTAACTCCTCACTGTTGAAAGACATGCCTGCAGCTCACTTGTAAAATTAGATCAACCAAGACACTTCTACCACAAAAATTTGTTTGAATATTTTCTTCCTGTGATATCTAATGCAACTTGGTAAGTTCCTTTGCTCCAAAGGGTTCCAATGATTAGCACTTGCAGATCGCAGCAGGGTGAAATAAAAATGAGACAAATATTTGTGGAATAAATATTGGTAATGTTTACAAATTTGCCTTTCATATGAGCGTGTCAAAAATACAAATATGTATTAATCAGAAAACGTGGCTGCTAGCTGTTAGTATCAACTTCCCAAAATGCTTATTGTTGAAAATTTTAAACAGCTCATCTCATATTTGCCCATTTCAACTAATTAAGATTTTGCCTCCGTGTCTTCATACTGGATTAACATAAAGGTACAGAAACCTTAAGAACCATTTTGAGATGTTTTATTTTGCTGCATCAGTTCTTTTATTATGACTCATCTGAACAGTCACCGGATGCAACAGGTTGATCAGCTCTGAACATCAGGCAAGCCACAGAATGGAACAAAAAGATGAACACTTAGGTAACAGCCATTAAAATGATGATGATCCTAATTTTCCAATGCCATTACTATTTCTAGAAAGGTTTATTGTCTGTGCTGTACAATAAATGTAATAATGATGGTGAAAGGACTATAAAAAATAACCTAAAAGATTATAAATCAATAGCAAAGTGAAACACATGATCCTTTAACCCCAGCTGAGGTTTATGGACTCAGATATCAGATTTGTTTGGCATTACAGAATAAAATCTGGATGAATCCATTCTAATGTGTAGTTTGCTTCATCTTGAGTTAGCATTTTGCTCTTCTTGCAGTTGAAAAGGACAGAGAACTTCGGTAGCATTTCCTCTCTGGTCAAAACCAGATTTAGCTGGAGGCCCATTAGGTGTGGAGGTAATGGTAGTGACCATCCCGTCATTGCAAAAAATGGAATTACTCTAGAATACTCAAAGAAGAAAAAAAAAAAATAAAGCAATGACAGGAAAACAATGCAACTATTAAAAATACAATTGGACCTCACTTATAATCCAAATTTTTAATCCACTCGTTATCCAGTGTTACATATACCTCCGAATGTGATACGATCTCAGCAGACTTTTTCCATTTAAGGAGCTGTTTGGGTACAGAGGTTTATATCCACATACATCCATACACTGTGGACATAATTCTTGCATGTATTCCTCTAGGTTGAAGAGAAAGAATTGGTCTATTGGGCAGACTGTGAGAGGAACAATTTAAATACATTCATCAGACACGGAAAAGCTTTACTTCAGCAGTGATCTGAATTTATGCATTTAGGCATTCGCCAGCAACCAGATTTTGGTATACAAGGTGGAAAGAGTTTGTGGTTTGGCCAATTTCTGTACTGGGCACAGACTGTGCTCTAGACAATGATTTACAGTGTCCAGCTGGAGCTGCTTTAAAAAGCAAACTCAAACTCTAAATTACTAATTAACAAGGTACTAAGATGCATCCACAAACGATCCATCAATTACTCCTGAATTTCACCATGATATGAAGCTGGTATCTTTCCGGAGGACAACTAAAAAATTAAGCAGTAGATTTATTTGTATTATGTTTGATGTCTATGTAAAAGAGAAAGGTTTAAACAGTATATACATAATTATGACATTATGATTTTGTAAGTCTCATGAAGAAATACTGACACAAGTGTAAAATGAAACCTCTGCAGATAGGACTGTTCCTTCCTTGCATTTCTTCAGTGCTTCTCACAATTAAATTGTGATTTTGAATTTTGATCACTGCTCTGCTTACTTTTGTGAAAAAAAACCCTGCAATTAATTCACAATCAAACTCCTCCACTGGCTGCATTCAATAGAGACAGGCAAAAATCAAGTTGTGGGGGGGTCTTTAACTCAAAAAAATAATAACAGAAGCATGCATGTGCCTCAGAGCCAATCTGACTACAATTAAGTCACACACGGCTTTTAGTATGCTGTCTCAGTAGTTAAAGAAGAAAGAGGCTTTGGAGTTCTCATTCAAAGAACAGTACAGGACTTCTGAAGATCAGCTTTAAGAACAAGCTAATCACTGTTTCAGCATTCAGTTTCAGGAAGTCCTTCCTGGGAGTCCTTCCATTTCATCAGCCATGCTACATGGCAAAGACAGGTGTTTGTCTTTAATCAGTGAATATTAGTTATGTTCCATTACCAGTGCTTATTCCCAGGCCATAGTCAGCACAAAGACCATCTCATGGAATAGCAATGGTCATGGAATATTGCTCCTGCTTGTCCCCAATTCAAAAAATAAATATCCCCTATGCCAATCTTTTAAATACCTTAATTTTTAAATTAGATTTTGATTTTTTGCTCCAAACCACCTAAACCTCTGTTGAGCCAACATGACTTACTGTGACATGACAAAAATTGCAGATTTGATTTGCTTATCTGTCCTCCCTGCTTTATTTTGCAACAGGACTGGTAGCCAAGGATAGACTACTTCACAAAATCAAAACTGTTTTATTAAGGAAGGTTTTACTGTGAGCCACCTTTGGCATCAAATTTTATAAACAGTTATAGATACAAGCAAGCAAAGATTGGACCAGGTAAGAATACTGTAACTCACAATGACTCTAACTGGTTAAAGGGAAAACAGCCTGAGTGAGAAACTGTTCAAAAGGTATTTTCTATATTTCTCTACAAAGATAATGCTTAAAGATTAAATAATATATAGCTATTTTCATCCAAGGAGCTTAAATTGCTCATATGCAATTAAAGTTATAAAAAGTTGTAAAGCCTAAAGCTAATATCAGAGAACTAAATATGCATATATCATGTTTATGCTGTGAATCAATTCCGTGTAACTTCTGATAAAGTTGCTGTTTGTATTTACATCTCCTTTCTGAAACACTTCATCAGTTTAAGAGAAAAGATAGAAAACAGATCAGGTTGAGCCACTGGACACTGCTGTACATCAGCCCTTGACTTTAACTGTTCACTGCATTATTTAAGCTTCTTAAGGACAAGCACTCATTTAAAAACAAGGGTACCTATAAACTGGAAGGCATTCAGAAATTGTTCAACATCTGAAATCTCATGGCTGACAACTGGATTCTTAGGACATAAAAAGAAGCATTTTGCCACTGCTTTTAACAATCTCAGTGCTACTGTGAGCACAACTATAAGGTCAAAGGTGCTCAGAGTTGGGGATGGGCACCCTCAGGTGTAGAAAAGATTTTAAACATGGAAACAGCAATAAATAACAGTATACAACATGAGGTCTAACAGCCTCATCCATTTGCTTCTTAACCCCCAAATTCACCATGCCATAAAATCAGCAGACAAGCAGTAAACTGACCACATTAACTATCACACACTGACATGGTAACAAACAAGAGTTTCCCTAAGGTAGTAAAGTCCTCTCCGTACTTTTCCTCATCAGTAAGTGTTCGGCTCCATCCATTTTGGAGAACAGATGACTTTGCTAGTATGGCTTGTAAAGTTGATGGTGATGCAGTTAGAAAGCCAAGCACAGAGTAGGGATAATAGCCAAGAAAGTTCACCTCCTAATAGTTTCTTCTGAACTACACTTCTAAGAACACTATACTACTGCCACACTGCATTTCAGTGACACATGAGAAAAGATGGAACAAGTCTTTCTCTAGCTGTTTCAACAGAATTTTAAAACATCTACCTGAAAAACACCATTAGACTGTGAGCCCCATGTTCCCATCATGACTTCAGGTACACATTCCCACATACCATCTTGAGCAGCTTCAAGACAGTTTTCTAGTTCAGGTCAGCATCTCAGAGAAACATTTCCCACAGACGCAAAACCTGAATCCTGAACTGAAAAGAACTTACAGGAAATGTACATCGGATCTGACAAGAGCCTCCTTGGCCATGTAGCCATCAGTCACCACTGTCTTACTTTTGGTAGGGTAACTGCACAAAAAGATCTGTTCCCCACTGTTATGCTTCACTTTTTAAAACAAATTATGTTCAAGGAAGACATTTTAGTTTCCCGTATTAATGACGGCTCTCAAAGACAAACTCCAAGATTTTAAGGAATACCAGCAATAACTCAAAAGCCATCCAGACCCATTTGACATGAGAACCACAGTGAGACGATTACAGACTGTGTTTTGCCAGGTCTGGAGTACTTTCACATACCTCCACGTTTCTCCAGCCACAGCAGTACCCACGTCATCCTCCCGCTATACCACATGACAACCCAAACCCGAACTGTACAAAAGCCTCACCCCATGCACTGACTTCCCTCCAAGGCCAACTCATACAGATGCTAGATGATCCTGCAGTCTCTAGCATGTTAGAAACCCAACACAGGAGCCAAGGGGCATGGCTGAAAACATCAGATAAATATGTTGCTACCATTATGAACACGTCAAGAACTGCAGAGAGTGGCAAAGAAACTAAAGAAACTGTTTCTGGCAAGAGAGAAGTCTGGCTTTTGACTTACAGGGCAGGTTATAGTACCTACTGCTTAGTCAAGCATCAAGCTTGAACTAATTGGACTTCCCAAACAGTAGCCTTAACATGGATGACTTAGCCTTTGATCTTTCTGACATAAACGAAGTGAGTCCTGTGTAGTTTTTTACTGTGCATGTGATTGTGTATTCATGTGTTGGTCAGAGGGGCCCATAAAACGAAATTTCAACCTGGTTTGCAAGCACCTATTCTGGTAATGTGCAACTTCTCTAGCTCTTTCAGACCTTTGGAGCGCCTTTGGAGCCACTTCAGCTAAAACCCCTAACTTTGCCTCTGCATGCACACACATGCACACACAGAGATAGTGTGTGTTACTCTGTAAGCACACTTATTTAATGCCACTACATGGCACCTGTTAAAAGTAGTCGACACTTCCACTTATTTTGGGGAGATTTGCCCTGCTATTTTAAACCCAACAGGTCAGTGAGCAGGTTCAAGGCTCCACTGTTTGTCAAGCATCTATAGAAATGCTTCTTTCGGGAGGAAAAAAAAAAAAAAATCCGCTTGAGATGCTCGGTACCCTTTACATCTGCTGCTCAGCTGGAGACACAGTTAAAAGGCCATTAGAAGCACAAGGTGACAGACCTCACAGACCAGACGAGCTGGAGAGCAATTTGCTGTTTGCATTAGGAGTATCAGCCCTGGCTGCTTCTTTTGGATGCACCAAATACAGTTCCTGTACCCAACCCTGAAAATCAGGACCAGGATGGGTGGCTAGCAGGTCTCCATCCCATCTCAGAGCTGGGGCTGTGCTGCAGAGCCTCTCCCTGCACATTCAGTCTCACAGTGGGCAGAAGGGACAGCAGCCCTGCCAGCACAACCCACAACCCCTGACTGGCTCTGCTGGATGGGTGTCACAGTAGGACCCAAACTGCTGTCACCTGTGCAGTCAGAGGGAACCTCTTCCAACACACCTTTGCCAGCACCTGTCTCTAAATGCCGCGTGTCTTCTGTGTTCCACAATCGCTCAACAGAACAAAGTGCTGCTGTTCCACTTTGCGGGAAGGAAAAGGTCACGTTAGCCAGAAGCAGCTCGTCGGGGAGAGCTGGTGGTCTTTGTGACAGCCTCCTATAACAAGAGCTAGAAATGTTCTTATTAGAGAAGCTCATTTTTTGGGGGTGTGTGCTGGAGCTCTAGAGCAGTAAGTAGTGAAGAAAGCAAATCCTGGTTTCAGTAGGTTTTCAGCCTTTTTTACATACAGAGGAATAAAGTGCTATGAATTTTACCAGCATATGTTTTCTTGCCATCTGCAACACATTTTAAATTCCTTTTGCATCTTATAATGTATTCTCTCTCTTTAGCATAATAACAATTTTGCCTTTAAACACCAACCTTTATATGCTGTACTTAGGAATTTCTGAAGAAGTGTTAATTCTTTTATACATATTTAAGCTGCTAAAATAATTATGCCTGATAGCATGAACAGTCGAAAGCACAGAATGTGGGTTCCCTTCACAGGGAGATAGCACCCATTAACCAGGTACAAAAGGGGGCATACAGTCATAGTTCACTAGAAAAGTAATTTCATTTTCCTAGTAATGGGAGTGCTGATACTTTGATACCATAATGGAGTTTTAAGCACCACGCCTGTTATTTCAACAAGAAATTTTAATGTAATTATGCATTTTTACTTTACTAAGCAGAAAGGAAGATTAGTATGCACAGTTTTCTTACATGTATCGTGGGGAATAAGACAGAGATCTCCAAGTGATACTGCAAGATGCTCGAGTCATTCAAAAGAAATGGCAGGTAGTAGTTTTAAAGACAAATTACCCAGAAAAGCTTTTATTGTTGATCGCTTGTTATAAGATTTGCCATTTGCAAGTAATTGTAGATTCAGCTGAAACTGACCTTTTATGAGAGCCAAGTGGCAATATAAATGAAATGAATATATTCTTTATTGCAGTAATATAAAAAAGAATGGCCTGAGCTTTTAACATAGTGCTTGACCTCTGGTGTCTGAACATCACCTAATCTCAGGAGTATTTCACAACAGCATATGATGAAACAAGTACTAATACAGCTTTAGAGCAGTTTAACACATTAGCACTTGGAAGTGTAGAAAATATTATAGCTTTAGGTATGCTTTTTGATTATAAATCAGACCGACAACAGAAAGAAAGAGATGATTAGAGACAATACACTGAAGTTCATCATTACATTAATTATTAAAGCATTGCCTTTTCTATTTTAAAGTCCCTCTTTCCAAGATACTCTAGCATAAAGTCACACTGGGAAACTCCAGATGCTGAGATTTAAAATTCTCACTCAAAACTGAATTATTTATAAGCATTAAAAACATACTATTTCTTCTCAAAGGCCCTGATCTTACAAACATCACCTCTAGGTTTTAGATGTGCATACAGAAGTTGTATTTTCTTTAATGGCATCAGTCACATACGAACTAATAAATATGTACAAAAGTGACAGCAAAGATGGGTCTTAGGGAAGCTGCACTTCCTCCTACTGACATGCACATGCCAATTTATTAGAACACACCATGCACTCACAACTGGAAAATAAGGGTGGCCGTAAGGAGAGGTGACCAGAGAGACTCTTGACGCTGCAGTTTCTGAAACTGCAGAGGCAAGAGGGGGGGTCACACACAATGAGGAGGATACAACTACAACAGTGCTAAAACAAAAAGGAAGTAGAAAGTTTACATGAAATTCCATGTCCATCTTCACTGCCATCATGGAGATGAGGAGTGAATTAATGTCTAGAACAGATTTCATAAATTTACAGTGAATATAGTATTTATTTTAGTAAGGCTATTTCTTTTTTACAGGCACTTTCTTCACACAGCTCTCAGTGTAAGCAGCAGAGAAACAGTAAAAGGCAGTATTAATGAACAAGTACTTGGATACAGACTCAGTCTGGAGGATTTTCCCTATTCTGTTAATCTACTACTGCATTTTAGAGTACGAAAGCAAAACGTTTAGAAAGAGTATCTTGGGAACATCTGACATGGACTAATAGCTCAACTGCATGGGTGACTACTGAGGTATTATTATTATTATTATTACTACTATTATTATTATCATTATCATTATTATTATTATTATTACCACTTAGGAGCTACAAGCAACTGTACTCTTGCTCGCTTCAGTCAACGCCTCCACATTATGCCAGTATAATGCCTATTCATTAAAGCACAATTTCAAGTGACTCCTGACCTTCAAAATGAAGGGTTCGCTTCTGCTTTCATTCCAGTTTGACTTTGACTTTGACTATGATGTCTGCGCTGCCAGACTCTCACCTTGTCCATCATCTGTGCTGGAGAACAAAGTTCACATACGTCTTATGCAGCATTTAGAATTCAACATCTTTACTGTTGGATGCTTTACCAGAACAGATCTAGTCTTTACCTAAATAAACTATTATTCAGAAAATAGTAAACTTTCCCCAAACAAAGCAAAAAAACAAATCCCAAGCAAAACCACAACACACAAAACCCCTGCACCCTTCACCTTGGAAGTGGAAGGCACAAAGCAGACACATCCACTACTTTAAACAGTCTGACATTCATTCAGAAAACTCTGAGACAAGGACACAATCCAACTTTAACTTTGACATTTCATTTTCATGGCTTCCTCTAAGACGATGTGAGTTACTGAAGGCACGGTTGGAGCCGTAAACAAGTACTGCCAAAATATATGTTCTATGATTTTTCTCTTGTGTGTTGACTTTCAAATGACAGAAATTCCTACAACAAAACATTTCCTGCAAAGTCCTCAGGAGTTCCACTAACATTCATGAATGCTGGGTCATGGCAACCTGAGTCTCACCGTAGAACTCTTCAACATACAGGATATTCCACAGCAGCTCTCAGAGAGGAGCCTCTTACAAGGACAGCCCAGCCCACCCTGCAAGCTCCTGCTAAGCATGCCCAGCATGTGACTGGTGCCAGAATTAAGCCCACAGCAGCATATCAAGTATTCTTCAAATTTTCTTCCTCTGCCCCCCATTCCCAGGTAAAGTTCCTTTACTGAGGATTTACTTTGCTTTAGCAAAGCTTAGGAAACTATGCAACTATGTCAGAAAACAACTTTATGTGCTGTACCCCAGTGGTCACAGCACCAGAATGTGGTGATCAGCCAAGACGTCGGACACAGAAGGCTGATTACGAATATGTTCTATACAATCACACGGAACAATTCAGCACCATAGTAGAAGTACAGCAAACTGCAGTCACATTACTGCCAACTTCAACATATTTCACATGCAACAAAATACTGTAGGAAAACTCTCCCTTACAGAACAAAAACTGACAACTTTTTAGATATGTAATTTCTATCTTCTCTGTGCAAAAATGAGTGACAGTATAAATAACGTTACACAAGTTATCTACCGAGTCTCTTGCACTGAAGTTCCATTCAACAGAGAGAGATACCTCTATGTCCACAGCTTCTATAATTTAAACAGATTCTTCACAGCTCTTTACATCAGTACATAGCCACTTTGCCTCAGTACATACACACTCTGTTCAGTTTATCCATGTCAACAGTCATCCCTAGAAACTAGCTTTTAAACAAATGGCAACAAAAAACATGACTACTATTAAATCAAAACACATAAACCACATGGTGTGTTACTACTTATTGTCAAATTATCAAGACATTGATGCAAAACCTTTTGAAAACACGTTTGTTCAGAAATATGACTGTAATAAAGTTCTTTGAATTCCTTAAAACATGAGGCCTTTGACAGGCTACACTAAAAATTTCTTCCTTAACCAAGTCACAATGATGGAAGAAGACAGAATGGGGAAAAAAAAAAAGAAAAAGCTTCTTAAACCTGTACACTGATTGCTTTAACTACACTTCCAACATCGCACCAGGTAGCAAATACAGAGCTTTAACATTAACAAGAGCCCGTGCTGCATGAGCAGCTATTACCCCACCTTGCAGCACTGTACAAGAACAGCACACTTAGAAACGCACTTTAAAGCAATCTTAGTCTTAAAACAACTCAGTTGAACTGCTACAAACAGAGCTGCTCAAAAGCTGATACACCAACTAGCAAAAAGGAAGATAAACCACAAAAAAACCAAACCATTTCTACAGGAAGCTCAGAAAAAATAACTCGTATTCCCATAAATCATGTACTTAATCATAAAAGCAGATTTACTTATGAAACTTAGCAGGAAGCCGTGGAGTAATTTTGGATTGATCTATTATTAAATATTTAATTACTCTGAGTCTTTCTGTACTGATATATGTCAACAGAAACTTGTAAATGCTGGGCTTACTTAAAAATTGCATGTCAACTTCACACTGTAGGTTCAGAAAATATAGGAAATCATAAAACTCCTCTGTGAGCTGAAAGCAACAAGTGTTTACCCAAAGTTATTAGAAGTCTGAAATTTACTGGAATTTCTTTTTTCAATGGAACAGAGGATATCCTATCCCTCTGTCTGAAAGCAGCTGGTGTAACAGTGAGCAAAGGGAAAGCATGACTGCATATTCAAAGGATCTCCTGTGGCTCACAGGAGAGATTTCATGATTTCATATAACTGATGAGCAACCTGAATATAAATTACCGAAAAAAGCACAGAAAGACCAGAGAATCAGTAAGCCTGAGGGATGAAGGTGCAACATGGAACAACCTTCCCCATATCTTTGTGAACTACAGCCTCGCTGTCCTGAGATTTTCCACATTTATCATTCCTCATGTAAAGTGCTAAATGTTGCACAGTGAATAACTGTGGCATTATTTCACCTCAAGGAAGATAAATCTACTGCTTCCAACTTTCAAGAGGAAGCGAGCAAACCGAGGAGCATCTAATTCACTCTACAAATAGCAGGACCTAACAGCAAAGTGCCAGTGGCAAAGCATAAACCTTTTTTGAGGGCTCAAGCAGTCCGATTTAAGCAATCCTGGCTCATATCTTCAGGTATAATAGCTCCCTTTTTGTGGTGCTCTCTGATTGCTAAATGAGTTTCATCCCCGAACGTATTTTTATTCATTCAGTCTTAAAGACGCAATACCGATAGCGTTGTATGGAAAAGTAGGGAAACAGAATTACAACAAAAATCCGTTCCCAACACCTTCGTGGGCGGATTGCGATATAACCTGTTGTAGGCATGTCTCAGCAGACTGAAGAGCCGAGTAACAGGCTGCCGGGTGGGTGTGTGTGGATGTGTGCGGGTGCCTCTCCCCGGCAGCCGGTGCCTCTGCTCCATCCGTGCTGCGGCGGAGGCGCCCGGCGGCGCCTCCAAGGGGCGACCCGCCCGGCCCGGGGCCGCGGAGGGGACCAGGACTGCCCTCCTCGCCCTCCTCCTCCTCCTCCTCCTTCACGCCCTGTGCCCGCGAGCAGAGGGCAAAGTTTTTTCCCTGCTCAGGGCGGCAGCGGGGACAGCCGCCACTGCGGACCTGCCCGCTGCCTCTCGCCGCTCGGCTGCAACTCTCAAGAAGTTTCAGCCAGCGAACAGAAACGCGGCTGAGCCTGCCTGCGTCCCCGTCATTCTCACCCCTTTTTTGTTTTTTTTTACCCCCCCGCCCCCTTAGTTTCTGTATTTACTGAATCTTTATCTACACGCACACACACGCTCCTCCGAGAAGCCCCCGGGTGTCCCCCGGGCTCCCGAGCCGCGCACACACCGCCGCGATCGCCGGTCCCGCTCCGCTGGGGCGTGCGCGCAGCCCGGCGGCGGCAGCGCCGGCCCCGCTCCGCGGCCCCTGCCCGCTGCCCGCCGCGCCCGGCCCCGTCCTTACCTGCGATCTCCTGGTAGGGCACGCTGGCCAGGCTGAAGCCCTTGGCGCTGTACGCCTGCCGCACCTCGCCGCAGCTCCGCGCTTTGCCCTCGGTCCCCGCGGCCGGCAGCACCGGCAGCAGCAGCAGCAGCAGCAGCAGCAGCAGCAGCAGCGGCGGCGGCGGCGGCGGCGGCGGCGGCACCGGCAGCAGCGGCCCCGGCAGGGCGCAGCGCCGCGCAGCCCCCCGCGCCGCCGGCATGGCGCGGAGCGCAACTCCCGCGCGGCGCGCAAGTCCCGCGCCTCCGCCGCCTCCGCCGCCCCGCCGCGCCTCCGCCGCGCCCCCCGGCTGCGGGGGCGGCGGCCCGGGAGCCCCCCGGCCGCCCAGGCAAACTTTTGCGAGGCGGGGGGGAGATGGGCGCGCACACACACACATGCGCGCACGGCGGGGGCCGGGGAGCGGTAGCCTTGTCCCTCCGGCTCTTCTCCAAACGCAGAGCAATCGCCCCACGCCAAAAGAAAAATAATAATAATAATTTTTAAAAAATACCAAAACCACGAGCAGATACCCCACGACCAAAAGAAAAAAGAAAAAAGGCAAAGGGAAAAAGAGGGTAAAAATCTGTCTGTAGCTTGTGAAGATTGAAACCGCGAGCGCGTTGCTGCGAGCGGAGTCCCGGGGCAGCGTCAGCGCGATCCGCCGCGGAGCTGTGCCTGCCGCCTCTGCCAGCCTGGATGGAGACGGTGGGGAAAGCAGCCGGCGTGGGGATGGACTGGACAGCGGCTCGGAGCGTGCCTGTGTGCCTCTGTGTGTGTGTGTGTGTGTGTGTGTGTGTGTGTGTGTGGTGTGCGTGCGTGTGGTGCACTGGATGCGTGTGCCTGTATTTACGGGAGCCGGGGAAACCTCTGCTCCGCGCAGCGCTGGAGCAGCCTCCGGAGCCAGGCAGGGAGAAATCCTGGAGACAAGACACAGCGAGGGAGAGCCGCACATGCACACACACACACACACATACACACATACATACACACACACACACACACACACACACACAGAGAGAGAAACGTGCTACACATTGCATCGCCGAAATACTGAATAGGGGAGCAGAAAGCAAATCCTGGAGTGGATCGCTGTTTGCTGGCAGAAGGAAGGAAAAGCACCCTCAGCCCCGAAAACTTCCTCCTCACCACAAATCCAGCTGCTCCTAGACCCAAAATTACAAATTGCCTCCTAGCGAGACGTCAGAAAGGTACTACTCCTCGTCGGTATTGCTTTCTGTAGTACCAGGGTTGGACTGGCTCCTTTAAATACTTTTTCTCCATTAATTATTATTTGTTGCACACATAAATATCTCAGCTGACAAGCTAGAATGAGGATTAGTCCGTCGTCTAAAGGAAAGAGAAAAGGACAATTTTTTCTGTGCCTCACACAAAGAATGAAGAAACAAGAGAGATAGTCCTTGACCTGGATAATTCCTGCCAACCTAGGAGAGAAGAGCAGGGGAACAAAACCATAAATTTCCTTTCTGCAAATAAGCATCTGCAAAAAACTGAATGGGAGAAGAGAATTTCTGCAAGGTGAATTGGTCGTGGGTTAGGGAGAGAGAAAAATATTCTGTAAAGTATTTGGTAGCAAAATCCAAATATACAGTTTTAAAAGATATTGCAGTGCTTTTTATGAGTACTGTAGAGAAGTGTGATAGCTTGTCCAAAGTAGAGAGAGAGAGATGTCAGACACACAGAAGTGAAGAAGGCCTAACAGTAGAAACGAAACTTGAACACTGACTTACCAGTGAGGAGCCACGGAGCAGTATCATGACACTATCATAACTCAAGATATTTTCCATTTAAGACAGAAATTATTAGGTGCCAATACTGCTGTGGTGTCACATTAGCTGAGTGTTAGTTCTGGGTCTGGGCCAGTGTATGCAGCCTGGTCACACCTGGCGCTGTGTGTTCCTCTAGCCTCCCTTCCTGTTTTACCTCTCCCACATTGTCATTCCTTCTTCTTCCCTCTCCTTTTCCCCCCCATTCCCCGATGGTCCTCTGACCCTGCTTGTGCACACAGAGGGTAAGCAGTGTTTGTGTGTATTTTAACAGGGTCAAGTGCTATCACCCAGCCTCTCCTGCAGAGGATGGGGTGCAAGTAGACCCCTCTACAACAACGTACAAAAGAGAGAGCTCAGTGTCTTACCAACCCACTACAAATAACAAGCTGTTAGTACATGTTAGTGCCCCATACTAGTGAAAAGTTAGACAGGGTTTCTATATTTACTGTGCAGAAAAGTTTTGACAGGTCTATATGTAAGATCTCAGGATCATGTGTGAGATACATGAAGGATAGACACAGCTCACTCCAAGATACGATCAGAAGGGTGTTACAAATGTTACACATACCTCATTTCTTCTGGAATGCTCTAACTGTCTTCTGTGCTGTGGTCAAAGCCGAGCATTAGTTTACCACATATTGAGCATGAAGCACTCCCCCACAATCCAATCTTCTTCAATGTTCCTCCAACCCACAGGAACAGTTGACACAGACATAGATTCAAATATGCAAATAAGAAAATCAGAAAATTGTATTGAAGATACAGTTTTATAAAAGAGCAAAAGAGATCCTGTGATTAATTCAGGGGTGCCTCTAGGTAATTAGTTTTTAAGAAAAATATAAATCTGCCAGAAAAAATAAAAAAGTACCACATTCACTCCTGCATTTTTTGCAAATACCAGTTGAATTCATACCATTGTTAGTGTAATTAGCACTTTTACATAAGACAATGAGAGCATGATATAACCTTTATATAACATGGGAAACTTGCTATGGGAAAGTCAGGCTCAGTTCCACCTTTGAATCCTGCCTCAGATGCAGCTGGCCTAGACAGCCAGTTGTGTTGTGGTCCTGAATGTGGAAGGAATGCCTGATTCTCACAGGAGTTCATGTTTAAACACAGGTATTTCCGTGGCTTCAACAAATCTCCTTCCCATCACATGGGAGAATCATTGTGTGTTCTCAGTGTGGATGTAATTAATTTTCTACAAAGTGGAAGAGCTCCAAAGAAAGCCCAGGTTGGAATGCACTCTAAGCCAGTGGCTTTAGCAATCCCTCAGAAACATAACACCTTCTGCCAGGCACATCACAGGCATGAGCTAAAAGCTCTCCCATTTCAGGACTCACACTAGGACGCTGTTTGAGGTGGTCACATCATACCCATCCTTTTCCAGCTAGACTTGAAAATAAAACCGTAAAACTGGTGTGTTTCACAACTCACAGCAAAGCCTCTAATTTTGTTTGAAAGTCTTCCTTCCTTCTCTTTGACATGGTGATTAGTGTCTCTTCCAAATTAAAGGGTTCTCTGGCAGAGATGGACTTGATTTTGAGTTGGTATGCATTGGTGAGGGAGCTTAGACTGCTCAGATGGTGGGTAAGATGCTTTTGCTACATTAATTTTGGGTAGGAACACTTTTCAACAACTCAATTCATTTGCATAAGCATGAAAATTAAATGCTTTATTTTAGATATATGGAACATTTTGATCACCAGGGGAAGTTTTTTGTGTCTTTTGTATTTATCTAGAAAGATATGATAGCACTTAAAAATAAATTTTTAATGTTTTTCATACTTGGCAGTCAGACTGAAAAATCAGTCTTTTACCCTCTTGGACAGCCCCCTTCATCAAACACATTCAATGTAGTAATACAGATGATTGCTTAGAAAGAAGAGTTTGCAGTGCATCTGCTGGCCAGGTTTACCACAAGTGTGGGTTTTTCCCTCAAGTTATTCCAGATAGGTGTTCATTCATTTCAAGTTCTGCTGATTGATTTTTTGGCAAAGTTTTTCCTAAAGAACTGCAAAAAAATGTAGAAGACATGATTTTTTAACCTTTGTTTCCAAATACTTCTATAAAAAAAATGAATTAAAACTAATCATTCACACTCAATTATATTAAAAACATCAATAGAAAGTGGAGCAGCAGCCAGCATTATTTCCTTCATCCACTGCAATAATCTGCCTCACATGGCTGAGACAGTTTCCTGGTGCGCAGTAAAGGACTTATGGAAACTCTAAACAATAAAGAAAAAAAAGTATTGAATTGTTGCATCATTTGCAAAGCAGCCATCATCTTGAGCTCTGAATGATTCAAGAACGTGGTGGAAAAACAAGATTATAGATCTTAAACATTATAGTATGTAGTACATAGGCATAAGATTGAGATTGTACAAGGAATTTTTGCTCCTTTTTTCATGTTTTTGAGTTATTTCCCTTTAGAAATAGGATAAATGATGTTACTTTGAAAGATACACTGATTTATTTTCAGGTCTTATCAAAAAGCTCCCCTTGTTGTCATGGGTATTAAGGGGACTGTATAGACAAAAGCATCTTTCACCTGACTTGACAATAAGGCTTTGGCAAATGTCAAAATGCTCCATAACTCAGCTTCACAAAAAAGAGGAGCTGACTTCTCGATTCTCCATTAAACCTATGCACTCCATAGATTTGCAGTTTTCACATAATGGATTTCTAGCAAGAATGTTTCACTGGTTGAGGAAATAATCACTAAGATTCTCAGATGTCCAATAGAATTTCTGTTGGTGATGTGGCTCTGATGTTCCAGCTGTTTCTGCAGGCCGACAACTGCCCTCTGTACACACCACCAGCCCCTGCACCACTGCAGAAGCTCGAGGGTGGGAGGGCTTCCAGGATCTTGCCTTAAGTTTAGGTGGAAGATCCATCTACACACAGGTTGATAAAGTCCTTGATATTGAGAACGTCCTTGATATTGAGGACCAAGTCTCTCACACTCCACAAAGGGAACATGTTCCTTTTACTCTAAGACCATGAGGACAGATATGAAGGCACTTGTTCTTTTTTTAGGTCTACAGTGTCTACTCCAGGTAGATGTTGTTCTTTAAAAGTCCAGAAATGGTTAGTTGCATGGTAATGAGGTAACACTTTGATTGAAACTGATCTAAGAGTTTGTCCCGTTAAAACTTTCCAAAGAGCAGTCCAATGAAGGCATACATTGCAGCAACAAAAAGTGCCTTTTAACTGATTTTTCATGTTCTGTCCAGAGCCTTCATAGAAAAACTTTCTCCAAATAGCGCAGACTGATCTTCCTTACCAGTCTGTGCTAGAAGGGGAAACTTTAAGTTTTTTTTTTGTACTGAATGGTATTTACTGCAAAATTAATGCAAAGCCCAGTTCCTTCCAAAAAGTGAGCTCCAGAGGCACAGGTGTGAAAAACTCATCTTGCTTTAGAAGTTGCACTCAAAAATAGAATTGTCAACACAGCTGCTAGGTAAGTCCTCTTAGAAAAGGTTTCCAGATTCCTGGCCAAGAAAACAGACCTGCTAAATATAGAGAATAATGAAATATGACTAGCTTTCTTTCTTCTGAAAATTTTCAGAGACAGAAGGCAAAAAAAGATCTAAGATTCCATATGCTCAGTTATGCATAATATAGGAGGCTTAGGCTCCCATAAAAAAGGTTTATAAGTGGTAATCAGTGATGTCATATTAATTATAAGCAATAAGCAGTGGTGGTTGCTCTTGAAATCTGCAGGCTATGCTATTTTGGGCAAATAGCAGCTTTTATATTAGCTGTTCATTTTATAAAACCTTTTATGAACAAATACTAGAAGTTTATACATAGCAACTGAATGGGTAAGTCAAAATACCTGGACAGAAGCATTGTTCCTTTCAGGTGAGGATTACAGCAAACAATGTTCATAGTTGTTCATAGTAACTATTTTTTTAAGATATATTTTTTTTCTATCTACTTATTTAAGGTAGTGCCATTTAATTTGCCTAAACTCAGATATATAAATTCTGAACTACAGAGTACAGTAAAGCAAAGCCATAGAGTTAACAATATTCAATTCGCAATACGTAATCACTTTGAAAAACCTAGCTTTATTTAGATTGTAGTCCTGAGTAATTCAAAAACCCACAGGTATTCATTGGTGACAATTTTCATTCATATTTTATCAATTTGCAGTATCATATTTTTTTTCTGTTCAGCTGAAATTTAAGGCAATAATTTGCAATAGACAGAATATGGACATTACTTCTGATATAAATGTACAGCATAATATACGCATTAAAGCCGTGAATGTAAGGTTTATAGTTTTTAAATTACCATTTCCGAGCAATGTGTTTAAAAAGTATATGATATGTTCTCTGACAAAGATCAAAGGGCTTAATATATTTTGTAAGTTACAGCTATAATGATTGCATTTGCAAAAGCTGTAATTTACTGGTCTATTTCCATAATGAATGGGAGCCTAACGAGTCACACAAGCTGATACATTCAGCAAAAATACGGGACATCTTAGACTTTACTTGGAATATGCATTATGATAATAGCTGCAGTTTTACTGGAGAGTAAATTTTCTTTTATTTCTTGGCTTGCTTACCTTGTCAGTCTTCTTGGGTTTTTCAGTTTTCTAAACCAAAATACATTTTAGGAGCATCAGCAAATGAAGTGTGGGAGGAGGTTGCAATGGTGCATTCATTCCTGTTCATTCACACGTGTTCTGGAAGGCTGTGAGAGAAGAAAAGCCACCATTCTTAGGTAAAGACAGGCAAGAAACCTGAGGATTAAAGGAAGATACACCTCAGGCACAGTAATATTTCACTTTCCTTGGTACTGTAAATGGAATTATGTCATCACCTTGTTGTCATGCGGTGGGCAAGACACGCCATAATCAAAATAGAGAATTGCATGTAAAAGAATTGCTGCTGTGGTCTCTTTCCACTGGATGCTTAATACAGATTTACATGGGTCCATGGGGGGATTAGACAAAGCAATGGAAAAGAAATTATCTAAGAATTGCTAAATACACAGCTGACTTCTCAGGAATAACTTGAGCAAACAAATGGTCAAGATGAGAGATTATCTGTAGAAATTTGCCCTTTCCTGTATTTTCTGTTGGCATGTGCTTTGGGCCACTGTTGGAGAAGGAACAGCCTGTTGGGTCTACCTTCTGGTCAGAGCCAACACAACCATTCAAATGTTACATTCTTAATTTGGTTTTGATCTTAGGTACCTAGAACAGAAGATAACCTAAATATAAAGTAAATGCTTATATCTTTGGATCTGGGAAAATGTACCAGTTTATTAAGAGCCTTCAGTGAATTCATACCTCCAGCAGGAAGCAGTGCAGAGCTCCAATGAATGTGTGCATGCCTTGTAAATCCCTCATAAACCTCCAGTTTACCAGCTACACCCTGCAAGTGCTACAGAGATTGTCAAAACCTAAATTTTTTTTTCGCTTCCCACAGTCAGGGCAGTTCACAGGAATTACCATATTCTACAAGATCACTGGCTCAACAAATACAGTCACTTCCTTCTAACAGTATATTTTGCCTCATGGGAAAGCAGAGTTCCTCCCTCTCATCCCTCCTTTTCAAGTCCCTCTGACTTGTTACTTGGTAGTATTCCATGGAAGGAAAACTTTCCTAAGTCCCAGAAGTATTTTGTAGTTTGATTCAACACAGTTCATGTCTGCTTGACCTTTAAATGGCAAAACTCAGAAGGTTTTATTAATATCAGTATAAAAGTCTTAGTTTTGGTGGTTTTTTTTCCTGTCCTCGGGACACTAAATCCCACATATGTAATTGAATAAAAGGATCACTTCTCCTAAGGAAAGTTCACAGAAACTCTCTTTCATATTTACCTGCACACTGTTCAGATAAATAACCTTATATTCCTGTTCAGCAAGCTACAAAACAAATCTTAGGAAAAAGAAAAAAAATAATGAAAAGTTTACCCCACTTTCTTCAGAAAGCTTTTTGCAGATATTACAAAGAAAAGGACTGTATTCTCTTAACAATGCTCATGTTCAGGGAGTTCTGTTGATTTACAATTCTGATACAGAAAAATCAGTTATGGGTATTGATCTGTCCTTATTCAATTCTTTGTTGGTTAATTTAGTGGCAGCTAGCTTTTCCTGTACTGCTTCAGTGCTGCTTTGTAGTTCCCAGCATCACCTTTAACTCTTCTGTGAAACTTAGGTATTGTATTCAGCCTCCCTCCAACCTTCAGACAGTAGCTGGCTTTAATTATAAAAATGTGTATTTGTTAAACAAGTCAGATGCTTTATTTTTATTTCCAGACTCACAGGTTTTAGGAGAATGCCTTTTTCTCTGGAGATTATTTTCATTATCCTCACATGAACCCTTCATGAAACTGCTACCACTTACCTTCCTTTGATAATTTTCACCTCTGTCAGCAAAATTATCATTAATATAACCATATCACCACCTCTTCTTTTTTTTTTTCCCCCAGAGCTCAGTGTCTTAATGTTAAAATTTCAAAAAAGTGCTAAGAGTAGGAAGGGCAGGAGTTTATTTGCAGAAAGCAAGAAGGAAAAAAATAAAAAAAAAAAAAAAGGGACACTTTGATTTCCCACTGCAGTTTCCTCTGCAGCAAGTACAAAATTGTGACCCTTAAAAATACATCAGTTCCAAAGCAGATAAAACACAGTAGAGAGACTGTGAGAACCCAGCAGATAAAGGGATGAATATTTGTATAGGAGCCATCAGTCTTCCTACTTCTTATGGATGGTTTGTTCCCCAGTGACACCTAAGAAGCTTAGGACCCCGTGGACATGTAAGGCAGCATGACAGGTGGCCAGTTGCCTCCAGGCAGCCTTTGAAAGACCAGTTGCCTAACCTGACAAGGCACAGATAATTGACTAACACACTTCAGTTATCTGACAAAGTCTTAGGGTTGTGTCTTTGTGAAGACAACAGGGTTGCACCCTTCCTTCCCTAGTAAAGAGAAGGTGCTGAAGAGAGAACCTGGAAATTCCTGGCTGTGGAGTCACTTTCAGCCTCAAATCTTTGAAGATAAGCTTCTCTGCAGTCAGAAAGTCAGGTATCAACTCCTTAAGAAGAAAGGAAAAATGTCAAAGAGGTTTTTCTGTGTTATCTGTTGTTCCAGTGGGAGTTTTGTATATGAAGATTAATGAATGTGAAGAAAGTTAAAACTATTTGTATAGTTTTCTGTGATTGTTAGAAAAAAAATTTGGAATCCTTACACTTTAGTATTGCTATTTTAAGTAGAGGTGGGGCCAGATGACTTTCTGAGGTCCCTCATAATATATATTGTTCTATAACTCCAGGTCTTCAATGTGATATTCTAATTATTGGGTGATAAATAAAGTTCTAGAAAGAAAAAAGAATTCTGAAAATTTCCAAAAAAGATCTTGGCACCCAACTCCATCTTTCTTTTTTCTTCCATAGGATAGGTCTTCTGTATTTTTTAATTTTTTTTTTTCTTTTTGGACTTCTTAATGGGATCCTGCTGCCTTTCAGTGTACATGTAGTGACTGAACTCTTCTGATGCTAGAAAAAGCATTAGCTCATATCCTTCTTACTCCTCCTTAATAAGAATGTTCTTCTGTCTACCTAAAAGGGTTTCATGCTGCTTGCTTGCACGGTGAAATGAGTATAAATCCTACCACAATAAATATTTGCAAAATACACAGCTGATAAAACTCACAATTCTTAAGAGTGCCTTTGGAGACCTCCTTAGAAACCACAGGTATCTTAATGTCAGTTTAAGTGAGCCTTGGTATCTTGGCACATGCACTATGCAGTTCCTTTTGTAAAATTGTTATTTCCAGAGAAGAATTACAAAATAGTTCTATGATGCTTTTCCTACATCGTGTATCATTTTTAAATGCAAAGTAAAAAAACAAACAAACTAACAAACAAACAAACAAAAAAAAAACCTAAAAAAAAGCAAAGCTTGAAAAATCAAGCAAAGCTCTTCCAGAAACCATGAGTTTAAAAAAAAAAAAAAGAAGTGTTAAAATAATCTAGTCTCAGTAGTACTATGGCAATTGATTTCCTCAAAGATACTGTCCCTACTTGTAATTTACTAGATGAATGCAAATTGGCTATGTTTAAATGAATATGCTAAATGTTGCATAGTTAGTCTGGCCACGTGCAGTAGATTGCATTTGGGAGTACATTAACCATCCAGGTGCAGAGCCCTTTTGTCTGATTTCAGTTTAGATTTGCTGAAGTCTTATGACTCCAGCTGCTGAAAAATTCCAGATCAATAGCCAAAGAAAACTCAGATAAGTAATAACAGGCAAAAACATATTGTCAAAGAGTGGATAGTAACAACTAGAACAATTGGCATGTATAGAATGGACTAATGCACCTTCATTATCTAACCTGACAAAAGAACAAAATATGTGAAGGACAAACATGAAGGAAAATGCAAAAAGATTTCTTGCTATTGCTAGAGTTTGCACATTCCTCTTCCTATTGAGTCTGTGCACTTTCAGACTACTTGAAATGAGTGTTCCAAACTGGTCCAGCCCTTGTTTCTGGTAGGGCTACAGCCAAGAGCTTTGAGGAGCCCCTGAAGTTGTGTTTGTCCGTCTCCTGTCTGAGCCCTAATTCCCCTCTGTGTGTCAACTCAAGGACTAAATCTGCATGCAGCCTAAAAACTTCATACTGTCTTGTCAGAGAAGCTTAGGTTATATCTGTAATCTACAAGTCCGAGCATTGCCTGAATACCAAACTACACACATCTTGCAAAAATGCAGGGATTAAGCAAGAGACTTAATAACATAAGTCAAAACACCAGGGACATGTAAGGTACATGCAAATATTTAGCTGAAGAGCACATTTCCATACCCCTTATGCTATCTGTCCACCACATGATCTTCTCATTTTCTTGTCAGTTGGTAGAAAAGTTATACTGGCGTTTTGAACTACAGGGTGATTATTGGAGTGAAAATAAGCATGATGAATACCATGCAGTGTACATTTTCTGCCGTGGTGGGTAAGAAAGATTTCACTCACTAACTCCATTGTCATCCTAAATTCATCCCTGAAATACCTTTGCAGAGCTCCTAGAAATATGTTTATGTGCTCTCATAAAAGTGGCAGATCATCTGAATTTGAAAATCACAACTTACTTCATATTTTTTAAATTATATGTGGGAGTAAGCACAGATAACATGAGAAAGAATTGTGCTTTGCACCTGTAGAGATAGTGTCAGGTTTCTGAATAATAAAATATAGGATATTGTTTTAAAGATAATTAATGACAAAGTATTGAATACTACCTTGAATACTGCAAATATACCTGTAACTGTCTTCATAGAAACTACGCTCATCCCTAAGAAGTTTATGCTCAAATTGCTAGCTTAGATTATCAATGACAAATTGTTTTCAGAAAAGAATGATAGTTCACCAAGAATTTATGAAGCTATAGAAATATTTATCATATTTTTATTCTATTTGATGGAAAAAAATCAAGAAAATATATTCCAAATCAAGAGAAATGGTGCCATTCCTTGGTTTCAAAGGTGATTTGAATTATAAACTTACTTCCTTTAAATGATGCTTTAGGTTTAGACTTTTCAAACATGTATTCTATACATGATGCATGTATACTTTGTATTTTCATCTGAGTTTGGGCATTTGTTACATAGAGAGATTTATTACTACATTTTTGGCTAATAAAGAAGTCAAACTTAAGACATGTATCCATTTTTCTTTCCCTGAAAATCCTTGACAGTTGCATACAACTTCTATGAAAAGAAACAAAAGAGTTGCAACTCGAAATCTCATTTACCATTTTTAATACAGAGGAGTTTTATTCTTGCTGTTGTTTGGGGTTGGAGTTTCTTTTCTCCGAGACTTAAAAAAAAAAAAAAATGAGGGAGGAAAAAGAAATTTTAGGCTAAAGAAAACATAGGGAAGTTGGATGGTTTTATAAATTGTAGGGAACTGAGGTTTTATATAAGGTTTATCTACTGTAATAGTCAGGATAAAAAAATATATTATTTATTAATTGAAAAGCAAAACAAATATGCAATGTCTTTGTTAAATAAAAGTAATTGATCACTTTCTACAAAGGCTTTAAGTTATATGTTTACCTGAAATATTAAGTTACAATAAAGTTATAGTGAGGAATGGGGCAAATTTCTAATTAGTGTGCATAACTCATTTGTCTACCAAATGATCCCATGGTAAGAAGCAGAAGAAATACATACAGAAAAAAAGATACACAAAGTAAATAAAAGTAAGTTTTAAGAATCATAGATTAGAGGAACTATTACATTAGGTTTTTTTCTTTGCAATGTTTATTAATAATTGGCCACTCAGTTCTGCTGGATAGTGCTACAGGTAAAGAAGATAACAGCCTAAAGTCTTGATGAGAAATAATCACCAGATTTTATCAATAGACTTTTAGTCCCCACCTATATTTCTTCATAGTATCTGCAATTTCATTGATTACATTTCTCTGTTTATTGCAGAGTCTGTGATAAAGATCCAGCTGGCAAAGGTGACCAGTGTTAATCAAACCCTATCTCTCCTGACAGTGATCACTGCAAAAATATTCTCAGTGTAAAATAACCAGCAGCCCAGTACCAAGGAAATATTTATGAAGGTATTAGTTTAGCAGTAGGTGAGATGTTCTGCAGCTAGCAAATCTTGGCTAAGGAATTAGCACTTGGGAGTTTTACAGGATAGCTACTGTCCAAAGGAACTAGGATATTTAGGCTCAATAGGGAAGGATGATGTTTACAAAGTATCTAAATAGGAAGACAGCGACCTGAATTTAAATGATCGCTGACAGATCTTTAGTGACATATTATACAACCACTGTGACCCCATGTATTTCACTTCACCTTATCTACTAATTCACAAAATATATCTCAATCTCCAAATGGTGAAATCCAGAATGTTAGTGATTTTAGCTGATGAGTGAAGCAAGGCATTTTTACCTAAATCATCACATAAAATATAAAACTGGTAAGTCTTCCGTTGTATAAAGCTCCCAGTATTTGTTATCCTATCTTGTACTTTGTGAAGGAAAAGACTAAATGCAATGTATGTGGAACTAATATTCCTCCTGAGGGCCACCCTTCATCATTTCAGAGTTATCTCCTTTTCTGGATTTCTTATATATGGTATTCTGTGAATGCATAGGGTACAGAGCACATCCTTTTCATCAACATCAGCTTAAAAAAAAACAAAGATAGCTTTCTTTTCAGGAAGAAAAAATCCTTTTAAAACTAACTGTCTTAAATTAACTCAAGATGCTAATTCTCACTAAGGAGTATGCTGATGAAATGAAATGTTGACAGACTAATAATATTCATTTTAATATTACAATTGAAAATATATAAAATGAATATTCACAGCAAGAGATCAAAACCTTGGATAACAAGAGGAAAATGGAGAAAAAATATTTATTCCTCAGAAGTAATGTTATACAGGATGAATAAATCCTTTTCTTTACTAGACCTTCATAAAAAAACAGAGATAATTTTATTTGAAAAAAAGAGATTAAGCTAGATGTTCTTTTGATTCAACATTTAGCATCCTTGCAATAGAAATGTTCCTCTAACATATTTATTACTAGAATATGTTTTTATCATCTTAATCTCTGTGATCTCTGAGAAAAAACATTCTGTGGGTGGTAGAATAATGCCATTTGAGTCACAGCATATTTCTGCAGATGCTGGAAAAGGACAGTTTTACTGACAAATATTTACCTATTTAAAGCAGCCAACAGAAGTACATAGTATTAAATCATCTCAATTTTATTACTCATTTGAGGTGGTTTAGTACACCAAATCCCAACTTACAAATCATTCAGAGCTCCAACACAGGAACAAGTGTCAATGATTACATTCCATCTCTGTAATACAGGAGACACAGCATGTAAATTTTACAGTGGCAACACTCTTCCTGCTTTCACTTTTTAAGCCTTTATTTGCATATAACTTAGCTGTGGCAGAAACTGCCAGTGGCAGTAGTCCTCTTTTACAGAAAGGAAACAGAATTTCTCATATGCATGTAATTTATCAGCGTGGATGTAAGCCCCTTCTCTCTCCCTGATGCAGTGAAGTCTTCTGACATGTTCACAGTGAGCAGGTGAGAGCAGCACTGACTGAAAACGTTATCCCTGCAGCAGAACACTCTTGGCATTGTTTTTTGTACCTGTTCAATCCAGCATGATACAAAGTGATTTTCATGCAAAAAAAAAAAAGAGTTCAATGTCCTTCCTTATACTTTTGCCTGGCAGACATAGTATGGTTTATTCTGGGAGATGTCCCACTTCTTAATGTTTTTTACAAGAGATGTTTTTTATTTTCTTCATACTGTGTACACTTTAGAGAATTTAGACAAATTCTGCTAGGTATGGCTTTTTAGATATTTAAATCTTAAAAGTCTCTTTTTCATCCTTCCTGAGGATGTAATCATATATCTCACTCTGCCTCAAGGTGAAGATTAATCGAAGGTGTTTTCATTACTTCCAGCCCATTTACTTTCCTGCTCTTTCCACTCTGTGGATCACCATCATGGGTTGCTCTCCCAACTGATGTCCTGCAGTTCCATAATGTCACAAAATGAACTTTGATTATGCTCTGGAAAAAAGAAGTGATGGAAACCCAACAATGTAAAAACAAGGAAAAGGGCTATTAAGATAGCAGGTGTTGGGCTTACATCCCATTTTTCTACCCAGGAAAACTTGATTGAAAATACAGACTTATGAATATACCCCACTGAAGGGAATGCATCCTAATTAGAACAAGATGGATTTCCACACCCAGCCAGCAAGTCAGAGCTCCTCTTTTGTCAACAAATGCCAAGCAATAGCAAAACATGATAACCAGTAGCCATTATGATGGGAGAAGAAACAATTCCTCTTCCCACCCAGCTCTGTATCACATTTTCTTCTCCTGCCCTGGGTGGTCTGACAAAGGGAACATCCTCTTGACAAATGTACACTCCCTCCCTAACCTTTTCCCCACATGGCAGCATCTGTCCCTTTTGTAACCTCAGTGGCTGCAGCTTGCAGTACCAGGTTGTATTAATGTGTCACATATTAATGTACTAACCATTTCAGAGTTATAGTTAAAAGTAATACGTTTAAGATGGAGTACTTATGCTTTACAAAACAGATTTTATCAGATCAATCAGTTTATGAAATATGGTTTTACAAAACAATCTAGTAGCAGAAGGGAAGTGTGATAATCAGTGCATTAAAAATGTACAGGAAAGATTTTTCTGGAGAGATCCCAAATCAGAAAATTTGTCATACATCTTTCCACACCTACTACTTATTATTCTAAACAGCAACACTTCCCTTTTATCTGCTGAGAAGAGATGGACTTGAACCACCCGGTCAGCCTCAGGTTCTCTGCTTTTTGAGACAACACTTTTTGAGGCTGGGATTTCTTTATCCTGTTCTTACAATTTGGGGTTCAAATACGTGGTCAGTACAACAAAACCAACAAAGAGACTATTCACTTACCTGATGCAGTTTGACATGATAAAATTTTAGCTCAGCACTTGCTATGTTTCAGTCAGTAATAAGAAGATGACAGAAAACAACTCACTGGGCAGTACATAATGTAAAAATACATTGGCAGCATAAGACAGCACACAGAAGCAAACCCTTGAGAGAAACACCAGTAACTCATTCTTGCCATAACAGAACAATATTTCAAATCAATTTACTACATATCCATGTAACTTTTTATCCTTGACTGTATTGTGAGATTGTAAAGACTGTCACTTATTGACATAAAATACATTGGGGATTCAGTTAAATAGACTGGGGGGATTTAAAAGATACAACCAGAATACTTTGAAATACTTCCTTTTACTGACAGTTCAGAGTTGATCTAGTAAATGGGGAGACTGAATGTTAATCAAGCAGCAATGAAAAATATGAGCTGGCCTTAATAAAAATCAGTAGGTAAAGTTATGAAGCAGTTTAATTAACAGAAATTTAGTATTAGCTGATTCATATAATTTACCATGCTGACCATTCAAGCTCATTTCAGTAAAGGAAAGAAAGAATAAAAAAAGGATGCAGTACAGCACAAAACTTTAGCATAATTTCATGATTTTTCCAAAGCCCTTCAGCAAATCATGTGTCTTCAAATGAATTTCCAATTTCCATTCAGAGGATTCAAACAGCACAGAAATGTCGAGGTTATTGGTGACCTACTTGCATAATGCAAATTCTGTAAAAATACACAGGATCTGTAATGAGTAAAACCAAGGACTTGATTTTTCATTGGGACAGGTGGGAAATCTGGAAACACTGGGCTATGTTTTTCATGCTTATAATTGCAAACATACATTATTAAATCATCTCATTACACCAAGTAGAGACTCTCAAACTTTGTAAATCAAACATATCGATGATTTTCTAAAGCTCAAGGTTCACTGGCTGCACACTTGCAACCTCCCCAACATACATACACTAAGCTGTAGGAAATAACTTGTCAACAAGTTGACAACACAGTTTCTGCCTAAATTCCAAGTAAATGCACGTGTACAAGCCACACAATGCATGCATGAAATTATCACACTGAAATAAGGAAATAAGGCATTAATGGATGCCATGTTTTCAAGACTAGAAGACTACTCAAAAAAAATTAATTTTCTATTTATTTTGTCCTTTCCTCTTAAAAGAGAACTTAATAGATGTGTTTGGAAAGCTTACATGTACATTATTTCTCATGGTCTAAGAAGCCTTCATGTTTTATATAATAAATTTGAATTTTCTCACTTGTTCTTTTATTTTTCTTTTGAGTGAATGAAGTGAAAATTAAGGCAGTATACAATTTGAAATTAATGCTGTTTTTCTTGCTTTATTAGTTTTGACCATGCTTCTCATTCAAGGACCAAGGCACTTTTTCTGGCTTTCAGACACATAGCTCTTGTTTCATCCCTAGGAATTTCAGTATCTCAAAGCCTTCTAGAAATTCTCTTTGCAGCTGCTGCTCAGGGACACTCATGACTCTACTGTCCACACTCAAAAGCAGAGAATTATTTGCTGGAATAATGGATTTACATTCTTGAGAGCATTTGGAGTCCAACAGGCATGGGTGATGACAAGTTCCCAGGAATGTCTGGCAACATCAGGTTTGGCAGGGAGAGTTTTAGAGGGCTGACTGAAGGTCTAACCTGCCTTGGTTATTGCACTGCTATGTCCTATCCTGCAGCAACCTTAAGGCTCGAGACAGGACAAAACTCAGAAAGCATTATAATTTAACATTAAAAAAACCAAACCAATATTACATGACTAAGACATTTGTAGTTCCTGCAAGGAGTCATGGGGCTGTGATTTGGTTGGATATTTTCTTTGGGTTTTTTTTTTTGTTTGTTTGTTTGTTGGTAGGTTGGTTGTTTCTTTTTTAAAATAATATTATTTAAAAATCATGACAAATGTAGGATTCTTCCTTTTGATGCTTTATTTTAGCATATAATGTAGAAAAGGACCAAAAAATTAAATTTCTAATAAACTAAGCCATGACTAAAACTACAGTTAAAATATGAGGAAAAGATTAATCTTACTGAAGATGACTCTTACTCTGCAGTGTTGGTATTTGACAATATGCTATTCATCTTCTTATTTTGGCTTCACATGCTTTGGGTTTTTTCCTTGTAGTCCAGGCTGAAGCTTTACAGAGGTGTTTGTGGGTTAGGAATGGCATTCTCCAATTTAGTAGCCCTGCTAATAAAAACCCCATGCCACCACTGGCTTCCTCTCCTGCTCCAGCTGCAAGCACAAAAGGCAAAGATCACAGGTTGAAATAAGAAGAGTTTACTGGAAACAGCGATAAAATAGGAAAACAAATAGTAACAGCAACAATATTAATAACAGAAGTGTACAAGAGTGTGGGGCTTGACCCTACCACAGCCACAGCACCCAAACCACTGGCTTCAGTCAGGACCAGTGCTACCCCACCACTCCGTTCACCCCTCTTGCTTCACCAGGAAGGAATGCTCTTCTTCTTGGAAGGGAGAGAGAGTGCCTTTCCCCAGCCCCTGGCAATGATATAGGGGATAACAAATAACACTGGGGTCTCAGCCATTCCCACACAGCTCCAGCCTCCACCCCCTCACAGCTACTGCAACAAATTCACTCTGTCCTTGGCTGAAATCAGAATACTACTTAAGACACAGGACAAGTGACAGACCAATAAGCAAGCTGAGACAATTCTCCAGAGATAAGAATTTACACAACAGATGAATGTAAAATATATCTGCTGCATGAAAAGGCATTGCTTATTAACAAAGCCAATCTTAGGACATCTTAAAATCCTTGCTGCAATTTTATTCCAATGAAACAATCTCTATTTGTTCTAAACCAAAGCAATTTTAGCTTTTTTCATTCAACATTAAACTAAATGAAAAATCATTAGTAAATTATACTGATAAGACAAGATAATAGCTTCTATATAAACATGGAGCTATTCCACAATTCCACATGGAAAAATTATTAACTAGAAAACTAGTTTATTTGCAACATAATTGCCAAAACCTGATCATTCTTCCATCACGTCCTACCCCGCTGAGTATTAGTCCATCAGAAACAATGCAGCATGCCTATTAATTCAGAGACCTGTTCCTGCTGAAAACTTGTCTCCTCACTTTACTTCTGAAAAAATGCCAGAAAAATAAGCAGTCTGGGAAAATCTGGGGTAAGGGAAGAAGAAATAGGTAGAAGAGCCCTGCACCTCTGAGGGACCAAGTCTGAAATGCCATGGTACTGTACATGGTATTGGAGAGAGTCCACGGAATTTTCAGGAAATTAACAGGAATTATAGACTGCAGGTTGAAAAAAGCTGTACAGAAAAACACTTTTGATGTTTTTAAAGGCAAGAGAAAAGTCAAAGACTGAGATGATTCATGTTTAATTGTCCAGAATGCCATATGAGCTAGACTGAGCAAAAAAGTTCATTGTCTAAAGAATAAGTTCACTTTAAGAAAAGATAAGGTAAACACGCATGCTTGCCTTCTTTTCACACCCTTAGAAAACCAGTTTCTGCTAGCATTAGGAAAGTTGTCTCATCAGCCTGCTCCAGCATCCTTGCAGAATCTCAGGGGCCAGACCCAGACCACCACAGTAACCTCAAGGATGCACAGTACAGTGCAAGAAATGGTACAGAAGGTCTGACCCAAAAATAACAGAACTGTGAGATCTTGTCTGGGTAGGCAAAACCATGAAACTTGACACTAATGAATGTGTACCTGGTGCCACTGCAAACCGTACTGGATGCAGCTTAGCCCTGGGCAGCTAATTGTTCCATCCCTGCAGCTCAATAAAATTGCTAGTTGCTTCGTATCTGTGAGATCCAGCAATAGCCAAAAATCAGGAAAAGTTACTTATTCAGACATAGTGATTCTATTATACCTGGGAAAGCAAGTGAGAGATCCCATGAACCCACAAGACAATGTGACCTGTGTAACAATGGAAAAAGATTGCACCACGTGTAACAGAAGAATTGAGTTACTTTAATTTGCACCCACGTTTTTAACTCAAGTAACTACACACAGGCAGTCTATAGAAATTCTGTCCTTGCCATTTTCCCCTCAATTTGGATGTCAATAGGAGAATACAGCAAAGTAGGCTGTTACTCCTTTTTTGTTATTTTATTGACACATCAAATCCCCTGAAAAAACCCTTTGCTGTTTTAATGTTTAATAGTTGTAAATAATTTATGTACTACTTTTTATTTTTGTTTTTGTTTTTGTATTCATGTGTGTTGCCTGAGGACAAAACTCAGGGTTATTACTGCTAGTACTGGGAGAAGCAATCCTTTGGGTATGATCTTTGTTTTCACTCTCTCTGAAACCCTCTAGCTCATTGACTTCAGCGATGCTGAATGCGAAGAAGGTACCTGTCAATCACCCAGGGATTTAAATCTATCAAACCCCGCTTTTTCACTCACACAAATTTTAATATAGCCTTGCACTCCCTTTTTGAAAAATATGAATATAGAGATATCCAGGAGCACAAAAGTAGGGGAAAAAAAGGGAGAAATTCAGTTTTCAAAGGCAAACATAGCAGTGGGGTTAACCTGCTCCACAGATTTCTCATTTATGAGCATGTGAGAATATAAGACCAAAAGGAGGCTATTTATAGTGCTGAGAGTGCTCAGGACTCCAAGATTTCATTTTCATCTGAATGGGTGCCTCATATCAGTCAATATCCAGGGAATATAATCACAGAATAATCCATTTTGAGGGAATTGAGCCTTATCTTTGAAAACTTCAAACAACAATGCTTATTAGCACACAGTTCTGTAAGTGTACAATGTGAATCTTTAAAAATAAAAACCAGCATTTTACTATGGTTAAAGAAAGGAAAAAATAGAAAATACACTCAGGTAACGATCTTTATCCTCATGTAAATTAGGTTAATTAGTATTTTTGTAATCTTTTGGGAAAAGCTGATAATAGGAGCTACACTGTTTATGCAAATAGTATCCAAATATGCAAAATGGACATCACCAGATTATAAATTAAACTTCAGCAAGCTGATTAGCTTGATTCTATCTTTAGAAAGCAGAAAACATCATTAAAACATGCACTCTATATTAAAAATAAGATTTTTTTTTTCTTGTAATATGTGGGGATAGTATATACAGAGAAGCAATCTTAACTTTAAATCTCTGTTTTTCTTTCACGTGGAATTGATCTTGAATCATTGGAAGTTCTTTGACAAAACCCATCTTCCAAAGGATAAGCACAGTTTACTCTTTAAACAAAATAAACCTGATCTTTACAGCAGCTAGAAGTCATCTGAATTCTGAGTTCAGTATATAGTAATATCCTTCTTTCTGAAGAAAAATACAAAAAAAATATCTATATTGAAATTTTTATATGGTTTAACATAACAAACCCATCAGGAAATATTCACAGAAATTTGTCAGCTTATTTACTCATTCATTTCCTTTAGGCAGAAGTGCAGGAAAACTGGGAGACAACATTTTACTCAACTATGAATTTCTGTGTATATGTGCTAAATTGTATAAAGAGTAATGGTCTTGGCTGCTCAGTCTTGAACCTCATATAAACTGACTGCCCTTCAGAAAGGACATAATCAGTACAAAATCTTCATTCCTTTCAAGATTTAAATCAAAACCGCAAAATCGAGACACATTATTGAAACTTGTAATGACCATCTGACTGACCTTCAAAATCAAACTTAATTTCCTGCTTTTCTATGTCTAATATTTTAGTTTTATGAATTTCCCTATTCATCATAATTCATAAAATAAAACCGATGAAATATACAGGAGTAAATGATTTGAAGGAGCTGGGAAAAAATCAGCATGACCAAGTATGTTTAACACAAGGAACAGTCAATGAGCCACACAAACTTGCATCAGCAGCATGCCACAATGAATTGCAAAATTCAGTCTCAGTGCCAGAAGCTGATTTTGGAAAAAATGTTGATCCTAACTGTGAGAACTGCCAAAACTCTTGAACAAGAAAAGTGCAAAGCACAGCTTGATCCTCTTCGTGTCAAATGTGTAATCTCATAGATGTAATGTAGGAATTTTATTTTCATTTTTCAATGACCAAATAGAATGAGTTTTTCACAAAACTATAAATAGAAGGAATGATAAACCAGTATACCAACAAGAAAGTTGTTCCTTCCTATATCTGACAGTTTTATATTTCCAAATAGAGCCCTAGTGGTATTAGTGGATACCACTTTCTTGTCCAAAAAGTTACTTCAAAAAGTATTAATAAATAAAAAAATGTAGTCTGCTGTAAAAATTCTGCAAGCTTCTAAGGTTAACAGGTTTAATATAGAGCGGAAAAGTTGTGCGTCTCAGTAAAAGGAAAATAATAAAAAAATTAAGAACAAATTTGTACCTATGATAAGCTACACCTCATTTCAGTTTTCCATTTTCCTCAGCTCTGGAAAACAAATTAGTTCTGAGTTTCTAGGGTTTTGCTACGCACAGCCCAGCATTGATTTTACCCCTAAATAATACGTAAACAGTTTTAGCTTGAGAGTGACTTATTTTCAGTTTGTCAACCTAACAAGAATTGAAATCATGTTTTTCTCTATTTTTTGTGCAGTCTGCATATGCATATTTTATTTTTAGAACAAGAGTGTTTTATTTAGACATCCATGAAATTTTGCTATTTCAGATTTTTTTTTTTCATATTGAACTGCAAAACAATCTCAGACTACCTGCCCCAAATCAAGTTGGGGGTGGCAGAGATCTTTTCCTATCTTAATCTGTTTCTTAGAATGATTATGGTACTTAAGAATTTGGAACAGAGGATCAATGTTACTGCCATTATATCTACATATGTCTTTGGAAAATGTAGCTGCTTTGAAAGACATGATAGGAAAAAAGAGAATAAAGAACAGAATTAGATCTAAATAGGTTTCCTTTGGTGATTATGGGATGTAAGCACCAGGAACTTCTGTTCAATGCTGTTAACCATTTCACTACTGCCTACCGATAAAACAACAAATAGGAGTTAAAAAGGCAATGTGGCAAGTAATAATACTACAGCAAATACATCTCTCAGATGTGAGAATATGCAAGTGTTTCTCAACATAAATACATGTCATATTTTCAGATTTTCAGCTGGATGACTTGGGATGAGAGTATTTGACTGCCTTTCAATAGCTCAAGTACTCTACAGTCATACTGTCCAACTCACATGGCATATAGAAGTATAAACAGGGAAAGCATATCAAAAACAAAGATCAGCTTCCACTCTGGAAAGACAGCTAAACCAAATAAATTGTAGTTTATAATAAAATCACGTTTATCCATAATATGCAAAAGCAGCAAGAATTAATAGCTCCATTACACCTCAGGCATGGAAATAAATACCAGACCCAGAGTCCACTGGCAGCTTTCTGAAGTTCACAGTGTCAAAGTGTCCAAGCACCAGACCAGCTATATCTTATGTTACTAACTTATGTTAATAACTTATGTTCCAAGAAAACAAAAAAATGTACAAATGCTTACTAATAACTCCCTTATGACACAGCTTCTTGTTTCTTCAGACAACATTTCTGATCTGCACTTCTCTGCCATTCTACCCAGTCTACTATCCTCCATGACATTTGATAGTGGACTTTTAGATAGTCTTGAGGTTACCTGCCCTGTCTGCCTATCTGATTTGGTAATGAGGCTCAGTAGCCGTCTGTAAATGTGTACCAGCTGAGGAAAGATTGATAAAATAGATTGTCTCATGTGAGGTATTATAAAGCTTCTTTTGAGACCCTGACATCAGTCACAAATCTCTACAGCCGGTAGTACCTGAGGACTTTGTTCAGGTGGTAGAAGGAGAGCCTTCCTTCATGTTGGAGATGGCCAGATTAACTTGGCAAACCCACAAGATTTTACATCACTCATGGGAAAGATAGAACCAGCCCCTTTTTCTTAAAAAAAGAAAAAATTGACATGTACAAATACAAGATAATTTAAGCATTGCGGCTTTTGTTTTGGAGGCTCCTCCAAGTGCATTTGTGAGGAGCAATTCTTAAGAGAATGATGTACAGGCTCTCTCAACCCATCTGTAGGACAGGTAGCTTTGTGTTTCCATATAATTAGGGGCTTTGTGTTTACATACAGCATCTCAGGGACAGGGACTTGCATTTTTGGTTGTTGGTTGGATTTTTTGTTTTGTTTTTTAATTGTTTCTTTTGCAAAAGTCCTAACTAGACTTTGTGTTGACAGACTGAAAGGCTTCAGTGAGCTGACGAAGGATCAGGAGAGCATGGCAGTGACACACTTTTCAGGACTTTTATTCACAAAATAATTAAACCATTCAACCACAAAATAAAAAGCCTGGATTCTATTCCCTGCTCAGATAAAATGAAATCAGAGCATCATCTCACAGTGAATACACTGATTGACTTGTTTTCTGGCCCCTGGAACTTTATATTCTTCAACTGCCACAGCCTCTTCAACTTTATATTCTATACTGCCACAGCCTCACTGTATAGAATGGAAACTAGTTTCTGTCTTCATGCTTTAATAGTAGCTTTAAGATGTGGATTTATTGCTCCTTATTTTGAAGGATGGTCAGGAAACTAGATCACCTTCATCCGTTTGATAAGCTGGTGGGTGTATACATCCTTAGAATTTTTAAAAGGAAATAATTTGCCTTTGTTACGATCTGTGTACAAGATAAGTTTAAAGAACAACCTTATTGAGCTTGCAGGGGTCTAAAGTGCTGCTGCTGCTGCAAAGCCAACTTGATGGTGAAACCATCAGGTGTAGACAAAGTACTGCCCAGCTGTAAGTGCTTGTAGAGGTGGCCAAGTCTTAATTTTGCACCTGGGTATTTAAATTTGTCTTATACTGATTTAAAAAGAGTAAGTCTTTCTTGAGGGTCGTCCAGATTTGTCTTCTTACTCAACTCTTTCCAGTCCATCACATCTTTGTCAAAGACAAACACATATGGAATAAATAGGTCAGTGCTTTGTTTGACTATCACAAGATCAGTTTACACTACTTCAGATTTGCCAATGAAGCAGTAAAAAAGGAAGATTTTCTCAGCTATGTAAATTCCTTAAAAGATTACTGGAATTGCTTATAAGATCCAATGAGAATTGTTTCAAATATGCAGAAATAAACAGAGTTAATGTGCTTTAGAAAATTTTACTGTTTCTTTGGGAATAATCTGCATAGAAAGAAGGAATTAAAATCTGCAGAAAGCATTCATCAAGCAATTGCTAACCAGTTAAGTCAGACTTGAGGCAGTGGTGTTAAGAGATGGGTAGTCAGTGATAATCATTTACTGATAGTCATTTATTTTTCTGTTTCATTATAACTAAGATGTCTAATGGAATGGAAAAGATGCTGAGACTTTGAGTTTTCAGATTCTGATGGGATGATGTTTTCATTTGAAAAGTAACTGCAGAAGCATTTATCAATAATATAAAAAATATATAAAGTATATATAAAATATAAAAAGTTTATACTCAAAGTTGAGGGAATTATGAAGGCAATTCCTAACTCTTAAAAATTTTATTACAAATGAGGTTCCATCTTTGATGAAAGATGAGATCAAGTCCAAATTAAGAACTTGTGCTTTCCAGTGTTTATTATTCCATCTGAAATAATTAGTTAACTGGCATTAAGAGGAGTGTGTGGTGATCTAGTACATGTTCTACCATTGACTAAGCCCTTAGTCACAAAGGAAATGTGAACTTTCACATGTAAGTTGCATGAGTACATGAAATTCATAACTACTGCAAGGTTTTTGCATAAAAAACCCTGTAAATGTAAATTTATTTTTTTTCATTGCAGTCCCCTTTCTACCTTTCCTTTCCTCAGAAGAGACAGAAGTGAAGAACCTTCCCATAGACTTAATTTCACCAGGGTTCCTCTAGGCTGACCATTTCTTGCTAATTAAAATCACAGGGGTCTCACTGACAGGTCCAGCGGCCCCAGTAAGTAAAGGAGAAACAAATTATTATTATAGTGTTATAATAAGTTATAATATTTAAAGAGAACATCAGAGCCAAGTGATGCAGACTGTTTTGCCTCCAGACTTCATGATTCTATCTCTCTCTGCAGCAGTTTTGTCTTGAAAACATCTGGCTGGAGGGGTCTATAAAAGACATGAAGGAATGGTTCAAAACATAAGTGCCACAGATGATCAAGGGTTAAGTTAGAAGTTCTGTCCTGACAGTGTTTGCTGGCATTTCCCAGAATTTTGACCAGTGTGACATTTAGAATGGTGCCAAACTTAAAAGCACCAAGTGTGTATCAAAATTTGGACTCTGGGCAATGGTAGGCCTAAAACCAATAGAAGGTACAGTGTTGATCTAGCAACTCATTTCAGGTATCTGACAAATTCAGTGCGATCCTACCTAAACAATCCTTCCCAGAAGCATAACTAGAGGACTCTTAAAGGGCATGAGGCTACAGACAGTTTCTGTTCAGCTATCCAGAATTTCAAAAATCTGGTTTGTCCTACCAAAGAGGAAGAGGAGTGATAGTTTTCTGCCTGATATTAGCCATGTGTTGTATCAGTAGAGAATTGATTGTTGAATCAGCATGAGAATTGGAGAAGATGAGTGTGGCTGTGGCCCTTACCAAGTATCTGCACATCTCAGTTTGGTCTTTGATGTACTTTCCTAAGGGGTCTTTGCAGCTGAAACTCTCCTCTCTCCCTCAAATTCCATATTTTGGTGCTTGCTCAAAGCCTGGATACGAGACTAATTTAATCTTGAGTGCAAGTAGTCATAACAACAAGAATATGAGAACTAAACTGTGGCTTCTTGGCAGATGAGGGCCACACAAATCACGTCTGACACTATATTCCTCCCTTTTTTTCTTGAGCTCTTATGTTTATATGGACAGACAAGCAATTTCCTCAGACAACTGACTTGGCTTAAAAAATATTTTTACCAGGTTAGCTTTTGACTGACCATACACAATCAGATGGCAAAAGACCCAAGGATGTATTTCTTTTCACTGGGAAATTGTTCTCTATGGTGCATGCAGTCTCTGGACAGAAAGATCAGTTTATTGCATTGAACTCTCTTGAAAGCTAATTTTGAGGTAACAGACCTAGCAAAATGAAAGCATCAGTTTTGACATCTGAAGGTAAATTGTTAAAATACCAATATATGGAAGACTATGCAGCTAATTAACTTTTACAGCCAATATATAGGCAATTAACTTTTTCACATTTACCATATGTTTATCCTCCTGCAGGGAGTATTTCCAGGAGGAAATCATAATGGGAAATAGCTCTGCTTTTATATGGGAATAAGATCTGTTGATGATAGCTACAAATTCTTACGTAGCTCATGGTATCTTCAAGAGAAGGAAGAGAAGGAAATCTAAGAAGTGAAATATAGAAATTCAGCAATTGATTTCATGATTTCACAGTGTTCATTTCCATAGGTGGTTAACTATAAATGGTCCTTTGTCTTTTCCTTAGAACAACTCTAAGCAGTCAGTATCAGCAGTGCTCAGGAAAGAGCAGCACATCAATTCAAGACTTTAGCTGAAGTGCCACACAGAGGTGCAGTGTGTTTCTAAGCTCCCAGATTTCTCCTCTCAGGAATCACTACATATTAACTGTCTATTATACAGTAAATGTACAGTTCCAGGTCACGGCTAAGCCTTTGTTGTTGCACTGAAAACCTGTATTCAAGTGTTTTGGGGTTTTTTTATGTTAGGACTTGTCCCTTAAAATATTGATAAATATCTTCTCTTACCACACAACTAATTGTGGTAAACATTTCAGTTCTAGACAATTGTTATACTACTGGCTAGTACTCCTGCAGTCCTGCTCTCTTCACTGTAACCAGATGACTGCCACCATCTTGCAAACATCTGAAACTATTAAATGCAGAAAAGCTTTGCTGCCAATTCATAATGCTGTCTTGAAAACTAAAATGCATAAATTAATGTGTTTACTGCATTGTCTGGGACTGCTTTTGAACTATGTGTAGCTCCCCAGGTCATTTTGCAGTCCCAAGGACTGTCAGAACACACAGAAGTCTCCTTTTTTGTGATAGCAAAAGCTGGTTACCCAATGGAAATCGTGAGGGCCATGTCAGTGCCTAAGGCTTTCCCAGGCACGCGGCTGGAGGATGCCGGGCTCCTGGGTCTGACAGCGGGATTGCCGCACGCATGGCTGTGTCACTGCCCCGAAGGGCCTGTGGGAGGGAAAAGTTCTGTTGCCATTTGCCAAACAACCCTCACTTCTCTAGTAGTGATTGTGGAAGGAGAGATATTTGCTTGCGTCTTCAGGCGAGTTCTCAGACCAAAGCAAATGGAGTTAAAGGAATGGATGATGAGCAACTAGCTACTGCTGTGGTGAACTGGCTGTTCTTTACCACTATCCCAAATTGAACAGTCAGTTCATAATTAAATAAGGCTTGCCACAAAAGGTGCATCAGTGTTTGCACACTGAGCTGATTTTATTATATTGTTTTACAGTTTATTCCAATAAAATTGCTTACACATTTATTTGATTAACTATGACATTTATCCTGATGTAATAGTAGCAGAATAGTTACTGAGGGAACACAGAAGTAGAAAATGAAGGATTATGTTAGTTACGTCTGCATTAATCTTTGATCCTAGAATTGAACTATATTATTAAAAATATTATTTAAAATATCTGACATGGTTTCTTACCAAGTATATAACTCCTAAAATATTAATATTACAATTACAAGTATTTTAAAAATGTGAATGGATATTTTCTGATCTTAACACTATGATGTGACAATGAAAATATATCTAAGATAAATAAGATAGAATTTTTTAAATGTTTGTTTAATATTAAATGTTACTCCAAATACCTGTGGGATATGTTTCTCATGGGTCTAACTGCTGTGTCTCCCACCTTTTCTTTTTGAAACATGATAACTATGCTAATCTGACTAATCTACACTTTCTTTTTGTCATATGAAAATATTAGTTTCATTTCAAGTTATTGAGCTCTTTCTGGTTTTAATGGAGATAAATATTGTAAAGAAACAATATGTTAAAATTCTTAATTTAAAATATGACATATATTGGTTTGAAGACAGAACAACTCCTTCTGAAAATATATCTTCTAATGTTTTTATTTAAATTAGTCTAAATTAGCAAATTATTTTGACTACTCCAAAGTGTCACTTCTTGATGAATTAAGTATTGAGCACTGACATTGATCATATATCAACATATTAATTCACTATTTCAGAAAAGTTGTTTTCTATCTCCCTTATTTAGAATATTGTCTGAATATTTCATTTTGGAAAATTAAATTCTCAGTACTAAGTGTTTAAATTTGAATGTCTTGAAACACTTCATGATAAAAGAGAATATATCTTTATCACCTCGGAGTTTCTCAAAGCACAATGTTGGATAAGATTTAAACCCATAGTTTTCTTGATAAACTGCATAAATAATCTGGAAATTGATCCTGAGTTCAAACAAGACACAGTCCTCCAAATTTTGCATTACTTCACCAAAATAAGAATGATAGTCTTGGTAGCATTATGCAAAAATGTATTAGGATGGAAGCGAGACAACAGTGAGTAACGTAATGCAATTGCAAAAATGTAATTATCCTTATTATCAGGAAATATAAATAGGAAAATGGTCCCAATGGCACAGCATGTACTCCTTTTTGCTTTTTTTTGTGGTTGTGGCAGAAATGCATTCCAGAGAGTCCAGAAGGCTGCAGTTGTAATGCTCCTTTAATGAAATGCTCCCGTTATGCAGTGCAAGAATGCTAAGGTACAATTGTGAGTGCTAGATGTGAAGAAAAACATTTTCCATCTGTTTAGTACACACACTGTGTGGGATTTTATTTTAATTTAAGAGATTTACTTTACAATATGAAAATGTCCCAATTTAAACACTGAGGAAAGTACAGAATCTGCATTCTGGAACTTTTAAAGGACATATATTAGTCAGGGATTTTAAGTAGGGTTTACAGAAACTACTTCTTATTTTAATTGAAATCAAGAACAAAACCAGAAATATTTCGAGATACTTGTCACCCAATTTATTGCCACACTTATTGTCTGTGAATATTTTTTTCAAAGGTAGCACATGAATCACATTAAAAAAACCAGGCATTTAAAACTGCCTTGAGACATGCTGAGAATAATTTTTGACATTTAAGTATGTGCTTACCCTTTTGTTCCATAACATTTACAATAAGTTTATGGTTTTCTCCTCAAGTTTCATATCTACGGTAGCATAAAAGCAAATGCATTTGTTAATTATGCATTTATTATGTGTGTTTGTTAATTAATCTTCAAAATAAAATGGCAAGGAAAATGAAGGTCTGCAATAAAGACGTTTGCAAATTGGAATTGGAGCTATCAGAGAACAACTGTCTATATGACAGTCAAAAGCACTCTTTTTTTCTATTTTCCAAGCTGATTTTAATGGCTGTGCCAGAATAAAACCTATTCATCTATCAAAAGTGATTGTAAGAGAACTGAATTAGTCTTTTGTCATGAATTTTCTGGAATGAACTGAATGAGCACTCAGCAGTCATGGATGTTAAGGCCCAGACAGAAAATACAATACTCAAGTTCCAAGTTCAGGAGCTGACTCTTGTTCACTTGTCAAATAACTTGGTGCAATCTTCCTTTAATCCTACATGTATTTTATTCATTATGGGATTAACTCTTCCCGTTCTCTGATATATCAGTTTGTTTGGCTCAAATATTCTTGATGTTTGTTGTCTCAAATAGCAATTCAAGACTTTCCACTAATAAAGAAAATTTAAAAAAAGAAAAATTCTACTTGTGTTTAGGCAGAAAAATATTTTGTAAAAGATAAGAATATAGCTGTGGATGGCCAGTCTGTTTTATTTTCATTGACATAATACTGACATAATAACAAAGTTATCTGTTGCATAGAATGTGTGACAAGTGAAGACGCATTTTACATATTTAGCAAATATACATATTGTTACAGTCAAAGTGTCCTTAATGGACACTTAGATTCCTGAAAGAATTCTTCCACTTCACTGTGAGAATGTGTCCAGCCCTAAGTATTCAGTTGCATCAAAAGCTTACTCCTGTGCTCATTTATTTAAAGACAACTATGAATGATGAAGTACTTTAATTGCTGGCAGCCTTTCTCACTACATTGCTTTAGGAAAAAAATGCAGAAAACTGATCACTGCATAAGTGTTCGTTAATAATAATGAAACACACCGGGAAAGTGCATCTTTGTCTTCTGTTATGTGAAAGATACACAAAATGCAGATACAACTTTATTTAGGAAAGCAAATGGCTAAGCTAAGTTTGAAAAAAAATTTAAATAGAATCTCCCAAAGGCATACCGTGTGCTAATCCACAGGGGAATCCTGATGCTGGATTTTTTTCTTGATACATGTAGCTGAAGTGCACATCTATTATGGTTCATCCTTTTCTCATTTGCAAATGAGAAAATTTGGTTTGACAAAACTAAGAGATTTTAATTGTTCTATATCCTTTTTTTCCTCAGTCCATAACACTATAAGGTTTGAAGACTGAGAACTGCCATTCTTCTTTACATTTGTTTCTGAAATTCTTCCATTGACTTGTCATGCTCTTCATATGACTTCTGCTGAAAACATTCCTCAAAACCTATTTATTTAATATTTATTACCTTCTGTTGCCTCATTCACAGAATCACAAGAGCACAGAATTTTTAGGGTTGAAAAGGACTTCTGGAGATCACCTAGACCAATCCCCCTGCCAAGGCAGGGTCACCTAGAGCAGGTTACAAAGGAACATGTCCAGATGGGTTTTGACTGGGTTCAGAGAGGGTCTCTGTGACCATCCTTGGAAGCTTGTTCCAGTGCTCTGCCACCCTCAGTGTAAAGAAGTTCTTCCTCTTTTGAGGTGAAATTTCCTGTGCTGTAGTTCATGGCCATTGCTCCTCATCCTGTCTCTGGGTACCACTGAAAGAGTTTGGCACCATCCTCTTGGCACACACCTTTGAGATATTTCTGTGCAGTTGATGACATCCCCCCTCAGTCTCCTCTAGACTAACCAGGCCCAGATTCAGCAGTGTTTCCTTGTGAGAGGGATGCTCCAGACCTCTCAGCATCTTTGTGGCCTCTGTGGCCTCCTGCTCCAACAAAACAGTTCCTTGTTTTATTTGAACTTTCATTCCAATGAGTTTGCAGATTAGGAACGATTGTAGATAGGAATCTTTAAAAAAGGATAGAGGTGCATAGCTTTTGCACCCAGATTTTTTGTTATACTGGGGACAATTATTGTTTTAAATCTGCACGTATTGTATTTATCAATTTAAATCAAGAACTAATGAACTTAGATGTAGTATATTTAGTCCTTTTTTTATCTTTCCCTCTTTTCCATACTTCATTTTTACTTATTACCTCAATCATTGTTTCTATTCTATGACTTTACAGCAGTTCACTACTTAGAGACTTAAATCAGAATTGTTTTTCATATTTAATTCAGTGTAAGTTTAATGTGGCTATTTATAGGTGTAGTATTACTAAAGTTGTGGTGCAATTAGTCCAAATAATTTTACACCAAAGGCTTTTTTTAATGTAGAGAAGGTATGTTAGTGTTGTTTGTTTTTAAAATAGGTAATGCACAACAGGAGACAAATCTTTAGGTTTGATTTTTCTTCAGCTCTGTCAGGCACCAGCTTTCCTTTATTTCTATAATTCATTTTTGAATTAGTTGTCTTTCAACAATAATTAACAGTTACAGGCAATTTGAAACAAATATTTCTAACAATACTAAGAAACAGAAATGTTTTGAACAGTTTAGTGAGGTTTGTCTGAATGTATTGATGTGTAGGTATTCAAGAGCACAAAAAGCAGTTCAATGTATAGTTCCTCTGAAAGACAAATAGCTTATATTTGAGCTAAGAATAGGCAGTCAGATAAGGGACTCAGAGAAGCAGGGAATTTGCAAGAGCACTTAGAGTGAACATTTTTGGCCAATACTGCCATTTGCAAGGCAAAAAAGATAGTTAATGAGAGATGAAAAACATGAAATCATGTTGTTTACTTGTTTTCTTTCGCAGATGGATAAGAAAGGCATCAGCTAAGAAACATTATGAATAAGAAATCTGTAAGTAATAAAGGCAGCCGTCAATTTATTACCAATAACTGACATTATATCCACTTCTCTGGCAAAAGTTGTGCCAGTTTTTTCCTGTCATACAATTGTATTGCTTTCTTCCGCTGCCTTTTTGTACATTTAGGCTTCATTATTCACTTTTGATCTTTTTATTGACCAAGTGACCTTCAAGGCTCATGGAACTGGCAGAGGCAGTTGGGCTGAAGTGGGAGCTGAAGATGAAATGCCGGCGGGGGCAGACCTTGGAGGCACGACTGGAGCCTTAATGGGCCAGTGCCAGGGTGGACTGCACTGGCTGCATGACAATTGCCAAGGAACCATGCAGAATGCACAGTCTCAAAATTTTCCTCGAGGTGAACCAGGAAAGTAATTTGAAAGGAGCCTGAGAAGAGATATGGCTTAGAGTAGAAATGAAGCCTAAATTTGGTCCAGGGTGTGGATTAATGCGAGGAAGAATGCATTGCTTCAAGGCTGACCGGACTGTCCCAGGGATCAAATGCCAGTCAGGGCTGTAGTTAGGCAGCTGAAGCTACATCTACAATGCTCAGGAGAGAGATTAAAGATAAGTAAAGTCTGATTTATGAATTCAGTTAGGGACATGGTTATTTATAATACAACATTCTTGTTTGATGTTCCTGTCTACATTTAATTTTATTTCTGATAGTGATATCTCTTGTTGCTGTTATTCTTCCAAGCCCTGCTCATTTTTCCTTTCCTAGTCATATATAACATATTTTTGCGAGGTTCTGCTTAGACATAAATATTTTCATTTGGTCCATGTCCATTTTACTTAAAGGAACAGCTGCAGAAATGTTCTACAGAGGTACCACTGAAGTGCTGTTGTCTTCCAAAAATATTTTTTGCTATCATAATAGGAAGCAGTTTAAATAATGCATATTTAAAATGTAGTTATATTAGCTCTAAATCACATATTTTAATAGTATATCTTTGTTGGGAAAAATCATAATTTCCCTGGGTAGTTAATAAGTGCCAGTTAAGGATTATTGCAGAGAGAGTGTCTTTTCAAAAGATGATCTGAAGATGGTTCACATCTTGATTGAGGGATACTAAGAGGAAGGAGTCATATACTGGAAAATTTCAGATGCAGTAGTTTGGCAAAAAATAGAAGAGACTGCATTTATGGGAGAAGAAAGCAAAGCTATAGAGATCAGTATAAAAAGTAACTGGCTGACTTGCCTAAATAAATTATAGAAAGAATTATAAAAACAATGGGCTATTAAAGTACTGAGATTACATACATTGTAGAATGCTTAACCCTGAAGACCCTTAAGGTACTGAGAGGCAACAAGGAGGTTTCTCTCTCCTTTTCTTCAGGCTGACCATAACTCTCTTAACCTGTTTTCATAAGAGGTGCTTCATCCCTCTGATCATCTTCACGGCCCTTCCCTGGATCAGCAGTATTTCTGATATTTCCACGTATTTCTTTTGCTGATGACCCCAGAACTGTACTCAGTATGGTGTCACAAGAGCAAGTTGGGGGAAATCCCCTCGCTCAGCCTGATGCCCACACTTCTTTTGATGCAACCCAGGTTGTGATTTGCCTTCAGGGCTGTGAGCGCACACTGTTGGCTCATGTTCAGCTTTTTAACAATCCCCAAAACCTTCTCCAAATGGCTGCTTTCAATCACTTATTCTCCTCTCCACTTATTATTAGTCTCATATCAGGGACTGTACAACCCATCTTGTATTTAGACATGTTGGACTTCATGAAATTCTTGTGGGCCCCCCCTCTCAAGGCTGTTCCTCTAGACCACATCTTGTCCTTCTGTTGTGTCCTTGAAGACAGCTTCATAAGGGGAAAGAGTTTTAACATTGTTAGAGAGCACTGCTCTTACCAAGTGTCATGGAGTTACTTTACCTTTAAGGGAGTTGGAGTTGCTGGGAAGTGCTTGGAGTCTTTTCTCCTGACCAATTATCGGTCATTGCTGGGAATTGACAGCAGTTTAGGCCATTGAAAAGTGGGATCAACTTGTGAACCCTACCTTAAAATGTAAAAGCAGAGCTCTCTGAGCTCTCTTTGTTTCTGGCTGTGGAGGGTGGCGGAGCTCCAGGCCTCCCGTTCCCTGCCCAGGCCATGCGGCCGGGCGGGGATGGGGCCGGGCCTGCCCCGTCTCCCGGCCGGGAGATGGGGGTGCCTGGGGAAGGTTTTCCTCGGGCCCGAGCCGGGCCAGGCCGATCTCTGGCTCGGCTGTAGGTTTTGCTGTAACTACATTCACTAGAAACTGCCCAGTGAAGAAAGAGGGAAGCCCTGGACTTGCAGCAGGTTGGAACAGCGACCACACGCTCCAGAGCAGCTATGAAGAACCTTCCATTGCAGAGGGCTCCAGCTCCTGTTCGGCAGAGATCACCGAACCATCTACAAAAGCCTGGGCAGGATTTTAACTCTTTCATTACCCAGATGAGACTTGCGGATTAATCTTTTTATCCAGAGAGAGAGAGAGAGAGAGATCAACATGAAAAGAGACTTTATAAACTACCAGTGACAAGAAGGAAAAGAAGCTTCAGGAAAGGTAGAGAATTAAGAAGATGCTTTAATTAAGCTGAAATATCTCCCTGTTAAAACTATGGAGATGGACAATGAAGTCCTGAAAAAAACTCCTTTAATTCATGATATAGGATCTAGAGAAGAATAGTGTTCAAAGTGTAAATTTGAGTAAAGAGTAATTATAGTATAGTGAAGTACTAAGAGATTAAAAGCCTTGAGAGGCCATGAGAAAACTGTTGAGAGATTTGAAGCCCTGAGAGGCCATGAGAAAACTGTTTTCTGGTGAAGCTCACAGAAACAGATGAAGAAGACTTTTTTTTGCCTTTGAATAACTTATCCTTAAAAATGTTATCTCTAGACACATGGCCCATACTTACTTCAGAGTGATGTGAAAATGGGAAGAGTGAACTCTAATAATAGCAGCTCTGAGCAGCTAACATTAGGGCAATAGAAAACTATAACAAAAATAGTTTTCTTGTGAGAAACTCCATAAATTAACAGGAAGAAACTTCTGTTTCTCTATAAAGACTGGTGAACATACTAGCAAGAATTGAGACTGTTTTAACCATCAGAGTTCCAGAGTTTTTGTCTCTGTTGTCATGTGAACAAGAGAATAGTAGGTAGATAAGAGATAGAAAGGCTTTTTTCTAGAAGTTTATTCTAGTGTTCTTATTACTGTGGTTTGTCAATAAACTTTCTTTTTTTCCCCTTTTAAGTTGTATGCCTGTTTTGCTCTTATTCTAATCCATATCTCACAGCAAGAAGTAAGTAATTTTCTTAGTTAGTGGTTTAAAACCACGACACCAAGATATCCCTTGGTTTAGTAAAATATGTGCAGCATATTTTCATTTTCTTTTGGATTTTTTTTCACTTTCATTGTCATATGGTTTGATTATGTTCCCCAGAAAAACAGAAAATTGTGTGATCCCATGAGTTCTTCTTTCCATCAGTATAGGTTAAAATAACGTTTGTGTTTTCAGGTCTGGGTAGGCTTTTTTAACTCTCTGGCTGTGATATTTCAATGCTGCAAATTAATCTGAAAGTTAGGCATCAGGGGAAAGTTCAAATACATGGAAAAAGTTCCCACTGTTTACAAAGTTAATGAAACAAGGGTAAGCCAGCTCGAGTTACTTCAGTATAAGCTAAGAATCTCTGTATGAGCAGCTACCACAAATCAGGTGAGATGGGTGAAACTGTTGCACCACAACTTGTTCATTTATATAAGCCCTTCACTGTGCTTTGAAATTTGCTCTTTTGATATAGTAAGCATCATAGGTTGTAAATGCATAATTAATACACTATTTCCCTGCTATGTTTTACTGTTCAATTTTCTCTGCCTGGACTGCATTAAACTACTGCATTTAAAAAACACCCCCACTCATACTCATGGTTGAGTTATGTTGATTTCATTTAAAGTTCTTAACTGACTTATATTATTTTGTTCAGTATTAGACTATTAATGTGTATGTACAGTAACACATTGTAGTGATATAACATTGAGTATTAATAATGAGTCAGCCTAGAAGTAGTTAATTTAATACTCTTTACGTTGTACACGGCCCACATTTTCATTTTATACTTTCTTTAGCACACAGCCTGGTAAGGTTTCACGTACAAGTTTTATGTAACTAGTCACTAGTGGTAGAGTGCATTATTTCTTAGCTCCAAACTTGCTGCTTGAACAAAGTTTAGATCTTTAGGGTGTACCTTCTTTACACTGCTCTGATGCTGTTTCCTCAGTGTCACGTGTATTTTCTGCTGCCTGGCTGTGTTAGACTTCATGTGAACTTCCTTCAAGCTTGCCAGTTTTACCCTAAGTACCAGAGGCTAAAAAGCAATTTAGGCTCCACAACATCCATAACTGAACTGCAATATAGCTCAAACAAGATGATTTTCCTGAAGTGCAGCATCATTTGTTTGCTTGAAATGTCCTGGACACAGGTAGTGTTATGAAAGGGAAGACTGGACTGCCCTATATGGCACAACAGAGTTTACATTCAATCTACACCTAAGTCTGCTCTGCCCACACCTCTGTTTCCACCAGGAGTGCCTGAATTAATATAGGGCTGTCATGCACCAGAGTGGTGTCTTAGTGAGAAACTAAAAGTGTTGGTTGCATGCCTTGGGGAAAGGATAAGGGCTTTCAGGTATGTTTGAGACTGCAAGGTGTCCTTGGATTGTGTTGAAGGATGTGAAGAGGGCAAGAAAGCAATCCTAGTACGGATTTGTCCTTATGGTTTTGGGAATTGACTATATCCTTCCTCCAGCTCAGGTTTAATCTTGGAAAAAAGCTGGCTGGTACAGTTGAGTAGTGAGCTAGTGGGGTGTTCTGATTATGTGGTGGGATAATCAGGAGTGCTTGAGTTTGCTCCCCAGCTTCTTGTGTTTTCCAATGTCGGCAGCATGTAATTATTCTTCAGGATTCAGAAAAAAATGGGTGGCCTGAATCATGCTTTTAGCATACTGCCTATTTGTAAAACAGTCTGAACTTTGCCTTTTTTGGCAAATATAGTGATCCCTTGGTAGCTTTGACATGCACTTTAACTCTGTTACAGATATTATTACCTACATGCCTCTGAGGGCCTAAGTAAGATGCAATGCCTCTGCCATGAACCAAAAAGTAACAGATCCCAAGCAAGAGTTTGTTTACCATTTGGTAAAACTCTCCAATACTTAATAAATAGACTTCAAGAAGCTCAGGATCCTACTCTCCTGCCAGAGCTGGTAGTGAAATCACAAAGCCTCTCTCTTCCTCTTTCTCCTTATCTTTCTCCTTCTCTTTCTCTGTGAGGCTTCCGGAAGATATTATTAACAACTCTGTTACTTTTTCAAACCCTGGGAGATTTTCTCCAAACTGCCACACCTGCAATGAAGCTGGAGGAAGCTGTTCCGCCTAGCTTCAGCCAGAATAGCTCATCATTAAAATTAGACTGGCATTGTCCTTGTGTGGTAAATACAGAACTGACAGCCTGTGGTGTATTACACTGTGTGCTGCTGCCTTCTCCTGTAAAACAGATGGTTTTTAAACACCAAATGAACAAATTGCCATTTCAAAGGCAGATTCCCTTCACAACGCAGTGTTTGTTGCCCTCACTAGCCTCTCTGATATCACTTCACCGAGATACATATATGCAATATATTTAAGTTGCAGTAAAAGATGATTTTGAAATTTTAGTTATGAACCATAGATTATACCAGTAAGTTCAGCAGACTCTGGGAAATCTCAGGAGAGGCTGAGGTCAGCTGTAGAGCACAGCATTAGGAAGGATGAATCACTCCTATCCTCCCATTTGTCAAGGCTGATACCTGTGACAGGTTGAAGGAGAACCAACATTTGTAAGAGAATATTTAGCCTCTGAATTAAACAAGCATTTTGAATATTTGCCATCAGTGCCTAAGCTTCACAAAACTGCCTTTCCCTCACTCTTTATTTTGTCAATACCGATAAAGCACCAGCCTAGTTCTGTAGCACCAGTCTGGGATTGTTTTCAGCATTACAAACTTGCTTTCCATTTAGATATTTGGGAATTTTTAACTTACTCTCAGAATTACATGTTAGGTACGTTTGTAAACCTTAGACTTCAAAGATGAGGAAGACTTTAACTTGAATACTGTAATGAAAGGAATTTTGGTCGGTCCTATCCAGTGCTAATAAGACCAAGTGATCAAATTCTAAAATGCAGTTACACTTGATCTTGACAGGACATAGGACTGTGGATATTGCTGCTCATGGAGTGCTGCCTGGAACATCTGTAAGCATTTAACTGCTTGGCAAGGATATACCTTGTATCATTAAAACTGTGGAGTCATGGTATGTATGGATCTTAAAAAAACACAGAGCAGGAATTCAGATTTGAATTTCTAAATCTTGTTTTAATACAGGCTTGTTTGAATATTATGCAGTTGCAGGTGAATCAGGCAAGAGGGAAATAATTACAGATTCTTTGTTTCTTTTGACCTCAGCTTCCCTGATGCTGATTAGGGAAGCTTCTTCTAGGGTATCAGGCCAGGAGTTGTCAGATGAAAAAAATATTATACACAAACATGGCATAATTATTATGTTACCAGTCACACAGTAACACGCCCTCAAAAGAGAATATATTGCAGTATTCATTTACAAGATCTTTTAGCAGTCATGTATGATAAATGTCATTCTGATTTGGTCTGGTATACTGTTTTGCCTTGAGACGATAATTCTTTGCAGTTTAATTTTATTAATGTAGCAAGTTAGAAAATGGTGTTCTGGATCCACATAGTGAATTATTCATTGCATTTCAGATATTAAGTTGCCATCAAATGCTTTCTGATCTGCATTACATAAAGTCATGCTGAATCTCTGATGTCTGGACTGCCTGTGTAATGAAGAACTTCTCAGACAGTGTTCAATCAAAATACACTTGAGAGAAAGCAGACACAGTATTTTGATAAGCATCACAAGTACCCTATAGTGTTATTTTGTTTGTGGGTTTTTTTTTTTTTCCTAAGCAGGAAGAATCTGGACATCACCATATTTCTTCTTCTTCTTAGAACTACCTGCTCAAGCAAGAGTTTTGATTTTAAAGCTATTACTAGGAAATCATTAGGTGAGATTCTAGGGCTGCTGTTACTGGTAAAGATGTTAAAAGCATGATTTAACCATCTCTAATTTTATCCAACAAAAAACATACTCTCACTATTCTATGTAAGAAATGTGATAATGTGTTCAAAAAGTGAAACATATCTGAAACACGGCCTTAGATTGCAGCTAAGGATTGTCTCTAGGAAGAGGTGCTCTTCACCACTTTTTGTGTTCTCTGAGAAGGTAAAAATAATTTAAAAAAAAACCCAGAACTCATATGACTAAAAACATGACATTTAAAAGTTTAAAATATATGGAGTTAAATATGAAAGTTAAGTAAAATGTTTAGTAAGTCTAAGTCAGAAGGGAATGTTTGTTATTTTAGGCATTGACTGAATTTATTCCTTGTTGTTCCAGAAGACATGATGTCTTTCTTTTTTGTTGTTATTTTTATTTTAATGTCTTAATGACCTGATCTGTGTTTTAATGCTCCACAGGCACAAGTATTGGGAGGCAAAAATTTGCATCATTCAGGTACACCAGATTTTTTTTGTTTTGCTTCTTTGTCCTTGGAGGTCTGTGAGATAAATTGCTCTCAGAGTAGAGCGGTGCTTCATGCTCTGCATTTAGCTGTTTCCATGGCCAGTTTTACATCCTTAAGCATTCAGAAACAAGCACGTGCCCTCGTGGCACACTGTAATTTTCGGTGTTAATAGCTTTAAAGCTGTGATTCAGTGTTAAGTCGCTAGGTGGCATGTGGCAATGAGGGAGAAGGAAGTTAATATTGGGAAGTTCTGGTGAGCGCAGCTGGCACTGGGCGCCTTGGAACAAACACGCTAGAGTTAATGTATTGCCATCTGCCTCTATTTTATTCACTTGTTGGACAACAGACCACAGTTGTCTATTTCTCAACATGCTTTTACTCATAAATGATACCAAAATCTGTTCAAATGTTTCCTTTTGATAACTTCATGAAAAATCATTCTGTGTGTGTGCTTGTTGTAGAAGCAGACACTTTTCCTCCTCTCCCATCCTCTGCCTAATAAAACCAGACACAGTCTGCATCTTCTTTACAACATAACTGAAGTATATTTTAAAAAAGGGATGAATTAGGGAGATACTGGGTGTGAGGGAGGAGCAGAAGGAGATATCAGTACTCTAGTGCATATATAGCCATATTCTTCTGTGAAACTGGTACAATTCAAATAACATACTCTTATTCTAAGCACTATGCCTACAAAAGAAAAGTTTCTGTTGCATCTGTACATGCAGTTGAAGGAAAATGGATCTGCCAGTTATCAGAGTTGTCTATCACAGAAATCAGTGTAAAGGTGGTAGTTCTGCAGATGGAAGCACAGGTAGGATGTATCTCCCTGTGGAAAGAAGTAATAGAAGCAGCAATTGGGACAAAAAAATTTATCTGTTATATCTGTCAGCCTTTAAAAGTTTCTCCCCATGTTCTAGAATGACACTGGTTATACAAAGATCAGAGACAAATGGTGGATTTTTGTAACATTGCCTTAGTTCATTTAAAAGTGTCAGAGACTGTGGTGATCTATGCCAAATATGTGGGGAAGCCATGGACTAAAATTTTGCCATTCCTTGTCTTAAATAAAACAGTCTTCTTATTTCTAAATTTTAAGCAGTATCAGTTTGCAGGTAGCCTGTGGAGACCAGTTGTTTAGTGATGATATGCTGTCCTGTGAGATGTATTCCCTTCTCCAACTACCCCTGAACACTCTCTACGGAAAGCTTTAAAGATATGAGAATCTCAGGCGTGTATGGGTGGAACGACACAGATACCTTTCCTGATTTTTGTTTCTTCATTTGCTGCCACACCCATTTGCATATGTAGAAGTTACAAGGCTGTGAGTTATACAGGAGATCTGAATCTGGGGAAGTGAAAATTTGAGGTGCTGAATGCAGAGTCCTAATCAATTCCAAAAATTCCCTGGAGAAAAGAGACTCAGGGGAGATTTTATTGCTCTTTACAACAACCTGAAAGGGAGTTACAGTGATACAGGTCTCCATCTCTTCTCCCAAGTATCAAGTGATAGAATGAGAGGAAACAGCCCCACGTTGCACCAGGGGAGATTTATATTGGATATTAGGAAAAACTTCTTCTCTGAAAGGTTTGTAAAGCATTGGAACAGGCTGCCCAGGGAAGCCACCATCCCTGGAGGTATTTAAAAGACATGGACGTGTGGCACTTAGAGACATGGTTTCAGGGTAAACTTGGCAGTGGTATGTCAACAGTTGGACTCAATCTTGGACGTCTTTTTCAATAGAAATGACTCTACGATTGTATGAATCTATGATTTTGTATCTTCTCTCTGCAGAAGTTCTCATCTCTTGAGGGGGAGTTCAGGCTAAGAGGCAAAGACCTGCCAACAACCCCCACTTGATCAGCTGGGATTTGAATTTCTGGTGCATCCTCTGTAACCCAGTCTTTCTCTTTGGACCATTAGAATCAAGGAGGATACTGTCTGGGCAGTTATGACTTTCATGTTAACCCCTACAGCCAGCCCTATCAAGGTATTATTAATGCACAAAAAGATTATGAAAGAAGAAAATGTCAGGTTTTGTCCAGTTTCATGGTACACCAATTATTACCCTTCATTTGATGTTTGCTTTCTAAGCACAAAATAGGGTTCATTAAAAAGTTTTCTTTGGGAGCCACCTGTATGTCAGAGAGAGAGAAACATCATATGAATTTGGCATCATGAGAGAAACATATCAGATGATGTCTGAAGACATTAAAAAAAAATAGAAAAATGTAACTTCCATTAGTCATAGAGAAAGAAAATACTTGGAATTTAAGCAGTCAGCTGAAGTAACTGATTATGTCTCAGTACAAGCCTTGTCATTAGTATAGCAAAAAAATCATTCCCTCTTATAATGAATTAAATGTTCTTCCTTTCTGGATAATTTAATTGCAGAGCAAAGAGGTCACTTAAAGTTAAGCAAGAGATTCATAAAACATATTCCTGCTCTGCCTGTGTTAAGATATAAATTACCCCTATGCCTGTGCTTTTTACTTTTACTTGGGCTGTTTGTGTGTAGTTATTTCTGATTATGGTTGAAGTGATGCATTTCATTCTGACCGTGACCTTGATGGCTGCCCTGGGTTTTTATTCTATACTATGTCCCAGTTTTTGGAAATGGCTAAAATTAAATTTCTCTTTAATAAGGTAATCTGTCTTAGCAGACATTGATTATCTACTTAAACTAGTATTTAATCACTCTTAATAGGGCTGCAAAGTATCTTCATAATATAGTGAGGAATAAGAATTTGTGAGAAGAGAGGAAAAGAAAAGAGAGATGCCTTTGTTTGTCACTGCAAACATTGTATCTGCAATCAGGGATGTATTTCAAATCTAAATAAGTGAATTAGGATGTCTACATTTGATTATTCGTCCAGTCTGTCTTCATAGGCAATGAGTCTGATTCAAGATGCCTATTTATCTCTATTAACTCTAAAGTAAGCATTGCAAACTACTTCAATTGTAGTTGTCTAAACTTAAGTGAGACGTATCCTACCCATGAGGACAAAATGTTTCACTTTTGAGAAAAGATTCCTTGTTGGTAGATACTCAGCAAGAGGAGCAGCCTAAACAGAACTTGTTTCAAACTCACACAGGATGAGATACATACTTCTTAATTTTGGATGTCTAAGTTCAAGCTGAACACTTTTTGGAAGAATTACTCTGGTTTTGACACTTATATAGGATGAATTGAATCGTGGCACAGAGATGAGAGAGATAGGTGCCATTTTATTGTCATGCCTTATAAGAACCTTATTTGATGTGCATTGCGATGTTTGCTTGCAAGGGGTTTATCTTCAGGTGAGCAACAGTCCTGATTATTTTGACTTCAGTTGTTCGAGAATTGATACCCAGCAGAAGTACCAAAGGGAGTATTTCTGATATCGAGGTCCCCAGTGTTTGAGCCACTGAAGATTTGAATCAAACCTTTCAGGGTTGTTTTAATCAGTAGCCATAGATGAGCAGTTATGGTGAAGCAATTGCACTGTGAACACTGTATGCTCTGCTAATCTTTTAAGGAAGAGTGAAGACACTCCCAAGATGAATGGGCTGTTTGGACGAGAGCCATCAGGAGAGTGTGGTGCAGTGTGGAGCAGAACTGTTCAGAAGCTGGGGGAAGGGTAAGCTTGGAAGGATGAATTTGCAAGCATTGATCTGTTTACTGCCAACTTAAAGTGGACCCCAGACTCAAATGGAAGAAAGAACTACACATGAGGACTAATTAGCATGAGAAGTGAAATAGCTGGCAAATAGAGGTTTGAGCACTCATTAATAACAGCGATGTACCCTGCAACCAATAAATGCTGATTTGTTAGTTAAAGTGTAAAAATAGTGTAAAGTTTTGATGACAAGGTGAGTTAGCCATTTGTTGGTTTCCACCCAGCTTTGTGCCAACTAGAATGAAAAATAGAAATACCTCTCCTTGGTGTGTGAATTGGTGCTGCCCACATTTGGGACAATGTCTCCACCACTGTCACAGGTAGTTCAAAGAGACTGAAATATGGGGGTGGTTCAGTAGAGACTGAAGTGCTTCTCGTGCTATTTTCAAGTGATTCCAGCATGCAATGACTTGGATTTGTACTTAGTTCAAAATAATGTTTGTTGTATTAACTTAACTTTTACTCATCTCCACTGAGACGTGCTCAGGTATGAGCATGAATATATTATCTTTATTTTCTTTTCTGCTGACAAATTCTTAAAAAGTGTGCCTTTTGGCTACAGTGAAAAGTGAAGATAGTCCAGGAAAAGCTTTGATATGTAGTCTTTTTAAGGTTTGTTAAAATTTAATATTTAGAAATAAAGTGATTGTCTCTAATATAAATGTTAACATAGGAATTTAAAAATGTGACAGACTGCTACTTCTAATATGTTCGTTTACACTGCTCTTGTTTTGACTTAGGGATATAGCTAATAAAACAGCAAAAAATCATATATCACATTATATTTCTTCTTTCCATGTACATTATTCCTAACTTCATTGTCTTATTTGTTCCCTGTTACAGTCATACAAACATATGCAGAGAATTTAGTCCATTGTTTTTCTTTTCATAGTCTAAAAATTCCTTCCTTTATCCAAATGCTGTTTAATTAGAAGCTGACTGGGCATTAGATGTTTGAAGCCACTAAACAAATCAATGTTCATTAATAAACAGAGAAAATGTCATTGTTATACATTTCAATTAATTGATTTTAGTTAGTCATGAGCATTATCTCTTTAGAGAAAGACTATTTTTTGATGTGCAAGGCTTCCCAGTACTATCCATTGTTACACACTCAGATTAACAGATCACCTCCAGTCAAACTGAGACATTAATAAAGTTCACAATACTGTCGTAAGATATAAGCATTACCAATAACTGAAAGTTTCAATTGAGATTCTTTATAAGAATATGTTTACTATTGGGCTAGATAACACACACACACACACACACACATAATCTAAAGAACCGTGTTAGAACAGAATGATGTCTTTATTAGTATTCCTGAAAAAAAAATACACTTTAGAAACAATGATTTTGTTGTTTACTGAAATGTTCTCCTCCTGGTTAAAGTGCAAACATCCTGTAATAAACAAAATGAGGAACATAAAGAGGTGCATAATATAAGAAGTCCTACACCAATGAAATAATTTTAATTAACTTTTAGTACCATCAATTATATCCTTTACACATCTTAAGACTGAAGTGTGATTTACTTGGTATTTTATTAGTTGATATCAAAAGGATCATAATTTTGTAATGTACATTATTTCCTATGCAATTAAGAGTTTAAATAGGTATAAATGTGTTCTAAATAGAGCATAATTTATAAGGTAAGAGTTTATTCTGTTGGCACAAAATGACTTTGCTAATAGAGCTGAGCAAAAATGTGCAATAGGAGCACTTCAGGATGTCAGAATGCAATCCTGTTTCCATTCAGAAAGAGAAGCTCACTTCTGGGCAGTGGGGAGTCCTACCTGATGCAGAACCAAGAGCTTAAAGCTATGTCCTTGACTGCTGCAGGCTTGACATTTTGCTACTGCTTCCCACAGCAGGTGGCTGGAAGCCAAAACCTGATAAGGTAGGACACATGGTTATAACCTGTGTGGTTAGGGTGTCTGTGTGGCAAGCAAAACTTCCCAAATTTTGCCAGTAATGATACAGTTCCACAGGACAGGTATTTTGGTTGGTGAATCATGGATACAGTGACCTGGTGAATTTGTCATGTATTATAGCTTGCCTGCAGGAGCTTAGATAAAACCAAATGTGAAAAATTCTTTGCAAGTGACCTTCTTGCTGTTAGTGAAATGCTTATTTTCTGAAATTAGTGAATGTCTTGACAGGATATACTAGCAGGGAAAAAAATATGTATAAAAAGCTTTGTATCTGTATCAGAGAAATGGATTATTAAGACTGCTTATAGACATCATGCATTCACCCCTGTATTTTCATATAAATGCAGAATTGAGTGCCACTGGAGAAAAATAACTTCCATCTGAAAGCAGCCTCCACCTGTCTATGTGCAATGGAATGCATATTCAGTGCAGTCACAAATACCTGTATCACTTACTAGAAATGCATCTTATTCCAGCTCTCAGAAGAAAACAACATCCAAAGCAGAGTTTCTCAATCTTTCCAATCATGAAGGAAAACATTCAGTGCAGCTCCAAGTTCATAAAATCATGTTGAACACAAATTTTAGATTATCAGCTGTCTTGAAAATATTTGCCATAAGCATATGCAATTAATTTACACTTGATTGGATCCTCTGGAAATGGAAGCTGTGTATTTTTTCAGTACAACATTGGTTATTCAGAAAAAAAATATGTTCACAGTCTGATTTCTCTCTACGCGACTGGAATAAAATTGCAGAAAGGCTTGATAATCTGAAGCAAGAAGATTCCTGTGCTTCTGAATGAGTCCTGTATTCCAAAACACTCTGTTCTCATAATTTGAAAATACCCTGGGTTTATCCTTTCCCTTCAGTCCATGATATAGTCTCTACCTTTTCCCTTTACCCCCTCCCTTTGCAGCTCTGTCCTTAGACCCAGCTGTCACACAGGGCTGCCTGCATTAAGGAACCACTGAAGAACCATCCTCGATGTGACATCATCTAGAGGCATGATTCAATTAAGTGAAAGGTCTTCTTAAGGATTAATTTGTGCTTAGAGACCCTGATCTTCATTTCTTCTTTAGTAGTCAATGAAGAGAGACAAAGGCTTCTCAGCTGCTAATTTAGTTTATAAAGTTGGGTTCTTCCAGAGCATGATTCAAAGCAGGAGCCTGCCTTTCTCTCAATCAATTATACAAGCGACTGGACTTTGATAGCACTATTGAGATATTCCCTGAAGATTTGCCTTTTAACAAGAGTGAACACACAGTAAAATATGTAAAGAAGTTGTGAAAAACCTTTCCCCGATTCCAGTCTTTATGTACACTTCAAGCTTTTCTCTCTTTACCTCTTATTCTGTGAGCTATTACCTCCAGGTCAGACAGTAAAAGGTGCTTGTAGCATCACTGTACATATTCATTCTTTTTGTACAAAAAGGTGTCAACTTGTTACTGGAGAGAATCATTCAAATTTAGGGCAATTAAGAGAAAAAAATTATTTAAGAGAGGAAAAGAATCACTATATACTGGAAAATTATCAGCCATCTTAGCCGATTCCCTTCTTTCTTGTATTGGCAAAGCAGGACTAGCTAACCATGTAAGCAAGCTTGTATTACTAAATCATCTCGGTTCATCTCCTTGTCCATGTTGTTTATATTCTTTCTCTTTTTTTAAAAAAAAATGTCAAGTCTAAAAGCAGAGTACTTAGATAAAATTTCTCATTAAAAATTACTGCATAATCAAAACCTATGGTTTTAGTTCAAACAATATGTCAATTCTTTAGTCCTGAAGTATTGGTCTTCCCAATAATCAGAGGAATACAATTTTTTTACAAATGTCGGAAGTTTACATTCTGCCTCTTCAATTGATGAAAATACAGATGAAATTTATTAAATAAAGATGAATGATGCTTTTAAAATATCAAATTATTTAGATTTTGTATATTTTTCAGCTTGGTGGTAGCTTTTCAATCACTTAGACTAAAAGCTGACACAGTATACATACAGTTAAAAATTAAAGATACAGAGAGCTAAAAGTTTTAATTTCAAGCAAACACATTAGTCACTTCAAAATAAGGCACAGATTTTTCAGAAGTGATTAACATTTATTTTAAATGTCCATAATGCTTTTTAGAAATACCTCACCATGTTTCAAGGTCAACAGAGTCACTTCAGAAAATATGGATTCTTTCAGAGTTGTTAGCCTGTGCACCTCTCTTGTAACTACCAGTTATGCACAGCTTGAAAAAAATTACTCTTTTTTATTACATGTTGTTTTTCTTAAGATAGTAAGGTGATAAGTTCAAAGGTGCTCTAAGTGAACAGCTAATTGCATATCAACTCCTCTCTCCACCAGAAGAGACTATATTAATGGAGGTTAAAGGAAAAATAGATGATCTAAAGTTCCACTGGAGAAGTCTATTGAATAGGTTTTATCTGAAAGAAAGAAGCACACATAATATATCTGAAAGAAAGAAGCACACATAATATATCAATCTCAAATAACTGGCATATCACACCAAATACAGATTTTAAACAAGCACCTTATGAATATTATTGTTTAATTAAATGACTAGATTTTTTTGCATTAAGAAAAGATACTTTCCATCAAAACTGTGAAAACTGTGTGATTTAATAGTTTATTGTTCATTGGAAAAAATTTTGGTGGAAATAGAACCAACTCCAAAATTTCAAATACACCTTTAATTGTTAATATAATAAACCTTTATTTAATCACTAAATTAAAAATTAAGGATTAAGGTATTCTGCTTCTGAAGAGGTAACCACCCAAAGGAAATAATTTCTCTGAAGGCTCTAGTATAGTCCTGTCACAATCACCCAGTGTAAGTAGAACCTTTAGAAGGGAAATGGGTTAGATAACTTAGAAGAAAAAATAGTAACATTTATTTTATGAGTCATTCATGGTGAGAAAAAAATGGGTCAAGTGAAAAACGTATGGAAAATGAATCTTAAGAGGGTATAATTTTAGGATTAAGCCAAGGATTGAAGAATGTTTAAAATCGGAAGGTAAAGAGTTCATCTTTCAGATTACATCTATAATTTCATCTTTCCCATACATTTGCTCAGATACAGTGGTTGATTTCTCTGTTAGTGTAGACAGGAAAACCTTTCAGTTTTCCATAAAAGTGTATTTGAAGATTAAGGAAATAATTGTGGGCTTTTTTTTTTTGTTTTGTTTTGGGTTTACGTGGAGTTTGGTATTGTGGGTTTTTTTTGGTGCCTTTACATAGTTTGTAATATATTTTTAGTAAAAAAGGGGCTTACAGATTACAAAAATTACCTTCTACAGATAGCATCATCTGACGCTTAATTTTCTTTGCAAGAAAGAAATCAAGATACATTGTTTAAAGCACCATTATAAAATGTTAATAGAAATATAAAAGAAAAATTGGAAAAATTTACAAATATCAAAGTAATCAGTAGAGGTGAAATCTGTGTCACTAAGTTTTAACCCCCTGAAAATGGGGGTTTATTTATTTTAAACAGTATATGAACGCTTAACTTCATAAGCAGGGCACAGAAAGATCATCCAGATTTATGTATCCCACCTAATGTATCTGAAAATAATTGTATCAGGAGGGTTTTCATCCAGTTATGAATATATTTGGTCTGCTTTGAATAAATATGAAAATAGAATGATTTCAGGTGTCTGGATGGCAGCTGCTCACCAAAGCGGCTCTATGACTCCCCTCCTCAACTGGGAAACGGAAAGAAAACATAACACAAAGTTTTTGGATGGAGATAAGGACAAGGGGAGATCACTCACCAGTTACTGTCACAGGCAAAAAAGACTTGACTTGGAGAAATTGGTTTAATTTACTGTTAATTAAATCAGAGTATGATAATGAAGTGGGCTGCTGGGGCACATCTGCCTCACCATGGTCTGTACCACGGGCTGTGGGGGAATTGGCTCCAGAGCCTGGAGCACCTCCTGCCCAATCTCTTTCTCTGCAGGGCTGTTGCTCTCACATGTTCTCACTCCTCTGGCTGAATTGCCTGTGCAATTCAAGGGTTTTTTTCCCCTTCTTAGATATGTCATCCCAGCATCACTGATGGGCTAGACCTTGCCCAGCAGTGGGTCTGTCTTGGAGATGGTTGACATTGGTTTTGTTAAATGCAGGGGAAGCTTCAAGCAGCTTCCCACAGAAACCACCCTGCTACTAAAACCCTGCCACAAACCCCAAATGCATTCCACCCTTTGCCTCTGCCTTATCTCAAATTCCTCATGTCCCTGTTGGTGAGCCAAAAAGGACTGTGGTATGTCAATTTTGACTGTACCACTAACACGTGCTATCACTGCCTCCCTCATCAGGGCAGGGCGGAGGAGAAAATAACACAGGAAAAACCTCATGGTTCAAGATAAAAAACATTAATAAAGAAGGAAAAACAAAGGCTATGTGTGGAAGCAAAAAACAACCTCAAATTATTTATTCTCTGCTTCCCAACAGCAGGTGATGTCCAGCCACTTGCCTGGAAGCAGGGCTTCAGTGCACGCAACATTTGTCCTGGAAGTCAATTGTCATAATAGTAAAAGCCACCCCTCACCTCCCAGTTTATCTTCTCCTAGTTTTTATTGCTGAGCAGACACCATATGGTATAGAGTAACTCTTTGGCCAGTTGGAATCAGATGTCCTGGCTGTGTCCCCTCCGAAGATCTTGCCCACTCCCAGTCTTCTGGACAGAGCGTACAGTTGGAGGTACAGCCTTGATGCTGTGCAAGTGCTGCTCAGCCCAAGCCAAAACACTGGTGTGTGTTACCAACACCTTTCCAGCTACCACCTCAAAGCACAGCAGGATGTGGGCTGCTATGGGGAAAATTAGCTCCATCTATCAGACCCAATGGAACAGGTAAAAGACAAATTGAAAAAATGATATTTACATTTCACTGAAGAGATATTCTTGGTTTCTTTGTTGCCTAACAGTAGGTGGTTTAGCCAATTCAAAGGAAGTAAATAACTTCATTTATTTTTAGGGTCTAAACATCCACTGTATTATAGACATTCTATTATCTCAAATATATTTTCAGCCTTAAAATATTGGTTGTTTTGTTGAGGCTGTTGGTTCAAATATTTCTTCGGTTAGTGCAATAAATTTGAACTAATTTCTGTTTTCCAGCCAGATGTCTCCACCAGACTATGGAATCCTTAGAAATTTTCTCATAGCTGACTTCAAAGCCTGAGGTAATTGCTTTATTAGCAGGTTAGGAAATCTATGTCTGACACAGAGGTTGAGTCCTGAAAATAGTACAGGCTTATGTTTAATGCATATTTTGAAGACAAATTAGCTTGTTTCAGGAATTTTGATCTCAAAAGATTTAGCTCTTGAAAATATGGATATTCCTTTATCACTTATTCCGACTGATGCTTCTATTAAACATTTCCTTTTATCAGAAACTCTCCTGCAAGAATCCTACTTGCCTTAGAAGCTTTGGCACACAGAATATGAGAATATTGGACAATCCTTGAGGATAAAAGAATAAAAAGTAGTGAAGGAGATTTTAATGTTTTGTTTTGTGAGTCTGCTCTCATCCATTGAACTGGATACATCACAGTTATTTAGAAACTTTTTTTCCTGTCAAAACAACATTTAAAAGCCCTTCACAGCTTAGACATTTGGGAAGTCCCACGCCAAAATGATCCCTTTAAACTGGATGCAGATGTGCCAGGTCTCTAGAACCTTCCTTTTTCATATAAGCCTGAGAGCACACAAAGAAATGATTTAGGCAAGGACTCTTGAGCAGTGTATCAGTCCTCAGCTGGTGAATGAGTTCATTGCTTACCTAGCTACCATTCTTCTTTTACCCATATGATGTTGTCAGATCTCAAAAAAATTGCTCTGTGTCTGACAGAGATTAAAAATAAAAAATACCACTATGTTAAAGAAAATATTGCAAAAGAAACTTTAAGGCAAGAAAATACAAAAACAGATAATCCTTGAAGCACTTCCTAAAGTTCCTCAGTGTCTCTTACCTAATTTAGGAATGTGTGCTGTCTCTCATTTTCTTTCTAACATATTTAAGCTGAAGTATCCATCTTGCTGTTACAAGAATTTGATTCCTGCTTCTCTGTTATTGGGCTTTTGGACAATCCTACTAAGTTTCTTTATTTTTTTAGGCTCTATGTTCTAGCTTTTTTCACCAGCATTCCCTGATTTACATTTTCTACAGTAGTGTCTGATTTGTTTACAATCTTCTCAAAGGTTTTAGGCTGTTTTCTCACTCTTATCTTTCTAAAGACATGTTTGTGAAACTCTATAGCTGATATCTCAAGAAACAGCAATTTTTTTAATCACCATAAAAAGCTTCAATATTAATTTTGCTGTAAGTGTTGTATAAAGACCTATCATCATTCAACAGATGGTGAATTGGGAACAGTATCATTACAGAAGTATTTAACTTCCTAAATACAGTGTTGGAGAACAAATGCAACTGATAATGGTATTAATATTGAATAGCTTTGGCTATTCAGATTTCTGACAGCTGGCAGATTTCATTGCAAAGTCATTAAAAATCAACAGTGCTTAGTTTATACTGATCTGGATATCCTTGTAAGGATTTAATAGAGAATAACCTTTAAAAAAGTAAATTTAAATTAATTATATGAATAAAAAAGGAGTTCTGTAAATGTTACCAAATATTCTTGGTTTGAAGTGGTCAGATTTCAGTGAATTTAAGGAATTAGCGATGCTAATGGAGGAACTAAGCATGTCAATTAACAGAAATTCTGGGACTCCTGGAAAAATTTTGTGGAAAGTCGTTATGGCCTTTCCTCACTGAAAAATCAACCATAAGGCTGTCGGGGTACACTTGGAAGGAGGAAGGAAGAAACACTAGCTAGGAAAGAAAAGTACTATGTGTAGGCATAAATTTTCTGCTGTAAGTCAAGTTAGACTGCTGCAAATAGAAGAAGAGCAAAACTCCAAGGCCACTTTTGTTTTATAAATATCCATGAATGGAAAAAAAACAAACAACAAGAAACCTCAGACCTAACACCAGAAACAGTCCAACTGCATTAGCACTGCAGTTGGCCAAAACCCATATCCTGGCCCCCTGTATTTGCTCTCAGGAAGACAGCCTAAAACTTGTGGAATAGCACATGGAGACGTGAGTGTCCATGCACAAGGTCAAAGCCAACAATGCAATGTCTAAAGTCAGAAACACTCAATCATTTTGTCATGGGACCCTGAAAATCAGGTATCTATAGATAACAAAAATCAGGTATCTATAGGATAAATATGTGGGGTATTTGGAAACATAACTCACATTGATCTACAGAGTTAGGGGAGAAATTAGTGAAAAAAAATTAAAATGAAAAGAAAAAAATTACCAAAGACAAACAAAAAGCAAACAAACAAAAGAAACAAGAAAACAAATAAAAAACCCACTCAGAAAACCCCCACAGACACCCTATTCAAGTGCAGGCCTATTCAATGGACTAACGTAGCATGCGGGAAATAGAGAAGTCTCAATGCAATCATCCAGATGATGATTATTTGCAACAATGAGCATTACTGCATCTGCTGTACATGTTTTGATCTTGCTTGCTACTAATGTTAACTGTTTACTCATTTTTTATGAAAGCAGGATGATTAGGGTAAAGTGGGAAGATATTGACACATAAACCTGAATTTAGACATGAAGATTTTGGAAAGACGCATCTTCTCTGGTAACTTGTTGAAATAGTACAGCTGTTTCTTATTTTATTGTATTCAAACCTCAGTAAGAGTAATTTTTGAAGATTTGTCTTAACCAGTATATTTAAGATACTTCCTGGATAAATTCCAAACTCAGCATGCATTATACAGACATTCAAGATTTTCATTTGTGTCTACCATCATCCAGTATTTTTCAAAGGAGGTAAATCATTAAAGATATCCAGGTAAAAGAAGAGATTAAATTATCCCTAAATGTTTTCTGTTGTCACAGAGTAACCTCTCTGGTAATAAAAAGAAATGAAATAGATCCATGAAAATTAGGAATATTGGACACACAGGTTATATACTTTTAAAAGTTACATTGCCAAAAACTTTCTCATTCATATTTAAATCAGTTTGCACTCATTACAGCCTAATCATTAAGGAAAAAATTAGTTCAAGTATTATTCAAATGAAATAAATATTCTCATCATTTCCCAACTATTCTTCCACATTAATATTATCTTGCTTGTAGGTAATTTCTAGACAAAACCAAATAAAGATTAAAGTACGGAATAGGAAAAAAAAATGTAAAATTCTATAAATTAAAATGAAAGGTAGCATTTTATAAATAATTCTGATATTCAGCTACTTTGGATTATGCAACAGAGAAACACACCATAGGTAACAGGGGCATTGCAGAAATGGGTACACCAGTGAATCATAATGGGAATTATGAGAACCTCTGTTCTCAGTCCTGTCCCTACTACATGTAGGACTACATGTACACTTGGTGTGGACCTCTGAGTCCCCTGTGCCCTGGACATTCAGACCCAGATCTTTCTAAACACCCCAGGACACCGGAGTAAATTTACTGCTAAAAATAAAATATGAGAGAGGAAGAAGTTTCTAGACACTGTGGGAGACATGCTGTTGATCCTACTTATTTTCCTAGTGTTTTCTGGTTAAATAAATTTTTAACTATTTAATTTTCCATAAAAGTACAATTAGAGCAACAGGAACCTATGGGTTAAATGTATGCCTTTATTGTAAAAGAAACCCAGACCAAACCAACAAAAAGAGACTAAATGCTTTGTTCAGGATACCATGTTCATAATGGATAATAATGGTGCTCAAAAAGTTGAGTAATTATATCTAGAGTATTTGTCCAAGTTTTAAAAACATTTAGTGTTTACTTTTTGTACAGCTTCAGGGAGATAAAACTGATACACTGCATGCTTAAAAATGTAATAGAACCTATTTAACATCTAATTTCTGTGTGTATCTTCTTTTGCTTACACACAGACATTTAAAATGCAACTTTTATTGTACAAAATTCCAGTTTTACACCTCTTTCTAAGACATCTGCCTTGACTGGCAGAGCTGCTGCTAACTCACATGTGAAATGAGGTTGAAAGTAAAAATTGGTTCCCTTGTACCAAAATCATCAGGTGGTCTTCATAAAGGTTGTCTACGCAGATGATTTGACTTCAAAAAATTTCAGAGAAATACAGAATCATTAACAGTATCAGCCCTTGTGTGAACTAAATGCTAGAAGAGCCAAGTATTTTGATGAAATTTTTTTTCCATAGAAAATAAAATTAATGTTAACAATATGACATAGAGGATGTGGGGAAACATTGTATAATTCTGGGTAAAGGATTTTTCCAAACTTGCTACACCAACAAAGTCCATGAAACCATTACTCAGACTCACCAGATTTCATAAAATCAATTATTTTCATTTCCTATGTTCTCACTTGTTTTATTACCTAAGAATGTGAACTTCTAACAAAAAACAGGAATGGAAATATGAAATTAAAAGCTTACTGGATAGAAAAGCTTTAATACAAAAACCAGGAGGACTGAAGGCAAAAGCAGAATTACAGAGCTTCTTTTACCTTGTGATTCAGAACGATTTTGAATGCCAGACCATGACAACACCATACCAACAACAGTGACAGATTGTTTTATCCTGAGCTGAGAAAACAAGCACAGATCTTCAGTAAAGGGTAAAAAAACATAGTAGTAGTTCTGGTAAATCTTTAGAGAGAGAAAAGGTGGTCTGCAGTTTTGGACAAGTGATTTAGCTACCTGCCAGGTAGTCCACTGTGCACTCCTCATTTCGTGGTTCAGGAGCTCATTTAAGCCCTGGCCCTTCTTCACCTGTGCAAAGAAAACTTCCCCATCCATGAGAAGAGTGGTGAGAGCAGATCTAGTGGCTCCTCTGAATGTTACTGCCTCTGCTTCATGCAAGTCCAAAAAGAGGTGGAAAGAGCAGTGGGCTGTTGCTGGGGAGGAAAGAGCCCAGCACTATAGAGCAAGAAGAGCAGGATCACGGATTGTCCCCATGGTCAGTCCTGCAGTCATGGTGACATCTGCAGGAGTGCAGTCTGAAGTGGGCACATGAAGTCGAGTCAGCAGGTCTGCATGGCCACAGCATGGCTCAGACAAAGGCCACAACTGTGGCTCTGAGCAGAGGAGCAGCTTCAGTGCCGTGGGGTAGAGGCCTCCAGCAGGGCCTCCATGAGGTCCTTCTGCCACCCAAAGTCCTCTCCCAGGGACTGGATGGAAGATTAGGCAGCTGCACCACATCAACACTGGTTTGAGCAGTCAGCCTGACCTCTAGAAGGGAAGGGGGCCATAGAGCCCCTGTGCAGTTTCAGGCCAATGATGCCAATCTTGGCCTTTTCCCAATGAGGCCATTCATGAAACAATGGCTCATGTTCATGTCAGGGGCAATGAACTCAGCTTGGCATTAAAGCACAGGAAGAGCACTTAACTACAGTAAGTAGACAGTACTTGCCTTCTGCCCTCATTCTATGAAATCTCTAAGAAAATTCAAGAAAAAAAAACTCAGAAAAAAACCCACCCAAACCATTTAGATTAAAAATGCTATGACCCTATGCAAAAAACCAGAAAGATTAAATTTTATAATAGAAATTAGACATGCCAGGTAAGAATTTGGGCTCTCTGATATATTCAAGTTACCTACAGTTGTATCTACAGGTTGGTTGAAAAATATTATAAATCCCACATAACTATTGAAAGGTATATAAACCATCCAAAATTATCATTTGTATTAACAAATAAAACAGCTAAGATAATCCCATCACACCATATATACAATTTTCTGTTTAAATTTTATGTCAGAAGTGTTTCTCTAGCTACCTGAGACAAGACCCTTGCCTATTAGGTCTGAATTTGCTATTAGGAGCACCTTTGCTAATTAAGTCTACCTTTTCTATTAAGAATTCAAAAATCCTGCAGTGTTTTTACAGTAAATTCTTGAACAGCTGCTAAATTTTACTGGTCTTCATGTGACAAATCTATTAATTTATAAACCTATTATTTTACAATTGTTTCCATGTGTTTATTTTAGTGTTGATGAATAACTCTTTTTGCTGTTGTGAAGAGTGTTAATTACTCTCCTGAACCTTTCTATAAGGAAGATAGAGAGATCATGGAATAGTTTAATTACAGACCATTGTTGCAGGTATAAATGGTTCATTTCAGAAGTGCTAAGTGAATGATAAATTTAATTCAGCGCAGAATTGGAACATCAAGATCAAATACTGAATTGATTGTAGTAAAGAATTTTTTTGTTGTTCTAAGGACTTCTTAAAATTACTGGAAGTAGTTAATTATAATTATTTAATCCATAACACATCACCTTCCAACATTCACAAGAAAGACTTTGTTCTCTCAGTTGTTCCTGTACAAGTGGGGTTGCACAGGTTTAAATGGTTACTGTTTAATACATAATTTTTATCTCTAATTTTCAAAGGTGTGTACTTTTTTTTTTTAGATGTATAATTTTTTTTTTACTGCAGACATAATCTGTGCATGTTTTTTCATGAAGGGGCTAATGCATTTACTTACACAAGACCCTGATACACATTGCCCTGCATATTTGAATTAAATCCGTAGGGAAAAAAATGTGTTTAATTTAAAATGCCCATAAAATTTATTTTATGGTAATGATTTTCGACGTATGAAATGGTAATGGATTAAAACTCTTAAATCTTGTTTTGAAACTACAGTTATTCAAATATTTTAAGTGCATGGCAAAGCAGCAGCTAGGGATTGCTTTAGGTGCTTTAAGGTATATAATTGTTGCAATCAGGGAGCATGATGCCCAGCCTGTTGTTGTCACTCCAGAGGCACAGCTCTGCACACATCCTCTACCTTCATATTTGTCTGCTAATTCTTCTTAAATATTTCACATAGTCTCAAATGATAGCAGTTGTCAGTGTTTAGACATATTGAAAGAGATTTATGTTCCTGAAAAATATTAATTTAAAAGTGATACTGCATGGCATTCCAAGAAACAATTGGGAAACTTTTATAAAGGTTTCAGTTGCTGCTAAGCTATTTAATGCCTGAAATTATGCATGCAAAAATATATTACATGATTATCAGTATCACTGACTTTTTAGATATTTTTATCACAGTATTTTTAGATTATGTGTGGAAATTCCAGTTACTGGAGCACAAAGTTATGAACTATGTTTCCAGCATTAGTGGAATGATAACAATGATCTGTCAGGGTGAAAATAAATCAAAACTCCATAGTTAAGTCTAGAAATGGAATATTTATTTAAGTAATATGTATTATGTATTTATGTATTTAAGTAATTTCTATACTCTGAGAGACAGAGTATAGAAAGTGAATTGAGAAATTTTACTGTTGTGAGTCAAGAAAATACAGACTATCTCACATATAGAGATTGTAACAAGGACACCATCCAGGAAACTGTGATTAGAAGATACAAATCAAAACACTCATGCAAGGCTGGCATTGTAACTGGTCAGAACAGACAGTTAATGGAGTCTAATAAGGTATATTAAATATAATATAAAACATGCTGATGGAATGCTAGTCTTACAGCTGCAGACACATGAAAAAGAAACAATCTACATATTCTTGATAAATTACTGAAGCATAATTAAAAATCTGCTTGATTGTATTCATAGGGAAGCTATTAGATGAGATTTTCTTTTCAAATTCTTATTGCACAGTCTGGGAACCAAACTTGCACTAACAGTCTTGATTTTCAAGATTCTCCTTAGTGTGGCACATTAGAGAGCCAAGAGCAATGTCCATCCACAGAACTGACATTTCTCTCTCTGGGAAGAAATTGCACCCAGCACTACTATCACTCTATGGCATAACATTGTCATTTCAGCCAACAGGTGTCAAGTGCCTCAGATGGATTGACTCCAGCCCAAGCTTCCAGGGCTTTAAAGACAAGCTTACAAGAAGTAATACCACAGTGTTATGAACACCTCAGCCAGCTCTAAACGATGCAATGTGACTACACAGTGCAGTACCATACTCTGAATGCAGATTTATGCCACTTTAGACCTTGGAAGCTACATAAGAACACTGAGTAACGTCCTGGCAGACATAGGCACAGCACAAAGGTGCCTCCGGTTTCAGAACTAGTTGGGACACAGCCTCTGCCTGGCATTGTGTTATGCTATGTAAATACAAATTACACATTCTCATGTGAGGAGCTCTTCAGGAGGGCAGTTTTGCTCAGCTCTGTTTGAGAGGATTAATAATGTATAGTATATACTCTTTGTGCTCTTGTGCTTTAAAGCTGTAACAGGAGTTTCCATAGACTTCAAACACCAGGAGCAGCTGAGCTAAGGACAGCCCTTCCCTTTTCCTTTTGTCCCCAGGTTCTAAAATGACTTGTCCTTTTCTATAAATTCAAATCTGGACCTAAAATGCAGGCCACAACAACTTAAAGTAAATCTTGGTGGTCTTGAGATTTTATTGATATTAAAATAATTGATAAACTTAATGAAAAGAAACCACCTATACATCTCTGAAGAAAGATTTGAACTTGTTAAGTGCTAAGCCTTTGCTAATTTAAAGAGTGTTGATAAGCATCCCAGAACTATATTTTAACAATAAAAGCAGTATTGTCTAAACTACTACACTAATTAAGTATAGTGAACAACTAAAAAAGCCACATTTTTTAATCTAGAAACACAGTATGAAAAAAAATGTAAGAGAAGTTACAGATTCAATATTTGCAACAGTAAAATTAAAATTTTACTAAAGGATTCTATGTACTGTATTCAAGACCATGCATTTTTCCTTAAAGGCAATAATTTCTTGACAATAATATATTAATTTAACTGGATGAATACTACAGCTGAGTGCCTCATTAAATGACAGTCTATTATATATTATATTAGCCAAAGGTGAGATTAATTTATCTAACCAGACATATTCATGAGGAATCTGTCACTATGTGATGATTTAGATCTCAGAGGTTTTGTATTTAGACTGTCATCTTTAGGCCAGGGAGAGATCAGGTAGCTTCCTCTGGAGAATGCTGCAAATCCTCCAGCTGAGGAAGGACCTTCCACACCCAACAGAAAGGGCTGATTTATCCCAGATTAAGTATGAGAGTGGTGAAACACTGGAACAGATTTCTCAGAGTACTTGTGGATGCCCCATCCCTAGCAGTGATCAAGGCTAGGTTGGATGGGACTTTGAGCAATTTAGTGGAGAGTGTCCGTGTTCATGGCAGGATGGAAAAAATTAGATGATCTTAAGGTTCCTTCCAACCCAACCTGCTCTATTTCCATTCTAGCTTAGTCTAGTCTAGTCTGTTCTCTACGATTCGTGCTCTAGAGCACGAGTAAGTGTCTGAAACAAAGATTCTAAGTTTCCACATTTGGTATATTGGCTTTCCCTGAAGGAGTCTCAGTCTCTTCTTTCCCCTCCTAAGGTAGTACCCTAAGTAATAGAGTATTTTAAGACACAACTTTCCTGTTCTACTTTCAAAAACCTCTTTACCTCTGTAACCTGTGATACAGGAGACACTGAGCCAGAGATGAGCAGCAAGGAGAGAATAACTGGTTGTATGGTCTGAGTGTAAAAACGACTTCTATACTGCTGGACACTGTCTGAAACAAAGAGTCCTTAGTGAGCAGGCATCAGATCTGCATCTGAGTGAACCAGTGGCAGTAGTGCCAGAAGGCTCTCAAGGGAATAATGATGAATATAACTACTCAGGCAATAAGTATGCAGTCTAAAAGAAAATACTCAAAGAAATAAGCACTCAAGCCAGAAAAATCTGTTACTTATTACCCATGTGATACGTTCAAGTTCATAAGTTCAATCACCTAATTGTAGTAATTAATTGTATATGAATTGCAGATAAAACAGGCATGCTAAGTTAAATAAATACAAATAGTCAATACACAGCACCTGAAGTCAAAGGCAAACAGGCAGAAAATTGAAAATCAGAGTGAATGCTATGAATAAAGCAATGCCTTTTAAGAACCATTAAATGTGAACTGTAATTGCAGACAATGAGGGCAAAATGCTTGAACTTTGCTAAAATTATTCCAGGGATATGTAAAGACTCAAAGAGCGCAGTTGCCTGTCTCAAACACTGTTACCACAGGAGGACTTTTCCATCAGATCAGCACAGAATGGAGTGACTGGATGGCACTAACCTGGCTGAGCAAGGTCTGTCTGGCACATCCTGGGTTATGCATCCTGGCAAAAATTCCCACTGTGGAAAACAGTGTAAAGCAGCAACTGCTTTCCTGTGTATCACCAGTCAAAGATTACACCAAGTTATGGGACAGATGGCATCTGCAACCACTGAAACTTCCCCACCTGAGTATGCCTTTATGGATGCCTGGAACTTGGGCTGTCACTTCAGTCACCATGACGGGAACTCCAGATAAGATAAAGGTGGCACTATTGTCCAAGTGTTATCTCAGACCTAGGGGAAGGTTAACAAATCTGGGAGAGATTGTATCACTGACAACAGACATAAAGAATGCACAATTTATGGCCACATAGAAAGCTGACTCAGCAACTGCGTGCTGAAATGAGCTCAGGCTGGGTAAAAGGTAATTCACCTGGAGTAGATGGTGACCGCTGAGCACAGACCCACTGACTCAGAAACCCACCAACTCACAAGAAGAGAAAAGTGAAAAGAAATATTAATTAGCAATTGAAGTGAGTGAATCATTCAGCCGATAGAATAAGAGAAATGTTTGGCCATTAATTCCTTTGTTTTCAAAAATGTATAAATAGTGAAAAGTTTGGAAGAACCTTAGGACCACTGCCACCAGGAAACCCAGGGTGAAGAATAGCCAGCCATCTTCTTGATATCTCTCTCTCTCCCCCTCCACCTCTTTTTCTCTCTCTCCCCCCCACCCCCTCTACTTTTATATTTCCTTCAATCTCTCTACCTCACATTCACTGTTAAATAAAATCCATACTTTTAGCTTCAGCATTCGTTTGCCCTTAATTTGGGCAGAGGTATCTCCCAATTGCATCTTAGCAGGATACATTAAAGGTTTAAAATTAAATGTAGCATACGAGAATAAGCTGTTTGTGAAGAAATTGTACTCTCTTGAATATGTTGGTACAAGGCTGTATATCTGAGTATAATGGTAATTATAAACAAACACTTCACTAACAGATGTGTACAAATTCTGTGGATCAGACCTTAGAGATGGTGCCATTCTAATGTCATCAGAATCTCTCACTAAAGGGAGTAGAATATAAGGGTTTTTCTAGCAAAATTGCATTTTATGCTTACTTGAATTAGTCCAAAAATTCAGCTAAATCTCACCATAGTGGGGAATGATTTTGTGAGATCTATGTACGCACACATACTATGTATATACTGTGTATAAATGTGCAGTGTGTCTAGGTCTCTATGTACCTGTATGCGTGTTGTAAAATGCACATTATTTGCAGATATTGTCACCCAATAATAATACATCCTTAGTAGTACCTGAAACACCCAATAAAGTACACACTTTTGGTAATTGCAAATGGAAAGATATGAAATATTATAATTTCTTATATAATTCATAATAATTCAATATTATTGTTCATAATGAATTCAGTTTATATTACATGTATACATATATATTATATGTACTCAGAGAAATGGCAATAGGCCCAGCAGTGTCCTATAAAAAGCAATGGAAAAGAGCTTACATTGTTTGGACAATTTCCTAAAAACCACTTGCCAGTATATCAAGGTGCAGAAAGGGGCATCTTGATAACCACATCACAGATTAACATCACTACAGTCCCCAAACACCTAATTCTCTCCAAACTCCTTGATATAATCTTTGAATGAGGGTGACACAACCATGTAATTTTTACAGCCCCACAAAAAATTCATCTTCATCCTTCTGTGGCTCACAAATCCTGCTCCTGTCATCTCAGCTTTTTCTCTGGGAAGATGGAAGGGAGAAAGGGTTCTTAGACATTTTAAGGTTTACTTCTTAGTCCTGTGTCTGAGTCAAAATTACACTCAAAATTTTAATCAGTAGAGCTTTCATAGCTGAGGGTGTTAAAAAAAACCTCACTCCTTACTGACACTGTTATGTTAGAAAAATACTTTATGCAGAGACATTTATGCTGACAGAGTCTTTGTCATACTTAGTTTATGTCATTGAGAGGATTAGTGAGACTATGATGGCAGTAAAGCACTTTCTCTTGCCATGCTCTGCATGTGCACTGGGGGCTCTGCTGACAAAGCACTTGCTGGAACCAAGCCAGCGATTGAAGGCATCAGCTCTGATTTGTTGATATCTCTCCTCTGCTCACATTTGATGTACAGTCAACACCACCTAAGTTTTAACCTGCTGTGAGTTACACAGAAAAAGTGAAGCATAGAAACTCACAGGATATAAAAATTAGGATATAGTCTGAGACTAGCTTGCCATCCTAAATTCTGTTTTTTTTCAAGGATCTCTTCATTCTCTTAATCTATGTCCAAGTCTTTGGACAATTTATGCATGATTGTCTCTGTATATAGAGCCAGGCAGATGAAAGAGAAACAAGATACTTTTAGGTTTCAAAAACCTGTTTGTGGTACACATTATTGAAAGTGAAAGTTGTCTTTTTTTATGTACTTCAGTCACCAAGAAAACAATGAATCTGGTATCTTTTATCTATGGATTGAATTGGCAGAGACATTATAATGCATCCTTAGCAGTACCTGAAACACATTTTACTTTGATTACTGCCAGGACTTGGGGCTAGCACCTTCAGCACCTTTGTTTATTTGTGTTGAAAACAAGCTCCCAGAATGCTTGCAGTCACATAATTTAGTTTGAAACTTTTGGCTTCCATCTCCATTTTTGTGATTTTATTTTTACTTAAATGAAAATTATTCATGGGATTCAATACTTGGGCTCTCCAGACCTCTAGGGAAACCATGACTGCTAGTTGTCCACTATAATGTTAAATTATGTTAAAAGTTAAAACACATTATTATTTACTTTTGACAGTCCATTAGAAGAAAACTCTTTAAATAAACTGATTAGCTTAAATACCTCCTGCTTGACATATAAACATCCTCTGCATCTCTAACAAAGGTACAGTTGAAATGACTAGGTAAAGAGACATTCTCTTTCTCTTCACAATTTCATGGGTGTTCCTCCCCAGGATACTGACCCCAGAGAATTCTGCACAATTTCATTTATTTTATTTTGTTGGAAAACTTTGAGAAAATGAAAGGAATATACAGATATGACATTATTTTTTTCTTATTTATTTATTTATTTATTTATATACATACATACATACATACATACGTACATACATATATAAATTTGATGAGCTCCACAACTCCAAATCACTGATAGGCCTGCATTTATGGAATGGATTTAAGTATAGCAATTCTTCTTAACATTCAATTTATGTTGGCATTCAAAAAGACATTCATAGGGATTGTTTAATTGGCTGAAATTAGTTCCATTCAAAAGAAGTGAGGGAAGTTCAGAGCACAAATTGTTCTCCTTAGACAAGGAGTGGTTTCAATGACAATAACAGCTCTATCTAACCTATCCCTTTTGCAGTATTTCATCACTCAACAGGATGAGCATTTTTCAGATCAATCTATTTCAAGAACCATTTACATTGCTGTGTGTGCAATGGAAATACAGCAGCACATGCAACAAAATGACAAATACATCGCAAATGTAAATTTACAATGTTCTCTATTTCACTGGACACTAACCTTGAAACCACACACTCAATTCTGTCAGTGACAATTTATAGTCACTAGTAAGCAGCTAAAGCAGTTGTGGATGGTAGGGACTGTTTAGCAGAGGTATTTTTTGTTTTCTGTTTTCTACTCTTAACTCTCCAACTCACCTATATATGACAGATACTTTGTGAGGAAAGGTTAAAAACTGTACTTAGGTGCAGATATTAAAGGGAAATATGTTTCACAGTGAGTAATCAGCAAACTTATTTTTGAAGCTTTGGGCTGTGTTGCTTAGAAGAGATGAGAGGAAGATTTAGATTGCAAACCAGTCCTAAAAACTGTCTGTTTTTGCTAGACAGCAAAGGTAAACACCTGTGAGGCAGTTCAATGCACAGATGCAAATCAGACTACATATGAATTTCTCTGGTATGATGAGTCTCAAAGGGGATCCATTAGAGCTCAATTAAGAAACAGCTTGATGTAAATTTTCTTCTTCCATTTTCTTGCTTATGTTTTTTGCATATGCTTCCTAGGAGAAAAAGAGTTTTGTGAATTTTAGAAACTATGCCAGTCTCCCTTTCACCATTTCATTTTATACAGCTTTCTGTTTATTTTTCTCTTGTGTATTTTTCTTATAAGCGTGTACTTTATCTACTAGGTCTTTCTGGAAGTTTGTTAAAAAGAAAAAAAATTACAACCCTCAACTTATTCCTAAACTCAGACCTTGGTGAGGTTTGTCAGTTTTACACGGGAAGCAAAAATGAATTATTTGGAGACTTCCTGGAATGCACAGCATTTTTTTTTTCCTAAATTTTAATGGTGAACACCATTAAATATGAACAAGCATAATTGCAGATAAAGAAAAGATTTATCAAAGTGAAGTATTATTTGGATGTTTGAGAAGTGTGATCTTTTCGGTCATTTATCTTTTGTGACCTCTTAAGAAAGCAGCAGCTCAGAGCCTTTAAGGCAGGGTGGTGAAAACTGGCTGTAATTACTGGTGACAAGTGTTATTTGCTTTACCTTGTCCTGAAGTATTTGAACTGTAGCTTGCAATTAAAGGTACTGAACAGTAATTAACTTTTACCTTGACTGTTGGTGTGAAACCTTAAGTCAATATACTACAACAAAAGAGTTTAATAAGGCAACAAAACCCCTTCTTTCTTATTACCAAAGCCAAATTAACCCAGGAGAAAAAAAAAGGTCAGAAAGACTTTTATAAAACAGTAAACAGACAGCATTGAATATAGTTGTTTCTTCTAAGCTTCACAGATCGAGATCGATATATTTTTGGCAGAGTTAGTTTATATGCCAATCAGATGGGATATTATTCAGTGCAAATGTAAGAACATTAAGTTTTTCTGAGTTTTGCATCTGAGGTTAATGTAAAAGTCTGAGACACAGTTACCTCATGAACACAGAACCGCCACAACCTGTTTTTTTCAGAAACAAAACTTTTGGTCTGACACTGCTGATTTGTCATAGTTACAGAGTGAGGAAGTATTCTAAATGGAAATTCTGAGGTTTACACACAAGCACATAATGTGAACAAAAGAATGGGCCCTGAAGTTTGTAGAAAGTTAGTTTTGTCAAAAACGGCATAATAACCTTAATCCAAATCTGCCACAAATATGCAATTTAAATAAAGGCACAGATGTACTGTGAGTCCAGGAGACCAACAGGAGGAGGTAGGCCAGCAACAGCCATATCTTCTGGGCATTCAATTAATCCTGCCTGCTCCATCATTTTCCAGTTCTTATTTAAGCTGCCATAAAAAGCTGAAGTTTCCATTAGTGTTGAGGAAGACAGTAGTAATAGAAAGAGATTTATATCCTCAATTTAATATGCTGTATTACTTCCTATAGTCTGTTCGTTATTAGAGTGTAGGTAGGTCATCCAATCATTATCACTCAAGCACCCATAACAATTTCAGAGAAGCATGTTCAAGTAAGTCTGCTTCTACTGAATCAAATTATTTGGTTTACTCTTAACTAGACAGTGAAGGGAAGATAAAATGCAAGCAGATCAATGGAGTTTAGTATTGTTGTGCAAGATAGTAAACTATGTCCTGCACATTAGAACAGCATAAAAATGATAGGTGCTTTAAAGGAAAAAAACATTTCTATTACATTCATCATGTTTTGAAATTCCAAGGGCAAATTAAACTTAAACTTAGGTGTTACTTTTTGGGTCTGAAGGATTTTTGTACTGTCCATTTTTCGTTAAAGAATACAAAAGAATGCCATGAAGAGAAGGGAAAACAATGTCCTTTTATTATGCCCAGTTTCTAACCCACACAACATTAAAGAAGGCACTAAAAGCCTGTCCTAAGGCCAGCCAATGCAGTGGTGTCTGCCAGGGTACTTACATATTTGGAAGTAACAGTCCTGATTTTCTGTGGATTTATCAATGAAGTAACAAACTTGACAGCTCTCAGTAGTCTTGTCACAAGACTTTGCACTCAAGTCTGCCCTTCTTTCAACTGTGCATAAGCCCTGAATTAAGCAGTGAACAGTTACTGATATAATTTTCCAGTTGAACAAATTAGTGTTATAGCTCACTTTCCTTGTAATCATTCTCCCTGATTTGCATGTGAGGACCACTGCATGATGTAATTTGTCTTGTTTTGCTCTGATCCTTACTTTATTTCCAGGATGATCCCTTGTGATTTGTGTTCAATTAAGCTACAAACTCCTTGAAAGATAAAACAGGCTTTAGAATCACAGATTCATAAGTTTATTTACTTGGAAAGGACCTCTGGAGGTCATTTTCACAAAAATCTAACTCAAAGAAGGAACACACTTTCCCAAGTGGCATTAAGACAACCGTTTTTTAAAATTTAGTATGGCAGCTTCCATAATGGAATACTGATTTTGATTTCTCCCTGTGTAGCTTAGTTCATCTACTGGGTGGGAGGGGGATAAATAACTGAATTTTCAAAAAAACTTTAAAATTATTATAAAAGATGATGTTGAAACTAGAGAGATACAATTAAGATACACAGTTTCATAGGCAGTTGTATATAGAACTCTTCAAAAAAGCAGTTATGAGGACATTATTGTTTTGATCAGCTTTAATTCTCATTACTGATCTACAGTTGACTACAGACTATTTTTTAAGAAGGTTGTAGAGCAACCTCTCATAATCTGAGTCCCACTTTCCTTCCAAGTGGAATGGGGTTCCACTTAGTTCCAAACTGAGTATGGTAGCTTGGGCTAATTTTCTAGAGTTTCAGATAATTTTAAAGTTTATAGTGGGCTTGGAAAAAAATGTAACATGATTATTACCTTCTGGATTTCCCACTCTTCTCCAAACAAGAGCGAAACATCTGTAAGTTTTTTCAAGCTGTGAAATGTGAAATTCTTAAGAATATCAGCATAAGTTCCCTTCAGAGGAGAGGATGTCTGCAGGAGGCATATGTACAATGCTAATTTAAAAACTATCAAGCAGGAGGCTTGAAAAATATCCATGCCAAAAAATCTTAACTCAGATTGAGGAAATGATGCAATGAAGCTATAGGGCAATTATAAGGAGAAAAAAGAGAAAAAACAAACCGTATCTTCTAAAAACGATCTGTGGGTTTTTGGTTTGTTTGTTTGGGGTTTTTTGTTTCTTTTTTTTCATTTTTTTTTATAATTGGGCCATTGAATAAAGTGCTGTGTACTTGCTAGGAGTAAAAAAATCGGATGCTGACTATAACCATCTGCCACAAAACAGCTGCAGGTACTTACTACACTTTAGCTGTTGTGGTGCATATAAAGTGGTGACTATCTAGCATAATGAATAAAAGATTTACTTTCCTATCTACTTCAAATTGCACAAGAAATTAAAAATATGAATTTATAAATTAAATTTCATATTTTGATAATTTAAAATAAAAAAGGAAATAAGTATTTTTTATTTTAATCCAACAGATACAAGATGTTGTTAAGCACAAATGCCACGAGGTACAAATAAGGAGTTCTAGGCAAAGTGATTGAGAAGTTTAATGTAAAGTAATTTAGAAGGTCTCCATGTTTAATGCTTCTTGTAATCTTGGATCTGTAATTAACAGTATCTCAATTTAGATTGCATTACAAGGAAGCTTTTTTCTGCAAAAGAGGTAGTTTTAATAACACTTTTGATTATGTTTTATTTTTCAGCCTACTATAATTTTCATTTTAAGGATAATTTCAGGTAGTGTAAGCTGATGCACTGTTTTCAGTTCATAGGAACTTGCTAGCCGATGACTGCACAACGGTAACACAAACACCTTGAACTGTAGGGACGTTAAATGTAATGTCTTAAATTTTAAAACAGCTGTTTTGTGTTCACCTTTATAGGGAAAGAAAGACAACTCCCAATGTGGAATGCTACAAAGATTTAGACACCTATATTTATGTGTCCATTTGCAAGCTAGTATCCAAGATACCACTGTATTTATAGAAGACTTTGATCAGATGCCCACTCAAAGACTGAAAGAGATGTCACACACACTGACAAATCTTACACAAGGTCTACAGAAGTCCTATGTCCTTTGCAGGAGTAAGGGATCATAGAATAAAGTATGGTATTTCAAATGGTGTCAGTCATCAATGGCTTTTCAACTACTTTACAGCCAATAGTCTACAGAATGATCTGACTGATGAAATGATGTCAGCTCCCTCTGAAATGGAAAGGTATGTGCTTAAGTGAATAATAACTTTAGATAAGGATTTGAGTGCCTGTACATAGGCACCAAGTACCATTTTGAATATTCATGGGCCTTTCAGCTATCTACACAGGGCTAGCCGATATGAGATCTATGTAGACCAGGAGGACTATCCCAAAGAAGCTCAAATGGCACTTGAAGTCTCTTTGGTCAACTGAACCTGATCCTAAAAATATATTTACATGAAGTCTTTCAGTACTTGTATTTTGGAGTTAATATCACAGAATTACAGAATCTGCTGAATTGAAAGTGACCCACAAGGATCATTGAGTCCAACTCTTGGCCCTGCACAGGACACCCCAAAAAATCACACCATGTGCCTGAGGGCATTGTCCAAAGGCTGTTTGAACTCTGTCAGGCTGGTGCTGTGACCACTGCCCTGGGGAGCCTGTTCAGTGCCCAGCCACATAGAACCTTTTCCCTGATATCCAACCTAAACTTCCCCTGACAGAGCTTCAGGCCATTCCCTCAGTCCTGTCACTGTCACCAAAGAGAAGAGATCAGTGTCTGCCCATCTCCTTCCCCTCACGAGGAAGCTGTAACTGCAATAGGGTCTCCCCTCAGTCTCCTTCAGGCTGAACAGACCAAGTGAGCCCAGCTGCTCCTCATAAGGCTTCCCCTCAAGGTCCTTCACCATCTTTGCTGCCCTCCTTTGGACAATCACCAAGAGCTTAATGTCTTTTTTTACACAGTGGTGCCCAAAATAATATTCAAGGTGAGGCTGTACCAGGGCAGAGCAGACTGGGACAATCACCTCCTTCAACAGGCTGGCGATGCTGTGCCTGAGTAGGCTACTGCATTACACAGAATATATTCTTAATATGTTAATACAAATTGATCTTATTTTTAATGATTTTCCATATTATTAAAAGAAATTAATTTTGATAAGAAATAAAAAATACACTCGGATATAGGTATAACTAAGCTTAATAAAATCTTCATTCATAGCCAAGTGAGTGTAACACAGTGTAATAAACAGAATTCCAAATTAAATTAATAAAAACATTTTAAAATGAGCAAAATATTCTCATAGTTGGTAATTTATGTCAAAATGTTTTTACCTTTTTTCACATGGTCATTAAATGTTTTTATATATATATATTTATATAAATATATTCACTATGAAAATATCTTGAAAAATCTTTATGGTAACAGTATGTAAGTTAATTTGGCCTGCTAATCTAATATAGATGAAGGCAAATGAGGATTGTGGTTGCCTTTCAAAGATCTTATGAATGGATTGTAAGATTATTTTTCCTCTCCTACATTGCAGAAATTCAGGAATGACTTTATGCAGAAGTCATTATAGGGTTTCAAGCAAGGGAATGTGACAGGGAAATTCTGGACTTCATAACCATTTCACTTCATTGAACAATACCTCACTGTTTTGCTGAGGTGAAAACATTCTTTGTATAATATGAAAGTCCATTTCTTATGGAATTGAAAAGCATCTGCACAATGACTGAACTTCTCAACAACTCACATTTTTCTGAAGAAACAGAGTGAATGACACAAATTTGACTTCCCTGTGAATTGTCCTTACAGTTAACTAAAGAGAAATAATAATAGTAATAAAATCTATAGTTCATTGATGCGTGACAAACACAAATGTAGTTAATGTTCTTAACCACAAAATCAAGAAATCAAGAAATACTGAGGTTGCAAAGGGTGATCTTCTGTAACCCGCCTGCTCAATCAGGGTCACCTAGAGCCAATTGCTTAAGACTTCATAACCAAAGTCATAAATAGAAATAAAAATCTTATAAATACTTTGCCCTTACCACCTGAGCTCTAGTTTTGCATTTGGAAAATTCTGTAGGACTTTTATTCTTCTTTTCTTATTTTTTTTAAATCATATTTAGACACGGTGACTGCAGTAAGGATCATGTTTTATAGAATTAGCAAATAAAAGTTTCACTGAAGAGCAACATGAAAACCCCACTTTCCCCAAAAACATCACTTCAACTCTTTGAGTTCTGTAGCACTTCTCTCAGCCTTTCTGTTGGTTTCCAAATGTTCTCTGGCACACAAATAAATTTTTAGTGATGACCAAGTAACAAAAATGTCAAAATACAATGAAACAAAATGATATGAAAAAGATGTCCTGAAACATAAGTCCAAACCCCATGTGATATTCACTTTTGTTTTCAGACTAATTTTTCATTCTGTTTTCAGTATCATAATAATTTCATCTTTATAATGAGCTCTGTGGGGATTTCAACAGGGAATATTTCCCTCATGTCATGATACTTCTTGCACAATGGTTAAAACAGTACAAAAGACCATCTCATAATATATTGAGTATAGAATGAAATAATTATTAGTTTCCAGTCATCTATGAATTCACACAAATGTCAATCTTTCTGTTAACCCTCCTTACTTTGATACAAGAATACAGTTCAGTTTCCATGAAGTCTGTAAGAAGAATCACAGATTTCATGGTTGCAGAAATACACTTCTAAACATGGGAATCAGGCGTGATAAGGTATGAATGCATTTTACATCTTTTAAACCCTTAGCACCTTCTAAGAGACCATTAATGTCTTAGGACCAAGTCACAAAGAGCACCTGTTTAACTGACCTTCGAACCTCAAGAGAAAACATTGTGAAGTACCTGCCTGTGTATTTGTGTATCTGTGTGAAGATGAGCATTATACAATAACAATTTAGCAGAACACTGATCTTGGTCCCTTGCTTCATCAGACAGCTTCAAGCAAAAATCAGAATAACTCCTATAGGTTTATAGCAGCCAGTGTTACTTGTGATGCTTCATCTGAGTAGGATTAATCAAAGGAGGTGCAGGAGTAGCCAAATCTAAGGCTGTTTCTCAACTCATGGTCTTTGTATCATCACTGATGTGTAAGACCCAAGGAAGTGGTTCAGAAAACAGTATGTGTTCCCATGCAGGCAGTGAAATAATTGAAATGGAAAAAGGCAAAAATGAAATTTAAACATCCCATGCTAAGTTTAGTATTTTCATATGATGTGGAAAAAAACCATTTTTCCAACATTGCACAAGATAATTTTTGTATTTTTAGAACAGTAGCTTTCTGATTAAAAAAGGCTGTGCTTGAGAGGCACTGGTCTAAAAATTGTAGTCTAGTGTTTCTGTAGCGCCATCTTCTAATCTCTTATTATGACCTTTCTGTTGAGAGAATTGCATCGTGAAATTTTCATATCTTGAATCCCCTGATGTATAGCTTTTGTAGGAAAGATCTTGCATTTCTGCACCCTTTTTACATGTTTAGTTGACTTGAGGCTCCGTTCTGTTCTTAACCTCTGCTCAGAGGATGGCAACTCACTGACAGTTGCATGTCTCTCTGCAGACTCCCTTACTTACTCTGATTTGTCTACAGGAGTGCAAGGAGCATACTGAATTATTCAAAAAGTACAATCTAACACGTATGAGCAAGCTGAATAAATGCCAAGTGTGCATAACTTCATTCATTACCTGAGAAACAACAGATGAAAATATGCTGTACACTGTGAAATTAATTTCCTCCCATGTTACCTTAGACAAAGGGAGGAAAAACATCCAGCAGAATACATATCTTGACTGAGTAGAAAAGGAAGTGAGCTAAACAACCAAGGAAAATATAGTTGGAATTTTTATGTATTATATTAAATCCTCTTCCCCATCCCTTGTATGCCCTTGTAAATCAAGGTCCTGCAGAATACTGACTAAAATTACTTTATAAAAGTTATAATCATGCTGAGCTAAGGTGAAAATGAAATGAATTGCATGATGATAACAAAGATTATGACTATCATAAATTATTAGTTCAGTAGGACAGAGCCATGTAGGATCCAAATTTAAAATCCAAAGAACCTATATTGTTATTTAACAACAGACCCAGAACACTTCATTGCCCCTCTTCATAACTAAAGGCCCTGAAGCATTGTTAACTATCCTAATGGTTAAGAAACATAGATGGGAGACACTGCTTTAAACTACTATGGGTGTTTTAAAATCAATGACTTAAATATAGGACACAAAACAGGGAGCATAATCCAGGACTCCATAGCCTGGCAAAGTGTTTTAAGCACTACTGTGAACTGAAGATCCCTTTTATCTTGCAAATCTCTTCTGTTTAGCATTTGAAAAGTGCATTTTGAACAGGAAGTATGCTTGCTCTTCCTTTACAGTCTTTCAAATTGAGTGTGGGATAGAGGAAAGAGGACATTATTTGGGTGAATCTGGATTTCACAAGATCACAAGAAATTCTCTCTCCAGACAAACCTATGGTTCATTTTGCCCTGTGTTTTAATCCAAGAACAGTAGGAGTTGTCATTTAGAAAGACCACAAATCAGCCCCTTTTGTGCAACTAGTGGATTCCCTTGTACTCCCCCAGGATCCCTCTGTTGCATTAAAGGTGCTGGAGGACACTTCCTTACCTAAATGCTGCAAAGAACAGCTGTTGTTGATGAAGACCACCTTGATCAGGAACTCCAGTAACCTACTCTAACATTACTGAAGCCAGCCTGAATGTAGTCTTAAATATGATGAAGCAGACACCTCTGTGACAGATCCTTCTTTCAAGAATTAAAAACTCTGAAACGTCCACATAGAATATTCAGATAGAACCACTTTAGTGTGACTAGAACTGTATTATGACCCTCCTATATATTGCATTATATTCTTCTTTGTTTTCTGTTGTTGCCTTTTAATATATTCTGAGTAGTACCAATGAGTTCCAAACCATTTTGGACTCAGACTTGTCCAGACTCAGACTTATTTCAGACTTATTCAAGCCAGCATAGACAAGTTAAGGAACATAAATACTGGAAGAAGCCTTTGTCTAAAAAGTCACAATAGGAGGTTAAAAAGACAGAGAAATATAAAGGAGAGGGAAAGGAGATGTAAATTCAGACATGTTTATGTAAATCCAACAATAAAAGTAAAGTGTTCCTTCCACAGCAATTTCAAGTGAATTGCAAGTCAAAAACAATTATAGTACAATGAAGCCCGTTGAAATAATGAGAGATGTACCTTCACTTTGTAACATGTTCTAAAGTGGGCAGATGTATTGTGTCATTGTCATGCAATCATCTCGGGTTTTGTTTCCTTTTCAGCATGAATTTCATTAAGTGATACCCTTCAGTACAGTGTTCCACGCATAATGAGACGTGAGGACAGGGTAGCAGCTCTAACAAAATGTGACACTTCTGCAGGCTGCTCAGCAGAACTTGCTCTGTGAAGACACTTACCAGCATCCTCTTCTAATAGAATGTGTCACACTCCTGACAAATCAAGGATGCATTCTGTAGGAAAATAAGTGTTTGAGTGCTGGAATGTCGTACTTTGTATGACAGGGCAACTCTGTGGGTTATGACTGCTTTTATTTACCAAGTCCCTTGTCTCAAACTGACCTTCAAGTTCTTCAACAAGTTAGTTCTGTTCCAGTACATTTTTAGAAGCATTTGTTTGTCATTAGAGATATAATGGTGCATATTGTCAAGCATTTACCCTTTTATTAAACACAGTCAAGAATTTTTAGCTATTTTTATTTCTGTCAAACCCGTCATAAATGCTAGTAGGTTTGGAACTTTGCTTCTCTGACTGTAAAGGAACTATATTTACAAAAAAAGTTTATTTGTTTAGAAATACATGTCTCATTTTTGTTTTAGTTCTAAACTAGTGAAGGTATCTGAATGTATCAGTGCTGTACAGTTTGCAAAAGAAGTTAGGACTACAAAGTTGTGCTGTGTTCTCAGCTGCCCAAAGCTGCTAAAACCTGAGATACAGAACTGTGGGCTGGCCTATGACAGAGATTAGAAACTACATTGTCAAGTTGTAACTCTATATAAAGTGAAGATAAGTATATATTAAGATCTGAGATTTTGGTTCAGAGCAATCATTAATTTGAATGAAACAAATGTGGAGGATGCACTTCATTTTTAGTGCATAATTCACTGATTCTTCTCAAACTGTTCAAGAAAAACATTTAAAGGTGCAAAATTTTTTTTCCATGGAATGGGAAGAAAAAAAAATTAACAAATTCTTCATATTTTGTTCATGGTTTTTATATTTTCATATTTTCTTTGGCTGTGAGGAACTATAATGCTAGTTTTTGCAATTGCATTATTCTCCTTAGTCATCCAGTTATTGTGAGGATACTCTTCTCTTTCTGATTTCACTGTAATGTTTTGCTGACTCAGTATATGTGTTTCCACATCTGTATTTGAGACATATATATTCAAGAAAGGGTCTGTTTAAAACTGATGTTAGATAAATCCTTAAAAAGATAAGCTACAAAGTAGCTTTAAGGATAAAATGAAAACAGTTTTCTACATTTAATGTTGTATTTTTGTTTTGTTCTACTTTGCTATGGCTGAAATGTGAATATTGGTCTCAGACAGTCTTGATTTGTAGCAAGAATTGATGTAGGCATAAAATATTTTTTAAACTGTTCCAGTTTTAATTTCAGATACTCATAAGGAAAATAGAGTTTATGAGCTGAGGATCAGAACACACACAAACCACTAGGCGCAAAATGCCAGTTATTTAATACGGCTTTTTTTTAACTTGATTTAGTGTAAATAGTTTTGCTGCTTTTCCTTCCTATAAGCAACAAAGAAAGGTCCAATAGCTGATTTCCTTGTGTATTCAAATTTTGTATTTAATAATATCAAATTATGAATAGATATGACATCTATATTCAGAGCAACACTCTTCAGAAGCATTTAGCTTTTCTCCTCAGTTCCTGTTCATTTTTCCTCTTATTTTGTAAAGAATAATACCGTGTGAAGTTAAAGCTTCCATTTGCATGTCCTACTTATCAAAACCTAAATCAATACAATGAAGTATTTAAAAACAATCAAACAGCTGAAACATTCTTGTAACTTAATCAGAGTAGAAGTAGGTAATCTTTATGCAAATTCCCTTGTTTATTTAAGGCTGCACTTAAGGAGAGTGGAACTTTACACTTGGTTTCTGAGAAGAAGCAAACAAAAGTCAGAAGTGGCATAGTTTAATGTGAGGATGTGTTTACATGTGCTCATAAAGCACTTCTGTTTTACAGGGTCTCAAAAAGCTGGATTCAGTTTCCTAAATGTAGACTTGCAGAGCTCTTTCAAGTACCCATCTGCTGCTCCTCTCCTTAAATGATTCTAGCTCCATGAAACAATCTGGAAAAAATATTAACACATCTACAATGACATTAGTCGCCCACTTTTAAAGAACCAAATTGGTTTTTTCTGAGTTGGAAATAAACACTGAATATATGAGAAATATGTTACAATGAAAGTGCAAGAAAGAAAAACATCTGTAAACATTAATCAAAACATTCTGCTTCAGTGATATCTAAAACATTTCTTCTCACTTTTGGCTTTTATTTTGCACTTTATAAATTCATTTATGTTTTCATATTAAAAGTACTTCTTTTCTGAAGGCCAGAAAATAGATTTTAAAAAGCTATAAAACTTGAACAGTCATAAATTTCTTTTTACACAGAAAATTCAGTGACAATTTTACTAAGATATTGTTTCAATAAATCATGACTTTCTAAATTGAAAAATTTCACATGAAAGTTTGTGACTAATTCCATTTATATTTCTTTCAGATGTCACAATATACAGTATTTCTGTGAGAAGCAAAGAAGGAATTTCTAAGTCATTGAGTTGGTATTTGCCATATTAACCTAGACATCGGCTGCTTCTCATAAATCTCAGTGTAGTGTGTGGGAAATATCCACTGGTAACATGATTTTTTAATGGAATAGTTATTGGTTAATTATTTAATTCTAAAAATAAAATGTTTGTTTTTTCCCTAAAGACAGGTGATTGTTTCCTGTCTCCTGCAGTGCTTCTCTAACTACTGTGGGGAGGGGAACACCCTGATACACTACTTTGCAAGGAAATTTTTTTTTGTATTTGCCTTCTGTAGCTCTCTATGAAAAGTTGTTTGATCTTTCCTGACAGGAAATAATTTCTTTCAGTGTGCAAGGAAGTAAGTCATTGAAATAAATCTCTGTGTTCTCAGAACACATCACAATTGCCATGGTTCCTTTGAAAGGTGTTTCAAGATTTGAGTTAAAGATTCTCTTGCTTCCTATCCTTTCTTTTGTACTAGCAGGGGGGAAAAAAATAAATTGTGAAGCCCAGCTTTACTATGGCTTTCACTTTCTCCCCAAAAGATCTCAAAGCTGAGCCATATGATTACCCACTACATGTACAAGAGTGTTCTAAGCTCCTGAATAGAAAATTGTAAATTCTCTGTGGAGAGTTTTTACCAGTTCCAAATCCATTGGCCTTCTAAGTAGTCATATATATTTGCCAAAAGTTCACTGTCTCATGCTTTTTTTTCACAGGGAAACCAAACATGCAGACAGAGAAGAAGACACAGGACTTAATGTACCTGAGACCTAAATAGCTTTGCCAACCCAGAAAAGAAACACACTTCACAGTTAGAAACACTTTCTTCTTTTGTTACAATAGCAGCATGATTTCCAAGTATCAGATATTCTGCATTTTTCAAACTTTTATAGTACAATATAATTGTTTCCATTTTTCAGACGAAGAAGAGGTAAATGGCTCCTTCCAGACAGTTGTGCCAGCTGTGGCAACCTCTGTTCCCTTCATCATGTGCCTCAGGAAGCCATCCTCATTCCCTGAATTCCTTGGTTCAGAGCACTTTGGTTCAATTCTTTTCCTTTTAGGTCCTTTCTAAAACGGGCTAGACATTTCTTCATGGGAGTCGCTCCTACCTCACAACTGAAGCGCCAACCTTCCCAAGAGCATTCCTCCGTACCCTGAGTGCTCTGTGCCTCCAACGTGACCAGGTAATTTTCCAAGTTTTAGCACTAGAATACTGCTGGACTAGGTTTAGTTGTTGTATCAGCACAGCCACTAAAGCCTGGTGAGGAGTGGAGGAGCAATGAGAGGCCAAGGACCCCGGTGACCCCACGTGCACCTGAAGGCTCTGCCTGGCCCTGCAGATTGTTCTCTGATGTCAGTGGTAGCTGTCCCCACAAGAGCGTGCTGCTGATGTGCAGCTACCTCACAAAGTGCCAGAACGATGTGTCAGGCATCCAGAGTATCACGTACCAAGCAGAGTCTGGAGGCAGGGAACATCTCATAGGAAGATATGAGATACAGGAAACCTTCAGATATTAATTTGCCTCTGGTGTCTAACTTTAGATGTTCTGTCTGTATGAAGTAAGTCAACTTTATTTTCCAACATAATAAATGTGCAGAAGAGAAAACCTACCAGTGGAGTTGCTATGAGACATAACATTTTTGAACCTGAAATACACTGAGATATATAATCAAAGTAAATATTTTTGGTACTTAGATGAATAAAGTGCCAAAAAATCAAATATACAGATAGAAGACAAAGTTTATATGTAATGCCACTTTCTTAAAAATTAGGTCTATACATGAGTACATTTCTAGTTAGATATGACTAAAAAAAATGTCCTTTAATGCATTATGCAGATTCTATATAAAATTTGATAAATTATTACATAAATATACACATTTTAGTGCAGGCCCTTAGAAAGTGAAAATATGAAAGTGATTTCTCTCATATTGCTGAATTCTGGAGGTGAGTTGGTTGTTTGAAATGAGCTGAGGTACTGACACAACTTCAGATGTCCAAGTTGTTACTGCTGATCTTATTCCAAAAGCCCATTAGAAAAATACCTTCTCAGATAAGACTGTCTTTCCTTACCAATATTTCAAATTTTTTTTAGTTACCCATGGCATACAATGAATAGAATTTAATTGTCTTATGTTCTGATCACCTGTTCCAAAGTTATCTGAACAGGCTCATTCACAGAACAAAGGGTAACTCCTGAAACACTGTTTTCTCTTTTTTAGTAGCTCTGAAGATCAGACAGAATGTCAGGAATTTCTTCTGTATTGAAACCCATAAACTACAGGCACTAATGATGAAATCAAGAGGATAATGATGCCCACTGATAAGAATTTTCTCCATTTTAATTCTAGTTCAAACCCATGCTTAATCTTGAAAGATGATGAAAAGGACTTTCTTTTTCACTTTTGCACAAAACGTTTCTGCGTAAGAGGTTCTCATCAAGACTAGCATATTGTAGGAGACTTTGTAACATGAAGCAGAAAAAAGATAGGTTTTTCTTTCATTTTTACTATCTACTTCAGGAAAAAAGAGAGGCAAATCAAGCCTTTACATTATTTTTTTTTTTTAGTTTGAAAAAGTTTTTGATAGGACTTTGTTCCTGAATCAGAAATAGTTTCTGAAGTTTTAGCAGGTTTTAATAAAAGAGAACTGCATTGTATTAGTGCAGCCATCAATATAAGGGATTGGGGTCTTCCTGTATATATTCTCTAATAGCTTAAATATAACCTCTGTGTTTCGTGGGTCTTGTAAACCAGATATATAAACTTTGAAATCAAGTTTCTGTTTTCTTTTATGGTAACATATGATATTATGTTAAAAGTTAAATTATTTTATCTATAATAAAAGGCAATTGGCTGTCACCTTATGCCTTTAGAAGGCTCTCACACAGCCGTTTTCACCTTGTTTGCAGGAGAGTGGTAGGAGATACAGAAATTTCAGTGGTTCCCACCCCTGCCAAACAGATGCTAAGGTGTTGTTTACCCATGGTAAAGTTGTATGAGTTGTTCTTGATACCTTGTTCTTCATGTGCCTTGCCAAGGTTTCCTAGAGAATTTAGCCCATAACCTTTCCAGGTCTTGAAGTGAGTCTGCCTTCTTGTCTGCCCTAAAAAGGAGTGTGAGTGATGTCTGCCTTTTATTTTCTGGACAGGAAAGGCAGACATCTCTGATGTTTCTGCTTTTGAATGCCTTAGATTGTTAGAGTTTTGCTTTTAAAAGATTAAAAAGTCTTAGACTCATCTTGCATGAATTTGGAAGTCTTTTTCTGTAGATGCAAGCATGATAACTTGTAAGAAGGACAATCAGAGTTATGATTAAAGGTTCAGATCACCCATTGCCATGAATGCTGTTTGCAATAATTGAAGAACTGCCAACACTTGAAGAGAAGGAAACACAGCAGGAGAGGACACGTAACTATAACAATGTCTTCCAATATTTGATTTATTTTGATAAGTTTTCTTGCATGCTCACACTATTGAAGATGGGAAAATATATGAAGAGCACATAATGCATATATTTTTTAAATTATTTTTAATATTTCAATCAAATTGTCAGTTCAGTCAATAGTTCTGTATTGGGCTCTTGCTTCCTTATCATCTGTCTCTCAGACAACTTCATATATGTTTTCTGAAAAGAGCTGTGGAAGAAAACTTCTGAATTACACTTGAAACTAAATTTACATGAAAAATAAATTGTTGCTGCATGTATTTATTTGCACCTAAGTTACATGCTGTAAATAGAACAAGCAGTAATCAATGGGACTTGTCTCAGCACGTACACTTGTACATGATCATAAAACTGAGATTAATATGTGTATTAAAATGGATGAAACAATATAGTGTTATATGAGCTACTTCCATTATTTTAAAGTAAAGAAAAATTCTATTAGTGACTCTTCTGCCAAAAATTAGCCACTGAGGTCCAAATTCTTGAAAGGGCCTGTTCAGTTGGAAACTATATACTAGTGCTTATTTGAATAAATTAGTCTAGAATTAATTTGAATTGACTTAATTTGAAATCACGAACTTTGAGTTTATACTATGTTCAGTTACAGAGAGATTTATTTTGCAAGCTTTCAACATTCCAGTAAGAGACACTTGCTTATTGAGCCTCATGCAAACCCTGAGAAGGGGAAGGTACTATGTCTGTGTGGTAATTCTGGAAGCTGCCCTCTTGTTTCTCCCACAAAAGTAGGACTTTAACCAGTGCTATTTGCAGTCTACAGTAGACTACCACATGACAGCAGCTCAAATAAAAGATTTGAGTCCTATTTGTTTGCTTCACTCTAAGACTGAGAAAAGCAAGAGCAAACAGATAGTGCAGTAAGATAGAATGCTCTGAAAAACACAGATATTTGTAGAAACAGAAATGGGAATAAAACCCAAACAACTATTTCATTTGTCTAGTTACTTTTTACAAATTTTCCTCTTCTAGTACTAATCTCTCTTGACTCTCTTTACTTATGTTTTCCCTAAAATTAATGTGATGGCAGTTTCTGCAGAATAAAAAAAGTAATCTTACATTGTATTAAATGAAATTGACATAATTATATTAAAATCAAATAAACAATCCGTAGAGTACTAGTAATTTTAAATGCTTCACTTTATTTTTTACTATTATATCTCAAAATACACCTGTCAAAAAATAAAAAGCATTGAAATTCCATGAGACCTCTGAAACAGTGGCAGAGAAAAGGGCACAAAGAGTTTTTTTCATAAATAAAGCAGTTTGATTTATTCAATGGTTTTTGGCTAGTCTTTATTAGTAATTAGATATATAAATTATCATTTCAGTATGAATATTAATTATTTAAGCATCTTCATAGCAACAGTTATCATAGTTTTAATAGGTATGATATATAGAGGACAATATTTATTTAATTAAATATATATATTCAACCATGAATCATTAACTCAATATTTAGCATTCACCTTCCTCATTGACTTCAATTAATTAAGGTCTTCAAAGATTAAATATTAAGCTTTAGTACTGTGCAACAAGCTTTAGCTATTTCTCTGGCTGGAGTAGCTGAAATCTAATCCCTATGGAATAGCTGCAATACAATGTCTTTTTTCTGTATTTAATGACTTGTCCTTTCAAAAACCAAGATGAAGAAACAGGTGAATTAAAAAATGAAGTTTGCTTCTCTCCAAGGGACTTCTGACTCATGTCTGAGAATTACTGCTTTGAAACTGCTGTGTTTCCATTATTTATTATGCCTTCTTTAATTTCTCGGTCTTGTGAAAATATTTTTTCATATATTTTTATATTTTTATATTTTTATATTTTGTGGTTTGTCTTTGAGCCAGAGCTTTTAATTTTGTCCTCAACAGCCAGCAGAACATTTAAAGAGGTATGATTTTCCTATATGAACTACACTCTTGAAACTATTTTTTGAAGAAAAGTTGAGTGGTCCTTCTATTCAGGTTCATCAAGCTCTCGTGCCAGAACACTAAACTTAGATTATATATTTTTTTTCACTTCATACAGGTTTTCTAAATTAATTTCCTAGAAATTGAACTCTCTTGAGCTCTCTTGGCCAAATCTTGCCTACAGATCATACCATTGTGCATTTAGCGTTCCAGGCACCCCCATTCTGTACAGAGAGCTGAAGAAGAGCCAAAGGCAGTGTTTTCACTTAGCATCAGGTTTTCATTCCCTTCAGGCATAGTCTTGGAAAGAATCATCATCATCATCTAAAGAAGGAGCACCTTGAGTATCTGCCCAAAATTAGATGGGATGTTTCTCAGCCTAGCCATCTGAAATGACTGGATAGACATTTCATTTGCACAAAATGACCAAGTGATCGCCTGGCAATGCCTTGAGTTTTTGTCAATAATGTATATAGAATGTAATGTACATAATAATATAGGAAAAAATAAATTTTGCCATTAGAGATTATACAAAGCTTGATCAAGTATACTAATCTTTTTGGTAGGAATCAGATGTAGTAAACAATATTGTTAGCATTGTTAAGTTTTTTTTCATATTTTGTTTTGTTGATGAAACATTTTTGTTATCTATTACTGAAGAGTAAAAGTTTGTGCCCTCAACTAATATTAAGATCTAAATCAAACTTTTCAATTTTCTACAGTTGTCTGAGCTCTTTGCAGACCTTCTGGTATAATAGATGATATATTTAATATTATCCATACAATACTTAATTCAGAATAAAAACTTAGTGATTTGCATTATAACTGCTGTTCAAATTGGAGTATCATCTAGGATAGAGAACTGCTAGAAGATTTTACCAAAACACTGGAGGTTTTATATTTTTAAATTTTACTTTAATGGCAGTAACAATTACAGAGGTAGAGTCAGTTAAAATAAATAAGACAACAGAAACTGTATTGTAAATTATTATGATTAGGAGGGTCTACAGTCTAGATATGATTTTAAAAAACATCAATAAATTATTCTATAAACCCTTTTATTTCTTGCTGCATTTCTCTGGAGTAATGGATAACTGTGATATTGTTCACAGGAAAGTTAGACAAATCTGACAGGAAGACTAGATGACCAGTCTGGTTTTTTAACTGTGTAAGTCTATGGCACACTTCAGTTTTCACAACAAGAGACCATAGAATGGTCTGGATTAGAAGTGGCCTTAAAGACCAATCTTTTTGCCACTCCTCTGCCATGGGCCGGCTCACCTTCCGCTAGTCCACGTTGCTCAAAGATGTCCCTGTTCATAGCAGGGGGTTTGAAACAGACTACTGTCTCTTTTGAACTAGTCTTTTTTTAGACTAGTCTTTCTTAGTCTATTGTCTAAGGTCTCTTCCAGCACAAATCGTTCAGTGATCGTATGATTCCCTTCTAAAATGTATGAAGACACATACCTCATTAAATACACCAAACATTCACAACCTAGAAATCTTACAAAATGGGAGTACTCTTGATTTAAAGAAAGGCGGCCATTAAAATTAATTCTGATTTGTAAAAGGCAGCCTTTTTTGGTTGTTTTCTGTTTTGCATTTTGTGTAGAGTAGTAGAAATAATTTATTTAGTAATAGTTAAGATATGATGCTATAAAAAAATCCCATTGCTTCAGTGTTTAGTACTAGAGCTAAATTTAGAAATAATGAAACTAGCCTAAGCTATAGCACTTCATCAAACTTTGGCTCCAAGGAGTCTGAGCTATTCTAGCTTACTTGCACTGAAATTAAAGGAAAATTTGAATAAAAGTTGTTCGCATATGTATGTTTGTAGGGAATAATTAATTCTGCTCTATCTACATAATAATCAGAGGAATGAAAGTATACAATATTCCAAGCAGTTACTAGCCCAGCATCATTTGTTCAAAATACTTTGTGGACAATTTCTTCAAGAGTTTCTGTGACATGTGTTCATTGAGTAATAGTCAAGCATGCTTAACTCATGTTCTGTCAGAGGGAGCGGTAAGCTGAATGTCTTTCTGGTAAACAATCCAAGAGTTAGATGAAATGGCTGAATATATATTTTTTTTTTAATTAAGAGCTGCAGATGCATTCATGCCTACACAGAATAGGCCAAGACATAAAGTGAAGGCATTTTGGAACAAGATCAGCAGGGAGATACCAAGATTGTTGAGGAGGTTGATCCATGCACCATGGAGGAAAATGCTGGAAGAATGGAGAGTGTTGATCCTGGAGAAGAGAGGCTAGGGGGGATCTACAAGCACCTCATGCAAGATGCTAGAGAAGACAGAGTCAAACTTTTCAGCTATGCAGATGGAAAGTGAGAGAAAAACACAAGCTGGAACATAATGTAAGAAAATGAAATAAAATCTTTCTGTGTAAGAAAAATATGCCATAAAAGTGGTCAAGCACTTTAACAGGCCTCCCAGAGAGACTGTGGAACCTGCATTTTCAGAGATATTTAAAAAACAACTGGACATGGCCTGCTGGATGGGCTCTGAGTAAGAGGTTGGACTACATGACCTCTGGAGATCTTTTCTGATCTATATGAGTGTGATTTCATCTTCCATATAAGAAGAATTTTTGAGAAACATGGGAGATTTTAATCTTCTTCCCTTTCCTGTTGCAGCGGTTAAGGAAAACAACTGTAGAAGCATTAGGCCAAAATGACTACTCTTTTGCTTGTGCTTCCAGTCTCTCAGAAGGTAAATAAAGCAAATCAGATTCCATGTAAGTTGCTGAAGATCTTAAAAAAGGTTCAGAGCAGCTCCAGATTAGCAGAAGAAATCTGAACTGTCAATTGCTTTGCTAACAAACGGATTAATTCCAGCAGGCTAGATCCAGGCAAAATAGTTCTGACTGCTCTGAGGTCAAATGTAGAAGGTTCAGCCCTAGGTAACAATGCAGACTATCTACCCTTGAGACATAGCCTGGTCTGCTTTAAACTTCTCTCATTGCTGCAGGCATTTTGTGAAGTGCTCAAGTAAAGTGAAAATTGTTTTAGGTGATAACATGGCTAGCAGTCTGTAGACCATTGGAATTAACAGAGTATCCCTTACATGCACTGAAGCAGCATACCTGTATATCCCACAACATAGAACTTGCAGTATCAAGAAGAGACCAAGATGCAGAACTTGATGAAGGAATAACATTTCCCTCAGTGATGCTTTAACTCATAAGTAATATGAAAGAATCTCTTTTACAACCATAAAGAAGCAAACAAACTTTTTTCCCCCCAAAATATATTATTTCAGTTTGAGGTCTAATAACTTCTGGGATTTCTAAATCTTAATCTCTTAGAGGTATTTTCCCAGATTATTCCACTTGAGTAATGTAATTTCAGTGCTTAACTCCCAAAACATTCAAATATTGAGGCTATTTTTTCTCCATAATGACTTTGTGAAAAACCTAGGCAGAAGATGTTATATTATCAGAATCACCATGGCTCACATTAACATCTGTTTTTCAAATGTGGTAGTACCTAATTTAGGAACATAAAATGGACTGCATAAAGTTCTCATCACCTTGGCCCATTCTAAAGAGCAAAAAAAGAATGATTCAACAAGGAGCATTTTTACCAATGGCCTGCAAAGAAATCTACAGATTCTACTGAACAGAAAGAGTAAATATGCAACTCAGTTGCAAATCATGTCTTTAAGTCTTAATTTTGAGGTTGAACTCCAAATTTAGCTCAGGTAATCCTGTGTAAAATTGGAATAATTTTTTATACTTTTCTAAGTTATTAGGTCATTTTAAGTACTTTCATAGAACAGTTCTCTCTACTTGTTTTAGAGTTTGGTTTTACAGGTTGTGCTGAACTAGGACAGTGCTTCTAGTGTGATTTTTTTCCGGTGTAAGATTTTCTGCCCATAGCCACATTTCCTTCTATCTTCTAGCACTAAGTATTGCAAAACTTTGCAAGACATGGAAACAGTACACCCATTGAATCCATCTTTCAGAAAAACATTTTTGTGATTTTGAATAAGCTCAGCTGCTTTTGAATCTACTGCCTAGAACGTGTCTCTTAAAATGTAACAGCTTCATTCCCATTAAAGCTTTTTCAACAGAAAAATATAAATGAGATTGGTACCATGATTAACACTATGGCCTCAAGTATACTTTGATGTTTATTTCTGTGTTTCTGAAGTTACTGTTCAATCTCAAATTACCCAGAAGTTTTTGTCCAGACCCAATTTCTGCAGCGGGGTTTCATGGGAATGGTGGTTTTGGATCTTTTGTTTGTAAATTACTTCCTTATTGCTAGCAAACCATTTCTTTCTCTTTTCCTTCTGCATTCTTAAGTAACATCTGGAGAAAACAAGAGTCTGGGTAGTTTCCAATATTTTTCCCATATGTTTTCTTCTTCATGGCAAAAATAAATCAAAGAAACAAAAATTTCTATATTGGATCAGATACTCAAGCACTGTAAATCAACCAAATTTCCAAAAAAGAGATCTTATCTCTTTGCATTTGCTATATTTCCCATTTAAAGGGAACAGTTTCTCTTTTCTTGTCTACCATTTGAATATTTTGAATGGCATTTCTGGGAGATAAAATTTAACATAAAAACAACATTCCTGAAGAAGAACAAAGTACACAGCACAAAAGGAAAAAAAAAAATTAAAAAAAATTTTGTTTTCAGGAACAGTGATTAGTCTACACAAATTAATAATCTTGACTACTCTAATTGCATATTGAAGTCCTTTCCAGAAGCAAAGTTCGGAACTCCTCTTTCAGCATCTTGAAACTGGTTGCATGAATGGTTTTAAAGAAAAGTTTGGAATACAGAGGGAAAGAAGAGTCCTGATGTAAAATAGCACCTGGGATGTCACCCATATTCCTTTACCATTAAAAAAAAATTCAGTTCACTTGCTATCTTCCTTATTTTATTCTGCAGAGCATTTCTGAGATACACATATTTTGTCATGTTTTTCTTCCGTGCTGTAACTTTCACTATAAATTGTCTTTAGTGATGTAAATATCTTCCATGACAACACCTATTTTCACAAATAAATGCATTTTATAAGTTTGTAATTAATAAAAAGGCATATGCATTTATGTATAATGAGTCACCACCTCTACCTTGCTTATCAGAACATTCAATAATTCATGACATAGGATTCAGAATCCTGTATTCATATACAGTGCTGCAGTATATAGATAACTCCTCAGAAATTAATGTGGAAATAAAGCCTTCAGGTTCAGCTTCTTCCTGTCCCTTTCAAATTGTAACTGGCATACTTAACTTCTCATTTGACTATAATACCTGCAGTTCGAATTATATTGCTAAAATGATATTCCATCCATGTGTTATGCTATATAGCATCTGCTACAGTTTTCTTAACCTTGAAATGCACCATACAGATACTTATTCCTGATTTTCCTCTCCGATGAAGTCAGTGTCTTCTGTAGTCTCAAATAGTACATGAAATAACATTATTAGATGTATGCTGTTATGTACAGAATTAGAAACTGAATTGGAAAGCAGAATTAGAAAGAATGCTCCCTTTTCCTCCTCTTCCCCTCTTTCTTCCCTCCCCCCTTCCTTCCTACATTCCCTCTCCCCTCTCCCTCTCTTCTCTTCCTCATTTTTGTCTTGCCCACCTCCTCTCTTGCTTTAGTCATATTCCCAGGGCACAGTTTCTCATTACTTGCCCATCATTTCAATATTTTAAATGACATTTATTTCTGAGAGATGAAATGTAACATGAAAACTACATTACCAAAGAGTAGACAATACACAGCTTTTTGCCCTATTACCTTTTCCTCCTGTCTGTCTCTGTCCCTAGCCCTTTATCTTTTGATTATCTCGATATGCACGAGCCTTCTTAAAGGTAATGTAAGTTGTTCTACAAATTGTTGTTTCCATCAATTTTAGCCTCAGGTCCAAAATGCCCTCACAGAACGTGATGGGAAGATGAGATCAGAAATTGATTTGAATTTAATTTAAACTCCGTGACAAGAAATGAATGATGTTTTGAATCAAGATTCATCCAACTGTTTTTTTCTTTTCTATTCTATTAAACCTCTCCAGAAAAGAATTTAGATTTTATCTTTATTGGAGGTCACTGAATTTTGAATTTTGTGTATGCATTTGTGTATTATGTTCAGTATATTGTTCCAAAATATTTAGGTATAGAGTGCTTGTGACTTTTGTCTCTTTATGGTTTTGGAGGACTTTATTCTCTGGATTAAAGCCTGGATTTTATCATTCAATTGCCAGCAAAAATAATAAAAAAACATGTGGTGCATTTCATCTTCTGACAGGGGTGATCTGCACAGAGCAAATTGTACTTGGGAAGATTAAATTATTTTCTTCCACCTGTGAAATAATGAACCTTGCTCCTGAAATGACCCTTTCAGTTGCAAGAAAGAGCTTAAGTGTTAAACAGAAGATTTTAATGCAACCATGCAGGCAATCAGTGTGTATTGTACCTAAAGTTAAGTATATAATTTAAGGTGATTTAATGAGAAAAGCTCCATAAATGGTAGCGTAACCTGAAATGTGGGACTGTATTCTGGGTATCATACAAGCACAAATATCAGAAAGGCAGAATGCTCAGCAACAAAATAACATGACTTGCAGCTTGTTTCCCATGCCAAATAACCTGCTACAGATGTGTGAGAAAAGGCTGCACATTCAATATCTTGCTACTTCCTCAGTTGTTACAAATCTATGATTTGGAAGTTCTGGGATTTCTGGGTACTGCTGTACTTACCAGGTGTTTTTACTGCCATTTCATGACTCCCTCTTGGAGTTGTCATATTTATTTGCTGACACTCATCATCTTGCCCTGCATGTTCTTGAAGCCTGAGAACATAAACATCACTGGAAAGCAATTTTCAGTATTATTTTAGAGACTCAAATCTGCCACTTCCAGGGTTCATCCTTCCTAAACTGTTTCCCTAATCTTCTCCTCCTGCAAAGACAAATTGTCTGTCTGCTTCTTTTCAAATAATCTTTGGATTCCAGGAAGAGGAAATCAGTGAGCTACCGAAGCAGAAAGACTGTTAGACTGGAAAGATTTTGCAAGTAATGAGACATTGTTTAATTGCAGCTTTGCTATGGCAAATTTGAAACTGTAGATAACACACTCTATCTTGTGCTGCTTCTGTCCACAAATCTTGAATATTTGTGTAGAAGAAATCTTGGCTGCAAAAAAGTCTGTTTCAACTGTATTGCCCATTAATAAATCAACTGTAAATGGAAAAGGGTCTTTCAGAGAATACAAGCTTTAGCACTATTAGTAAGGAAACAGGAAAGTCTCTTGCATCACTTTTATAATACACAAAAATCTCAGCTTCAAACTCCTTGGTTATATTATTTTCTTAGTTGACTATGAGATATCTGTCCATTTTTGATGTGCTGGTTGTAAAGCAGCATTCCCAAATTTGGATGACTTCCTGGAATTGCATTATACTGAGTCAGTGTAGCTCAGTTTTTATATACTTACATATTCCGAAGTATGGGTTAGTGTGTTGGAAAGCAAAAACTTATGAATGAAGGTACTAAGATTGTTGGGTATCCTTTTTTTATTTCAAAGAAAACATGAATGAAAAAATTAGTTTCATTATTTTTTTGCTGTAAAATTAATGTCAGGATTATCTAAATAGTTCTACATATATTAATGAAATATAAAAAACCTCCCTGAGGTTATGAGTTGTACAGCAGAAAAAAGGATGCTCTTGTTAGGTTTCCCTAACCAGGTTTGAAGATGAAAAAAGAAGTTTATAAGTCTGAAATACTTAGCTACTAGTAGACTGTAACAGCAGTCTCTATGCATGGTGTACACTCAAAAATTGTATTCAGTTAATGCAGAATTACATTTGTTCCTGCTATGCAGTGGTCTGCAAGTGTTGGCCACCAAATTCTAGTTCAGTTAGAGTGAGTTTTCTTCACAGTAGCTTGTATGGGATTTTGTTTTGGTTTTGTGCTGAAAAAATGTTGAAAAGCCAATTCTGCTCTAGCTATTGCTGCACAGTGCTTATACAGAGTCGTGGCCTTTTCTGTTTCCCATGGAGCCATGCCAGTGGGAAGGCTGGGGGTTCACAAGGAGATGGGAAGGAAAACAGCTGGGACAGCTGACCCCAACTGACTCAAAGGATAATCCATACCACTGGATGTCATGTTATGAAATCAAAGGAATATTAGTACAAAAAAGTAACAGAAGTGTTTTGGCATCTGATATTAAACAGCAGATAAATATGAGGATAAAAATTATGATAACTGTGCTTCATTGAATAGGAAAAAGTTTGGTCTGGACACAATTATTTTTCAACTAATCTCATTACTGTGAAATTAGAGATATAGGTATGACATTGGTACACTGTGTCCTCTTTTAAATGTTTTCTTAATAAAAAGCATCTGAATGTTTTCCACTTTTATGGAGTATGGGAGACTTTCCCTAGGGAAATCTACAGTGCAGAATTACCACAGAAATTTTTGAAACAGTCTAAATCATTAGTTTATTAATAGGAGAGAGCCCTTGGACTACAGTTCTTGACTGTATTGTAGCACAGATTGACTTCTGCTCTTTGTCACCCTATATCCATTACTTGTTTGTTTTCAGACCAAAGGCAATTAAATCTGGAGTTCTGAAGTGCTCCTGCTGTCACTTTCTCTTTTAATAGACTCAAAGTGTGTATTCAAAGAAATAAGAAAGCTTTGGGGTTTTTTTCAGTGCTGGCTGTTGTCTAGGTTTCTGTGGCTGTCGCTGGCTCTGCTGTTGCATTCCTAAGCCTTGTATCCTAGAGCAGCAGGCCTGTATTCCTTTAACACCTGATGGCTCCTGTGCTCCAAAGGTCCACTTTGGTGTAACTGGGAGTACAGGAGAAGGCTTTTACGTACTAATAACTTGCCCTAATATCTGGCTGGGGTGTGGCTTGGGAGTTCACCAAGACACACGAACCAGAGAAAAGCTGTCTTTTGCACCAGTGTATATACGGCTTTTATTTGCTTGACAGAGATGGAATTTGGTGATGAACTAAATGAAAAGTTTGTAGATCAAAGCTTCTATCACTGCAACACAGGCACAGGTAATTAAGATACAAATAACCAGGGTCATGTGCCAAATTACCTCAGCCTTGAATCAGAGAAGCAAATTTTTAAAAATATCTCATGATATGGTTTAGCTTTTTAGCTTTTCTTTTGTGATTATCATCAACAATGTCAACTGTGCTTGTTTCTTTATAACACATAGTCTTTGGGATTTTTTAGAAGATCATTGTAGGTCACACAGAGCACAGCTCTGTTAATTCACTACTATACACATTAAATATTTGCTATAAACTACTGCTGTTCCAGTAGAAAAGGACTAACTTCTGTGTATTCCACTCAAGAATTCTATGTCTTCAGCACATTCTGCATGACACTGACCAATTTATGTAAAGCAAATTAGCTAATGGAATGGATTCAACAAATGAAGGAAAACAGATAAGTAATTTTCAGAAGCATTCAATATTGAACAGGAGAGAATGATTCTTTATGTACAGCCTTGTCAAAGTTCTGTGAAACAAAGCCAATACAGCTAGAAAAAAATAAGATGTATACATCCAGCAACAAAATCACAGGTGAACAATGCAGTCTGAAATTATTCTCCATATTACGGCTTTGTTGGGTTTTGTTTGTTTGTTTGCATGTTTGGGTTGTTTTGATTTGGGGTTTCTTTTTGTTTGTTTGTTTTTTAGTATGTTACATTTTTGAAAAATAAAACCAAAACTATTTCACTATTTTCAACTTGAGATAGTTTCAGTGTGAGAGGATCCCTTTCAGGGCTAGATCTGTAAAAATTATGAGGTACCAGGAATAATCTAGCCTAATCTATACATAAAGATTTATAAGTCTTTATAATTATAAGACTTTATTATTTATTATTTATTATTTATTATTTATTATTTTATAGACTTTGGCTTTTGCTGGGGTTGTTTCTGTAATGCCCAAGTTAGGTTCATTCATTATGATTGGTGTACCAGCATTTTCAGCCTTTCTGTCTTCTACTAAATAAACTGGACTATTATAATTACAACTCCTAACAAAATAAATCTATGTTTATTTTACTCCTCCTTCCCCGCTATTGATGCACAGTAAAACTGAGGAATTTTACTGATGGCAACAGAACACATCACAAAACAATATAACCATCTTATTTCACAAGAAACAAGTTTGAGTGCTCTAATCTTGCATCTTACATGTGTTTTAGAGATTGCTTCCCTTCCAGTGATTGCCTACCATGACAGATGTTTAAAACGCACATTGGTATTCTTATTTTCCATTTCATGCCAAAAAGGCTGATGTCTTTAATGAAACAACATACAAAAATATACAAAGCTCAGTTTTGCAAATGCTATGTCATCATAATTCAGTTCTTCAGACATTTCCTAGTGCTGCTCATTAAGTTTATTATCACAAATGAAGTTTGTACAACCCCTGTTTTGAATGCTGTGTTGACTCACGCATAATAGAGTAAGAACTGTCTAATAGTGATGTAATCCCATGGGGAGCATCTTTTTACTTTTGAAGTAATGCAAATAATATTCTGTGTTGCATTAAATTAGCATGAGGCTGATAAAGGGTAAAACCTATCAGCTGTATCCTTCTCAATTTCGCTGTTCACTGGTAGTGCTAGCAGTTGCTGCAGCAAGTTCAGAATGATAAACCTGATGAAAAAGTCTTTAAATAGGGGCTCTACCTCTAACAATTGTCATGTCATGCCAAACAAATCAAGAAAATTTAAATAATTCAAAAAGTCATTTATATATGTATCTTGATTGAGTGAAATATTAAATATAGAAATATTGTCAATCTTTAAGCAATATTTTTTGTAAGTATCATTGTAGCATGTGTATCATTGATCAGCTTTTGCAAATTACTTATTTTGGATATTTTTGCATAGGCTATACAAACTTACTTTTGTAAGTTTATTGATGAGGGCTGGTTTTTACTTTGTGATAGTTTGTTTTTAATTTTTTCTTTTATTTTAGGGTATGTTGCATGGAAAGAGGAATGAGATATACTAAAGGACATCCATAGATTAAACAAATTAATTGTGTGGAAGAATCACAATTTGTCCGTGTTGGGAGAAGGAAACCTCTATATCCTGATGTCATGATTTAACATGGCAGGCAGTTAAACACTACATGTTAATTTTCTTACATCCTGGCCTCAAAGTGGGATAGGGAGAGAACCAGAAAAATAAGAGTAAGACTTGTGGGTTGAGACAGACAGCTTAATAGGACAGAAAATAGGACAGAAAATACTACTACTACTACTACTACTACTACTACTACTACCGCCACTACAACTAACAACAAAAAACAACAAAAAAATTATAACATACAAAAGAAGTGATAAACAACACTGTTGCTCAGCACCTGCTGACCAGTGCCCATCCCAACCCTGAGCAGCAGCTTCTAGCCAACTTTCCCCCTACTTTAAATGCTGTCATCTCCTAGGAAATATTCCTTTTACCCTTTGGGACCAGCTATCCTGGCTATGGATCCTCCTAATGTCTTGTGCCTCCTCACCAGCAGGGCAATATAATAAGCTGAGGAGTCCTTGCTTTAGAGTAAGCACTACTTGGCAACAACTAAAACATCAATGTGTTATTGTTCCCATCCTAATAAACACAGCACTGTACAAGTTACTGGGAGGAAAATTAACTGTATCCATACTGACACCAGGGCACACAGCTAAATAAAATCAGTCATCCAGTTATTCTTGACTTACCTAGACTAATCATAATAAACTAGTTGTTAAAGTAGGCTTTTTATTTGTAATTTTTTACCTTTTACTGTCTGGATGGTATAAAGTATCAAGGACTGCTCTTCCCTGTTCTCCCATTTTCTGGGTAAAAGTAAGAGTTTTCACTATTCTGAATTGCTTAACTATCTTTAAAAAGTGTACTATCTACACATTGTAGCATTTATAAGGTTGATTCCTGGCCCCTTTTTATCTACCCCCTGTGAAATTCATACCACTTTCCTCACGGTAGAAGCACAAGAACTATTTAATGAATATACCAGACCAAACTGGGAAGATAAGCAAGCCTTCCTTGCCCTAAATGTCCATAAGAAAACATATGCTTACTCTTACATGTGCCCATAAATACATGAAACAATGTTATTAATGTTAGTAATTCAATCACCGTGGATAAACAACTACACTAGTTTCACCATGCTTGGCACTCCCCCTCAACTGTTATAATCACAGAATCAAAGAATCACAAAAAAGGTGCTCAGTCAGAAGGGACCCTCTGGGATCATCGAGACCAACCTCCTGCCCTCCACAGCTCTGTCCCAAAGAACCACACCATGTGCCTGAGGCCATTGTGCAAACACTTCTTGAACTCTGTCAGGCTTGTCCTTCAACTCAGCACTTCAGGAGCCCAGACATGTTCTCTACATATCCAAAGCCAAATCATACAACATGTTACATCTCTTTGAAAGCTGTCTAATAAAATATTGTAATGAATTAGGGTTGTGTCCAAATAGCTCAATTGTACTATTTCTCAACTAGCCATTCTGATAATATCAAAATATTCCATCTGTTTTCAAAACCTGGTGAACAGTTTGGCAGAAGCTATGTCTAATTTACCTGATACTAAGAATATTTCAAATAAAACTATATGAAATGCCTCCTTTCTTCCATGTGACTTGCAAGATTTAAGAGTTTTTCTAATTTTTTATTCTCCTATTATTCAATTTTTCTTGCTTATAGAGGCTGAAAGACATTGAGTTATTTATCATTCGCTTACTACGTCTCTGTTGTGGGAACCAGTCTATCTTTTTTGGTAACAAAATGGAAAAGCACATTAGATTGGTTTAGATTAGATAGATGACATGCACCTGACTCTGTACAGAATAATTTAGTTGTGACTTTATTTGATCTAAATTAAGTGAATATGCTTACCTTGATCAATCAGACTGAATAATAATGATGCACTTTACAGTGACTAAAATCAGTTTTACCAGAACAACACGAAGTGGATTCATCCACCAAACCACACTGGAGAAAATGCTCCGCTGCTCTTACACCTGACAACTTTATTTTCCCATGTTCAATTTTGCAAAGCTCAAAAGGAATTCTGGAGGCTGTCTGTCTCATAAAACATTAACTGGGTCTCTCTCCTAGAAAATTTTCCCAGTATAGTGTTCCAAAAAAGTGCAAAATAAAATGGACAAGGAAAACACAGTGATTTGAATAAACAATCATATTCACAAGAGGTTGTTTATAGGCACACAGGGTACAGTAAATTTTACTTTACACTCAATTTAAATAAATGATAGCAGCTGTAAAGGAGGAAGAAACTGTCCAATATTGACCTAATACATAAGCCTGATCTTAAATTGCTCTGAATTTAAATAGAGTTCACTTTGGGGCTTACTTTAAATTATATTCTGACAAAACACCAAACAAAATCACATATTCTTGTATGAAAAGTTTCAAGGAAGGAAGATTTACCAAATGCCAGCTCAAGTTTTCTTAAATTATGTGTATGAAAAACAAGTAAACTCATAATATAAAATTTATCTTTCACAAAATGCACTTTTTAACATTTTTAACATTTATAAATATTAAAAATTGATGATATATGTTAGGAATTTATACCTGGCACAACCCCATATTTTTTAGACAGATCTAGATTATGTAAACTGGAATAGTTACAGCTAAAATCATGATGATGATTAAGTTACTAATTTATGTAATTATTTTGTTACTATTTATCAACACTTTTATTAACTATTCTTTCCCCTTCTTGTTTCTTTCTCCTTTCAGCTTTTTCCTGATGAAAACCCTTCTCTTTTTTTATTGGGAAACATTACAAACAAGAGCACTTAGAGCAACATTAGCTGTACCAACACTTAAAATAGCAGCATTTCTTAATGAACAGCTGAAGAGACACAGTGGTACCAGACTGGTTTATCAATAAGATGGTTACCTTTTGCAGAATGGATTTCTTCTAAAGTGTCCTAAAATACTATGGTGTTAAAGTTTTTCAGTGACCATGTTTACTAAGCATGCAGCCCTTTTTTTCATATTCTTTAAGACCTTTATAAATGTCCTGTAAGTACATCCATTTCTTTAACAGGATTTCACTCAAAATGTGGAGAGAATTGTTCCCTTCTTTTTGCTTCTCCTCTGCTGAGATGACCAACCCTGCCACACTGGTGATGCCCAGTGTCTAACAGTACATTGAGTGCAAATGTCATATCCAAAAGACAAAGTCGCTGTTCATGGAAAGCAAACATAAAGTCCTAATTCAAAACTCACTGAAGCACTGAAATCCCTGGAGAGTAAAATAAAATGAAAAAAATATTTCAGTGACCATGGAGAATGCCAAGATATGCAAAAAATGTATTCTTTATAGTACTGCTGTATAGAACATTAAAGTACATTCATTGCAATGAGTGCAAGTGATGGACAATGGAAGGCCATAACAATACACTTAGTAGGGACAACAGTTCTCACACTGTAAGTGGGGTTGAGTGAGCAATTTGACAAAGGAGAAGGTCACATAGATTATTATCAGCTTGCTCTTGCAACACAGAATATTATTTAATAGAACGTGAAAGGTGGATTGTATCAGGACAAAGATTCTCTGTTTTGAACGGAAAGAAATAAAAATGAGAGATGGCAGAAGAGCTGGAGTTATACAGAGTGCTTCAAAAAGGGTGGATGTGAAATTAAATTAGGATAGGCAGTGACCATATTGCAGAAAGATAAAAACCAAGTTCTGAATGACAAAACAGAAGATGATTTTACTGTCAGCATGTCAGACTTCCCAAGATAGATTCTGATGGAAACATCACAGTTCTAAAGACAGAATATAGGTACGTCATTTAGAGCTTTAAGTGGGATGCATTTTTCTCCCTCTGGTTTCGAAGGAGCTCTAAAAGAAAATTGTACTGCATTCTGCTAAGGGACTGATATGATGAATGACGAATGAAAGAAATTATAAGTAACACCAAATTCTTGATTATTGGAGTAAATTATTCAGATAGGGATTTAAAAGTTTTCTACAAGGCCTGTCATTTAAGACAGCAGATTTTGTTGAGTAGCTAATTTCCATATGTAATATAAATGAAGACCTCCAATTCTACACATTGTGCAAGAAACTGCCTTTTAGGTGAAGGTAAGATATATCAGAAATCCCAGTGTCCTGTAGGGCTGTCAGTGTACATGTCTGTGTGTGTACATTTTTATCTCTTCAAGAGCCAGAGATGGTATGTGTGTACATTTTTATCTCTTCAAGAGCCAGAGATGGTAAGCGCACAGTGGTATCAGTTGACTAAACACTGCGGTGACAGCTGATGTGTTCACTCTTACTTGACAATGAAGTAGTTAGAAAGACAGGTCTCTGAAGGACTCCTACATCTACAAACCATGAGGGTCCAATTTCACATCTTACAAGATCTGTGAGTGTCCTCATTAACCTAATTTTTCAAGCTACAACCTACCCCATTCTAAGATGGGTATACCGTGCATTTCTAGGTCTGAAGTGCTGCTCCTCTAAGCAGTTGCTGCCAGAGAGAGTGGCACTGAGACCAAAACCAGGTTTTAGCTGGTTGAATTTCCAGGGGATCAACAAATTGACCTGCCTCCCTGCTTGCCTAGCCAAAATGCAGGAGGCAGAGGGAATGTGCTGTTGCAGACATCAGGAGGTTTGCACTTTCAGCAGGACACCATCCCACATGGGCTTGAGGCATTCAGGGAGCCTCACTGCCAGTGGGGACAGGAGAGAGCAGATCACACTCTGTCACATTGAACAAGTACAGAAAGGAAAAAAGAGCAAATGAGGTAAATAGTACAACTGAAATAAAACAGTGAAGCAAATGCCAGAAGTTGGTGTATTTGAACAAAGTAAAAATGTTGTAAAAAATAAAAAAATTGTGTTATGCTTTATTGGAGGGTAACTACATAAGGGAGAAAATATGACAGGTGACCAGAACAACTGTTATGGCTGCAAATAGAGGCAAGCACAAAAGATAATGTAAAACAACTTGAAATATTTTGATGAGTAAGCCTTACAGAGAAAAAGGAACAAAAGGAAAAAAAAAATCTGTTTTCTTTATGTTTGTACATCAGAAATCGAAACATATCTGCAGTAATACATATCTTGCTATATTCTGATAAGTGAATGAAAGGAAAGGCAGAGAATAGAGATTTCCTTTTACAATGTAACAGAGGCACCCAGAAGCAATGTAGGGGAATTCATGGATATGAAGATATACCAGTATTTGTACCAGATCCATGAACTGTTACTATCTGATTCCTTTGTGTTTCATTATTATTTGAAAATCAATTGTATTTGATTGACTTTGCTTGATTTGTGCCTTCTATTAAAGAGTACAATCACATTAGGGTAATTTTGCATATTGTACTGATAACATTTATTTTCTACTAAACAAATTCTTATAGTGACAAAGGTGTTAATCTGTAGTTTTAAAACTTAAGATGGACAATATATAACAGCTTTGATGCCATGTAGTTTTTTATGAAACATGTGCATGTACATAATTTCAATATGTGACAAATTTGGTGTATTATTTAAAGAAAATAAATTAATATTTTAGTCATATTTTTCAGATGAAATACGGAAGGGGAGCTGTCCTGGAGGTCCTAAATGTGATAGCTGATTACTTTTGATGGAAGGCAGTGTACATCCTGTGTAATAATCTGTTTCTTTGTATTTTTCCACTTGCTTTTAATTTCTGTCTTTACAATCAGAATGCAAATCTTCCTTCTAAGTGACACTTGAAAGAGCAGGTATTTAAAACAAACAAAAAAAAGATGAAAAGCCCACAAACGCTACATATCTTCATTGTTTGCAAACATCATATTTTGTTTTAAATTTAATTTTTTCAGGATCTCATAAAAACAGATATGTATCAGCAGAAAAATAGAGTAAGATTGAAAGTAAATGATGCAGATAATAGAGATTAATAATCTCTCTGCAAAATGTACGCTATCCTCATTGTTCAACCCAGATGTTTTCAGAACCAGTAGGCTATACTAGAAAACAAACAAATAACTTGACAAAAAGGTATCCTTAGATAGATTTATCTAAGATTATTAGGAAAGTTTTTAATGTGCCATGTGGTGACTTGGCTCTTCCAAGAAGCACAGATCTATGGATGAATGTACTGAAATGTGCTGAGCAGTGGAAAAACTGACGCCACCCTGAAGAAAAACTTCCAGTATCTTTCACCAGCTTCACATGTGATTCATTCCCAGGTAGTCCATTTTGGCCAGGTATGCTTTCAATCAAATCAGTAATCTCCATTTAGCTAGCTGCTTAGAGGAATCTCTAGGCATCTCGGTTACATAAAATGGAGAGCACTTTTAGGGTTCACCATGTTATCTAGCACAGTTTGCTTGTTTCATTATATTTTATGCAGGAAATACAAACAAAAGGATTCACAAATATTTTGAAAGCCTTTAATCAGGCCAACAGAAAATAGGCAAAACACACACTGCTCAATGTGATGGGCAACTCAACAGAAATTTCCATTTTACTTGAAAAAAGATAATATGGGGGGCTTTTAACCTATTATCCAAAGATAAATGTTTTCATTGCAGCATTTTCTGTCAAAACTTTGTGCTTCCCTTTCATTTGGGAGTTACAGCATTTTGTGGTTTCTTTTTACAGGAGTTTGGATTATGAACTATAATACATAAGCTAAATTCATCCTCAAAGTATTAAATATAGTCTTACCTGCTCTGAAAAAGCTGTTAGACCTTATTTTGTATTATTTAAATGTCTTTTTTATTGCAATGTGTTCTTTCAGTGCCATGTTACCTGACATCTTGCAACATTAGCCATCCAACGTAGATCCTAAGAGGAAAAATGTAAAAGGTGCCAGTGAATTCTTTTTAATAGGCTGATCCTGACTCTGAAGGCAGCACAGAAAGGAAAATGAAGGTTTACCCCCTTCACTGACAGTGTAACTATGTAGAGAAAATAAAAGTGAGTATTGCCTATAAAATATCATTAGTTTTAAATCAAGGAGATAATTGTTCTGATCAATTGGGAATTGGTCTCTCCTCGAGTCTCCTCGAGTCTCCTCTCCCTCTTTTGTTCTCTGCCCCACCCATTCTCTCAATTTCCCTCTCTCCTTCCCTTCCTCCCTTCTCTCCTTCCCACCCCTCTCCTTCCTGCTTCTGCATGACTCTCAATTGTCAACAGCTGTTAATACATGTCACAAAAAAATTTCCCTGGAGATATGTTAACTTTTATGGTTAAGGAAGAAAACACATTGTCAACTGTACTTTTTGGCAGAGACAGGTCTCTAAATTTAGACTTAAAACAAGCTGTTCCAATAAAAAATCTATTGCTTAGTAGGTATCATTAAATTCACATTATGTTTGTTATACAAGCAGATCTTGACTGTTTAACAGAGTGAGCCTTTTGGATATACAACACTGGGTAATGCAAATAACTGGCTTTGATAATTTCTACTCTGTCCTAGTAAAACAGTTACTCGATACAAAAAAAAAATAAATTCCTTCCACTAATTTTTATATATATTTTTTTAAGGGCATTATCCTTCAATAAGGATAGTGATGACAAAAATACATCTTCCAAGAATAAATATTTTATTTACCCTTTGAGAAGATATTTGTAATAGTGGTATTTTCAGGAACATTTTTGTGTTCAAAGTTGGCAAGCCATTAGCTCTTCTTTCTTCTCTCAAGGAATCAAACTAAAAATCACTTCAAGATACTACAACAGTTTTGGATTGTCATGAAGTATTCTTTATTCTTCATTTTTATATCCAAGAAAACATATTTCCTTGACTCAATATTTTAGAAAAGTTTAACTTTTGTATCTTCAATGATAAATATGAATTGCAAATATTAATAATTCTGTCACAAAAGCACTTAGAGCTATGAGACTTTTACATGCCGTTTTCATAGCAATTGATATTTCCCTAGAAGCAACACTGTTGGAATTTATGAGCTATTGAATGAAGAAAAATAGCCAGCAAATTAGCAGTAATATAGAATTACTGTTAGTTTTGCCAATGGCAAATAGTGTTTTCAGTACTGGCAACAGGCTCATTAGCCTTTGTATAAAGCATCTGTGATACTGAATCATATCCTGGGGCAGTATTGCTTTGTAGTCTTGCTTCAAGCAGAACTTGGTGAGCAAAAACCTTTTATTAGTTCTGTTTTGTTTTGTTTATATTTTTTGGATTGGTGGATTTGGTATTTTTTATATTACATTTTGGAAAACAAAATGAGACATGTTCAGATCTTCAGATTGTTAGCCAATCTTACTTGTCAGTCGTAAATAGTGTCTGAAACAAGCAAGAAGCTCATCAATCCTTTGGAAATGGACTACTAATGTAATATTTAAGCCATTACACATTATGGCTTTGTTCATTAATTTCATTAGCAAAGATCTAAAATGCACCAACCTTTCCTTTTAGATCCAGACCATCTCCATTAATATCCCTTGGAAATGTCTTTGGGTGTTTTTGAAGTTTACAGTTAGCAGCAGAAAGTGGAATTTATATGTGCTCCTGTCAAATTGGGTTTGAAGCAAAGCTAATTGTTGGAAGCTGGAAGGCCAGGTTTCTGAATTTTTTTTGCTTTTCCTGTTCCAATCATGGCCTCATGAATATAACCAATCCAAAGTCCTATTCCAGGTCATTACTGCTGTGGGGCTGATATAGCTGCAGAGTTGGTTGGCTTCAATCAGATTGGAAAAAGACTGTGTTCACAGATGCTGTTAGGTTGATGCTTTTTATTTAGTCCCTGGACCTAAAGGCAGCAAAATTTTTAACCTTTACATTTATCATTAATTTATTTTCCTTGCATAATAATAATAATCACCTTTCTAAAAATAATTTCAATCATTATATTTGGAATTCCTTTGATCATTAAGGCAGGGTTACTTCTCTCACTCCTGCTGGACACCTGAGGTGGGTATGAGTCTTGTTATTCACTATCAAAAAGCTTCAGTACCTTATGTAATTTATTCATCTAAGTTCTTTTAGAGAGAGTTGAAGAAGATGTGCCTCTCCAGGGGGCAGTTAATTTTTCCTGTCTTGTAAGGTGGTATTAAAATGACATGTACTACAAATGTCTCACAGATGACTAAGACAATGTTTGGACAAGCTTGGACCAAATACAATTTTTTTGGAAGAATGAACTTAGGTGTGATGACTCCTATATCTTCTCCAACAAGCTCAATTTATTTTTACATTCCCAGCAAGGTTTTTGACAAGGTATTCATTCAAAGATTTAAAAATACAAGTTTTACTGTGGTAGTTTCCTGTGAATGGTATGCTTCCTTTGTGCAAGACAAAAACCAGTCCAAATCACTGATATTTTGAAATTTGGTGGAAAATAAATATGAATTTTCCTTTTAGAATTAATTTCTCAAACTCTTTGTTCAATAACTCAAGATTTTTGTTCATTGAATAACTCAAAATTAAATCTTCCTAACTTCACTCTCATCTAAGTTAATATTCTCTGAGAAAAAGAAGGGAGAAGCAACCACTATAATTTAAGGTGACTTTTTTTTTTTTGTAACTATGGACCTTCTCACTGATTCATTTTTCAGGCATGACAGTGAAAAGTCATATTTCCTCAAAAGTCTTTGAAGGTTTGTGTTGCCCTGGCGTGTGTTGGGCTGTGTGAGTTGGGCTGCACCTCGTGCATTGGAGGAAACCCATTTCAATGGTATCTAGAAAGACTTAGTGTGTGTAATCCAGTGTATAGACCTGGGAGCCAGAAAACTTTCACTGATATTGTTATTCGAAGTTATTTTCAAAGAAAGTAGAGGATAAAGTTTCTTAAAACTTAATTTTATTTCTCAAAAACTTAAGTTGTAGTTGGGAGTAGGGGGATATTCTGATATTTTAAAGTGTTCACTCATTCACAATTCTCTAACATAAATGTAAATGGACATTCAGAGGTAGAGAGAAACCTTAGCATGCTTTCAAAGTTTTAATTAAAACATGAAATATAAAACAGATCAGGAGGTATGGTACAAATCCTGAGTGCCAACTAAATGCACACAGTGTTAAGGATTAAATATAATCTCCAGCAGAGACATGCAATAAATAATTTCAGTTATTCCATGGGAGGAACCACCAAGTGCTGCATACTTGTGTTTAAAGACTTAATCAGTTCAGTAAAATCACAGACCCTTCACATAACATTTTAGTAACTTCATACGTCTTTAAATTAATAGGACTTCATAGAACACATTGCAAGTTAAGGGTACAATAATTTTCAATCTGTGGGAAAATAAATGTCTGTAACATTCTTTGTGGCCTCCTGGATACTGGATTGGAATAATTTCCTAAATTACTCTTTTCATCATCTAAACCTGGGCCGTGTGCCTGTATGGCATCGAGGAGTGAAGACAGCTTCTTCTCTTAGAGGTGATAAGAGGGAGGCTTACAGGAATTTTCATCTATTCAAGGTTGTCAGGATAAGAAACTGGCTATTGCTTACACTGCACTATGGAATCTCTATTTCAAGTTGAGTCTTTTTATGAAAAAGGGAATATAAGATCTCACAATATACTTACTGTGTCATAAAGTGTAGGGCAACATTAAAAGGGATATTTGAATTTGGCAAATTCAATTCTATTCAGAGACTCACTGTTTTGAAGCTTTTTGAAAAAATGAGATACAGCCTGAAGAGCAGAGAAATAAAGGGCAGAGCTAAGTTTGTTTTTAACCTCCAATCTGAGAGAGTTTTCATGCACATACATCATATGACAAAGATATAATTTGGTGAAAAGCCAGTGTCAGGCTTTGATGCAAAGCCATTTCAATACAATGTGCCATAGATCACAAATCCTCAAGAGCATTTTGTTTAAACCATCTAGCAATGTTTGAGAAATGATAATTACTAACCTTCATGAAATGTAAATTTAATTTTTCCTTAGCATTTGATAACTTTATGAGTCTTTTCTACAAGCCATTTTTTCTGAAATGTGACAGACTGACAGTTGTGAGGACTTAAAGATGCAATTGCACATCTGAAAACACTGTCCCCATAAAACAAGCCATGACAATGGAACTTGAAATAAACACAGCAGAAAAGAGTTAATTCCAGGCCTAATGGAGTTAAAGGTTTGGTTAGTGTCCAGATAAAAAATCCTCACTGTTGAAAGCTGTTGGGAAAGGAAGAAAGTTCTTATGCACATGCCATCTCTGATTATGGGAATGGCATCTTCACCCCATGGATACCCAGGACCTGGACTGGATAAACACGGTAGCTCCACAAGAATGACTCAGGGACCAGCAGAATGCCACTTGTGCTGGTGATATATTTACTTAATCTCTTCCTCTCTACCCGTCTCTCCCACCCCCTTTCTATTTCTTTGTGTCTCTTCTATCTCACATTCATTTTCTCACATTCATTTTAAATAAAATCCGTACCGGTGACTTTGGCATGTGGTCTCGTTTAATTTGTGCAGAGGCGTCTCTTCTATTCGAATCATAACAACAGTTCAGGAATCTAATGGCTTTTATCTAGACACTGAACAAACATCCACAGCAGCACTGCAGGCTTCCTGACATTACCCTGTCAAAGACTTTTCTTCAGCTCCATTCTGAAAGAATCTGTGAGAAAGATGGGTGCAGTTCAGCTGCTGCTCCTTCAAACCTCAGCCTCTTTTCTGAAGCTGCCAATCAGATTGTGTACTAGTCACAGAGTGCTAAACCTGCAGTGTTCTTCAATGTAGTCCAGCAACATGCTATCAAATAAAGCAAATGGTGGTGCTCTTTATTTGCCTAAATGTGCTAAGGCTGAAATATCTCATAATCACCTTATCAGGTCCTTGGCTCCTATGACAACAATCCCTGAAAAAGGTTGGCATATCACAGAATTAAATTTGTCCTTCTTTTCTAGGGTCTCTGATAGGACAGAGGCTAGGATCTCAGATGAGATATTTGGTATCACCTTAATAAATGAAAGTAGAGTGAAAGTGGAAAAGATCACTGTGATGAAGAAGATACTGTAAGGAAACAGAAATGCCAAACATTACTGCCTGTAAAAATATGTATGAGAGTTATAGAGAGAGTGTAACATATTTAGCCACTTAGCAATGGATGAAAAAATGTTATTTTCCTGCTGAGACAGAAGAGTGTCTGAACTACTTGAAATTCTGCAAAGTTACTTAACTTATCCTCAAGGGTTTGATTCCTATTTAATAATGGGTTTTCTAAACACTTTTGAGCAATAAAATATCCTCTAACAGTCACTGCAGGAGAATCAGAAATTGCAACTTGGGTGCTGGATCATGGAGTTGGAAATCAGCTGTGGGCAGTGGTGACTGGGAAAGACCTCTGATGCATGATGTGTAGTTCCCCACTAGCTGAGGCAATCCAAAATATATAATCACTTCCCTAAACATATCCAGGTCTATATGAAAAACACAGTGTTTAGGTTTGGGGTTTTAGTGTTTTTCCCATTTGCCTCATCAGGAAATCAGATGAATAAGTTTAGTTCTATGAATTAAGATGATTCTTCTAATTTCTCATCTGAAGTCAAAATTACCAATTGATGTTAAATAAAGTATCTGCATGGAAGCAAAGCCTGAATTTGTATACCAGCAATAGCATGTCATGACTAGCTTTCCCTCATCATACTTATTTTTTTTAAGCATTAACTTTTGAAGTAGACTCTCCAAGCCTAATAATATTTGGTTTCCCCTTCGGTAGGCCATGAACAAACCTACAAGGAAGCAGATCTGCTTTACAATTCGACAGTCAGATTAAAAAAGAGTGCTAAAACTGACAATTATATAGGATAGTAAATAAAATTAGCATGTAAAAAGAGCAATAAGGTATAATGTGAGAGAGAAAACAAAATGCTTATGCAGTTGTGGGGATGAACTATACGCATACCAGATAGTGGTTATACATCTGTGCTTTCATTTGTATTGCCAGAGAACAGATAGAGTTCATACTTGTGCTGGGATTTAAAAGACATTTAGAGTAACATTGTTTTGCATGTTAATTACTACTTTCGCCCACTGTTGTTTAAATTTAACTGGGAAAAAGCAGAATAACGGATATTGACAACACTGGATCTTTTTCAGAGTCAAATGATGGACTTTGAAACCAGATGTTTTCATGCTCTAATAAACAATGTTTTTTGTCAAAGACTGATACATTGGCTTCTGGTTGAAATAGCTATGAAGTAGGCTATTGCTTTAGAGATGAAAATGCAAAAGTAAATATTTTTATCATCATTCTTTCCTGAGTGCTCGATCTGTTGTATGTTGCCCTTAGTTTCTAAAACAGAAAGATTCTCTTACAAAATCATCTTATGACTTAAAGAAAATAAACCAATTGTTAAAAAAAGAAAACAAACCCAAAACCCAAAAAAGATTGTGCTGCTGATCATTGTCTGCTTGCTTACATATAGAGGCAAGTATATACGTATAACACAATTTTACTTTTCTAATTTCAAGTGAAAGCAGTGCTGGGCTAGAGTTTCAATACTCAGAACTCTACTTCCCATTAAAAGAGAGCTTCCACTAGCTCCAGAGAAATTACTGTTTCTCCTGTCCTGGAGATTTCTGTCTTTTCAGCAGTGATATGAGTGTTTGTCCTTGCCACAGCAATTTAGACCCTAGTGTGTTTCTGCAAATTGCTAGGCTGTAAGCTGTGGCAACTCAGGAGCAGACATGATACATTCTAGGGGGACAACAATAGCTTTTAGAGGCAATAATAAAAAAGCTTTTCCACCATCAGAGCTCAGAGACAGTGAATTTGTTTACAGAGACTATGAAATCTTACTGTCCTCTCTCTGGACTGTGTCAGGATTTTATTTGGGAGCAATTACACCTAAAATGCAAAAACCACTTAGGGAACAGGAATGAGATTTGTCAGGATGTCCATCACAGATTTCTAACTATTGGAATAATGTCTTGTTGGAGGATTTTTGTTGTTGTTGTTTGGTTTTGGGCTTGGGTTTAGTTTAGTTTGATTCACTTTTTTGACACATGCAAATTTCACTTGCCTATGGTACAGAATGGTTTATTTTCTTCATTTTTACATATCTACATTTGAAACAGAACTGATCATTGCTTAAATAAGCAGTGATCATGGGTTTATAAACTCTCAAATATGATTTGAAATCCCAGGTGTTTTCCAGAAGTGCATGGAGAGTGCCTTCTCATCTTTCTCACATTGAAAAGAAATGAACACTTCCATAATTATTTTTGCTTAGTTTCAAAGCTACTTAGTTTCAAGTTTTAAACAGTTTTAGGCCAGTGCTATTGTAGAAGGCTATACAGTAGATCCAGATGGTGCCTGAGTGTCAAGGGATGTATGTAGAGGACCAGTCCTTCTAGGGTAAGTATTCAAATTCCCTCTGCAGGTAATGAAGAGAAGTAACACTTCAGAAGTTTTTGTTCTAGAAGGAAAAGGTTGAAAGACTTAACTGGATTGAATCTCATGATAAAAGTAAATTTTTTTTCTCTTGTAAATTCACATATTAATTATTAGATATCCTTGAACTAATCTCTTCTTTACCAGAAGAGACCTAAGTGATCCCTTTCTCAGGAGGAGAGGAATCACACTTTCAAGGTGACCCTTTGATCCTGCTGACTCGGTTGATCTGGTCACCCTGAGGCAGGTGTCTCAGCCCCTCCTGGTGTAAGTGTGTAGCCCTGGAACATGGCATTGCCATGGCTAAAGTGGCTGTTACTGACTTTGTACAGAGTTTTCAAGCCCTCCAGACCGGCACTCCTCAGACTGGCTGTCTGAATGTTTCTTTATTTGCCTGCAGCTTTGTTTTCCTCACTTTAGCTGTGACAAGAGGGTTTTTTCCTGACTGACTATGGCTAATTTTGTTTACTTTCATTTATCTTTGCATGAGACAATAATTTTGTATAGATAGCAGTAACAAGCAGTTATTCATTGTAGAATGAGGTATTTATGACTCCAAGACAATATTGTAACATAGAGTAATAGAGGCTTAGTGCAAGAGCAGAGAACTTCAGACACAGATTGTGGTAAAGACATGGAATGCCAAAGGACAGGGAACAGGGCAGGTACTGGAGATCCCATAGCTATAAACAACCGACCCAAGGTCTTTGAAGAAATGCAGCTCTGGAGCAGGTAAAAACTAGTTTTAAGGGTAACAAAGAGAACCAAGAGGTAGCATCTAACATATGTAAATTGCACCATATAAATTAGATTCAGATGTGATATGGAGCAACAGATGAATGAAGAGCAAAGGTATAAGATCATGTTAGCAAACATAATGACAAAGTCAATCCTAAAGTGACAAAGAATAAAGCATCAGAATCATATTCCTCTCCTTTTGAAGGATCCCAGATGCTGACAACCCAACATAACCCCTCTTCTGCAGTCTGAAAATGCCAGTTTTAAGACCCACACAGTGAGTGGAAGGCTGAATATAAGACTATAAAAAAAATATTAGAACTATGTAATTTCTCTTTCCCATGATATTTAGATTACTGAAATGCTGAGTCACCAAGTTGCATGTTTCATACTTTTCCTAGGAGTCACAGAGGTAAGGTTTCACAATATAAATCTTTATTTTCTAAATTATTTTTATTTGTTATGGTGTACATATAATCAGGAGAGAAAAGAGAAATACAAATTGCTACTACGTGTAATTTTATGATGCTTTTCTGAAAACAATCTTATTGTATTAAGTGTACCAATTCAATTTTGCCCATAGATAATACAAAGTTAAGCTATGTTTACAGTTATATCCATGGAATTCAGTAGTATCACAGATGTATAAAAGAAGGAGCTGGTCTATGGGCTAATTTCCAGTCAGGTATTGCTCTGAAACTAAAAATAACATATTTTTTTATAGCTTGCTAAAGATATACGTGACATGCAACTTCTATGCTTCAGGATGATGTTGCTTTTTATCTTTCTAAAGACCTGGTATTCAAAATTTTTGTTTTGTTTTGTTTTCAGTTGATAAAACTTTGATTTTTTTAATATATATTTTTTTTTTAATACAGAGGGTGAAATACATTGGTTTCATGATCACTTCTGTCTTCCAAAAAGTGGGGATGTAAACAGACATGAAAAATATTTTCAACAGCCATCACAAAGGTGTTAGCTATACTTATAAATAAAGTGAACTGAAAATAAACAGGAAAGCACACTCTATACAATACTGATCCCCTAAAGACAGACAGAGGGGACAAAGAAGAGAAATGACTCATGGTAAGGCATGCTGACATATGTATTGAGCAGCAGGTTTTTGCCCACCAGCAAAAGAGGTCTGTAACACACTTTCATGTGTGGCATGAATAAAATCAGATTTTACTGTTTTTTTAATGGCCATATCCTCTTTAGATACTGAGGTTGAATCCTGCACATGATGCAGATATGGAAACAACTTTGCAGTATGTTTTTATTTGTTTCTTTGTCCCTAATGTTGTGTCCATCTGCTATAAATGTGTGGCTAAAATTCCATGAGCACCGTGGCTACACACCATCCATTATGCCAGTGGCATTGTCTTTGAAGATGCAAGGTGAACTGGATCAAGAGATCCTTTGAGTCAGAAATACCCCAACCAGATCACTGTGTGATCCTGTAAACTCTTGTACCAGCTCAGATGAGAAAGAGAGTGACATTGAGAGGAGCAGGAAAATCAGAAACTGCCACAGAGAAAGACCTCCATGTGACTTACATTCAAGAGACTAACAATTGATTTGGACTGCTTGACAAACCTGGAGAGACTTGGTTGTGACACCTAAATGAGGCATGCACAGCAGGTGAGCTTAGCACAGCCCTCTGCACTGTGAGGGGTGATGAGATGCATCGACCGGGTCCTCCCAGCCACAGAAGCTCAGCATGAGGTTCCTCCTCAATGTGAACTGGAAAAGAAAAGTATACCTGGGGTACCAGGTATACTGTCTGCAGCATTTCACATTGAAAAATACTAAAATAAATAGAAACAAAAAAGTTTCTGACTGCCTGAAGTGCAAATATTTTCTCCCAAAATTTGTTCATGTATCACCAGGAAGAAAAAAATCAAGAGTTAAAACTTAATTAATATTTTACTGAGATTTTCAAGAAGAAAATCTGGATTTTTCTAGTCACTAGCTTTTTTAGTATAATATAGTTAGAAACAGCTTTTATTTTAATTCTTATTATAATCAGCTGTGACTCAGAACACATAGAAAAGCACCATTTTCTAAATAAGATTAATGCTTATGCAATTATTTCAGAGAAGAACTGAATATAAAAGAAAATAAATAGAGATAGCTTCAACTACATGTTTTAATTCATTATCCTGAGAAGATGATATGGAAATAATAAGGTTAATCTGAAATCTTCAATAGGTTAATGTAATTCCAGTAATAATCTGAACAAGAATATTATTTTAGCATATAAATGTACAAGTACAGAGTAGTAAAGAAGTTATATGTGTATCTATCTATAGAAAGAGAGGAATAAAAAGATAACCTTTTACATATCTGTAATTATGCATCATCTTTTATTAGTCATGAAAGGAACAATGATATTTGCTTTCCATGGAAACAGGTGCTGCTTTTTCTCTTTCACCAGCTACACACAGGAAAAATTGTCACCTTGAATTGTTTATTTAAAGTGCTAGGACATTAGTTATGAGAATAAGTACTCCAGTCAGTGCCTTTTCCCCAGGAGATACAAGTACATTTAAAAACACAGGTACATCTACAGAAAATAGAAATGGAGAGTCAAGAATTATAGAATCATTTAGCCTGGAAAAGAAATTTAAGGTCCTCAAGTCCAAATGTTAACCCAGTACTGCCAAGCCTGTCACTAAACCGTGTCCCTAAGTGTCACATCCACACGTCTTTTAAATTTCTCTGCGGATAGTGATTCCACCACCTCACTGGGCAGTCCATTCCAATGTGTAACAACCCTTTCTATGAAGAAATTGCTCCTGATATACAATCTAAACCTTTCTTGGCACAGCTTGAGGCTGTGTCCTCTCATTCTGCCACTGGTTGCCTGGGAGAAGCCGACCCCCACCTTCATCCGACCTCTTCTCTGGTATTTGTAGTGTTATAAGTTCTCCTCTGAGCCTTCTTTCCTCTAGGATAAACAACCCCAGCTCCATCAGACAGCTCTATTCACCAGCTCCCTTGCACTTCTCTGGACACACTGTGGCACCTCAATCTTCATTGACCTTGGGCTTCCCAAAAAACCAGTAAGGGACAATGATCTGAGGGCTGTACCCAGGGAGACAGTAGGCTTCCCTAACAAAGGGGTGTGTGCTACATATAGGACCTCTCTTGATCTCAGGGTAGAAGAGGAATATCTTGATTTTACCAAATAAAATTATTACGGATTTCTGAAATGTTGTATTTTTTAGAATTATTCCTTTCCTGGAATTTTATTGTAAATAATCAGTCTGTCCTCTAAGAAATTATTCCTTACAAAGCTCTCTTATTTTATGGTTGCTATTTAAAAAAAAAAAAGAAAAAGAAAAAGAAAAAAAAAAGTGCCAAGGCCAGGAATGCAACTCTAATATTGCAATTTTAGTATGATCAGTCTTTGACTGAGTGTCTGTCTGAGAAAAAGTGCACTTTGAGTAAAGCATTCCTGTTTTAGACCATAACAGTTATAATACATGAAAAGATTATTAAAAAAAAGGCAAAATAAAACTAAAATCTTACTTACCAAATGTTCTGGGAAATACTGAGAAGATTTAGACTGTTAAAAATGCCCCAGTATAAACAAATGAAAGCAACCAGAGGAACCAAGACCTACATGTCATTTTTGAGGTCATCAGAGGCAGCCCTGTGCAGCCTATGTGACCTCATGTTGGGAAAGCTTCTGCATGCCCAGGAAATTGGCCCAGATTGACTCATATACATGCTCTCTACTGTCTATCATTTTATTTGGATGCAGGTTGTTTTATACTCCATTAGCGCAATCTCCAGCTTAAACTTTTTTTTCTTATTTCTCATCCTGGTTTCTCTAAATCATTCTTCATGTTTCTGTTCAGTGCTACTCCTCTGTATGCTTTAGCATAACAGAGCAACACTGGGCTTTTTGGTCTTTTTTTTCCCCCCCCTTGCCTTCCAAACATGGAGCTATACACCATTCTGCAGGTTTCCACAGTTTCATGCCTTCAAGGTACCTCCCTTGCAAGGTGACCTTGGGACTGATTTTCAGAGACTTGCCTCCCTTCTCCTTGCTCTAACCTGTTTTAATGATTATATAATAGTTCTTTAAGAAACTAGAATATTTCTTCGTAGCATGGTAGATTTAATGAAAAAACCTTGATGCAGCCTGGCAGATGTATGAGTCTGAGCAATGATGTGGAGTGTGTGGTGACGCCTAGAGATAGATAAGGTGAGGGTGAATGAGGTCTCATGGCAGAGTAGTGAGTGAGAAATCTCCAGACCTGCCACTATTATTCATATTGCTACTAGTTTGTTCATGTGTGTCTGGGAAGGAGAAACCTAATTTTCCACTCCAAAAGGAATCTTAGAAATTATTCTGTGTAAGTACAGTGTTGAAGATAATGGGAATAGGCCAAGAAAACCAAAAGAAAGGACTATTACAGCCTAGTAATTCACATATACCTGAGGAGGTCTTAGGACTAATTACTATCAGTATTTGAAAATGAAGCTTATGTTTCCTAGAATCTATAGAATAAGCTATTATTCCTAGACTACCTTTCTTTATAAGGTATTGAACAACAAACAAAAGTTAGGAACGGAAAAAAAGTGCTTCAGGATATAAATAAAATTATGAATAATTGTGGATATTTTTTTCTGCATTTCTGTGTCCCGTTTTCAAAGCTTTATTCCATTTTCATTGAAGTGACTGATACTGGCCATTGCTCAAAAAAAGTTGCAGAAATGGATTGATCACAAGTGTGAGTTGACATTACAAAGGAAAAGAATGAATTCACACTTTCATTCCCTAAATTACCAATGTCATAATTTCAACTAAACAAAACAAATGAATTTGAAAGACTGATTTACAAAATCTGCAGAGGAGAAAAGAGGTCAAGCAAAATACACACACTGGCACACATGCCTAATAATGATGTTTATCGGGGCACGGAATTGTTCATGGGAATGTTCACTTGTTTTTCTAACTTTTATATCTGTTTACCTATTTGTTATACTGTATGTTATATTGTGTGTGTTAATGACTAACATATACATTTGGGAATAAAAATGTTTATGTATGTTTCTTTATATTAGTCTCATGTAAGAGTAACATTTTTAGTCTAGAAATAGTTCTAGTTACCATATGAATACATACAATACTGTACAGCCTGTTTTTTCTCATCTTATAAAATACTCTACAGGAGAAATAACTAAAAAATATTCTTAAATGCTTCCAAGTTAAAATGACACAGGAATTAGTCATGGCAAAACAATCAATTTTTAAAACAGTAATACTTAATGTACCATCAGTACTGTGGGACACTTTCAGCTGCCTCATTGTATGAAGCATTAGAACTTGAGTGGCTCAGGTCTGCATTCGTGTGTCACCACCCCAACCAGGTATCTAAGGTACCAATAATATTGATGGAAGATTGATGGAGGTGTACGATTCATGGGCCCACATGTGAATGTCTAAATCTGAGTTAAGGGTGTCTCGCTTAGCTGCCAGCTGCCACTCCCCATGGTTCCCATTTAAGGAAGCCTCTGGAACATCCCGTAAGTCCTACATCATATATTCTAGTCCCTTGAGGATGTCTTGGATACTCCAAGAAATGTTAGGTGACACCAGTAATTTTTTTTGGGCAACTGAGTTGCTTTTTTGGGTGTCTGTCTTTATATGAGCTGAAAAATGCACTGGGCTTCACTGACTGTTGATAAAGGGCTGCGGTCACTTGCCCAAGGACCTGAGGCCATTCAGAACAGTAGTGGAAACCAGGTGGGGTTTTTTGAGCATCACAACAGGCACTCATTGTTGGTATTTTAGCAATTGAATCCCATGACTACATCCTAGAGATAAAAAGCACATATGTAAATATCTTTATGTGGCAATCCAGATAAAGATACCTTAATCCAACACTAGATCTTAACCTTGCTGTTATCCCTAGAGAAAATGCAGCTATAATATACATATATAGTATTTAACATACAGGTTTTTCTGAACTATCAAAAATAATTCTGAATTCAGTGGGACCCTGACAGACTGAAGAATTCGCTTGATAGGAATCTCAGAAAGTTCAAGAAAGGGAAATGCCAAATCCTCCTCCTGGGGTCGAATAACCCCATGCACCTGTACAGGTTGGTGCCTGCTGGGTGAAAAGCAGCTTTGCAGAGAAGGACCTTGTGGTCCTAATGGACACAAAGCTGAAGAAGTGCCCAAACTGCTCCCTTCAGCCTTCTGGGAGGAATCAGGAAAAATGTCAGGAGGTCAAAGGAGGTGATCCTTCGTCTCTGTTCTGCACTAGTGGGACACATCTACACTGCTATGTTTGGGTCTGGGCTCTCAAGGACAATGACAAGAAAGATATGGAAATAGTAGATGGATTCCTGCAAAGGGCCATGAAGATTTTTAAGGTATGGGTACAAATCTTACACAAGGAGTGGCTGAGGCAGCTGGGTCTGTTTGGCTGGAGAAGATGCAGAGTGGGATTTTTTGAAAATGTATAATTACCTGATAAAGGGAGCAAAGAAGATGGAGCCAAACTCTCGTCCATGGTGCTGTGACGGGGCCCAGTGGGCACAATGGGAAAGAGTCACAAACCAAAACACAATAGTTAAAAAAATATCTCACAGCCTAAGATGGCTGATACCATCTGCTGGGAGTGTTGAAGCACACTAGAAGAGTTAGGCCAGAGAGTCAGTGAAGTCTCTGTCCTTGGAAACATTCCAATGTCAACCGAACCTGGTCTTAGGAAACTTGCAAGAAGTGTGTCTACTATGGGCACAGGGCTGGTCTAGATGATCTCCAGAGACCGTTTCAGACTTGGTAATACTCTCTTTTTTTACAAATTGTTTTTAAGAGAGAGATTATCATAGGCAACTTATTTTCAACATAAAATATTCAAAAAGAAAACATGATTTTTTATGACTATACAGATGTTTAAAAAAAACACAGGTAAAATATCACACAAAACTCTTTGTTAATATTCAGGGTTAAGATCACTGCCTGATCTTATACAAGATACTATAAATATTGCTGTATCCACCAGGTCCCTTATTCCAGGCTTGTGAGTGGGGATAAATAGATGACAATGAGATACATATATCAAGCCATAAATAAGCAGTTACCAAAGACTGAGAAACAGTATTACCAAACTAATCAGCATAAATGTCATATAATCAGCCATTGCTGTACATCCTGCTCCAGTTGTGTCTAAAGTGCTGCCATCGTTGGTTTGATGGATTTGCTTTACGTCACTGAAGTTCGTCTTGTCTGGCATCCCTGCTGAGACAAATAAGAAAATACATTATGATGCATTCCTTGTCACTACTGGCAACATATTATAGCTAGAAAATAATAAAATATCCTCAGCACACAGACCGTCACAGTTTGGTTTCTAGTTCTCATGTTACTGCCAAATTCAAATGCTTTATAATTGCATCTAGAAATATGCACTGTACTATATGGCTATTAATCGTTGAAAGCCCTTCTGAGGTCTGCCAGCTCTGAACAAAGTTGTTCTTGTAGAAATATATCTCAACAAACATTTGCAGACTGAAGTGAACAGTTTTGCAAGTCCCAGTAGTACCTAAAATTCCACTGCTCACATCTTTCTTGAATTTGAAGAAAAAAGGAAATAATTTAATGTGAAATTTCTTGTGTCTGGGTCCCAATATTATTGCAAAATAATGTATAACTCATGGAAGATATGCAGAAAAAAATAGTTGTTGCTATATAAAACCTCCATTTTGGCACAATTTAAACAGACTTTACAACATTATAAGGAAAAATTCTAAAGCTAACTTGAAACAGGAATCCTTTTACTGAGTTCCCAGCTGGATATTTGTACTTTTTTTTTTTAACCAGGGTAAATATTTCTCTACCTCAAAACAGTACTCTTATGGAACAAGGATGTAATCACGCATTACATTTCCTCTGCCTGGTTAAACATTGGAAACAGAAGGTCTTGGAGACACACTGAATTTTGGTAGCATTGTCAGCTGCTTGTATCTGCTATACATGCTTGTAGACTCTCTTATCCCATATAATAACTTGTGGCATGCCACTATCAATCAAAATTAACAAGTCTAAATTCAGTGTTATTACGTACAACAAATATTGACATTGTAATTACACCGAGACTGAAAAAAGCTTCATATAAAGCACAGTCAATATTTATGTAATTAGGTCAATACATATATAATTCAGAAGGTAAACTCTACTGCTGGAACAGCAGCATTAGAAAGAAGCTCAGCTCTACTGAGCTGATATATTGATTTTACAGTCTGAGTTTCTGTATCAGTATTCATTGTTTAGGTGCTTCTTTTCTTTCTGTATCATTAGGAAAGATGAATAAACTTGTGAATCTTTTTTTTATTATTATTATTCAAAGTGACTATAGCAAAATATAAATATTTTAGTCATGGTGTTATTTTCTTTGTTAAGCTGGTTTAACAGAAGCTGCGGAGGACAGTCATTCTTAAAAGAACAACTTTTTTTTTTGGTGCTTGCATTAAAAGTACTCTTTTCTCTAAAAGCAGCTTGAAAGCTGCTTTTTGTGAACTTCTGCTCTAGGTATCAAATATCCTTCCTGCAGCCTTGAAAAAAAAAAACAACTTTAAGGGAAGAGTCAGCTAAAGTCAAACATGCTGTCTGAAAGAACCTGCTGGATGCTTTCTGAAAAAACCTGCTAAAATGAATTAATCTTCTTTGCTGCTGTACTAAGCAGTGTACCCTGCTATTTCATGTGGATTTATCAATCCCATTCTCTTGACGGAATTTGTGAAAATTAGCTGTATGAACACAATGCAAGAACATACAAGAAAGAAGAGTGACACAACAGATGGTGAGAGGGAGGGAATACAACTTTTCCTCATCATGTACTTTCAGTAACCCGTGTAAAAAAACATCAGTCAAGCAATGACTTCACTGAAAGTGTTTTGAGTGGATCATTACTATCAAGGTGTATTGAGGGGTTTTTTTCAGGGAAGTTTTTTAATTTGAGCAAAAGCAAAAAAAAAAAAAAATTGCTTTAATAATTTCTTCAGCATTTTAGTGAGGTCTTCTCATATTTAAAAAAGACTAATTTCAGTAGACAGTGACAAGTTCAACTCTCTCCTACACAGCAAAGCAGTTCAGCAAGTGCTATAGGTATAACAAATTAGATTTCTCCAGTGTATTTACAGATATGGTATCAGAGCAGTGAAATATTGGATATTATGTAAGTTAGTACATAAATAATAAAGCCGATATATATAAAAAAGAAAAATATTTTTTGATCTTACAATTGAAGAAATAACCAGCATTCACGGAATGTGTTTTGAATCTGAAGACGATGTGTCTAGATAATATTCAATGACTGGACAATCAGGTGTAATTTCTAGTGAAAGTTTAATTTACAGTTTTATAGAAAATACAGATTTCTTTTGATGGGAATTTTTTTCTTTCTAGCCTCAAATGAAAACTGCAGACTTTGGAAGTTCCCATGAAAGCAGTGATAAAAAAAAAAGTTCAAACCTACCTATATGCTTTCCTTTGATCAATCAAAATGTCAGAAATCATTATGTATAATCTCTGATCTTAAATGAATAAAATGGTGGACTTGTGTAACCATATAGCAAACCTGTCACCTATTCAACCTCATAAGTCTATGTCACACTGACTTATTGAGGTAAGAAATCCAAAAAATATGTAGAGATATCATATGGTGAAAAAATCACTGAAAAGGAAAACACTGCTTTAAAATAGCCTCTTTGAACAGAACTGTGCTATGTTGCTAGGGTCTTTTTAGATAGTTCTAATAAATATAACTTTAGATTTAATTCCTGCACCTAGGCTAACTTTTTTATTTAAATTAGTAAGTTCTGTTGTCCATTATGAATCAGAATTTAAACATAAATGCCATCTTTCATATATCATAATCTGTAACAGAAGCGATTCTTTCCTGTAAATGAATTTAACTTTCATAGTTCACAGCATACTTGCAATGAGAGATATCCAATCATTTTTAGCAGAACACACCAGAAATAAAGCAAACTTGTTTGGTTTTAGTCTTCTCATATGTCTGAAGATGGACAGTTACAGAACAGGCACTTAAGTTTTCCAAATATTTCAAATTATCTCTGATAAAAGTCTAGTTTAGTAATAAAACCATACTAGAACTAATGTTTTGACTGGAAAAATGATAAAATTCAGAAATCTAGTCTGAGACTCAGAGGGATTTTTTTTTCTGATGAAATTTATAATTTCAGCGGAGCAGAAGATGAATGGCTTGGGAATTAAAATCCAAATACCATGTTTGCATAAGTCTACATAAAGCAAAGCTGACAAGTATCACAGACATGTCCCCAGCATCAGCTCTCAAACTGTGTAAACAGCAGCAATTTAAAGTATTGTCCTGCTCTGGTTTAGAAAAAAATAATCATAAAATAATTGCCACAAATGTTGTGAACAGTATTACAGCATCTCATTATATTATAATTATATTATAATTATATAATTATAATATATAATTATTATAAAATACATAATTATATAAATTATATATAATTTTATATAATTATATATACATATAAATATATAATATTTAGAAATATTAATATTTATATAAATATATAATTTATATAATTATATAATTATATAATTTTATATAATTATAAAAATATATAATTATTATGTAATTATATTATAATAGCTGCAGAGTTCTAAACTTCTAAAGCTTTTTAGCATGTTCTAAACATATTTAAACATGTGAGAGGTAATGGAGCTGGCAGCTTTGGCAGCTGATCTGTTGTGTTCTCCAGAATACCTACAGCTCCAATACAATCTCCTTCCAGTATTCAGCAAGAACCTTTAGCCCTGATTTGAAAAGTCAAACCTATAGTCATGGGAGGTTCTCATTTGACAAGGAAGTTTTTTGTGGAAGTTGTCAAAACATTACAAAAATGGGCTATGACTTTGGGGCAGATGCTTGCCTACCAAGGGTCATGCTGGGACTTTAAGAATTTTAAAGGTTTTAAATCCTCTGACAATGTCTGGTTTTTGAAACCAAACCAGAAAATGTTTATGTGAGAGAAGCCTAACCTTAACCACCTTCCTGTACAATCTTCTGTCTGCTGAGCAACACAGAACTAACATAGATTTTCAAGGAAAACTGAAGGTGCCAAATGAACTTCAGTCAACATCACCTAGGACACAAATCCACACAAGATTTAGAGAAGAGGAAGAACTGGATTTCACTTTGTGCAATATTCTTATGATGTTCTGGAAGTTTTAGAATACAGCTTTTATGGAATCAGATTTTCCTACGAGCATTAAATATAAAGAAAAAAATTATTTTTAAAGGTTGGGACAATGTTTTAGATGGAAAAAAATTGGAATATTTCTTTTAAAAGACAGCACTGTGAAGTTATAGGCAAAGTTCTTCTTAGAAGAAAAATAATTATTTAAATAATATGTAATAGAAATTTCAGAATATTTTAAAGTGCAAACTGTGGAGTAAAACACTGATAACTATATGAAGTTTTGTTCCTAAATCTATGAGAAGGGTCATGAAGAAACATTTATTCATAGTAACAAAAAAAAAAAAAAAAAAGGAGAAAAATAAGTATTTACTTTGCATTACATTGAATTTTCATTTCATAAATTAAAATGACATATTAGTTCATCAAAATATTTTATTTGATTGAACAATATTTTGCTATCTGGAATTTTTTTAAACTTCTAATGGCTGTCCCCTCCTTTTATTTCACTGGAGTTTTTTCACCAGGTTTTACTCCTAACTATTCAACATCATTAAAATGTTTCAAAACATATCCATGCTAAGTGAATCACAAAGCTTTGCTTAAATACCTCAGAAATAGTTCAGTTTATAGATAGTGGTTCCTATGAAAACTTCCATTTTCTACTTTAAAAAATATTTATAGATATTCCTCTACAGAACAGTAGCGATAGGAGAGAAAAAAAACACTGAGTATACGGAAATCATTCTCCAGCTAGTCTATTTAAGCCATTACTCTTAAATATGTCACAAAATACTTATGAGTATCCAGTGCTTAGACAGAGAAGTAGAAACCTCTATTATTATTTATTATTATTATTATTATTATTATTATTATTATATCAAAGACTTCCATGTGAAGTTCATGCGATGTTGGCCATGAAGTCTTAATGAGGGGAGGAAATGATGTGTGAAAACTCATTCATGAAGGGTACCTGGAAAAGGACTAATTTCTGGAGGTTGCTTTCATGTTTTTATGACTCCATCTATATTTGGAAAACCTAGGGGATGTCCCTACAGGAAAACACATGCTATATGCCCTTTCTATAGTACACATAGAGCAGTGTATGTATTTACTCTCTTCAGGAATAAGTTCTTATGATTTAATGCAAATTTTCCCCTTTCAGTTACACAGTTTAGGTGAAATGGAAAAGAGCAGTATCATTGGAATGGATGAGAGAACCCAATGGATGAGATTCCTCCCAACCTCAACAATTCTGTGATTATATAAATGTTAAAAGCTTCACAATTCAACACTAGTCAGGAACAAACAATCAAAAAACCCCACTGGATTTCATTAACACATAGTACAGAAGGAATGAACCTGCATTTCTTTGCCATTCTTTGACTACATAGTGAGAAAAATGAGATATTTCTGCTGAGAATTGAATCAACCTAGTAAGTGTGTATTTCCTTTATTCTGTACAGCTTTCATTTAAGGAAGGAGAAATTCACAAAGTTCACAGTTGATTCACAAAGGCTAAAGAAATGTCACAATTTCCAAGCATTTTTCCAATGAGACTTTGGGGATCTTTATATTTTAATATTAAATAAAAATAAATTATACAGCATTTTACATGTGTTTGCCACGTATGAATTATAAACGAGCTTACTTAGGTGAACCTCTTATACTTCAAACTTGTCTTTCAGTGAAGCTCCATTTGCTACAAGATTCATGACATAAGAAAGAGTATTCAAATTTATTAATTTAGAAAAAGTAAGACTTTTTCATTATGTAACCTACTGTTACATAAGCATACAGGTAAGTGCTACTCTATCAATGCTGTATCAATGAAAACCAATTAATTACACAGAAAACAGCCTTCACTGATAATGAAATTGCATGATGTAAGACAGTGCTTATTCCTATCAACTTGTATCTTTCTGTTAGGTCTAAAGTCTTAATTTTGGTGCAGTCTCATTGTGTCAAAATAAAAATTAATATATTGATTTTATATATATATTGTTTGTATCCAGAATATATATATGCAATAATTATATGTATAATTTTTATATAAATCTGATTAATTTTGACAAACAGTAATGTCTCTGCTTCACTATTTGTGTCTATCTGTGTCAGTTGCCAGATGTTTGGGAGGAAAATAAATATAGTGAACAATTAAAATAATCAGCCCATTGGGACCTCTAACTTATGGCATATAATGATTAATGTTTGTCTTGGACAATAGGGAAATTGATTATCTTCATAAAGTAGAGTAAATGTTTCTCATAAAGTCTTTTACAGCCCCTTTAACTTATTCAAAAAGGAACTAAACCAAAATCAACAAAAAAAAACAAAATGAAAAGACAACCCAACAAGCTAAAAATGTCCTTACATTTTCTCAGTTGTATGAGAACACTTTTAAAGAGGAAGGCCAGAGCCCTTAAAATAAAACCATTAGAAACAATTCAGTACACTTTTTTAAAAATCACACATAAGTTCATACTTTGGCAGAGCAAAATTTCATCTGTTTGCTGTGTTTACACAGTTCAGTTTGTGTCAGAAATGTTAAGCAAGTGTGAGCACCGCCCCAAATTCAGGAAAAAGTACATTACGTTGCCAAAGTGATGAGCTTCAGAAAATAATAGGAGATGGTTCATAAGGAGCAAATTATTCCAGTTCTTGGTACCTGTAGAGTCTACATTTACACCTTGGGTCCATTTGGTTAAACATAGCTGCCTACAGGCATTTTAGGTATAGGGAAGAAAGGTAAAACATTTGGCATACAGCTGCTTGTCCTAAAGCAGCTTGATTCTTATAAAACCCTTTAAAGATGTCTTGGACATCTTAGAGCATCTCCAGTGATTATTGACCCTTCTCTTTAGACAGCTGAATAAAAGTTAGTTACAGCAGCTTGCATTACAGTGAATGCAGAGAAATAAGGAAATGCAGACGAAGGTGGAATACTCAGATGTAGATATTTTGTCTGAATTTGAACAGACAAACCCTACACTTAGTTACATAACAGGTCCAATACTGAGTGACCAGTGAGTGTTTTCCAATCTAGCCCCTACCATCATGCTTTATATCTTTGATGCAAAACTTAAACTAAATGTTGAATCATGTAGCTGTGGAAAATGGGTTACATTTTAGAAATTTTAGGTAGGAAAATAAGTAATAAATAATAAAAAAGTGAAACAGTGATCAAGTTCATATTTTTTTCACCTGTGGTACTATATTTTCACTTTTATACCTAAACCCTTGCCTTTAATCAATTCTGGTTTCAGTATCTGATGTTGAAGGGCAGGATCAAGGGCTGCATACTGCCATGAAAATAGCCAATATCTGATGTGTGCAAACATTTATGAGAAGCCAGTACTTCATGAAAGTGTCTCCTGTTAAAGTACAGAAAGCATCATTGCAGCTACATTTCCATAGTTAAATATGTGTCCCAGAAGGAGATTCTTCAGGAGAAATGCTGCTGAGTGGCTTATGCCTGTTATGCACAGGGACAGCAAATACCTGGGAGAAACTGCTAAACAAACCTCCTCTGCATGGTACAATGCCTTGCATGTCTTCTAAGCCACACACAGTGATCTCCCAGGCTCAAAGATCCAGTTATCATTTTGTTTGTTAGTTTTTAGTTCAAAATGTCTGAAATAAATATGAGGGTTGTGCTGCAACCCACCAGGTGGTGTTTTTATAACATGAAGTTGAAGGAATGCGTTACAAGCTCTGGGATATGATATCCAGGCAAGGGAAAGTGTTTGAAAATAAAAAGCTTGCTGTTGAAGGACTCTGCAGGGCAGAGAAACCCAAGCCTTCAGCCTTCTGGTTTGTGTTGCCTCTTGGAAGCAGTCCCTGGAATGAATTATCCACAGAACATGAAGTTTATTTTGGAGTGACCGGAATCATTTTCCTTGATGCTCAGCCATGGAGTGAACAAACGTCCATGCGATGTGTGTAAGAAGAGCTGAAACAGGAGATAACTCACAAGCTAAGTTACTTGACAGTGTAGTCAATAGCCACTGAAATCCCTTAAATCTGGAGTGTTGCTTAGTATCATAGGAAGGTTCTATATTGTGATATAAAACTTAGCAGCAAATTCTTGCTGTCTTCATGTGTCTCACCTCTGCAACTGGCCAGTCATTTCTTTCAGTGAAATGCAGTCACTGAGTTTTCATTACTGTTCCTAAGCAGCCCATGCAACTTGTATCAGATCCCAAAGAGAACTGTGAGTACCAAAAAGCTGAACTTGTGTTGTATGCCACAAGGTGATGTCACAAGAGAGGTCATGCTCACTTAGAAGCGAACCCAACTGCATATAAATATGGAAGAAATTTTCTGTAATATGTAATAGGTACTTCTTTGGAGGAAATAATTTAATCTGAAATAGTTTTGTTTTTTTTTTGTTTTTTTTTTTTTACTTTTTATATCCTAACAGTCATTGTAATAATACACAAACCTAAACAAATAGCAATTTTAATTGTACAGGGAATATCAAGATGCAAGTAATCTCACAACAAACAAAGGAATAGTATTACTGTTATTGTTAGAAGTCAATTAAGAAACCTGCCTAATGGTATTAGCTAAGAAAATTCTGCATGGTTAACAATATATTAGGAAACGAATCCAACATAGCAGGTTTAACTGTGCATATTTTATGAAATCTGTATAAACATGAAATAGAGTGTAACCAATGATCTTACCATAAGTCTGGCGAGTCATTTTAACTAAAAGAGCAGCAGACATTAAGTCTCTAGTCCAGTATTTGAAAGTTTTCTTTCAAAGTTGACAGTGGCATTTGTTTCACATTATACATTAATGAACTCAGTATTTCCATTGAGAAAACAAAGCTTTTATGAGTTAATGTAGCACAAACAAATGGTCACAAACCAAAACATTTCCATTCGTTTCACGTTCTTAAGAATCAGAAAGTGATAACATCATTTGTTGAGATAGCTAATATGTACTTTTTTAACTTGTAGGTCAGTTTTAGCATAAAGAATATGTAAGCTAAAACTATATTGCTATAATAGCAAGTCTTAGGTGTCAAAAAGACTTGGGTTTATTTTCCAGACAGAGATAAAAAATAACTATGTCTGAAGTAGAGAACCACAGTAACCTTCATTAGATCTATTCCTATTGCTTTCTTGGGCCATAGTTTCTAAATCCATGTTCATTATAAGACATGTTCATTATAACTTCAAGGCTCTAGGGTGCTGGAATCAGCATTGCCAATAAAGCCTATTTTAAATGAAGAAATCCATCTTTTCAATCCTATTCACTATTGAAGGAGTTTTAACCTTTATCATTAACCTATGCAAAGGCTTTTTAATCAATACAAAATTAAAATAAGGGTAAAGTCCCATAAATCAGTCTGTGTAAAAGTAAGCAAATTCTTCATTCTCTGGATTTTCATCTGATTACTACTAGTTTCCTTTCTGTGAGTCAGATGTCCAGATGTCCTATATAAATTACTGTCCTTTGAAACACTTTACTCATTATTCTTTTATATTATTATTATTTTTTTAAAAAGAAATCGCTGTAGAAGATTTATAATCAACAATTCTAGTATACACAAAACTACCATATAGTAGAATAGAAAAAAGAGATGAATTTGAACTGAAACTCCTGAAATTAATATGTGAACTTGGTTTGAGGAAGAATGTTACCAGTTAGGGTCATTAAAAATGAAACGTTTTTCAATTTATTTTTTTTTAATCATTCAGATTTCCTTGATTTATGGTCCAATTTCACTGTAGCAGATCATTATTCTATTGTTTGTCTGGATGCTAAAATGAAAGCAGAAAAAAAATCACTATTTTCTGGAAATAAATATGAACTAAAAATATTTCCATTGCCAAGATGTTCAAATGACTTGGCAGTTTATTCAGGTCAGTCTACCTAGAATTCCAGTCATTCCAGTCATTCCACTCTGTGTTAGAAGAAAAATAATCTGTAGATTAACTTGATCCTCAAAATATTGATACAATAAATAGTTCTTAAGTTTTTCTGAAAGGCAAATTTAATGACATATTTCTACAATTTAAAACTATTTAAGGGAGAATTTTTTTACAGTCATTTCCTTACCATGCCTACAGATGGGAGACATTAAACTCACCTGTTGCCATGCAGTGGCACATTTAAGAACCACCCCCGCCTTGTGAACCAGTCCCCAAAGGTGAGTGATCAGATCTGTGATTTTTCTTGATGAGCTGGTTTTACTGCAGCTTGAGCTCACTTTTAGAACTACCCCACAGTGGGATCTAGTATGTGTTGGGAAGAGGAAGAAGAACCATGCTGTTACAATTTGGGAAAGTATTTAAGCTGTCAGCTAACCGTAACATTGTAATACACCCAGAAACAGACTAAGAAAATGTAAAATCTGTTGTTGATATCTGATTCAATCACACATCAAAGACTGGATTACTGACTAAAAAAGGAAGTGTGGAGCAGTTAAGAAAGTAGATGTCATTGTCTCCATTCCTTCACTGTAAACAAAAGCACAGTTTGTCTCCTTATAAATAAAAATGTGACACAGAGGTTCTCTTCAGTTGCTGCCTTCTCTTCCTCTTTCGGTTTACTTTTGGTTCCACAAGTTTTAACTCAGCTACTGTGTTGAAAATATATCAAAAGCATAGAATTGAAAAGAATAAATTTTCTGATATCTTCTTAGAAAGGCATTTCTAATTAGATTATGAAGCTTTAGAAACCACAATTTTTCACAGAAATTTTTCCTGATTTTCATTTAATTTTTGAGACAGTTCTTTCTGGCAGAGCATATCAATTCTTTCAGGCAAGATGAATGTCAGTGATAAATTCAGTGGTGCTTACTGATGAATATTGATCTGCATCCCTCAGAGCGTTTAGTGTTATGAAATGCCATAGGAAGTCTTGTATCTCAGTGCATCCCACAAGTACAAGATCTTTGATCTGCAGTCACTAAATATAAATAGTTAAACATCAAAATATGTGTCTTTAAGTTCAGAGATAACCACTGGGTGATTCAAAGAACCAACCTGATATCTGCAGCAGTCTACCTCTCCCTAGGAAAGCTGGCCTTGCAAATTCATATAAATATGTAGGTTTCACACAGATATATAACTCCAATTCAGCAACACATGAGTAGTGCTGCTTCTGTTTTGCTCCCAAGCATCCATTCCTGAACAGAAAATACCTGCTGATCACCCTATGCTCCCACAGCCTAGGAAGGCTGACTATTGACTGGCTGTGGTTGACTGCCTCGAAGAAAGAAGTTACCAACAAAAGCAAGATATCAGTCTCTGGGCTAGCAGCAATGCGAGTAATGTAAAAACAAGTCTAAACATAACATGTCAGAAAGAGGAAAAGAAATACTGAGGGAAAAAGATTATTTGTTTGTTTCCTAGATTGGTAGTGTGGACATATGGGAAGCCAAAATAAAAAGAAAACCTGCATGACTTCAACAGTTTCTTCTTAAAAGTATGTAAGACAGGCTTGATCCTTTCTTCTAAATAGTGCCCATCTATGTTACCTCAATTAACCTAAATATAAACAAAGAACCAGAGCTGCTATTCCTGGTTAATTTGATAATTTTGATATATTTTCAAAACAGGATTTTAGTCACAATGCAGATCTTCAAAGAGAGCAGGAAAACAGACGGATGAGAAACAGCTGAACTTTCACAGTTTAAGTTTTTAGCCTGAAGATATTGATCCAAGAGAAAAAGAATCGAGTAAATAATGGATGAGGGCTGAAAAGAGAAGAGAGAAAGGTGACCTCTATTTAAAGTAATTCTGTGCGGACTGTAAGTTAAAGACACTATAGGTTTGCACTTAAGTTGAGCTGTGCCATTGTCAGTGAGAAGGTATGTCAAAGTGCAAAAAATGCTTTTTCCACGCATGGGTGAGTTATGGGAACTGAGGAAATACACTACACCAACAGACTAAGACCACCTCCTCCACCCACTCCTGCTTCCCATGGAGCATCAGCATGTGGCAAAAGAAGGGGAGATGATAACAGCAACCTTGGCAGGCAGCAGATTCACCTTTCTCTTCTTTTAGCTGAAGAGAAGGAAGATTGGATTCAGATCCCACACAGTGGAGCAGAGAAAGTTTTGCCAGAAGCCTCCACCCAAGTCTACAAATGTATGCCAGATTACCCGAGAAAAATAAGTGACATGTCGCTAAAGACACAAAATGATTCACATGAACACCTCTCAGTATGAGACCAGGAAAGAAGAAACTTTATTTCCTGACTCCAGTATTTATAGATTCTCGACAATGACCAGGGATTGGATAATTAAGTTACCACCTTCCCAAGCACACTGGTCATGCAAAACATCTATCAAAAGAAGTTTCTTAGAATGAATGTGATAAAGTACTTATGTTTATAGAACTTTCATGGGAAAGTAACTAAAACTGTGAAAACATTACCAGAAGGCTTTAGGTTTCAGGGCGACAGTGACATCCCAGGGTTTGTTACCCAGAGGTTTTTTAAGTTGATGTGCCTACCTTAGCAGAAGTATCATTTCTTGGGAATTAGTAGGGAGGGAAATAATTCCAGTGGGATATGAGCCTGTTTAAAGTGTGAAAGCTCCTTGTGCCCTGAAACTACTTTTGTTTTTAAATAGCCTTCTTCCAGAAAATGACAGCTGAATAATGAGATGACTGCTTTACAGACCACCACAGGTTTGCTTTTCAGTCTGACACCAAGGTTTTGTGATTTAATGGAGAGATTAAAGGTCATGGCATAAATTTGGTGGTTGTTCACAATGGAGAAAGCAAAACCTGGTTCGAATTATACCTATTTCTAGCAGTACAGACAGTTCTGAAGTCAGGCATCTTCTCAGGGCAATTTGATCTTTCTCTGTTAAGGAGCTCCAAATGGCAGCTCTAAAGAAAACTAGCATGTGTGTAACATGAAGAATTGGAGTGCCTGGATGCTAAAGCAAAAAAATATGAGCTCAGTCTACAGGGAAAAAAGCTTCCATCTTGAAAAAATTGAATTAATACCTAGATCTTCTCTTACACACTCAAGTGTTAAAATAATTCCTTGTTTACTCTAAAACATTTGATTTTGGGAGGTTGATTTAGCCAAGTTAGGTGTTGTTTTGCTTTTTTTTTTATTTTACCAATTATATACATATATTTAAAAGCTTTCTGCAAATCTGACTACAACTTAAGGTAAAGCAGCAATGGAAACATTAAGAAAAGTAGGGTACTATCATTAACATCTACAACCACTGTAAGAAGACCAGGGCTGAACATACACAAGCTAGATATTAGTCATAAAATAATGGAAATTATTACATGACTAAAGAGGTAGAATTGGAACAGAATGAATGAATGAATGCATTCAAAAGCTAATGTAAGTTAAACAACAAAGGAAATTCTCCAAAAATACTTCAGCAGAATAAGCAGATGAGTTAAACTGAAAATGTTGACTGTAGGTTTTTAATAAGTCAATAAAACTAGAAGTCTGGGAATGTCATGTAAGCTTAAGTGGTAATCATGACATCTCTTCCCTTGCGGTGTGCTTTCTTCCTAAGTGCCCCCTCTTTTCCTTCAGTCTTGTGGATGGGATATATCATGTCATGCTTCTCCTCCACACAGGAGGAGTTCTAGGACACGTTCAGCACACTCCAGTCATACTCCAGCAGTTTCCACAGTTGGCAGGGAATTGGTGAGCAGCAGAGACTCTCAATGTTTGCAGCAGGGAGAAAAGTATCAAACTGCAATACCCTCACAGACATCAGATATAGATGGTGTCTCCTCACTTTGCCAAGGAAGATATTAATAAACAGGTCTGATTTTAGGAGCAGAGCTGCAGAAAGGTGGAAGACAGGATTAATTCTTCCAGGGTTTACTGCTCTGTCTACCTGGGCACTGAGTGTGACCCTAGCACAGGCTTGTGGGGTGCAGTCCTTAGCAACTGAGAAGTCCTGGGTTGGTCACTGAACCAGTTTCTGAGTATTGCTCAATCATACTAAAGCAAATTGAGGTATTGAATCAGACTGAGGTCGATCAAGGAATACCAGTCAGGAGCACGAGCAGGAAATTGGGCCAGAAACAGGACTGGAGAACAGGTTTCCTTCAACTTTGGCTTGGGGCCGTTAAGAGGAAAGGACTAGAAATGATTGTATCTACAGGACAGCTCAGGGAAGGTCTAGGTGCACAGAACAGAGCTGCCATGGGGCTCTTGGGCCAAGAAGGCATGGGTGGGAACCAGAGATGAGGCCAGTCAGGGCCATCAAGGCTTGGAAGAGGGAACATGGTTAAATCTCAGTAGCAGCTGTCTGAAATTTGTTCGTAATTCGTGTGATTTCTTCAGACCCTGAGATCTCATCTGCTTTCCAGAGGGTTGCCTGATGCTGCATAAGGCTCTTGTTCCACTTGTGCCTCTGAATAGGGCACAGGCAGCGCAGTTTGGATGAACAGTAGGTACAGTGCCCCTCAGACAGCAGAAGCCTCCCTCTATTCCTTATGGTGCAGGCAGCTATCTCAGCCTCTCCCTCTGCATTACGGGCTTGAGAAGAGAGGCTGCTAGTTACAAAGCCAGACCTGGGGAATTCCTGCTGGCTTTGGAAGCACATGCCAGTAGCTGGTAGGGCTCTCTCTGAGGAGGAGCTTACAGTCTTACACTGGCTTGATGATTCCACCAAATGGGCAAAATAACACAATCCTGTAAGAAGATGCCTATCCATTTGAGGAAAACCACTGTAATTCCTCACATTTATGCATAACAAAAGATGATTTCAATAGCCTGTTTAGTCAAATACATGCTGATATTGTCACTAAAGTGTGCACCTGCCACTTGATCCAATCATCCCTTGCTGTAGTCTGTGCATTCCTCAAGCTTCTCTTTAAACTGTTCAGTCTAGGTCTGACTTGTAGTATGACATATCTTTCACTGAGATTAAAGAGATGTGAATGTGTTGTAAATAATATCATGCCTCTCGCTTGATTACTCACAGCCTTTTCCATTGGAACCTATTCCTTAGTTCAAACCTTAAATTGCCTTTTAAAAAAATAAAGGATTGAGATAAGACCATGCAGGCTTCTACAGGTAATGTTTTACCACACTAGTATCAAGCATGAAATTGTTGTAAACAAAATAAAACAAAAAATCTCAGTTTTTAAAAACACAATCAGGAGTTACATCCTTGTTACAAATTTTGCTTGGTGGAAAAAAGCCTTAACAATATTACTTTATCTTAAAAGATTAGGTACTAAATGACTCTAAAATGAGTTTTCCTAGGTAACACATTGTCTGAAAGTCTGAGTATTTTAAACAAATTGTGTAAGTTTTCTGCATTCTCAAGGATGTTTTCTGCTTTCTGTGACACACCAAATAGTATAAATTTAGTAATAATGTAGTTAGTTTTCCAGAGCAAATAAAGAAAGGTGTGGCATTCATAATGCTTGAAAAAATTGAATGGTGTACATGGAGTGAAAAAAATTCCTAGATGTTACTAAAAGCAGAGAGGTATCTTGCTGTTTAAACCTTTTATTGTCACAGTGATCAACTTTCCAGATGCAAACTATTTTTAGTGACTTTCTCTGCATATGGAATGTGGAAGCATCAATGAAGGAGATTTTCACCACACAGGTGGTCTGATTTAAAAATAGATTGTGAATAGCTAATATATTTAACACCATATATCAATAACCATTCAAAGGAAGTATGATCAGACATTGTTATAAAATTCTAATTTTAAGGACTGATTTAATTCTAAATGTAAAAAAGCCCATTGTTTTACTTCTATATTTAGTGAATTGTAACCTTGGTATTCTTTTAAAACCCATCAGTAAGAGATTTTTAAATTTAATTTGACACATAGAAACTTCAAGAAAAAAATATTATAGATGCATTCTATTTTGACTGTTAAGTTATTTAAAACTTCATTTTGTCTTACACTTAAACTGCACCACCCAAAATAGCATGTTAGTGGCAGTGAGTCGGTCTCATTCAGATTTTTGTCTGACACGGAAAGGAGTTGTAAATGGGAAAATGGAGACACAAAGACAAAAATAATTATCCATTTCCAAGCATATTTTCAGATGACACATCTGGGCTGTGTATGGACATCTCAATATACTAAAATTCGATGGCCTGCACTATGCACAAAATCAGACTAAATTATCGAAATGGAATCCTTTTAGCTATAGACTTAATAAGCTATGTGCAGATTGAAATCCTCTTGAACTGGAATTAATACTTATTAGCCAAACTTTCACATTATCTCTTCAACTGAAAACTCTCTAATTATAGGGAATCAGATATAAATGCTCACAAACAGGATTGCCTGAACTGGTGAACTTGACTTGACCAGAGTCAGGAAGGTAATTTTTAACTCTAGGATTATTTTGAAATATTTTTTTCTTTTTCAAAATTGAAAGTAATGCCAACATTTTCAATATGTATTTTTTATCAAAAATGTCTTACATTTACACATTTTGCCATATTTTGTTGAACTTTTATAATTTACAAGTGACAATCATCTTTCAAAATCTCTTATCACAGCAGACAGTTTTGTCAGGAGCATTTTTGCATCAAAATGAATTCATAACTTCTAAAGAGATATTCCTGAAAATAAGGCTTTACTAGCTGAATGCTGACAGATACTTACCTGAACCACTACACTCAGCACTGTCCAAGTCCCCAAGCACCACCTAGGCACTAGAAATTCTGTACCTTGTCTCTTCCCCATGCTTTGTATTCAGATGACATCTTGCAAAGTGCTCCTCTGTGCAAATACTTTCCCTGGAAAGATATTGTACCTCTGGGAGCACAGGTGATTTTTCCAGGTTCTTTATTGCTGATAAGAACCTGAGAAACAGATGATTAAATATGAGAAGCCTTCCTCCATGACTATTGGGTCACTGTTCTACCCCTTTCTGTCTATTGTTAAAGGAGTATCTTAAAGTAGTTCATGGTCTAAATGTTCAATAACAATATTAAAATTACAGCTAGGCTGTGCTCAGCATTTTTTCCCTGCAGAGTGATTATGAAGGAAGAAAACACAGCTACCCAAATCTGCATCTCCTAAACCACAATTTCAGCTTGTATAGCAGAAGGTATGCAATTTGTAACTACTTTTAAAGTATCTTTTCCAGTATACTGTGGTCCCAGCGTAACCATGATTTATAACCTATCCAAGGTTTTTTGAAACATTTGGCTTAAATTGAAATGCAACTAGAGGTGATCATTTGGCTTAAGAAGACTCTATGCTAATATGTAATTAATTATTTTAGAATTCTCAGGCTTGTTTCCAGGTACTTTGAAGGAGAAAGAAACAACCACCTTCTTTATTAAAAAAACAAAAAAGAGAAAAAGGCTATAAAATCAAGGTTTATATTAATATTAAAGATGTTACATATTGAGAAGATGCAGAGGTTAGCATGATAACCATTTGCTCATGTTCACATTAATTGGTTTAATTATGGCTACCCTCTACAACACTATTCCCACAGAGAAGCAGTACAGCTATTTAGGGAAGTACTGGCCAAACACGTTTGCATGACAATCAGGAGATGAAAACCCAGAAATTCTAACCCAGTGGTCCCTCTGCATCCACAGAAAAACAAGGAAAGCAAAGCATGTGCCACTAAATCTGCTATAAAATGGATTATATCCACTTTTGAATGTACCAGTGATGGAAAGACTGGATTTACAAGGTCAATGATATACTGGCTATGTCCAAACATTAAATGTGAAAATGCTGAAATTCTAGCAAAACTTGCTTAGTAAATCAGAAAACTTGTTTTTTCAAGAGAGTTTTTTAAAAAATAAATTATCTATTGAACTTATTTTGTAGTTTCTTGCCAAATTATTCTTTTTTTGTGCAACAATGGCTAGTTGATGTACAAGAATTATTACCAGACGGTATTTGTTTATTTTAGACTGTTTGCATTTTGTTTCATATTGAAATATAAGCAAGAGAAATTCCTATTATTTCTGTTAAATGTAAAGAATCCAAAGTATTCCTTTAAGAAAGCTTTTATTTATATGCACCATTTATGAAATTATTTATGAATGAACAACATTGAAAAAAAATGTATTAAAAATAACCATTGCACTGAATATCTTTTGCTCTTGCAATATTTCCAGTTTCAGTAGAAAGTTGACTTCTCTCCAGGAATGGAATTCTTTTGTGATATTTTAAAAACTGTAAAGTGTAGTAAAAATCAGTACTGTTTGGAGGTTTTCAGAATCCACTTAATTATTCAGAGAACAATTGTTTCAAAAATGTTTAGATTTTATCAAGCCTGCACTAATAATATCTAGCTCGAGTCAGTACTTTGTCTCTCTCTTACTAATGTTATCCAAACCACTAAAGCATCCCAAAGGGAGAAAAACTGGAAGAATTCAAAATTGTCATGAAGCAATTACAGCTGGGCAGACGGCTTCATATCCATGTGTTCAGCACATCTATTTCAATTTGTTTCTGGCAAGAAGGAATATAAAATTAAGGATTCACACAGAGGAAGAAACAGGAATAATATTCAATGATTTCAAAGTAGGCAATAAACCAATTTATCCAACAGTACAACTACAGATACTTTCAACTGAATATAATTATGTCAGAGCATCTGGAGGAAAATTCTCAGGGCAAGAGGGATTTCTAATATTTAATACAGGTAATTGTGTAAATCTATGTATAACTTGCCTTCTGGGAGTACCCATGTACATTAGGCAAATTATATACCTGTCTGAAAAATTAATATATTTGAGTAAGGCTTTTTTCCATTTGTTTCAATTCTGAATGAAAGTGGATATAAACCCCACCCAGCCAGAATAGAAATGTCATAGGTTCTGAGCTTTAGTAAGTGCTATGTTTTTGTTTGGTTTGACATTGGGCTTTTGGCTGGTTGGTTGGTTGTTTTGTTTGTGGGGGTTTTCTTGTTTATTTCTTTGTTTTTTCTTGAGGAAGATAGGCTTTCAAATACTTATGGATGAAAACTGATAAGGTACCTGTGTTCTTGCTGCCACGCTGCCCTGTACAGGTGCAGAGTAGGCTACTGGGGGCTGGCTACCCAGTCAGAGCATGAACAGCCCCAGCCCAGCCTCCTGTCTGTGCCAGGTTTTTAATGGGGACAAGGTTCCATCCACACTACAAAAACTGTACAGGAAACTGGAGACAGATGAACAATCAAAAGGCTCAGAGCTTCAGATCTTCAATATTATCCCAAATGATGGGTTCAGTTTTGCCTGAGCATTGAAAGTACCTTTACAATCTGTAGTGAAAGTAGTCTAAACAGTAGAGTTGCCTTGGAGCCTTGACTACAGGCCACTGTTTTCAAAACAATTGGTGAATAAAATGCAGGCAATGCAGGTGGACAAATTTCCAAAAGAAGTCCCTGTAACATAGCAAAAATAATAAATAAAAGCTTTTCACCTGGAACATGTGTTCATCTACAAAAAACCCAGCATTATATGCATAATTTCTAGCCTCCAACATCCAAAGATATCTCTTATGATTCATGTAATTCCTGCATTTCCAGCACAGCACTCCCAGCCCAGTACCCTTGAATGTATTGGAAAAGTTTGGTTCAGGCAACTATAAGTACTGTTAAAACAATTTATCAATACTGATCTCTGAATTCCACTGCCCAGTAATGCTCCTGATTACTGTTGATTTTGCTGGTTGTCCAAGAATCCAGATAACAAAACTCCTCTTGAAGCATTTCTTCTCAGTGCATGAGGATTATTTTTTATCATCTCTCAGATTTATAGAGACACTAGGGAAAAATCATGATGGCCAGTCAATGTAAGAAGAGGAAATGAAGTGTCAGCATATGCAGAAGTAAAGCAAAGCACCTTGATAAGGAAATCCTCATTTAAATAACTGCATTCTTGTGAGCATATCTAAGGCTGAATAAAGTGTAATAATAGCTCAGAAAGAGTGAAAAGATTGACAAGTGGAACAGGTTTGGCTAGAAAATATTGTAGATTAATAGAATCTTCAGAAATTATTTTAAGTTCTTGCGGCAGCCAGTGCGGCTGATCTCATATCCTGATGCCAAAGGGCAGAATGAACTTTTCTGTCAGACTTCTCCAGCAACAGAAGCCTTCAGCACTTGAAATTCCTGAACAAAGATACTAGACTTAGTGCTTTTAAGCAATCCTCTTGGTGATTCATCCTTTTGAACCTGAACATGATACATGCTTTACATTTATACATCTACCCCAGCTCTACTGTTTCCCTGCAATTCATTGCTACGTGGTTTTGTGGTTGTTTGGGGTTTTTTTAGATTTTTTTTTTTTTTTCTGGAACATGTGCTTGTACATACTCTCTGCCATATTCTGTTTGAGTACTGATATTTCCTAAGCAGTACCTTAATTTTTCCAAGCAGCTTGTTCTGGTTAGAAAGAATGATGGTAGAGTTGATGGGAAATGGATTCTGAATGAAGTTCAGAAACAGATTAGGGATTTCCACATTATTTGTGCTTTTGCAATAGAGGCCTTGATGCATAGACTAGCAAGCTACAGTGGGAGGCCTTTCTCATAGTACTGTAGAAAATTCCTGACAAGTAGAATGACACTTCAGGGGAGAAAGGAGGGTAAGGGATGAATTCCCTTAGGGAATAAACAAGTCCCTAAGGCCTTTCTGATACTCTGTGCACCTCAACTGTGGTACCACTTGTCTGGCAGAATAGCAAAATCACTCATATCCTGAATGTGAATCACATATATGTGATTCAGTTGCCCTTGTACATTTAGTAAGGACTGTTTCAGGCATTGCCAGGTATCCTGCTTAGCTACTTACTGTCAGCCAAGAATGGTGACTTTCTGTGAGATCTGTGCTGTACCTGCTGTCCTCCTACCTTGGACACTCTTGTATACCTCGGAAAATGTTATGTATCTATCAGTACAGATGTAGAAGAACCCCACTGTTGTTGTCTTCCACTGTGGCGTCAATCAAAATTTGAGTTGTCATCTTGGCACTGCATGGTCCATCTCTGCTTACCAATATTTAGAGATATCATAGATATTCCTGTGCTTTGACATGATCAGTTTAAAATTAGGCTTGCTCTTTGCCTGTGGACAAATCAATTTCTTTGAATGACAGCTTGAAGTTGAAACAAAGCCATGTCTCATGCAGATGAATATCCAAATAAACATTTATCAGAAGTAAAATGTTTCTAAATTTCTTCCAAGTCTATCAGATCGAGTATCTGTCAGGGAGAATGTGCAATTCTGGTGACTGTCTGATGGCTGCTGCACTTGTCTTTCATAAATGGGATTGATGTTGCATTTGAAAAGTCATGAAAGAAAATAATATGCTGGTTGCCAGAAAGTGCTAAGGTAGGTTCCTATTTTTCTTAATTTTTCAGATTGTTTCATAATTTGAAGATATTCACTTGCATTCATTTGGAGGTATGTACAAGAAGAAATATCTAATATTTCAGACAGAGCAAAACCATTCTCTTTCATATCTTTTTAGCTCATATTTTTCTCAGTCTTGGATTGCAATGTATGCATATAATTTTTCCATGTCTAGAGTTTATGATCGTTGGCTATAAATCACACATCACACACTTACAGTTATTCACTGATATTAGTTAGAAACTCAGGTTTTGTTGCCACTTCCTAAGTGGTGTGTGATGATGATAGAATGAAAAATCACATTATGATGTACATATGTTACTGACATCTGGGTTTTTTCCCAATACCATTACTCGTTAAGTGATTTTTTTCCTAGACAGCTATATTATGTCTAGTTAGCATAGAAGTACAAGAAGACATGGTTTTAGGCACAAGAATCAGGGGCTGGTCATTCCATCTCTAACTGAAATTAATCCTTTCCAAAAAGTCTGGAAAATAATGAGATATTTGAAAGAAGCCCTTTCATTTTAGTGTTAATCAAAATAAACTGATATTTAACAGAATTAGCACTGACTTTTTCTACCAGTAAAAACATTCCAAGAACTGTTAAGACCCACATCTTGGTCATAATGACCTTCAAAGTGGCTTTCAGTTGCAGAGAACTGGATAATGGATGCTAGTGCATGAGTCCTACTCTACAATTCCTACAGCACATTAATGCTACATTCATCTCCTTCTGCAGGCTGTACCTTTCAGAACATAAAAAGAACATTTCTTTTGCAGGTCTTTTCAATCTCCTTGTTTTCATGGGGACGTGTCTAGTTTTAAACCATCCTATTTCATGAAAGTTCAGAACATATGTTGTAACGACAAGACTGTGCTCTTTAATCTACACTTCATTACACATTCTTTGATAGTTTTATTATTCTTTTGAATTTTATACCTGTACAAGAAACATCTGTTTCTCCTTTTCTTTTTTTTTTTTTTAAGTACATTGTGATACATCTATTACAGTAACAGATTTACTTCCTGCTTTCTTCCTCTATACTGCATGTAAAAATATCGTGTGCATCAAGAACAGTGGCTAGTAGGACTATTAGGAGCAAAGTGAGCATCTTGTTTAATTTCTGCTCCAATTGCTTTTACATACAGGTCAAGCCTGTGTTTATAGTATTTTCTTCAATATTTCCTGTAAATTTAATCTCTGCAGGGGGTGAATTTTTTTTCACTTTCCACTGTCTTGCACACTATTTTACTAGAATCATGCTGATTTTAAGTGTGTATGACATTTCAAGTTCAACAAAAGTCTTTTATTGAGATATCAAATTTCACATATTTATTTAAACTGAGTAAAAGATTCTTTCTTGAATACTTATCAAATAAGAACATGTATCCTGAATAATTTCAGAATGGAAATGCATATCTTGAAAGGAGCTTAGTATTTTTTGCCATCAGATATTCACTGGTGTTGGCAATGTCTTCTGTAATTAAGGCTTTCTGGATTCATCATTAATGGCGACAGGATTCATTCTTGCCAGAATTGGGTTATTTATACTCATAGTCTCTGAGTATTTACTGTAGAGTGAAGTCAAATTAAATTATTTATTTGTAAATATTCAGACAATATTATTTGAATATGTGTGAAAAAGACACCCATAAAGATATGTGTTCATTCCCAAACATTTGCACCTTTTTCATTTACATCTTCTTTTGTGGAATCATTAGTCAAGTTTGGTTATGAATGGGTTTCACTAACTAAAGAAATGGACATTTAATGACTTGAAATGATGATTTTTTTTTTTTAATTTTACCACTGCAAATCTTTGACTATGTCCAGTTACATAGTTTGGAGTATGCTTATGTAGTAGAAAAGTAATTTTCTTCTTTAATATTTCTGAAGAAATCACTTCTTTGGTTCTCCTTGTTATGACTAAACTCCTGCATCATTATAGTCAGGTAACTGACCTTGCTTCCTGTGTAGTATGGGCACAAGTTCAAAACTTTCCTCGATACTTTTTTCCAAAATTGCTAGTCTTAGAGCACTATCAAAGAAAATAAGGGTGGCCTTCCCTTTGAGACAGTGTGGCATCAGCCTGAATTTGTGACATAAACAAAATTTGGTTCAAATACAGTGGAAACAAATAATTTGTTGAGAAGTAATTCACTGGTTGAATTTGCTTCTACCAAGACTATGATTCTAGGGAAGGGGAAGGAGGAGCTTAGAACATGAAGAAAATACAGAGAGCACTGGAAACTCTATCTGAAAAAGGGCATTCAGTTCCAAAGAAGAAAGTGACAAGGGGGATGGTGGGACTGACAGGAAAATCACATTTGTGAATAAAGGAAGTAGCTGAGCAAACAGTGATAGAGTGGAATCTGACGAAAAGGAGTAGATCAGCTGGTGGGGTAAATTGACCTTGACATGAAACTAGAAAGGAAGAGGTGAAAGAATGGGAACAAGATGGAAACTAAAAGAATAGTACTTTAAAAAGCAGTTCATTTTTGAAACTGCAATAAATTATTGAAAAGAGAGATAAATGAAAATCAGTTACCATTGAGTTAAATAAGTACCAAAACCAAAAGTAGGAAGGAGACTTGTATTTTGGAATTGGAGACAGAATGGAATTGTATAACAGCTGGTTTACAGCATTTGTTTACATCATTCTCATTTTATCTTTTAGTCAAAACAGCAGTTTTTGCAGACTGACTTAAAGACTTACTTCAAGACCCACTGATATTCATTGTAAGTACCTGTATGAAAGATGAGGGAAAAATATTCTTGTTCTGGAGCACTTTCATCAACTTATTTCAACTTATTTTTAAGACAAAAAAAATCCCAAAACAACAAAAACAAACATAAAACCAAAAACGTTAGAGCATTAATATCTGACTGAAAAGTCAACCAGTTAAAAAATTAAAAGTAATAATCAAAGTCACTTCTACTGAAATAATTTCTATTTTTTATTATTTTATTTTAATATTTTTTATTTTTCTTTTAATATAATATATTTTATTTTGTACTATTATTACACCTTTATTTCTGACAAAGCAGTGTGAGGCAATGTTTTAGGCTACTGAAAGGAGATTTGTAATTCTGAATTGTCAGACTGGTCTTTGACCAATGGTGTCTCCAAACCCATTTCCAGTCACAGTCTGTAAGGTATTATGAAGCAGAGACATACAAGCAAATAGTTGTTTTGGGTGTGGTCACCCTGTCTTGGAGGGAAAAAGGGCTTAATTTTTTCTGTCCAGATGGCTTTAGTGCTATTTAAGAGTCCTGTGCACATTTAGTTTATGGATGCAGACAAATCCCTATTATCTAGCCCAAGAGGTTTTTTTAAGTTCAAATTCACATGCTGCTCTTTTTCTCTCTGCACAAATTCAGTTAAAGCTGTCCATTGCAAGGATAAGTAATATTACCAATCCTAAATAAGTAATCACTTGTATATACAATTCACCACAAAGGTGCTTCTAGAGTTTTCATTGCTAATAAATAATTAAAGTTTATTTTTAATAATGAAACATGCTCAGACGTTAAAGAAAACTGTATTTATATTAGTACTGATACGACTAGGTTGTCAGAAATGCATGCTGAGGATGAAGATTACTAAACACTTAGATGTCGGATCAGATTTGAAATTTGGAAGTTCCTTTATAGCCCTAAGAATAAATCTCCCCCTCTGCTATGTGCCTTTTGTAACAGTTCCTTATGTGCCATTGCAAGGTGACAATTAATGACACCGATCTACCTGAAAAAAATGCACCCAGTTTGAATGCTTGTAATAGTGACAGAAAGCATGGATTAGACACTGTCTGCCAACAGCAGAAATTGGACAAGAGCCTTTTTCTAAACTCAGTGAGGAGGAATAATTGCTCATTGCTATCCAACTGAGTCTGTTACTTTAGGAGAAAAGAAATCTAAGAATAGGTTTATAAAATACGCAATAAATCTCCCTTACAGACACAACAGACTTAAGGCCACTAAATATCTTTAAAAATCTGGCTAAACACTCAAGATGGACAAAACAGTAGGTAGGGCAGTCTCTACCACCAGAATATTCTATTGTTTAAAAAATCTTCCAGATTAATTTTTTTCTTTCTTTACATTGTTATGAAAAAATATAAAGGTTTTGGGGCCAAGGCCAATTGTATGGGCCAGGGGCTGGGCCCTGCCCCTGAGTCACAACAAAGCAATTCAATGTTACAGGTTTTGGAGAGAGTGGCTGGGAAGTGGCCCAGCAGAAAGGGTCTTGGGAGTGTTGGTTGACAGCCACTGAATTTGGGGCCAGTGTGTGCCCAGGTGGCCAAGAAGGCCAGTGACATCCTGGCTTGTATGAGAAATAGTGTGGCCAGCAGGAGCAGGGCAGTGATTCTTCCCCTGTACTCAGCACTGGTGGGGCCACCCCTCAAGCCCTGTGTCTAGTTTTGAATCCCTCACTTCAAGAAGGACATTGAGGTGCTGGAGCTTGTCCAGAGAAGGGCAACAGAACTGGTGAAGGGTCTGGAGCACAAGTGCTATAACAAGCACCTGAGGGAGTTGGGGTTGCTTAACCTGAAGAAACAGAGTTGAAGGGGAGACCATATCTCTTTCTCCAGCTGCCTGAAAACAGGTGTTAGTCAGGCAGGGGTTATCTTCTTCTCCTAACTCGTGATGGAACAAGAAGACATAAATCTTAAACTGGGTCAGGGGAGGTTCAGGGCTGAGCATCAGAAGGAACTTCTTCACAAAAAGAGTTGTTAAACATTGGAATGAACTGCCCAGGGTGGGGTGGAGTCACCATCCCGTGTCCAAGAAATGAATGGTCACGGCACATAGTCCTATGGTGTCACTAACGAGATGGTGGTCAGGCAAAGGTTGGATTTGATGATCTTAGAGGACTTTTCCAAATGAAATGATTCTCTGATTACCTAAAAGGAAGTTGTAGTGAGATGGAGGTCAGTCTCCCCTCCTGGGTTATAAGTGCTAGAACAAGAGAAAATAGCCTCCAGTTGCACCAGGTGTTTGAGATTGGATACCAGAAAAAATTTCTTCACAGAGCAAGTTGTCAATCATTGAACAGGTTGTCCAGGGAAATGGTTGAGCCACCATCCCTGGGGGTATTTAATGGACATGTAGGCATGTTGCCACAAGACTTGGTTTAGTGGTGGACTTGGCAGTGCTGGGTTAACTGGACCCAATGAGTTTAATAGTCTTCTCCAACATAAATGATTCTATGATTCTTTGTTCTTTGATTCTATGCTTTTGTTGCTGTTTTTCCACAAAAATGCAGCAAGGCCATAAATGCCAGAATGAATATAAATAGGTAGATTTTTTGAAAAGAGGTGAAGCCAAGTTCAATTATCTGCCCTAAATGAAATAGAGACTTGAAGATTAGCATCAATCAGCCTCTACAGAGCCCTAATCTGTAAGATTTTGTTCCAATTTCTGTTTTTCTTTTAAACCATTATGAAAACTCCAGTGATACAGTTTCTATCATATTTTCAACAATAGCATTTACCATGGAAATTATTTTTATAACAACCAAGGCAATGTGGAAAATCTTAAAACACTTTTCAGAAAGTAATAGGGATGATAAATTTAGATTTCCCAAAAAATGATCATAGGTATCATGTTTCCATAATTAAATCACCTAGTTTCTGATATTGATTACAGCTTGAGGAATGCTTAATTTCCTAAATAAAATTTAAAATAAAATTAAATTAAAATAAATATTTGAATTATACATTTCAGAAAATTAAATAATGTGTTTCATGCCCTTTTTAATTGGTTTATGGGTTTTACATTGCTCTTCAAAAGTAGTGGTATGAAACCTTCCTTAACACAGAAAAAAGTAAATTCTCATATGCCAATGGTCATTTCCCCTGTCACACTGAGTGATATTTTTCCAGATAGAGAGGTAATAATTTTTCATCTTCCTAACTGGTCATCTTGTCCTGTAAACAAGTCATAGGCTGAAATATCAACACATTTAGAAGAAACTAGTTTATGATTGCATTTCCCTCAGGAGCAGAGTGGTAAAACGGTCAATATGAGCAATTCTGTTGCAGCTAAACCTCACTGCAACAGATTCCTATAACCACAACATCTTAACATTCATAAAGAAATTACAGGGACTTATTCTCACAGTTTTTCTAACTCTAAGCTGGTTCATAACCTGAAAAAATCCCAGTAAAAACTGATAAAATTTTAAACAAAGCAGATATTAAATATGAGTAATGGAATAATAATAAAAAAAAATTATAGCAGAGATTTAAAACAACAACAAAATAAAACTACAAACTACAGAGAAGCAGTAGATAGATATGATGATATTCCCAAGACTAGACCCTCAATACCAGACTGAGAAACAGGAAAACATCTTTCATTATCATCCACCAAGGCGAGTTACTCAATACAGTATTCTTTTCCATGGCTTTAGAATGATGGAATCATACTTTGTCACTTCTCTAATGCTACAGGAATGAAAAAAAGACAAAGATTATCCCAGATGGAGAATTGGAAAAAATAATGCTGCACAAATTTTCTTTTTCCATACTCTATGGAGAACTTCATGGAACAGTAATAATAAGTGTTCAAAAATTTAGTGTGATTTGATGTACTACTCTCAATAATAAAACTTCATCTCTTGTGAGAATGAAAAGTACACAGAATGTTCATGGAAGGAAATGTGGACTTACAATGAATGAAAGTTTCCCTAAGTTTGTGTGAGTTTTCTACTTTCATCTTAGTATTTAGAAGATGAAATAAAAGGCTACAGGAGAAATAGGAAACTGGAAGAGCTCCTAATTTAATCTTTTACATACATTGTAGCTCAAATAGTTAGTGTTTTGGAAAAGTACATTATTTTTTAAATCAGTATTTTCTATTCTGAAAGTCTAAAATACTTTTCAATCTGCCCCAGCCATAGCCTTGAATGGAGGAACCTCTACTATTTATCAAATATTTCAAGTTATTGTAGCCTACTTTCTCTGGTCATTTACTGAGGGTACTCTTCAAAAGAATGTCTAATCACAATTCTGTGTCATCGAAGACAAAAATATTCAAAATGGAACTGAAAACAGGTTTTTATACACAGATTTTTATATTTTAGAGCTGCACAGAGTTTCTATGATTTATTGGTTTTTTAATCTTGTCCTAGACATATAAAAATCACATTTATTCCCAATTCTACTCATCCAGAAGAGACAGATTTGCATGTGGAAATTTAAAGCAAAATATTTCCAGTTAAAGTGAACTATATTTTTCCAGGTAAATTTAGACATTTATGTGAAAGAAAGTGCTACAACAAGCAGAATATTAGGTGACAAATCTATTCAGCATTGGTCAAGAGAATGTCTCATTTGAGACTTGTCCATTACACTTTGTTACACATTATTTTCTGAAATGTTTTAGATCAAAATGCCAAAAAAGATCCATTTCTAAGGCTGTCTGCCTCTTCATGGGAAAGAGTACTTCTTGGGAAGGGCCCTTATTATTGTCCAAATTTTTATACAGAAGAGGAAAATGAATGAAAAAATTACATAGATTTAATAGGAAGAATCCTCTTTCTCTCTCTTGGCAATGAGATTGTTTTTGTACCTACCTAGCTACTTATCTATATGTACATAAATATGTATGTATACATGCATAGGTGTGCATGTATATATGTATATCTTTATATACATATATACATATTTATATATACATGATATTTACTCTCTATGTTTCATTTGATTTCTTCTTTAGGCAACAAAAAGTTACACAATTTCATAATTTTATAATGTACTTCTCAGTTTAAAAGTATTTTATTCTTTTTATGGTTTTTTTGTTTGTGTTTTTTTGTTGGTTTTGGTTTGCATTGGGGTTTTTTTTTGGTTTGTTTTTTTTTAATCTATATACAAGAGCATGAATGAAATGTCTCTGTGCTCACTGCAATATTTCAGATATTTAGAAAATATGTGCTCTGGCAGCCAAGATGGAAAACCACATCCTGGGGTGCATCAAGCACAGCATGACCAGATGGTCAAAAGAAGTGATCATCCCTCTCTATTAATATTGGCCAGTGCAGAGCCCCACCATTTAAAAGGAACGTGAAGGTCCTTGAACGTGTCCAGAGGATGTCAACAAAACCGGTGAAAGAGCTGGGAAAAATGTCCTGTGAGGAGCAGCTGAGAAGTTTGGGTTTGTCCAGTTTGGACAGAAGGAGTTTGAGGAGTGATCCCATTGCTACCTACAACTTCCTGAGGAGGGGAAGTGAAGAAAAAAGTGCCAATGATCCATGTGGGTCCCTTCCAACTGAAATAGCCTATTCTAAAAATATTTTTTTTGGAGTTTGAGGTATAGGCTTCCAAAGGACAGCATAAATTCTTACTAAATCTGTAGAAAACTTGGCAGGAGTGATTTTCTGAATTTTTAACCTCTCTTTTTCCCCTTCATAACAGGTTTCATAGTTTTAAAGTTCAAATTTCGTTAGAGTTTTCTAACTACCTGAAAACAAGTCTTCATCAGTGTGATAAATGCTTTGCCTGGGTTAATTTCACTAAGTTTTGTTCTCCAGAATATTGTTTTTCCAGGAAAATCCATCTCTTATTTTCAAGATATATGCTTCTTTAAGAGGAAGAACAAAATATTTTGCTTAGTTTGAATTTCCACATAAAGATGCATTGTTTCCAAAATTTTTGTTTAACCTATGCCTAATTTTTTAGTCAAAACTCAATTTTAATTGATTTTCAGTTTAATTTAAAATGTGTTTCTATCTTGAACACTTGTGAATGTAATGAAGTTTTATTGAAAAAAATGCAACAATTGAACAGGATTGGACAAAGAAAACACATTGGTTGAGAAGACTAGCAATTTGGGCATCATTTCAGAAAAGCACTTAAATGTGTGTTTAAAAGGAAAGTAACTTCATTCGAGGCAGACAGTAGACAGTGCATGAGACAATGTAGAAGACTGTCTCTCAAAAAGTAAAAGATCCCAAGACAGTTAGAATTTGGCAAGACAAGAAAGCCTCAAAAATCAAGCAGTAGGAAATTGACCAAGACTGAATAAGTAGTGCTTGGACAACTAAGTTATATGGAAAGTTGTAATTGAACTTGCAAGATGTGTTTCAGAGTTTATAAAAAATCATGTCTGGGATGCACAAGATGTGGTTATCCTTTTGTAGCCCCAGTAGCTGAAGAGATCACTAGACAAAAAGTCAATCTACAAAATTATTATCAATTGAATATAAAGCAAAGGTTCAATCTTCCTGCTGAAAAAGAGGTTTCAGATGCAAAACATAGTAAGTAACAGAAACAAGAACAAAACCTAGCAAACAAACAAAACAGGAACAAAAACAGAAGTATATAATCTCACACAAAACATGCATGCCATGGGATGCTGTGGACCTGATGAATTACTTAAGTTCAAGAAGCAGCTGGGTAAAACTACTGCAGGAAAGTCCAGCTGGAACAATTAAATAAAAAGCCTCAGCTTATTTGTTTTAACTTCAAAATTGAGTGTTGTTTCAGACACATGAGAAACTTGCAGGTTGGATGTTAAGCCTGAAAGACACCTTTATTTTTTTGTGACTGGAGCTGGTGGGATAAACTTGGGTAGTTTAAGTGACACCAGGCTTTCATGCTTATGCATCGGATGTTTACTTCAGCATGAACTGAATCTCTCTTGAGGTTCTATTGACTGTCTGGACTAGACAGTTCATTAACTATATTTCAGTGCATTACCTATAATTAAAGCATAGACATGTAGCTCACAGCTAAGCAGTTGCATGGAGACATCCAAATGAAAGTGTATTAATGTTTTGCTAACTACTGAAAGCAACTACTTCTGAATCAAGAAAGCCCTGAGTTGCAGACTGACAAGAACAGGGAAAATATTCCAGGAAATGATCAATGACCATTTCAGTCTTGTTGCTTTTGTAAATCCTTTTCTTTAAGCAGTTGCATATCTGTCAATGGGGACAGATGATAAATAAAGTAATTCTCTGGGAGCACAGTATGTTGTGTACTGTTAAGAGCTAAGGGGAAAAGAAAAGAAAAGAAAAGAAAAGAAAAGAAAAGAAAAGAAAAGAAAAGAAAAGAAAAGAAAAGAAAAGAAAAGAAAAGAAAAGAAAAGAAAAGAAAAGAAAAGAAAAGAAAAGAAAAGAAAAGAAAAGAAAAGAAAAGAAAAGAAAAGAAAAGTTTATTAAGAAATCCAGATTAGCAGAGAAGAAAAGGTTTTTAATGTCTGCTGTATGAAACAAACTTTTCCATCTGGAAGAACGGGAGCTTTCTTAAAATAAAGATCTTGCTTGTTTCAGGTAGTACATTGAATTGTGTGATCTACTTTACATGAAGATACTAACACATGCCAAATATCAATGTACTACTGAGTCTAAATATCTGAAACAGATAATTTTCCCTATTCTGCAGCATCAATTACCTCTATACTGAAAACTTTTGTGTATTTATCTCACTTCCTTTAGCTGATCTAGAAATCTTCCTTTGTATCCCACACTTTCTTTACCTTATCCCCCCAACTCTGTAGCAGAAATTTATAGAGACCAAAAGCACAGATCTGATAACTGATGTGCAGCTCTCTGTCCTCACTAATGGCTAGCACTCCATGGCATGGTTTTGGTCCACACTTCCAGACAGAGCCTAGGAGTCCTTTGAATAAGACAATACAATGCAGGCTGTTCCTAACATGAGGGATAATTAACACCTCTTTATTCTAGGAAAAGGAGGAGGAGTTTGCTCATCTGACTTTACAATTCCCTGATATTTATCTTCTAATCAGACCTGTCAAGTTTAATTTACTAATACAGATGTAACTGAGTGGGGTTCTTTGTTTACTGTAATCCTCTCCCTGTACAAATGTAGCTAGATTTGGGAACAGTTGCATCACAGTGGAGTAAAAAGACAAAGCATTTCCTTTAAATAATGCATAGATTCCCAGAAAAGTGTGCACCAAGAAAAAAAACATAACTTTATCTGTTGAAGTATAAAACCCCAAAACCTTTGGGGAAACAACATATTTTTATTCTTCTCTCTTAAATTGCCTAATTCAGTATGACAGCTGGAATGGAGATGAAATAAATTCATGCAGTTATGTATTATAATGCTAAAACATACACTGAATTCTGTGCACTAATATGTACGCTACAGCTAAAAATCTGATAACTAATCTGTTAAATAGACTGCAATTGTCTGTGAACACTTAGATTTTTGCAATTACCACTGCCATATTTGATAGTAGCAAAAAATGTGTACATGTTCAACAAATTTAAAATGCATATAATGAGTTAAAGTCTTAAAAACCTGAAAGTACTTAAAAAATAATTCTGAACTTGAAAACTTACTGAAAAGTAATTTCTGAACTTGCTACTAATGACACTCTCGTAAGTCACAAGCTGTTCTCTCAAGAAACGTGAATTTGTGACTGTGAGTTATAAGAAAACTGTATTTAAATCCATGCTAAGGAACCTATTGTGTGCTCATTTCACTTTTTAATAAATTATCTTTCAAAATTTCTCAACAACATGCAATAGTTTCTATGGCTTTCTGTACCTAAAGGAGAAATGTCAACAGAACCAATCCTTATTTCCTCTGCTTTTGCCACTCAGTTTTTAATTCATCAAGGTCTACAAGTGCATGAAAAGTAAAAAATAGCAAGAAAAAACGGAAAATCTGAGAAAATTTTAGTGATTTGCAAGCTGAATCTCATTTACATTACTGGAACAATTATTTTCTATGAGAAATTGCATAGTTTGACTAGTGAAGTACACTTAGTTCCACAGGGAACATGTGTCACTTTACAGAATCAATACTTTTCAGTGAGGCTTAATATTTCTTTCTTTGTGAAAGTCATGTTATGGAAAAGTAGATTTAAAAAAAAAAATAGAAAAATAACTTAATGGGATTTCCTCTAGACAATATCAAATCCCAAATAAAATAACAGGAAATTTAAATTTAAGGAACATTGATCTGAATATTTATTTTTGTTAGTGGCATAGCTGACACATAGTCAGTACATAATCATTTTCTTCCTAAGAAGTCAACAGATAAACCAGACCTAAAGTGAACTGGAAATTAATTTCAAAGTAAATAGAAAGCTGAAATTTATAGGTTTGCAGAGTATATGATTTTATTTTATGCAAAATTAAAATAGGCAAAATATAGAAAGTTGCAGATAAAAGTACATTAATTAATCTGTCATATATTAGTTTACATAGACATCTGGATGTTAATCAAAGAAAAAAGACTTTGGAGATTAATCAGTGAAAACTGATGGTATATATGCACATGCCAAATTTACAGAGTGTGATAAACTTATTGTTCTCTGCTATGCAACAGAAAAATTTAAATATTATAAACAACCTCAATTTAAATATAGATTTATTTAACTTTTTAAAGGAGGATAGACCTTATTTGTGAATATACTGCATATTGTTTTTTCTATGTGCTGTACTGATGTCCTATTCAGTATGTGAACTTAGGATATTTTAGAAACAGCACCAGTCTGAAACTTCAAATAGAACTGTCTAGAAATATATGGACACAATAGATAAAATATTTAGAAGAGATTAAAATTTAATTCCCCTCTGAAAGTTGCAGGAAATTGCTACACAAAAAAAAAAAAAACAAACAACCTGCACGTAAAAAATGTTGTGTAATTATCATCTCATATCAGATGCATAGAGGGGACTTCCTTCCTACAGTTCCCAGATACGTGTCAATACTACCTGCAGAATGCACAGAGGTACAGACATGCCACTAGAAGGAATTCTGGGCTGTACTGTTTGCTTCTGCACAAACTATTTTGGGGGGACATACATAATTACTTATACTTTGTCTCCCATATAACCAAAAAGAAAGTGCTGTTTGCTGAGGGATTTTTGCCTCCTTTTTCTTTTTTGTTAATGAAAAATTGTTTCCAGAACACAGTTTTATTCCACGTGTCACTGCTGGGTAATTTATCACAATATCAAGGTAGACACCTTCCTTCTGACAAAAAAAAAAATATTCAATACACTGAATTTTTATCAAAAGAGATAAAAATACACAAATATTTACCTCAATGCATTATATTTATAGTAAAGCAGCTCAAGCAAAATTCTGAAGATGTGTCCATACAATTAAGTAAAAGGCCCATTAATGGTTTTGGTCTTTGCCAGCCATTCCAGTTCCAAATGATACCTGAACATAGTTCAAGTGATAACTCATGGCAGGATTATCTCCCATAAATTTGGGGAAGGTCACCATCTCTTTTGGGTGCAACAGGATTTAGCTGTGTGGATGTGTGCCAAGCTGTACCTGTGATTTTATGTGTTGCTGTTAGTTTGTTCCAGTCTTTGCACCCTGAAAAAAGAACAGCTAAATGTAAAATATCTATTGAGTATATTTGTGTAAAGTGGTGTACTGGATCTGGCTGAGATAAAGTTAGTTTACTTCATGGCAGCCCCTATGTTGCTGTGATTTGGATTCATGACTAAAACCGTGATCACACCGCAGTGTTTTAGATATTGCTGATCAGTGTCTGCATGGGTCGATGCTTTCTCTGTTTATCACCCTGTCCCCAACAGTGAGGGGGCTAACGGTGGCCAAGAGGTTGGTAAGGGACACAGCTGGGTCAGTTCACCCCAGCTGACCAAAGGGATACCCCACACATTGGGGTATTGTGTTCACCTGTAAAACTCAGTGGGTGCAGGGCAGGGACAATTTCTGAAGTAGCTATTTCTCAAGAGACCAAATGGATATTGGTCTGCTGGTGGGAGGTGATGAGTGATTGCCCTTGCATCAATTGCTGTTTCTTGAGGTGCCCCTACTTCCCCATTCATTTTCATTCACTTACAAAACTCACAAGGTATTCTCAGTTTCACCCTTGTGACTCTTTCCTCTATCCCACTGCAAGGTGAATGAGTGAGCAATTGGGTGAGGGCTCTAGCTTCTAGACAGGGTCAACCCATAATGACTGGTTTACAAACGCTGCTGTGATAGAGTCGTACAACATCACTGGAAATCTAGATTAGGGCTGACTTTTTAGAAAGTTTTGGGGTTTGCCCTGATGTTTAACTCTTCCTGCTGAAACATAAAGCCCATCAATTCTTGCCCTATGCACAGTGAGTATAAATGCAATTTTATTATTACCTGTTGTAAAGATTTTTTGAAGAGAAATCTGGATGTTGTTACGAGTGAAGTATGACTGGAAATATGTGTTTGAAAAAGAACAAAGGAATCCACACATCACAGAGTTGCAAGAGTGGCCTGTATTGATAACAGATGTCTTATCAGTAAAGAACCTGATGTTCCAGGAGGATGACAACAAGGTTACAGCATATCATATATATCAGCCCTTTTCAGCCCATCAGAAAAAGTTGGTGTACCAATAAAAAGAAAATATACAATGGGCAGCAATGTGGCCTAAGAATTAGAGAAGTTAAGCGAGGTTCTGGGAAAAATGACCATACAGCTGTTGACTCTTACAGTGCATGAAAAATCTGTCAAAAAACTGGTTTATTGTCACCAGAGAAAAACAAAGACAAGACAAGGACTTGTACCCTGCTGTCTTTTGCACAAAAGCAGTCCTGAGCAGACCACTTAGAGTATGAGGGCATGTTGAACAACTAAAATTTACAAAAGTAAAATTGTGAAAAATAAATCTATTGACATACTTTGGAGGGGTGGGGGGTGTGGGCAGAGGGAGGTGAGGGAGGTGGAAATCACCTTCCTTTTCTTGAAGGCATTTGAATTGATTACACTTATTCCATTACAATTACTTTCTTGGCTACCGTAACACATTTGAAGGCTGTTCTCACAGCAACTTCCAGGCTTTCCTTGTCTGACTCTGCAATTCAAATATTTAATTTTTTGCCTTAGGTCCTGTTTTCTAGAGCTTATTGCTTCCTAACATTCCTGTCCCCGTTTGGCTCATGTCCATTCCTAAAATTGCACCTCACCAGGCTCAGAAGAGTGAAAACAGAGGTTGATAAAGCAATACCTGGATGACTGAGCTAATGGGTCACACCTTACCTGGAGGCTGAGTACTGCAGAGACTTTGAGCAGAAGGTTGAACCACAGTTTCCTTCCAATGTGAATTATTTTATATTTCTTTGGATGACTGCTCAAAGTATATAATTGGAAGGGAAGTAAAGAAAGTGAAAGCTATTTTTAAAACGTTTGTGTGGCTTTATGGATTGTATGGTCAAACAAAGAACCTATTTATTTAAAATACTGCAAAAAATGTTGGCAAATTTTCATTTCATAGTCCATAATAACCCTCAGGTTCTGCAAAACACATTATTTCCTGGTTTGTATTTGTATCACAGGATTTCCCTGCCACCATGCAATCCTTTTCTTCTGCCGACTTATGTTCTTCTTAAGCACATTACTAAAGGAGATAAATTGTTTTTGTAAAAATCTTACCTCCCAAAGTATTTGTACACCTAGAGCTTCATAGAATCTGAAAATCTAATAAAGATTTTCTTTCTTCCATTGTCGTGAATGAAAAATATTGCAGAACCTTGGACAGACTTTTGTGATACCACAACAAATGTTTTTTCACTCTGACAAAGAGTCATAGTTAATTCTTTCCTAAAATAGTTCTCCAGTAATTTCATGTCCATTACAGTTGTTTAACCTGGACAGTATTTCTATTGTTTATAAGACTATGGTGTGATAACTTCCAAAATCTTTCTAAAACAAAGAGGTGTAGCAGCAGCGCTGTCCCTCTATCCACAAGATGCATTAAAATGCAGATGTTTAATTGGAGAGTTACAGTTTCTGTCCATATCTATATTGTTGCCAGTTACAGAGTGGTAGAGTTCAGTATTTCTGAAAATTCATGCTTTCTTGAGGTATTTAATTGAATCCTAAATTTCACTATTATTAGCTATGATAAAGATTATTAGAAAATAATTCCTGTCTCTTTGAATTAAAAATAATTTAGCAGTACAGACTGCTGACACCACTTTAATTCACTTAATTCAGAAATTTAGCAAAAGCAAGTGCAGGGTCATACAGCTGATGAGCTGTGTTTTTCTTAGAATTGAAAAATTTTTGGTGTGCAGAGTGCTGAGACTAAAGAAGACCAGTAATTTCTACTGACACTATGTTGATATCAGCACACAGGGGTAAGCTCCACTTATAATAGAGACACACTAAGAAAAGTAAAAATGAAGAAGACAGACTTCCCATAAAATCATTTAATTGCAGAGTCTTTGACTAAAGGTCTGAAGCAACTTCTTCTATTACACTAAATTCTAAATTATTTTCTCATGGAGTGCAATGCCATATTTTGTCAGTGGTGAGGCTGTATGTGTCATTTTCCCCAGCTATATTAATATTTCTGAAGATTCAAAGACATCAAATGTCATAGCACTCGATGTCCATTAGGTGCAATGCTTGTTAGTGCTCAGAAGCAGCTGGAAGAAAGATCAGGAGGGTGCTTCAGGCTTTTGCTTATCTATTTTTCCACCACTGGGATTAGTGACAGAGGAATGGGAGCTGCTTTGCAATTAATTTTTCTTTAAAACACAAAAAAAAAAAGCATAATCTTTAAGGAGCACACAAAAGATGCTGTAAAGTTAGGTGGTGACTGAGCAGAGCCACAGGGAGTGAGTAAAACTGAATCATTACTTGTGAAGCTATGCTTCAGAGAGACTGCTGGGGCTTTTTTTTCCCCTGCTCAAGCTTTGGCACAGGAAAGGAACAAGGAAGCTCTTTGCTGTTGGATTAAAGTAAGGGGCAGAAAGAAAAGAGCCTGATTTGTGCCTGGTGATTATTCCCTTGTTTCTCTGGCCTTTTCCATATCTCTTTGGTAAGGATCAAAGGACACATGAATATAACCTGGCACTACATTCCCAGCTGCAGATGCTACAGTGAGCTGACCCTCAGCAGTGCCACTGGTGCATTTCCCCATATCTCCCACTCTGCTCAAGTCACCTGCATCTTCCCAGAGCTGTGTCCTATGCTATTATGATAGAGTTTCAAATACTTCACAGAGCGGGAAGGGATACTGGCAGGGGAAGTAAAACTCCTTACCTACATGCCTAAGCATATCTAAATGAGAATTTAATGCTTTCAAAAAGCTTTCTGAGGAAAACTGCCACCACAAAACAGGGTGAAAATGTTGCAGTTTGCAACTGGTGATGACTTATCTGATAACACAGGATTTGCAACACTTTTAATGGAGGCTAGGCTTGCCTCTGCAGTAATGAAAAATGTGACAAGCTCCACACTAAATATAAGCAACGTTTTAGAAAAATATTGAGAGCTATATTGGTAAAAATACCAAAATTAATGTCTTCTTTTGTGGCACTGTTAAAAAAAACATGTGAGGAGACCAATTTAATTTTTATTCTTGTTTTCAATCTGTTTCTATTTAAGAGCTGGCAAGCACAGAAATACAGTTGGTTTTTTGATTAAAGAATAGAGATACTTTTCTGTTTGTTTCCTCATAAGTAAAACTGATCCCACAAGAAAGGAAAAAATGCTCCTTTCACTTAATTTTCAATGAATGGCTTCCTGATGCTTTGCAAGGAATAGGTCAATACCTGCCCCAGGAAGCCCAGTCTCACAGTGCAAGAAACATGAATCTGAACAAGGTGAGTAACAGGGGCAAAGGTACCTGAAAGAATGTGTTTTTCTGCTGCTCATGGGATGCATTTTGTTGCTCAGAATTCACACATCATAGGGTTCTGACTCCTATAGGAATTCAGCTAATGATGTGGTGTTTTTTATTCTTCTTACTAGTAGAGAAAAATTAATACTCCATAAAAAATAGAAAATTACTATTAAATACCTGGTATTGATTAAAAAAAAAGAAAAAGTAAGATAATAAAAATGAGCAAGAGATGTAGATTTACAAGAAAATGGAGAACGCTCTCATTTCATCTTTGTTAGGACTTCACTAATCAGCTGCAAAGGTTGGAAGCATTTGATAGTATAACTTGTAAATAATCATTCAGAAACACTTACATTTTTTCTGAAAATCTTTTTGAGAATGTGAGAAGTTTTCCCTAGTAGTTTCTTCTCCCATGCAAGTCCTTGCTCTATTTCTGACACTTCAGAAACTGGAAAATGTCTGAAATCTCTGTAAAGATCTGAAACCAGATCCATCGACTCAGTGGTCAGGTACTTCTACGCATTCCTTCCACAGAGCCTCATTCACCTCGAAGGTTCACAGGCAGTAATGCAGCTCTGTGAGCTGCCTTCCCTCCTCCTGCTCTATAGTTCTGGGAAAGCAAGTTCCATAGCAGAAAAACAATGAAGCTGTGGCACTATATAGCACCACACAGTGGTTTTGGCAGCAGTTTCTAAAACCAGGCTTGAATTTTCAAAGCCAGATGGTGTAGTATAGTTGTGTTGGATCATATTTCAAGACAGAGTATTAAATAGTCCACCCCATAATTCAATATCCATACCAAAATAGCTAATTGAGTCGCATAAGACACAGGCAGTGCAACGGGACCAAAAGTAATTTTTTTTTTATAAACTTGAATTCTTACTGCATACAGCCCTGGGGTCCCAGCAGAAGAAAGCCATTTGAATGATTTCAGAGAAGAGCCACATGAAGGAGTCAGAGGGTTGGAATACATCTTCTGTGCAGATAGGCTGGGAGAGTTGGGATTGTGCAGCCTCAGGTAGAGGGGCCTCCAGAGAGACCTTAGAGCAGCCTTCCAACAGCTAAAAGGGGCTAACGAGAAAGCTGGAAAGGGACTTCTTGCAAAAAAGTGTGTCAAGGTAGGACAAGAAGATATGGTTTTAAGCTCAAAGAGGGTGGATTTAAATTTCACATAAGGATGAGATTTTTTAGGATGAAAATGGCAAAGAGCTGTAACAGATTGCCCAGAGAAGTTGTGGGTGCACCATCTCTGGAAGCATTCAAGGCCATAGTGGATGAAACTTTAAGCAAACTTATCTGCTGAAAGATGCCCCTTTCCATGGCAAGGAAGGTTTGCATTAGATGATCTTTAAACATTTCTTTCAATTTGAACTACTTGATTCTATGATTCTATTAACATGATATGGACCTGCTCCAAGAATGCAGTACAAAATAAGCATTATACCTCCAGGAGCACCCAGTCTCTGAAGTTGTACTATTTTCACCCATATAATTTTAAGCTTGCAGGAAGTAAACTGTTTTAAAACAACATCTGATAAGGAAGAAGAATAAAGTAAAGATTAGCAGATGATGGTCAATGGGGAAAGATTGAAAAGGACAATAGATGTCATCATTGAACTTGTTAGCTTTCTCTATATACCTCAACACTAAAGAATTCTAATTAGCAAAGTAAACATAAAGTGCAAGGACACCAGTTTATTGGCAATGAGATGTCTTGATATCCAGATAGCTTAATACCATGGTAAAGTTTCCTCAAGCAAAGGTGGGAATAACAGAATGGATATGGTGTTCCATTTAAAAGCAGATTAATCTCCTTGTAGGCAGATGTGGCAGGAAGATGCCAGGTGGATTGTCTCAAGTGTTGCCAGCAATGAGGATGCTGCACAATTGAGGTTTGACTCCTGCTCCCAATTACACAGAAAAACCTCTCCAGAACAGTTCACGGCTGATGTTAGCTGAATTGAGCTGAATCAGGCTTAATTTTCTGAGACTTGTTCCATCATTATTTCATTGCTAGTTCTCCTAGTATACTAGAATTTTCAGGGTTTTTTTAACGTGTCTCTCAAAATCACAGAACAATTTTGAGATAAGAGAGAACTATGCAGGTTAGCACTGTCTAAGGAATTGATACTTCCTCCCATAAAATAAAGAAAAAAAACCTTCCAAAGACAGATTTTAGACTGACTTCTAAGAGGAAGTGTTTGCCCCTTTGAAATTATTTGTCATCTATTGATTTCTTTGGATTTATGTCCCAGGAAATCCCCTCCCCACTAGCAGAACCTTTCAAAGAACTGTTTGGTCAGATTGTATAAAATGATTAATTTGATCTAGGATCATTAATGTAGAATATTGTACAAGTGAAACCACAGATATATTTTGGAAGCTGTGACTTTCCTTCAGAGACATAGTATTTTTTGCTCCAGGAAATTGTTCACAGTGTGATGAGCTTTTCCTGAAGCTTCCAGGGAAGACTGCTTACATACTGTTAAATAACAAATGAACTTCTGGAAAATTTGACACTTTCTATTTATCATTAACCAGTCAAATGGCATCTGAAGCACCCAAGAAAGATTTTAACCTGTCAAGCCAAATATTTTATAAATTATAGATGTTTTGTTCAATCAAAATGAACTATCTTTTTTTTTTTTTTTTAAACCTTTCATCCTTTACTCTTGTGTCTAGTCTGGTGAAAACTGTTTAATTTAAACTAAACCTTGAAGTGATTATTCAACATTCAGATCAATTACTTTTAGTTTTAAAGTTAGTAAAAAGCTTTTTTCAGCACCGCAAGAAAAAATTGAGTTTTGCTTTCCCCAAAACAAAGGCCAAACAAGCTTTTTTCTGCTCTTCTTGGGAACAAAGTACAAATCTGTGGCAGCAGATCTGGTGTAGAGTTCAAGTGAGTGGCCAGTGGTGAAGGGTGACTGAAAGGAATCACACCGATTTTGAGAAGTGTTTGGCCAGGCTGGGAAGCTGCTGTGAACGGTAAGGATGTTCATGGCAATGAAAGCAGGCACTTGTCTCTGAGGACACCAAGCCACCCCTGGGACTCCTATCCACAGCCCATGGGCTACCAGGGGCTCAGTCTTGATTCCTGATTCTTGAGTCCAAGACACTCATGAAGACCCCTATGTTCTGCCCTTGGAAGCAGCAGCAGCAGCAGTATAGGACCACACCAATGGCAAATGGAGAGCAGCTTTCTAGGCACAGTGCTAAAACATCTGACATCTGAAGCTTCCAGCAAAAGCGAAAACAATCTTGCTTGGGTGCATGATTCCTGCTATTCACAGTGTATATGTCTTGGATGCAGCTAAATGAATATAACTTGCAGAAAAACAACAGTTCCAAAAGATTATTGTTTCCTATGTTCATATTATAGAAATAGAGGTTGGTAGAGGGAAAGAGTGGACTCAGAACTTTAAAAAAAATGTAACAGGTTTAGTGGTGATTCATGTATTTGATGCAGAACACTTTTATGTATTCTACTTGTTTTCCTGAGGATAATTCTCTAAAGGCAGAAGATTTAGACCAATGTTCCATATAAAGAATGTTTTCTTAATCAGTCTTTTGCTGGGAGTAAAGGTGGAGGAGTGTGGGCGATGCAGGGAGGGAGAAAATATTGCCTGCTTTAATGCAAAGAGCAAAATTTTTGGAAGTATAAAAAACAAATACCAATGCAATTAATACTACAGAAATGAACCAAGAAATCATGCCCAAAGTCAACAGAGGGAGTTAACTCTTCACAGTCTCAAGGGGAATCGACTCAGAGTATCCTTAATTACACATTGTATCCTAGAGCTGTTAATTCAAAACAAATATATGATGTTGAAGTAGGTATGTTATATTGTAAGTAATGCTTTTTTGACTAATTGATTTATACAATGTAGTATTAAAACTGTACTGATAAAACTGACAAAAAATTCTATAAATGTACCACTTGTGGAGGAAGATGTATCCTAAGTATAATTTCCTGAGTGTGGGAGTTGAAGAGCTGTCCTTGCTATCTACATTTCCTGACCACTGCGGACCAGGCTAAAAGCAATCCCTTGCCAGTCATTTCTGGCATCTCCTCTGAAGGTTCCCTTCATCTTCTTCTTGCCAGAAGTTATAAAGGAGATCTTTCTGTGGCTGTACTGCTTCTGGTTTTCTCTCAATGAACTGTGTGTCCTCTCCAAATCTGTAACTTCTGCTCACTTCGAAATTAAGTGAAGTAAACATACTAAAGATTTCTTTGGATGCTCAGCCACATTCTGCAGCATTTTGGTATTTGCTGTTTTTTCTCACTTTTTAACATCAATTCCACCATTTTAATACTTGCTCTGGCACTGTAGTGCTCACTGGATAAAATCACCCTTGTGATGCTTTCACCTTACTCCCCTGGCCTCTCTTTTATTCTCAAGCACTTGCCAAAACCTTGTATGACTGCATGGACTGAACTGCTTCCCTGTCGGCTTTTGAGATTGCCAAACGTGATGTCTAAGTGCTCTACATACGTCATAGTCTCAGATATCTCAAAACACACTACCAGCTCCATGTACTTGACTTCTTTGATCTGATTCCTTTCACCTATTTGTGGCACATAACATAAATCACTAAGGCAGCGATGTAGTCACCCATGGCTTCGTTTATAGTTAACGGGAAATAGTAAAGGCCTCAACAGTGCAAATTAGGATGTCATAAAAGAGGCTTTTAGACAAGAGTGCCTTTTCTTTCTTCACTGCCTGTCTAAGAACCTAATGTGACCGCAATCCTAAGTGAAATCCCTGTAGTGCAGTGGTATGAATGCACTAGTTACTGCTTGATTTGGAATTTCTTCTGATTTATCTTCACACAATGAGGACAGACCTTTATGTCCCCAGCCCTAAGGTATATATATTCATGAGGGATGACTATGCCTATTTTGTTGTTAGGAGTTTGCTTTCTACATGTCCTCACATTACTTATCCCTACTTGCATTACTATTAGAACCTGAATCCCTATTTTTCTTATCATTAAAAATTAAAAAAAACCCACACAAATGAAATCATGGGATTCTTACATTGCTACAAAATGGGTAAACAAAACCCAAAAGCATATAGCATAGATTTATGCTTTATTCTTGTACCACAAATGTCTTTCAACAGAAGCTGATTCAACCTAAACTATAACATTTTCAGGTACATTAATACCAGATATTAAAGTCCCAATAGTTTATACACTATTATCTGGGAGAATTTACCTGAATATATATTTCCTGAAGCAATCTCACCATATTGCAATATTTTGACCATTCAGTCAGACACTTTTGTCTGAAATATATTTTATAATGTGTAACACCATTGTTTTTCAAAATTACAAGGCTGGACAAATGGAAAAGGAAAACGAGCTCTCTGGTTCAAATGCACAGGAAGACTTATTCTATATAATCTACAGAAACCTAGGAATAAATGCACAGGTGTGCACACAGGGATACTCTTTGGTTCATTTCCTTTTTTTTCCATTCCATTTATGAATTTATATTTCATTTTGCTAAAAGCAAGATAGCTACCCCAAAGTGCCAGGCTAAATGCAGAGTGTCATCCAACATCTGCTTTGTTTCATTGTCTGACTGATGGTGAATGCTGGAGCCCATCCCCTCCTATCCAAAGCATTGATTTGTATTCAGGAAGTATATGAGTCACCTTAGGCTGCTAGACTTAGGAACATAGCTCTTCTTCTCTATGTAGATATGTTTGGCAAGTTACAAGCAGCCTAGAAATATCTTCTTAGTCAAAAATATTTGTTAAGGGTAAGTTCAAATACCCAGCCAGAATGTCTTTAATGGTGCTCAGAAGGAGTGGCAGAAGCTCACAAAGAACTGAGCAGTCCAGCAAAATGCGCATCCTCTTCGGCTCCTTTTAAATGAGGTGCAAGTTACTCAGAAGATCACTAGAAATATTCAACACATAACAGATGAAGCCCAAATGATGGCATTTTCAATCATCTGGCAACTCATTTTACTTGTGCCGAGATTACTTGTTTCTTGGTACCCCACAAATGATGTTCCAAAAAAGCAGGGAACCCTCCCAGGATAATTAGTAATCAGCACCACAAAGCTTTTTAGAAAATGTATAAAATGAGTACTTGTGATCCTCTTGCCAATCTATTAATTCTCCAATTAAAAAAAAAAAAAAGATAAAAAAGAAAGGGTGATGCCTCATTAGAGCTTAAAAGAAGTGAAGAAAAAAAACCCCTGCAAAACAAACATAAACAAAAACCACCTTGCCTTGAAAATCAAAGACAAACATTAAAGTACTTTTGTAAAATAACGTTAATGTTCATGAAATATGTTTAAAGTGGAAATTGCTTTGGGAAGTTGGGAAATGCACACATAGTGCTAGATGTCACACAGAAGATGCAAAGCACAATGTGATTAAAAAAACTAAATGAGTCAAATGCAGAATTGAAGCAAGCACAGTATTAAAAGTGTGGAAAAAAACCCTAAAATGGTACTAAAAAACATATTTACTTACTAACTACAAATATTTTTTCGTTTTAAGTATTTAATTTCTTTGACCTTTCTCAAAACAAAATACAAAAGCATTTAAATCTCATATTACTCATATTTATCTTATGTAATAGACAGATGATGTTGTTTGTATGTCTAGATTCCCTGGGATTTGCTGAAATAACTAAACCCCACAGACTGAGGGTAGCTTCAGTCTTCTGGATACTTTTCCTCAAGGGTAGCATCTGGCATAATAATATAATAATAGGTATTTCCCCTACAACCTTTCTTGCATTTATGTTTATATTATGCCAGCTGAAACACTACTATTAGGAAATATTATTGTTCCAAGGAAGTTATTCAGATCCTCCATGCTATATGCTATTTAGGCAGCAGAAAGCAGCAACACTGGCATAATTTCTCCAGCTGAGCATTTCTCTTAGCACTTGAGGCCAAAGGATGCCTTAGGCTCCCCCAGGGAAACACGCCCTACCAGTCCCTGGCTGGACCAGTTCTGTGGTGGAGTTTTGGCCCATGAGACTGGATGTCCCCCAGGAATGACTAAGAGGCTCAAGTTGCCTGCTCCTGACAGCAGCTTGGGTGCAGCTGCCTGATAAGAGACTGTATGGGATGTGATGCACCAATGATATGATATGATCTAGGTGTCATTCAGACGCAGACAAAGCAAGGATGAGTCTAGCTAGGACTATGGCTGGATGAGGAGCCTCCAGCTTTCCATAACAACAATAAGGATGCTTCACACCAGGAAATCCATGCTGAATTGACACATGCTGTTTTTAGGATAACAATCTCTCTCATGCATACAGTACACAGCGCACTGTGAGACAAACTTCTGAAATGTATTTGTAGATGAACACACTGTGCCACCTGGAGTTTTAATAAACCAAACCAAATTATTTTCTCTCCATCTCATTTAACTTTATTTATGAATAAAGTATTCAGATTTTGAGCAGGAGTTTACTTCCATGAATCAGGAATTAATGAATAGATTTGCAACTGCTCTGAGAAAGGATCATTGGCTCATCACAAATCACTACTAACTCTGTAATTTGTCAGTATGTTTTGAATATTGGAAAAAGGAGGGGGAAAAAAGAGGTAGAGATGGCTGCAAGTGCACTACACAAGCGCATCTTTCAGAATATTTTCAAATGCCAATGTTGTGGGTAAGATCTACTGCAGCAGAGAAACCCACAACAATTGTCATTGGGGGATTTTTCTCTCTCCTTCTCCTCCCCCTCACTTGTGCCTGCCTTAACAGCTATTCTGGTTGTTGCACAGCTTTATTGCACCTTTAGAATTCTGTCTGGCTCAAGCACATTTAAATAGATACGTCCAAGGTTGAGGTATTGCTATGTTGCTCCCAGTGCAATTGCCTTTCTTTAGGGAACAGTTACTCCTTTTTTCCTGACTTTTTATCTAGAGAAACCACTGACTGACACTAGAAGGATTCCGTGGTGAAAGTGTGTCTATAAGTTTTTATTTTATACAGAAAGAGCAAATGCTTACAGCTACAGTTAAAATACTTGCACTTTAACAGTAGAGAATGTAACAAGTACAAAAGGGTGAGAATATAAATCACATTCCTTTCCTTATAACAAACAGAATGTGTCCGATTTTGTCACCTGAAGAAAGATTCCTACTTTAGTGATATGAACAGCTCTTGAAATAGATAAAGGCTTTTCAAGATAAGAGAGTTTCCCGCTACAACTGGAAGAAATTCATCTATTCAGGAAATAATATGGCTTTCAGCTTTGCCTATATAGTAAACAAAGAAAAAAAGAAAAAAAATGCTGCTAAACTTCTGAGGATCTACAAGCATGAGGCAATATATTCTTGCCAATGCTATGAGAACAAAAAAAAAAAATCTCACTTGGACTGTCAGTCTACATACTCAATTCTTTTTTCTCCTTGTGAAAGCCAAATTACTACCAGCATCAATAAATTCAGAAGAAGCTTTAAAAACCCCCACTAGCTTGATTTTCATTTTTTCCTACTAGAAGAGCAGGTTAATATATGTGAAATTTTACTTACACAAACAACTTGAAGGAGGGAACAAAAGTTACTCACTGAATTGCTGCATGTGAACAAGGGTTTTCAACACAATCCCCTGCTTCCAATATGACCCAGTATTAAATGAGACCAGTTAGCCAGCTGTGTGGGTTGCCAGATGTGTTTACTGATAGAGATGCACTGTATCCACTATCCAAAGCCTGGTTTTGGTTTATCTTTTTATTCAAAAATTTGTGTTAGTCCTTGGCCATGAGTATGACTCATTTTTCTTGGTCTGTGGTTCAGAGCTAACTGGTGTAGCAAGGCAAAACTACCCCATGAGATAACAGTTTATGTCTTATGCAAACTACAGAAGCCTGGAGTTTGGGATCTGAACACCATTTTCTTCTTAGAAGGCAACCACAGTCTGCTTCCCTAACAGAATTCCTTGCAAGAGTGTTTAGATAGATGATCTAGTAAAGTTTTCAAAAGAAAGTAATTTTCAGTAAATGTGAATCTTCATGTTTTCTGTTTTTTTTTTAAAATCCTTTTTCTTTTATTTGAATTGCATCTTAAATGGACATCGTTAAAAGAAGAGTAGGCTGCAAGCAAGAATAGTTAGACATAGGCCAGGAGAAATATCCTATGGCTCCTACTGCTGTCTTTGCAGACGATTATCTGGGAAACGTAAGAAGAACTATTACTTCAGGTATTAAAAATTACCAAAATGTACCTGGAAGCCTTGAAAGGGTATGAAACATCACATGTCATCAAAAGATGTGCATGGATTCAAGATCACTCCAAAGAACAATGAAGAAGAGGTGTTTCTCTATTCCCAACTATACTGAAGACTCAGCCTTTGATCATATTTTGGACAAATGCTCAGTAATATTACATAGCAGAGAAACTCTGGATTACATGAACCTCAAAGGAAAAGTACCTTCTACAGGATATGAAGAAAATCCAGTGAGTAACAAGGATGCCAAGCTATCCTTCACAGGACACACACATCTGAAGCAAACCCTGAGGCAGCTAGCACATGTTGATGCAATCCAAAAAAGATGAACAGAAAGCTAATGAAGTCAGCAGAAAAGTTCCAGTCCTGAAATCTTTCATCCCTCCAATACAGTGCCAGGCAGCTTGAAGTGGCTTAGAAGGCAGCGTGCAAGTAGTCCTGAATCAAAAATCCTGTAACCCTTAGCAATTATTTCAGCAATCTCCTGCTCATTCAGGGGACATTTTCACCAACTGAGATGGTCGTGCCCTGGGCCCAGTGCCTCTTGTAGGCACTGCATCACAAGGCATACTGAGTGAAAGTCCTTGGAAAACACCAGGAGGAAGCCCCTGCTGAGGTCATGTGAATTGATCCAGCTCTGGGATTGAAGACCTGTCTGAGGGACAGAGGCCAGGGAAGTCAGCAGTGATGGCAAATACACTGTGTGTGCCATTTTTCTTCCACAGCATTAAACTGCTAACTCTGCAGAACAAGCAGAACTCTGTCAACATGTTACAATGAATTCCCACCTTTGATACATGGCAGGAAACCCAGCAAAGCGTCTAGAAAGCTAGAGTTCAAGGCTGGTCAAATGGTTGGGACCAAATGCCACGAGAGATGAGGGATGATGGATGTGAATAAGATTGGACTTCGCTAAAAAGTTGCTGAGTCGGAATCTCATTGGATTTCAGAGGAGACACCTGCGTTCCAGATGGAAAACAGGATGTAAGTAAGTACCTGTGAGTGAGGTGTTTTGGCATCTGCCAAGATGACATGCATATGTGTTTGTTTCATTCATTTTTGAAAGGGACAAGGTGAGGAAGAAGGGAAACCTCATTGTGCCTACTTCGAGCCTCTTCCAGTGCACAATGCATTTTGGAGTCCCACAGTCTGGCCTCCACGTTCTTTTGGTTTCTTCCCTCGTTCTTTACTTCCTTATGTCTGAATCCTGCTGAGCCACCCAGATCCAGTGGGAAGTGAGGGCTCTCAGTTGTGCCCACTTGGGATCACTCATGCAGCTCAAGGGTGCTGTCTCTGCTGAGATATGGCCCTTTGATTAGGCTTGGTTAGTTTCTGCTGCTATTTTCTAACTTTTTTTGAAGTACCCTGAAAAACAGTTTCTGTGTTCTAAAGAAAATATGTGCAGTTTTAAATCTCCATCTAGACAAAAACAGGTGGAGCAATCAATTTAATGGTTAGACATCACAGGTGGAAAACCACTTTTCATGGCCACTGTGCAAACTTCTCCTGTCACAAAGCAGCAATAATAATTTTTTCATGCAAAGGGCTTAAGTTATATTAACTTATTCAGCTGTTTTTATCAGGTACATTTAACAGAAAATAATGGTTATGACAATTGGTTAAGCAAGACATTGTCTTTTTTATTTTATTATCATCTTACTTATTTTATTACCATTTTTACCATATTTTATTACTATTTATTACCTGTAGACTTAAGTGGTTTAAAAAATAAAATCAGAAATGCCACTTAAATTCTTCTTGCCTCCTGTTATTTACTTCATGTTATTTTCTCTGGTGTAAGACTGACAAACCATTAAGCAATCACTGAAAAGACTTGTTTTCACTTTAGAACAAAAAACATGGACATGAAAATATGGGAAGTCTCACCCATATTTTATTAAAGAACGTGTTAATATGTCTTCTTCAGGGATTTTCTCTGTGTGAAAATACGCAAATTCCATTACTTATAAAAGCACAAAGGGATTTTGATGTACACCGATAAAAAAAATAAATAAAGCCTTTCAGAAAATAACAGGCAACTCACTGGGGCATCACTGACCTATTCCTTTCTCACTTATTAAATGAATCTGAGGACCGTTTCGGGATTGTATTGATCGTGTTTTCAAAATGACAGGTGACCTCCAAATCAGTTCACAGACCAGTGTCTCTTAGTGAAGCACAGAGCTGCTTGTCAGTGGTGCCCTCGGAATTGAAATAGACATTGATGGACAGGACCTTCAACTGGCTGTTTAAAACATGCAGATTTCCCTGATTAGACTGGCCATTTTTGCTGGGTTTTTGTTGTCATTGCTGGTGCTGGGGAGTATTTAATGAGCTTTTATTGATTACGTGTTTGGCGTTAGAGTGTTAAAGAATGTGTGCAGCACGATACTTAAGAATTTGTGTTCACCAGCTTTGCAATACAAAGGTTTTGCTGCAGCTTTATAAAAATAATGATGTTTTTAGCTATGAATATATGCTTTAGTAAAAATACTAAGTATACATGCTTGACTCATTTCTGTTTTGAGAAAGGTTATGTGAAATTTTTGTTAGTTAAGCATGCTGTTCTACTAAAATATGATGAGTATTTGCTACTTATGACACAACTCAGTGAGATTAGTTTTACAGGTCTCGGTATATTTGTAGTACCTCAAAATTTGATGCAGTCTTTTAGAAAACCTTTAGAAAGGCGGAAAGAAATTATGATCTTTTATTTAATATCTACAATATTGTTACTTATGCATACATGTGTTATTTTAAATGCAGCAACTGTGTAAAAGAAATGCTGTCTTTTGAAAAGGTGGGTATTACATGTATTTTCTCAGAGCCTGATTTTGCTCTTGCAGTATCCATTGTCTACATTATAATATAAATATATCTTATAATGCATAATGTGTGTATATATATATATATATATATATATACCTTCATTATAAGGTGTTATTAAAAAAATGAAACCTTGATCATAACTTCAAGAAGTGTTTATTGAATATGAGTGAAGGAAACAAAAAGAAATCAAATTATATATAATTATTCTTTCCTTCCTGACTTCCTCTGCAAAGCTTTCCTGGTTTTGATTTTCCTTTAAGAGAAGAGTGAATGCTATAAATTTGTAATTGAAACTAGGTTCAACCACATTAGCAATTTCTACAGCTCACTAAGACAATAATTTTCTGAAGTTCTTTTATTAAAAGCATTTAGCTTAAAAGTATTTGCAATTTCCTCTCCAATTTCTTCCTCTTTGAATTAGATTACTCTCCCCCAAAATTAGACCAATTAGAATGGTCCTGGATCAGAAGCAGACTACTCTGTGAGGTCATAGCGCATCACTTTCTATCATGACAATTTTAATGTAACAATAATTCTCCATCTGATTCTGCCTGATGGCAGTTGCCATACCTAGTTTTTCACATGTAGATAAATTTGAACCATTTAAATACCTTTTCCCCATTTTAAAGTTGAGGAACTTTATGAACTCTCATGATTCCTGAGTGAAATTATTCACACTATTCGACATGAATCCCATTTATCCTTTCCCAAATCCCATATTTTTGAAAGTTTAAATGAAGCCATAGCTGTCATATATATCTCCCACAAAGGGAAGAATCCAAACTCAAATCTCTAAAGGTGACATTAAGAGTATCATATTCTGCCAAGTGTAGTCCAGGCAGACTTCAGACACATTTGTCTTGGTTAGGACGGACACGAGTCTCTCTCTCTGCAATTTGAGCTGAAGAACCGTGACCCAGCTCAGAAGTTCTAGTTGCATTTATCCTGCCCCTGAGACAACGCTTCTTGCCTCTCAGCAAAGAATAAAGCAAAGCAACATTCTGTTGCTGTCAGTATGTGTGGAGCATGAACTACACCCAGATGAAGTTCAACCAGCTTGGAAAAATTTACTTTGCCTGAATAAATTCAGAGCTACAGGATGAAATTCAAACTACTTATTTTTCAAACATCACCATTAAAAACCAGTTGTTTGAAGTATCCCTAGGCCAATTGCTTCAGGTGAGTATTCCAGACACAGAAAATTGTGTTCTGCTCCACCTTCTCTCAGCTTGGGAGTATTTGTATTCATGGTCACTGAGAGTACATTAAACTGTCTGTGCAGAGCCCAAATTCTTGCCTTTCCTTATTCCAGACAGGCGTCATTTCAGTCTGGCAGGGGTGGGAAACCATAAATAAGGAGCCTGATTCTGTCACCTGATTATTGACATGTTATTTACAGGAGGACAGCACCAGGTCCTGGCTCTTGTGCCAGGTACTTCTGTGCATTTTTCTTTGCTGTTAACATGTAAAAGAGATTTTGAACAAGACTGGGAAACACGACATTCCTTCTCCATATTCTACTAGAAAATACAACCATTTCTGGGTGAGCTGAATAGATTATTTTTTTTAAGTGAAAGAAAATGACAAGAGTATCAGAAAACATATGCTACTGTAAAGTCAATGATTCAGTACCTCAGTATTATTTGCAATACATCGTTGCATCATTAGCAATCTGTAAAGTCTTGCTAATCTTGTAATGAAAGCCTAGAAACAGATTTTGGAAGTTAGAATGGCTCTGAAATCCAAATTACTCACAAACTCAGCAATATTAAAAAGGGAAAATATACAAGAAACAAGGTATCTCAAAATCCTTCAAGCAGTACCCACAGTGTCAGAAAATAATTCAGTGTCATCAGACTGCCCAAAATGCTGGCCTAGCAAAAAGCCTGGTCTGACAAAGGTTTTTAAAAGCCTGTGTTTTTTAAAAATCTTTCTAGTAATGAGAAATTGATGTTTCAGAATTCTAAGGAAAGTGAACCCATTAATTGTCAGGTTCCTTTCTATTATTTTCAGGGCATGAATAGCTGAAAAATTAACTGGGAAATTACCTGAGAAAATAGGTTTCAATTAAAAGAAAGAGAGAAACAAAACCAGCTTTTCATGACTATGTTTATTTTCACAATCTTTATGTATACAGTTTTTGAATTTGTTCTTACATTTTTTTCTTGAGCAAAGAGCTTCTTGACAGTGGTTGAGAAATTTATGCTGTGTTCTGTTCCATTCTAAGGTAGTGACCGAAGAGTAAAGGCACTTAATTTTTACATAAAAAGGAAAATTCACAAAGGAATTCTCTAAGTAAATTAATTTTAATGGCTATTCTAACTCTTATTACAAGTTATTCCCACACCAGTTTTACATGTCTGTGTAATATTATGTACCTTGGAGTTTTAACTGTTTGGGGGGAGGGGGTGTGCCTTAAATTAAATCCACACAGTTATTCTCATGAGTGTAAAGTGTTAATCAAAGCTGCTGTTTCTGGTGACATTATGACTTCATTCTAACTAATCTTTGCAAGTGAAGGGATGCTATCTATTGAAATGGTAAAATGCTGAGTAAAAGTATATATTCAGAGAAGTTCCTGTCAAAGTCCAGATGCTATACAAATATATCTTAGATATATATTTATGAGATCACAATGAAACTAGAGGAAGAGACAAAGGGATTTCCCAGTTGCCTTTGTTGTGTGTCTGCCAATAAAATTTTAAAGGGCTTACTAGCCAGGAGTGTTATAAATAAAGCAGGACTTGGGGCCAAAGGTAATCCATGGCAAGGACAAGTTTTCTGATAGGTGACTGTGGCTTCACAAGCTGACAGGACAAAACAAATGAATAATCTAAGGTGAAAATAATAACTATGCACCTTTAAATTTCAGAAGAAAATCTATTTAAATATTTAATTCCTTAGGCTACAGTACAACACCTATGGAAAAACAATGCAAAACTAAGGATGCTGATCAAAATTTGTAGCTTCTGCTCATACTCTTCATATAATAAAGTATTAACATAATTCATATAATAAAGTAACAGCATTGTTGTATGTGGTAGGGTTGTCCTCCTGGGTTGTCCTTCTGATTGTAGCCCTCACATTTACTAATCTGAAGCACAACTGTAATGAAAATGTATTTCATAGATTAACCAGGTAATTACCCACAACAAAACCTTTGGGATGAAATCCTACCCCTATATATTCAACAGGAAAATCTCCATTAATCATAAAGCAGGTAGTATTTTATCTTTAACTCTCATGTTATGAAAACATAATGAGAAGCAGGTTTACTATTGTCATTAGCAAAACAAACCGCTCTCAGAGCTTTATGGTAATACCAAGCTTTGTGTTGGCTTCACTCTTGAGGTTTCCTCCCATTTCAGTGAACTAAAATAGTCTACCTATAATAATATAACATATTCTAATCGGGATGGTGGAAAATGAAACATCCTTCTGTTATTTCAGGGATCCAAGCACCTTTGAATTATTCTATAAATACAGTTGGTGTATTATTTGAATGGAGTCTGTATTGAATGGCACATTAAGCCTTTACATATCACTTTCTCTCTTCAGAGTTTTGAGCTAACACTGACTGAGTACAATAGGTATGCTCATATATTTGTATTAAGTGAAGGAATAGCTTTTTCTGTCAAGAACTAGGAAGGGAAATTGTCATGGTAATGTGAGCTTACGGGTCAAAGATGGAGGACCTAAGAAGAAGATGAAGTTGACTGTAGAGGAGGAAAGGAAAAAAATACAGACAAAACAGATTTTTAAAGAGACAAAAAAAATGAAAAAAAAAAGTATGAGAGTATTTTTAGCAAACAGGAGAAAAAATACTATTTAGACTTTCAATATTCCTCTTCATAACAAACCCTGATAACATATCTGAGTCCATTAATCTCAATTCCCTCACTTTTTTTTACAATTCTAGCTAATAATGTGTGGTTTTTTTGCTTTTTTTATTTTTATTTGGCACATTGAAAGTTATGGGTCTCATCAAAAAAATCTTCTATTACAGCTTTATTGCAGCTTCATATCGACAATCTCAAACATTCAAAAATAGAGAATGTGGCACAAAAATCACAGAATTTTCTTTAAATAGACAAGAAGTGACATACACTTGGTTTATCATCAGGCTGTGATGTCAGTGTCAGCAACTGGGGTTGGTCAAAATTATTTAATTTATTTACAAATTAAAATTTTGAGTGTGGATAATATAGATTGCTGATAGAATTATCTTTACTCCTGTGTATTGCTTTAAGATATTGAAACTTTTCAAAGATCAAGAAAATGTAAAGACTTCAGCTAACAGATGGACAATAATATTTGAAAGGACCAAAGTGAACATGTACTGCTAAAAGTATCTCATCCTGAAGTCACTGTACACCTATAAGTGATTACATCCAGGTTATTACTGAATATTATATACTGAAATTAATTATTCTAGAATGAAATGCTGCAATGATATCTATTGCATTGCATTTTCAAACTACCTCTTCCAGGATACAAAAGAATTGGAACAAGCTATGCTAAGTGATTTAGTGATTTTCCCAATGTCCCAAGTGTGTTTTGTTTACAGCTCAACATTGCAACTATCAAAGCTTTTATTTCACTTTTTTTTTTTCTTTTCCTTGTAGAAAACCACTACAAATATTCAGCATTAAGAGAAGATCAGAAGTCAACCTGCAGTCCAGGTTATAAAATTCCTTCATCCATTTACATCTTACAGAGTTCAATAAAATTGGTTACCAGTTGTAAAATATAAGTCCTGAATCCTCCTCTTGTGATGGAAACTGCATGGTTATGCAGTGCATAGCACTGATCCATGCTAAGCATCTGTCTCTCTGTTCAAGTATTTGTTTGTTGAAATAGCCGTACACATGGATTCAGGCGACTAGTTACACAGCCTGTGCTAGTTAAAAAGTACTTAATAGAAATTGATCTGGAATCTCAGGCAAGTGAATGCTGCAGCAACCTGGCAGAATTCTGAAGCCCATGAACAGCATTCACCAGACAGTGGTTTCCTGAGTGTAGCTGAAATTTCTGAGTGTGTCCTGTAAATCCATAAGGGGCTGGCATTTGCCATTTCACAGCTTTCTCCGTTCTGCTGGTGAAAATGCCACAGACAGATTAAACAGTCAGAGGCAAGCTTGATTATACTTGCTAGAAAAGCATGTTCTGTAAAAAAGGCTGGTTCATTTGGCATGTTTCTTAGCACAGTCTGACATTTTTTTCCAATCAAAACCAAAAATATCTTTTGAATTTCAGTGACTGTGCAAGCTACTGAATGTGAGGATTTCTGTTTATGAGCGGAACACAAATGCCAATTATAAACTATGCTCAAATTTTTGGAAGAAAGACCAGCAAAGGAAGGATTCTTGTCTCTCTTTTGATGCACTCATTGCTTTTATGTTTTCCTGCTTTGGTTGAATATACCAAATGTTTCCGGTAGTACTGTGGCAGCACAGCTTGAACTTTATAAGCATCTTGAAAGTATTTTGAATTTAAATATTTACTTTTATAATTTTTACATAGCTTCTTATATATTTTAATTTATATTTAATGCATGATGATAAGCATATCTCAAATTCTGAACAATATCACATTTATTTACTCACAGTAAGGCTTTCATTTTGATAGTAAATGCACTGGAACATTCCTCTACAATATATTTCTATTTTCAGCCGTTCTTTGAAGTACTATATGGATATTCAATTTAGCATCACAGAAGGCAAGTACTGTAAACACCACAATCCATTTATGGAAAGTAAAAATAATTCATGGAGTTTCTAATCCAAGAAAGCAAGCTATGAGTGACCAAATGGAGCTGCAGACTAAGACTTTTCTGCCATAGGTCATGTTATGTTAAAGACTTACTGTAAAATAAAAAATATAAAAAGGAAATTAAAAAAAGAAAGGTGGTTTTAAGTATTAGTTACTGGTCTCCTCAAACAATTTTTCTGCCAGGAAATTTGTCTGGGGAAGTTGAACATTTTCCCAGTTAAGCTATATGGGCACAATTCCTATCTTTTGAAATAAATCATCTATACAAGTGTCTTTGCAGAAAAAAATCTTTACCATGATTAAAATGTAATTGCTCACTGGGAACTTGTTGCATAATTCAGTATCTGTCTCTATAATGGGAACAAACTGTATGGCTTGAGCATGCTTTTAGATGCAGATTGAGCTCTTTTCTATCTCCAAGATGAAAAGAAGCCTTGGACTTCTCTGATAACTGCATTTGATTTTAGAATGAAAGAAGACAGCCAAATTGGGAAAGTAAAATTTCAAGATCAAAGCTCCATCACAGAATCTTTTACCAGCCTGAAAAACAGAATACAATGGTTAGGGTGCTTTTATTCAAAGGTGTATCAAAAGTGGATGCTTGATTTTAGAGACAGTTTTTTTTTTTCATTCTTGGACTAGCACAAAGTGGATGCAACCTAGAAGTCAGAAAAACTAGATTAGGGGAGGAAAATAGCTGTGTTCAGGAAAACCTTTTGCTTGCCATTCCTGAGGTCACTGAAGCAAACTTCAAAGGAAGGTATTTGTTTTCCTTATATTTTAATATATCAATCTTGTCTTTGTACTTTATGTGCCAAGGGTTATGAATAGGCAAACCCCAGCAGTGTTCAAAGTAATTTCATTAAAAAAACCCAAAAAAACCCCCAAAACGCAAAAACCCTAGAATTTTAATAGGCTTGGTCTCAGTCTATTCCAAGGCCTTAGAAAAGTGGAAAAAATGATGGTGGAAGGTAAGGGATCTCCAACAATCCTTTTTCATTTAGTTGATCCATATCATGATTAAATCAGTGATTAGATCACCTTAACCCCTCATTTTTCCTGCTATTATTTCCTTGTTAGGTAGTTCTTGTGAACTTGAGATAATTTCATTTGTTCATATAAAAATCAAATTGAGAAATAAAATTTCAGAGAAAGAAATGGTCAAGATCCTCAGCATATACACATACCATATAAGTATGTAGATCACAGCTTCCTGGACCCAGTACTCTTGAAAAATTCCTAACTTCTCAGAAATACTCTCAGACCACTAATAGACTAAATAATACAGACTAAATCCCATAACTGTGCATCTACAAAGATGATGTTGTCACTTTGGCTTTATGCACAGTCAGAGTGGGGTCTCAAAAAGCCAACTCACCAGGTGTGGTGTCTCTCCCAGAGCTCTGGGAGCTCCTGACTACATAACTCACCTCCATCATATTTGAGTATTCTGAGAAAGCAAAGATACGTGAGAGAATTGGGATTGTTTGCAGTTGCCGACTCATTTGGCATCAGGATGTGCCATAAATTGTGAAGCAGGTGGTGTTTCCTACAGGCTGATGGTTTGATGCCCAGGTATGTTGCATTGTCTTAGTCCAGATGGCAAAACGCATACATCTGAGAGCAGGACATAGCCTGCTAGGCTTCAAGCAACTGGATATAATGCATTCTTATGACTGCTGATGTCCCTCAGAGAGCAATTGAGCAGCCCTCCCAACCTAATTAATCGTGGCCATGAAGCACCTGGCTGTAGCTGCAAGAACATCCAAGTGTTTTCTGCACTTGTCACACCTGCCCTTTTTACCTTCAGGGTCAGCTGTTCGACTTCATCTGGGAGCTGCTAACTGTTAAGAACTGGATTTTTTTGATGTTGTTAGGGTTTTCTGTGAAAAACAGAGTATCTATGGTGTGTGAGGGGTGCTCAGACTGGAGTCTGCAGTACTTCACAGTGTAAATTAGTCAATGCATTAACTATACTTGTTACTTGTTACATAGATCCAGTCCAATGGTGCTGCCTCTGCTGCCAAGGTGTGTGTGCTCATGTTTCTGAGTACAAACCTATGAAGGTACAGTGATGCTTTATGAAGATGAAGAATATATACAGCGCTTGATGCCTTCTGAACAGAAAAGATTTCAATTTCAGTTTGCAAAGGGAAGTCACTGAACCTGTGAAACAGGCCAGGAAGAAAGCAAGCAGGGAAAACAGTTCCCTTTACCACCTTGATCATAGATGAGGAAGTTTAGCAACAGAATATATATCCTCAGCATAGGAAACAAGATTCAAACAAGTCAGAGGGAAAGGAAAAAGATGAGAAATGTGGAACCATAGTGATAGGCGTCTGTCCAGAGGATTTATTTTTTCTGCTACATGTTTTCAAGACAATTGATGGCTAGTTGTTCAGGCAACCTACTGTCAATTTTTTACAGTTCTGAAAAAACATTCTGATGTAATTATTCTGTGACTTTTCAAATGTCAGTATTGTAAAGGAAATGCTGGGGCTAGGAGAGCTTCAGAGAGAAAATCATAGTTTTTGGCTTAATAAAATGAACAATTTACTCAGTCAAACAGAATGTGTTTTGCACAATGCAGTGTGTGTGGCAAACAGTATAAGAAATCAGAAGAGTTTTTTTTCTAAAACAAAACTTTCATTACTTTTTGACTAAATCTCAGTTTGAAGTGTACTTTTTATCCAAATGTCTCCTCTTTTCTTAGTTTTAATGCTTTCCAAGTAACAATAACGATTTGAGTCACAGCTGCTTCACTGGAAAAACATCCTCCATTTCAATGCAAAGGAGTAAATCTGTTTAAAAAAGCTTCAGTGTTAAATTAAACTAATCTATTTCACTTTGCACAAAAATGGACTGGAAATTAACATGATCAGTTATGGTGTCTCAGCTGCAAGGCTGGTAAAAAGCAGTTGTGAAGGATATATTCATAAACTGTTTCATCCAGAAGTGTAAAAGCATTTCTGTTTGTGCCCTGAGAAACTGAGATGTCCTGTAAACTCTTAGTGCATGGGCTAGTTATAGGGATTATGAGTTTGTTTATGGCTGCTTATAATTAACAAGCAAATCACCACAGACATTCTGTGAAAGTGGATTGCACCTTGCAAACGACTGTGGATATTTGGATGCTTAAGGGCTTTTGTGATAAACTGCACCTGGACTCAAATAAAGAAAAGTCAAGAAGGAAGAATGTAAGTGGCAGAAAACAAGATTTATTTTTTTTTTGGTAAAAAATGCAAAAGCACTATCAACAAAGCAAAAACTGTCAGCATATGCAGAGTGGTAGTGTGAAGCAAGAAAAGCAAAACTCAGCGAGTGATTTTCTATCAGCTGTGGAAATCAGCATTTGACTGTTTACCTTGTGGTAAAATGAAGACCTAGAAAGGCATGTCTCAGTTGTCGTGGGATAATTGATGTCTAACCACAAATGTTTGATGCTTTGAGATGCCTTGAGATGTCCATACTGGATTTTCAGCTGCTCCTTTCAAAGGGTGCAGAATTCCTGTGACTAATGTAATTTTTGCCAGGCTTTTGTGGATACCTTAGAAACCCTGCAACATCCCAAGTGCTGGCTGATATATCCATCTAAGTAAATTAATATAGGTATCCATTTAAGTAAAATTATTTTAGGTATCTGAACAGAATTCCACTCTTGGCAAGGGAATACTAGAATGAAATTAGTAGGAAGAAATGCAAAGTAAAGACTTCTGGACTTCACATTCAAGTAAGAATTTCACTTTGGTAAACATTTTTTTTTGAGTGACAACTCAGCCCTCACCAAAATTACTTGAAACAGATTTTGTATTGCCTTTTCTGTGGAAACAGTTCAGGAATTCACAGTCTATTACTGTGAGCAAATACTGCAAAATGTGCAAAACTAAAATGAGTCCATGAATTTCCAGCTGTGTGACAAAATACTTGTTTTTTTGCTTAATACATGCACAGAACAAATGTTTCTGAAAGCTTAGTATATGCAGTTTTAAAAATCTCTAAAACATTAAACTTCAAAACAAATAGGAAGTCTGCCATGATTACTGATAAAAGAAGTAGTGGCATGCACATGGTCTCCTCTTAAAAGGCTACGCTGTTTATATTAAGGTGATAATTCTACTTTTAACATAAAAAGTTGATCTTACTGAGAGGGTGACTAAAAGTTATGTTAGAATCAGAAAAAAATTAGTAGGAAATGTAAGTACTCATATAGCTAAACTTCTATCCATGTGCTACACTCAGCTATTTTTAAATCATTTTTCTGTGAGACTTGCCTAATGATGGAGGCTATGCAACCTTCCCAGCCACTCAGTCTGGTGTTCTTACAATTCAGAGATGTGTTTGTTTTCCTAAGATATATTCTTTTCTCCATTATTTGCTATTTATATGAAAACAGAATATTCCATCCCTCTTAGCTTGTTCCCTCCAAAATGAGATAATAAATTTTTCCCAGTACTGTGGTATTTATAAAACAAACATGACTTTATTAAGCACAGGTTATCATTCACTTTGAAGAGAAGTACACTGATTCTATCTACTCAAATGCATTCTTCAGTGTAAACATTGAACACATTCTGCCATTTCAGGTTATGAGACAAATAGTACAAATAAAGAGAAATTAGTAGTAATATTCTTTTAGATGAATGGCTAACAAGACCTATTAATGGTGTTCAAGAATTATTTTTTTCAGTAAGCAAATCAAAGCTTCAAACAATCTTGTATAAAATACTTGTACCAGTGGATCTCTACCTTAAGTGACCTCTAACACCCTTCAAATTTGATAAGAAAATTTTGAAAAAATACCTATACTTAGAGGATAGCCATATTACTTTAGAAAATATTAGTCTTGAAACCGTATGATTTAATACATGTATTTTAAACCAGTTGAGACATACTGGATTAAAGCCTTGAGTGCCACATAATTATAAACTACTGTTGTCCAACATTTTACCTTGAGAACTGAAGGTTCAGATGTATTGAATTTTTGCTGTAACAGCAGGATACTGCATAGAAAAATCAGCATTATCCCAGAATATAAAGTATTATAAAAATCACAATGAAAACTATGTTTGAAGAGGGATAAGTCAACAAAGTTATCCAGAAGGAGGTCTTGCCTAAAAAATCATAAAAACAAATGTTAGCATCATACATTTTAAATTTCAGGGTATCCTAGAAAGGATAATAAAAACCCAAACAAAACAAAACAGAAAGCCAAACCAAACAGAAAACCTCTAATTATATCAGTCACAGCAGATAAAAAAATTTGGAAAAAACCCCAGGAAATAAGCATTCTTTTTCCCAATAGTAGGCACTCAAATAAGATTCCTCTTTCTCCTAGTATGTATGTATGGTCAGCATACTCTTTAATTATCTGAAAGACAAAGTAAATAGGGAGAATAAAATTTGCTGATAATTAATTTTAAATTATTCAGGATTACAAAAGTAAAAAAATACTGTAAAGACATGCAGAAGGGCGTCAAAATATTGACTGACTATGTAATAAAGTGGCAAATGAAATTCAGTGTTGATTAGTGCAAATTAGCCCTGGTGGGAAAACAAACTGAACTATATACAATGACTGATTCTAACCAACTACTGCCACAGAGGGCTGGGAGCTATGATTTACCAAAAGTAGTTGTACAAACATTTTGATTTCATGTTCCTTGTTTAAAAAAAGGGAAATTTAAGAACTATTGGATAATAAACTTAGAAACAGATTAAATACCCTTATAAAATAGCGTGTTGAATGTTGAATATATGGACTTCTGATTCCTCCTTGAGAAAAGAGTACAGTAGAACTTGTAGAGACAGAGAAAATAAACAAATTTTATCTATAAAATGATTTCTGTGAAAAGAGAAATTAAATATACTAGAATTCATTGAAAGAAGGAGCTGGAGAATAATGTGAAATGAAATCACCTACATGAGAAATTAAATTTGAAGTCCTTATTGAGCAGAGGAAATGGGGTCAACATGATTTTTGACATGATGGTGGACTTTTAAATATATATATATTCCTAACTAAACCATTGCACCCATCATTACATCAATAAGTAATTATTAAACTCATGAAAGAAAAGCACATTATCGACTATTAAATATTAAGAAACAACATTGTACTGCTTCAGATCATCAAAAGTGCAGACAGTTTCATGGAGGCAAACATCACTGTACATTCTGGTCCTTCACAGTTGACTAAACTTTGCATAGGGGACCCTTTCAAGACATAGTTATTGGAGTAGATGGGCAAGGTTATGAACTGAGTGGTCCTCCTGTAGAAACTTTTGTATTCTCATTTCTGCATTCAGCAAATAATTCAATGGTGGCCATGGTAGGATTGGACCAAAGCTCCACCCACCAGTTCATTCTTTCTTTGTGGAAGAGGTTTCAGGGGAGGGACATGATACTGATGATAAAGAGACCACTTTTGATTTATCTATTTTGCCACAACCCTGGGCAGATCCAGCTCCCTGGAAGGCCTGAGAGGAGTGAAAGGTGGCTCAGTTCAGTGTCAATCTCAGCCTTGCTGTTTTATGCTTTTCCTTGCTTGATCATCATCCCTTTTTCATTTTTGGGCACAATTGATTTTAATCTGCCTTCTCATCCCAGTTCCCGGGTCTGAAAGCATATCTAGCAGATCTGAGGCCAGCTATAGAGCATTAGGACATCCTCCAACATCCATGCCAGTGCTGAGACTCAGAGTATTGCACAGCCTCACACTGCTGGCCACATGTAACAGGAGCCCTCAGTAAAAGGCTTTACTAGCCCTCTTTATGAGCACAAAGAAAAATACCAAAGTGCTTTGGCTGCAAAAGGTTCTCCTTTTTGGAAAGATACCAGGATGCATGGTAGAGATTGGATGTAATGACCTCTACTTCTTTGGTGGATGACAGGATTTGCAGAGAGCAGACAATTAGAGCCTGCCCACTGGATGCCTCCCAAATTATAGCAGCAATGATTTTGTAGCAAGCACAACAGAAAGCAGACTGCAAACATAGAGAGAAGCTCCTTGTATTTTCAGTGCTGGTTATTTTAACAAAAAGCTGTTTTTTTTTCAGAAAGAATGAGTCCTCTCACATTGTTAACCAGCAGGTGGTACATACAGGAGCACTGCAGTCCAGCAATGGGGAGACAAATGTCATCTTTCTTGCTTTGTAAGAACAACTGATGGATCTTCCTTTATTCCTGAATTTAAACTGAAAAACATCTTAATTCAAAATTGCTTTCACTGTACTTATTACAGGCAGAAACCAGAACAGGGAGCTTTACTTTTGCTTCTGTTTTAAATCTACCAACTAATTCCCCTATTTCACTGACTCAGTTCTGTTATGTTTATAATACAAACACTGTTTTACTTCAACATTAATGATGCTCCATTTCCCCACTTTTCCATTTTAGGATCTTTTTCTATATATGTTTGATTCTATAAATAAATACATGGATATATAAAATGAAACATATGCAAATGAAACTCCAGATAGTTAATCCAAGCTTGTATTTTATAAATGTTTTATTTTGAAATACTTTTTCAACAGAACTGCAGTAGAGAATTGGCCTTATATTTGATGAACTGATTTTAGAGACTAAATTTTATTATTTATTATCTACTTCACAGATGAAAATTCCTAGGAAAGTACCAAAAAAACCCCCTTATTTGGTAGAAAAAAACCTTACAAAATATGCCCCTTTGGGACAAACAGTTCCTCAAGGACTAAACTTACATCTAAGCTTACAGTAATTTTGCACTGAGGCTTGGTGCAATACTTTCATATGACATTTCAATTTGGACCAATCTGGTTACAGTCTTAACTGGCAAAAGTAGAGAAAGACACCCTGGAGTGGGAATATAAAAATCAAACTGTTGTTCTGTGAGCCAGTTTTCATTGAAATGTGAGCTATACATGCAACATACCCATTGACATGGCAGTAGGCTGGTGTGGTGCCCAGGGAATATTGGATTCAGTGTATTTACCAGGACACAGCTACGCCCTGGTACAGCCAGCACACAGGTAAGGTGTTTGCTGCTAAGTCTGCCCTGTAACACTGAGCTTAACAAATTCAGTCAGGTCTGTGTTAGCTCAGCTGCTCTTGCACTGCACTCTGCTATACAGTATAAGCATGGATGATGTTTTTTTCCCAACAAACTAGAATTACTTGTTTTTAAAATAAAAAGTAATGTACTTTCACGCTCTTGGGGTTTTGCACCATCTTGCATTTATGCTTATGTTCCAACTTTATGTACTGCCATAAAACCTGTTTGTGTTATGAACCTTTTTTACACACCAAATTTCTTTTTCATACATCATTGATGATGCTCCTCTAATAGGAAAAGGTTTATTTTTTTAAGCTCTTTTAAATGTTACAATATGAAGCTGGTTAAGATATTCTATAGTTAATATACTCTTGGTTCAGCTATGCATGCAATATTTCTGTAATTGAATCTCTTGTACTGTTAGGGCACTAGGAAACCAAAAACACTATGTAAAGTATAAGACAAGAATAATATGTCTAACAAATTGTGTGGAGAAATGTTATCATTTGAAAAAAAAAAAAAAGAACTGAAGTATTAAGAAGAAAATCAATATATCATCAACACCAAAACCCAATTATTTGAAGGTGATACTTTATGTAGTTAATCCTTTATCTTTACTCTTCTATAATGTTACAACAGCTTGGGCAATATTGCACATTCATGACCAAAAATAATTAAGCTCAGGGGGGAGCATAAACTCCATTTTTTTTTGCCTCATATTTCACAAGTACTGTTACTGAGAACAAGATCATATATAAAACCTCTTTTAGGGATAGCAGCTCTATGTCCAGACATAAAGAACTTGATATTTGCTATCTCCTTAGTTCTCAAGGTTGTATAATCAGGACCATCTCACTTTTCATTACAATAAGTACCTAACTTGCATGTGACACAGAGTTCTTACATCAGAAGGATGTTTTAATGGGAATTGTTTTCATGCTGAAGTTTGTGAGAACCTAATGCATGGTTATCATATACTTGTCAGGTTACTTTATGTTCCCTCTGTTGTCTATTTAGTTTTTTAGTTTGTCATTAGTCATTAGAAACCAAAGCTACTGCTGTATTTTAATTTGAATACAAGTGCCTGTGCTGATACAGTCTTTGGAAGCCAAACTGTGTCTCAAGAGAAATTTTACAGCTGAGTGGTTTGCAAAGCTCTCATTTATTTCTGAAGAAGTAGCATGGTACATGCATAACAAAACTTGGAATGACTAAAAGAAAAAGGATAATCTTGTCACACTAATAACTTAAATTAATAAAATGAAAACTCCTGGTCCATGAACTACTGTTTTCCCAAAAAGGCAAGATATTCCAGTTATTTACAAGCTCCTGAATAATCAGATAATTACTAATTCAAATCTAGCAAAAGGAAAATGTTTAACACACTCTTCGTGTATATTCTCCATCAAAAAGACTAAAACTCAAACAATGAGTTGATGCTGTTTTTTAACATTATTTTGAATCAAATATGGAGTAGGCAGTTACAGTTATAACTTGTAAAATTCTCTAGCAAAGCTTTTAAAAAGTTTTGAGAAGAGCCATCTTTTTTTTTTTCACAGAATAATGATAGCTAGAAAGTAGAATTTTTAGACAATAATGCCTCAGAAGAATGGCAGATTCCTTGAGCAAGATGTAAGTCTATACAGCTGTTCACTCTTTAAACACTTAGCAGCATGCAGTGGTGCTCTATAGTTGACCAATAAGAGCAGTGGAATGCAAATAAAAACACCAGTAAACTTTGTGGCTAACCCTTCCTCAAGGTGGGCTGTACCTACTTTTAAAGCACAACTATCAAATTCCATATATGCATCTTCTTTGGTATTTTCAATGCTATTGATTTACAGGGAACATTAATTTTTTGAGAAAAACTCTCTGTGACTATCTTACTCTAGCTGACTGTGAACTATTAAAATGTGCTTATCAGAGTTTTATGGGGAATAGCACTGGAGGTTAACTTCATTTTATGCTGTGATAAGTCCTAAAATTTGGCTTCTCTTTCAACCAAGAATTAAGTAAGCTGACATTAAAAAACAGGATTTAAAAGCCCAAGTCTGATTCATCATTGACCTTACATATAAATGAGCAGTAGAGGGTGAGTAAACAGTACATACTCCTCTGTGTTTGCTAGCTTGTGCAGCAGACATTTCAAATTGCAGTGTCCTAGTGCAAGGTATTATTGCTTGTTTGCTGAAAGAAAAGAAGATTCTATAAAAGGAGGTAAAAGGAAAAGGCAATTGGCTCATGATGCAATATTTCCCCTTAGTCCACAGGAGAGATGCAAAAGGGTGTCAGCCTTCCTGGTGCTCAAGGCATTCCAGCAGAGATCATGGCACACAGACCTGGAAGAACCTGCACTTATAAACCGTATTCCTTCAATCACAGTGAGATGGCTGACTGTTTTATGTCCAATAAACTGTGACACAATTTTCTGCCTTTATTTCCCAATGTGATAAAAAGTTTTTCATAATGCACCACATAGAGTTAGTGCAGTCTCTACCACTGTGTTCTGTATTTTGCATCCTGGAATGGATTCTGGCAAATGGAAGCAAAACAAACAAGCAAACAAAACCTCTTTTTATCCTCGGGTCTTCTTCCTTTAATAGAACATAAATGCCAGCTTTTATTCAAGCAAAACAAAACAACACTGTCACTAAAAGATGCTGTCTGTCGTAAAGCTCATGGTGTTTTGAGCTGAGCAAAAGGGCAATTAAACCCAATAAAGTAGTAAAGGAAACCATGGGGAAATTTAACATGAAAGTAAAATGCGATACAGAATCCTGAATATCAGATTTATAATGTAGTTCACTCTCTTCAGGGGAATAAATTCAGTTATATAAGAAATTTTCACAATATTCTGAAGTTCCTATCTGTAAAGATACATGAATTGCAAGTACCTTACTCAGTACAGAAATATCTGAGGCTATCAGAAGTCTCTAAAATTGTGCTGAGCTTTGGCAGCTTAATTTCAGAGTTATCATCTATTAACAAATACAAAAATAGTCAGTTAAAATTTATTATTCATTCCATGATCAGTGCAGCTTCCTCTAACAAGAACCCACATCTTCAGCAAAGATGGTCCTTGTTTGAAATGCCTACAGGAATCTGTTCTCAGGACTTCCAGGTATTGCACTTGTCATGAAGAATAAAACAGCAACATAGAGTGTTGCTGTTGAAATAACCTGTGGATGTGATAACAGAAATATATACAAGTGAGGTGAAGTTGCAGATTGAGCAGAGTAAATCAAGGAAGCTTTAAAAACTAAAGAAAAACATCTAAATTTGCAAGATGTGGTTCAAGTAGAAATGACATAGTGGCAGATTGCAGAGCAAACTCCAAGTTCATAGAGATAAATGGGCAAGAGGAGATGCTGTACCAACAGATTCAATTGCTTTGCCTAACCAAGGGTGCCTAGAACTCTTTGGGCCACCCTGGGCAATACTCCTAGACTCTTGTTTTCAACTGCAGGACACAGGCCACCCCTGTACCATATCTGCCACCCCTGTGTGGTGTTCAGGATGCCTCAAATAGCACCAGATTCCTCTGTGTGGCCAATACAACTTTCAGTTGCAGTTTCAGTTTGTATTTCTTAGTCTTCATATGATACCATAGAAACCTTGAATTTATTGCTTCTTGACCAGTTCTAAATTCTTTACCAGACCCCCTCTTCCTTCCAACTGGTACTACATTAAGGAATATTAAATAATAAAGGAACAGAACCTTGAAAACAGAACAAATCGCTCAGCAAAAAATGCTAATTACATAGGTCAGACCAAAGTTCATGTAGTGTGTTACAGGAACCAAAGCTCATTATCATTCATCTGATAACAGTTTATAGATGATGTTTAGGAAAAAAAAAATTGAAAGTGTGATAGTTTTTTTTCAGTCTATTTTATTAGCTTTAAACAATCTGAACTATAGGGACTTCCTGAAGCATAAGTGATATCTTTGTGTTGATACATTTGTCTTCCACAGCTATCAGAGGTCAACCAATCATTTATTCCAACTGAGTAACTTAGTTGTTTGCAAGGAATTTATTGACAAGAGAGTATTATGGTTGAGAATGAAGCAATTAGGCAGTGCATGTGATTTAACCAGTTTTTGGATAGTTCCTTTAAAGAAAAAAAAAATAGATTTTCCTGCTTCTAATCATAATGAGCTTATTCAATGTGACTTGGAATGTGAAATTTCAAATGTCAAGATGCAATGGTAGCAAAATGTGCTTTATATTGGGTTCACAATGAAAAGCAGGATGAGTTGTGTTTTATCGAAAGGAAAACCAATGTCAGCAAGAAGAATGGCAATATTTGTTCAAGTGAGATCCAGCAGAGAAAAAAACTTGAAAAGATAATTTGAAGGTGTTATACATTGCAGTTGAAAGAAAAAATTGTAGTGAGACAATGTCTTTTTTTTCATTGTGTCAGAACAAAGTTGCCTGTTTATTAAGGAAAGATGTGTCAAAAGAGGTTGTAAATCCAGGATCAGTTCTGCCCCAGAGATACTGCCATCAGTATCTTGAAACTCATATAGTGTGGCAATATGTGACAAACTTTTTGTTTTACACATAATCTACAGAATCATCTAGGAAAACCACACCTTTTTTTCCCCCCATATTTTATGGGGTTTACTAATTACACACATTTTTTACATTGAGAATCTTATATCCTTAAGAACACATTATTAAAAGTTCATGACTTCCATGTAAGTCAGGAAAAAAAAATGTTTTAGTTGAATCCCATTGTTCATGCGTAAAATCTCACTTTTCCACTTCTTTCCCCAAGGAGAAGCCTAGTATGTAGATTTTACCAATCTAACTTCCTCACCATCATTAAAGCTTAAAGGAAGAATAAGAGGAAGAAAGTACACTGTGCTTTTCCATAGTCATGAAGCAGTGTATTGTTTCCTCCTAAGGTTTACTGCCCTATCTCAAGAACATCCACATTGGATTGATCTCTGGACAACCGAAGATTAAACTGTTACAGGAAAAAAATAATAAGTAACAAGGCTTAAAGCTAAGTAACAAGTAGCTTAAAGCTAAGCAACAAGTAGCTTAAAGCTAAGCTAGCTCCAGGCAGGGAGATAGAGAGCCTGGCTGCACATGCAGTGGAAATAAGCTGGCTGTGAAAAAACCTTTCATGGAGCAAACTGGTGGCACCTTTCCCTCCCCTTGCAGCCAACCGCATAAACTCCCCATCACTCCTGCGGACACTGTGCTTGTAAGCAAATGAGCTCTTGAAATGTTTCAGGCTTTCTACCAACAGTAATTTCTTAGTACATTTATCCAGAGAATATACACTGTTTTAAATGCTCTCCTGCAACATAGCACAAAAGCCTCATGGGGTTCGCTCCAGACCATACCAGCTTGTTCCCACTGATGAGTGAGTAACAAGACAGGACAAGTCCTTGAAAGTCTCACCAGAGAGCAATGATTACATTTCAGGACCTCTGGGCTTGAAATATATGTCAGAGAAAGAAAAGGAGAATGTTTCTACTGTTGGATTTTAGTTTAGAAAAATTTGTGCACCAACATGTTTTGGAGAACATAGAGTAGTGTCTGAGTGTCTAGATGCCTCTCAGAGTTACAGTTTGAGACAAATAGGAGACTATGTTTGTGGTCTGGGTTTTTATTTTTCCTTTAAAAATGTAATTGTTTCAATGTCTCAATTATTTCTTTACTTATCTCTTTATTTTGAATACTTTCACCATTTTTTTCCCCCCTAGATTCCTACTCTCCTTTTTCTTTATATCTTTATTTTTTTGGGTTTTTTGGGTTTTTTTGTAAGCTATAGTCACTGTTTCATTTTTCTTCTATCTCATATGGTGATATGGAATTTTTGTTGTGCTAGAATGGAGTCTTTGGAGATGGATAAAGTTCTTAAGCCTACTTCAAAAACCTGAAGGTAAACAAGGATAATCTGAATATATGACCACAGCATGAAATATTATCTTGTGTCTACAATAGTAGACAGTGAACTACAGTAGTTCAGGATCATCTTCCCCTTCTTTTATGAGAGCAGCAGTCTCTGGGAGATGGGACAGAGAGTAAAGGGAAACATTGAGCCAACACTCTCTGTCTGAAACAGAGTGGATGTTGAATCTGTAAATGATATGCTGGCACCATGTAAAAAAATGGCAAACTCTATCTGATTTCAGCAGAGTGGAATTTTACCAGCATTTTAATGAGACAATTAAGAAAATTACATGAAACAGGTTTTTTGGTTTTTCTTTAACAAATGAAGGGTTCAGACTCAATTTTATATATCAATGTTTCACCTAACCTTGTTTTTTCATCTTAGAATATGTTTCACTGATGGCAGTACTGAAAAGGAGCTTAAAATATTGCGTAGGTTGCAAAACTAGAGAGAAAAGTGATATTTGAATTTGAAAAAACCACTAATTCTTTAATAAAGTTCTATTTCCAACTTTTTTTCCTTATATCTCTGATCATGATAGCAAACTGTGTTTATTTTGTGATAGCTTCCTAAGTGTCAGTAAATAACTTTAAGGAATACTCTCCTATGCCACTTGATTTCCATATTACAGCAGCAAAGGGGTGCTACCAACTCACACAATAGATTTTTCATTTTTTCTTTTTTTTTTTAGCAAACTTGCACAGTGCTGTCAGCCTTCATGCTACTGTTATAATTTTTTTTATAGCTAATGTTTTACATAAGTATATATGTCTTGAAAGTGATGATTATGCAAATAATTTCGGATTTCATTAAAAACCATGTCTAATGTCTAATCTTTACATCTCTGAATACCTAAGTAGCCCTCACCTTACAAGGAAACATTAGAACTTTTTGCTAACTTTCAAGTATCCTGATTTTTATACATTTGGGATCAGGAATGAACCTTTAGGCAGTCTTCCCATAGATCATAAGTCTTCCCTCATTTCAGTCAGACTCTGACTTAATTCTTCTTTCCTGTATGTTTGGTTTTTTTTTTCTCTGCTTATTCATTCTTTTTCTTTTTTCTTTTCCCTACACCATTTTCCTTTAGTAACACTTCAAAAACTTGACAAGGTGCCAGTATCTACCTCCACAGAACTATTCCACCTTACATTCATACTGATGTTAGTAAGATATGGACCATGTCACGTGAGATGACCATTCAGAGAGAATGGGAACATCCAAAAACTCCTTGCCTCTCTCTGTCTTATCAATACACAGGTACTCCAGCTCCAGTGCTCAAAGGGGATCTTTTTTCTAACTTTCAGGATGTCTTGTACTTCAAACATGATTAGAGCTTCTCTGACCAATAAGCTATAAGCTGTTTTCTGTTCTTTCAAATTAGTGATCACAGACTTTATTCTCTATGCTTAAAATGTACATATCAAATAAAGATTAATAGATAAGTCTTTAAAATTTAGGGTTTAAAAAAAATATAATAATGTCACCTAAAAAATTTAAAAAATCTGTTGTACTCTATTTTCAGTTGTCTATGTGTATAAATCAACTAAAAGAAAAAAGCAATTCAGTAGGAGGGAATTTGCAATACACAGTATTACACCAGAATCATCTTACTGTAGATTTTATTGGCAATAAAAAGGGAATAAAACTCAATAAAAAGGAAAATGTGTTAGAAAAATAAAACCTTATGGGTATTTTCTGTGAGCTATCTTATGCAGTAGCATAAGAATTTTCATTTCTAGACAACTCGAATGAGTAAAGAAAACTTCATTTTCTTTTGGGTCAACACTTTTTTTGTCATTATGTTGTTCTGGTTTTATATAGTATCTCCTAACCATTTTACTAGGTGGAGTATCTAGACTATTATGGAGAAAGGGCTTCTGTTTTGTCAAATCATATACTTAAGCAAAGAAAGGAGCAATCTCTCATTCCCATTATAAATATATATATACATATATACATACATATATACATATATAATGCATATATATATATACAAATGTGTATAAACACAGATGTTCTTTTGTTCAATGGCATTTCAAGGCATTGTTCTGGGAAGATTGTTTTCTTTACCCTTGACTTGTGTTAAATATTCCACTCAGGTTATGGAAGATGGTTGTCTGATTGCTTGCCCTATTTTTCTTTGCCAGAACAGATAGACTATGCTTATCTATTAAAAGCACTCTGGAGCTACATTAAGCTTGGATACCTGTGGAGCTTGTCAGCACAGGTTCTCACACAGGTCATTGGTTGCTGGGGCAGCCTCAAGAACAGAATAACAAGCACTATTTGATATGGGAAACACACATCTGTGTCTTTTTCTTATCAGCATACTGATGAGAAATCCTTTGGATAATGAAATAGAAAATCTCTCTAGGTAATTTTGGTGCTCTTTTCTTATCACTTTTCTAACTCTTGTTGTCTCTGGTGTAACTATTTTTATTCTTGAATTACAGAAAGATTTAACACCTTTTTAGTGGCTGGGATACTTATGCATCACTTCCAGTTCTTGGAGAGATGTCTCGGTTCAGAAAAGAGCTCACAAACACAGATAAGTAGTTGACCACCTGAAAAAACAGAAGGAGTGGAAATAAGATCCATCAGAGATGATTTGGCATAAAATTATACTATGAATATGATTTTAGGGACTGCATTCAGTTGTGCAGCCATAGGTGTCCACTAACTTGGGACATCTGAGGGAGCTTCCTCAGATTCCCGAGCTGGAAGCCACAGGATACCTACAATTTTCTAGAGAGGGAAACTAGGTGGGACAAGTCTCAACATGTAAAAATGCACAAGATACTTATATTCAGAAAAATAACTTTCACTCCATTACATTTTGCTTTTTCTTATTGTATTGCTATTTAATATCTTAACCCTGGGCTCAATTCAGGAGCCCACATAGAGGTGGTGGTTAAAGGTGTGATTCACAGCAATGGCGTGCCCAGCTTTTGATGATCCTCTCATAGGCAGGTTCTCATACAGGTCCTGTGTCACAGCTGATAAACCTGTCTCACCTTCCCTGGAGCATCTCAGATTTTACCAGATACATATGGACAACTGCTTCAAATCTCTTTGTACTCCTATCTGTAAGTTTTCTATAGAGAAAACACACATTATGAAGATACTGGTAATTATTTTCAATATTGCACAAGAAGATACTCTCTACCATTCTGAACCATTCTTGCATAATAATAGGTAATGCACTCAATTTCTATGATTCTAGATGTTCAGATTCCTCTTTAACTGAATGCTTTTATTACACTTTTGTACAAAAATTCTACCTGGACAGACAGAACTGCTGTATTATCATGTAAAGACCAGTGTACGTGATGTTTCTATTTTCAGGATATATGAAATGCCATAATGTTTTTGTTTCATATATGCCTGATGTTTTAAACCCTTGACCTTTTGAAGCAAAAAACCAGCTATAAATTCACTCATTAATGTACTTTCTGGCACTTTTCTTTTAACATAGAACTCTACTTCCACACAGTTCAAGTTTCAGCGTGTACCAGAATTTACTCTAGATAAATATTTATCAGTATAGATATAAACCACAGCAGATGTGCTATCAGTTTATGCTGCATAACCCTGGTCTTACACGACTGCCTAAAACAGATTCAGTAACTTGCTAGAATACATCATGCAATGCCTGGTTATTGTCTGAATGACAGTCCTTCATTTTATGAGTCTGTTTGATTCATTAAAAAATCTTAAGGAAGTATTTCACAAATTAGAATTCCATTAAGAAGACAATGAAAAAATTATCATAAAATAGAAGTGAAATTTCATTATCATAATTTATTATTTCTTCATTTTTTGTTTTTCTATAATTTTTTTTTTTTTATGTTTTAAAGGGCTATCCGATTTGACTCTTTTCCTCTCTCCCTTGCAGAGGAATCTTCTCTGAAGCTCAAGCCCTACCTCTAAATTTTGAGTATAAATACATTTTGGAATTATTTTTTTTCCATCTCGTTTTAGACACTAAATTAGAGATAGGCATCTTTTGACCATAGATCTGTCTTCAGGCAAGATTCCTCAGTAAGTTCTGTTTGTGAGATGAATAGATGACTGGGATCACCCAGCCTTCAGACTGATGTTCTCAAGATGCAGCTGTGCTTAGGAATCTGGACAGATTCTGTCCGTCCCACTAAATAGAAAAGGAAGCAGATATGAGTTTTTAAGCTTGGAGTCAAGCACAACAGACTTGACATATCTGTACTACTACCTCTGCCTAAACTACTTAGACCTAATATCTTCTAAACCAAATATATTTTTCTGAAATCTAGGTCAGAGTGGTCCAAACTAAATATAGAGGAAGCTATCAGTTAAACAGCAAGTTCAATTGAGCATACAATCCTCAATTTCACTCCCCGGGTCTCTTATACCTAACAGCATAAGTGAATGCATCCATGAGGAAACTGAAGGTACCATAGATTTGTGTCAATGCTTTAAGTGGAGAAAAAAAACAAACCTAAGAAAAAATTATTTCTTTACATATACTTCCTCTATTCGAGAATAGATGATCTTTGAGCTTTTTGTGGAAGTGATGATTTAGGAAACCTCTTGATTTCTTCCCTAGTCGTAACTTGTTTGAAGATATTATTTTAAATTTCAGGATCACAAGAGTGTTTCACTATTTTGTATTAAGCGAATATCATGTGCTGGACATGGTATGTGGAAATGCAAAGAACTCTATTACACTCTATCAAAAGTTGATATTTACAATCAACTTTTTAATAAACTAATTTAGAATTAACAGAGAGCTAGAAACTAGTAGGAAAAAAGCTTCAGAGCAAGAGTAATGTGTTGAATGACACAGAGAGAACACAAGTGTTAATGGGACAGTTTTACTTTCTCCTGGACTACAGATTCTTGCTGTACTTCATAAAGTTGTTGCTGTATCCTTCTACTTCTCTACAGTTTTTCCTCCTAGCTGGCAGACTCATAGGCCAGCTGGAGATTAGTCACTTTCTAAACAGTATGTAAGGCAGCTTCTGTGGAATAATGTTTACTGCAGTTAATTGAGGACAAATTGATGCTTTTCCTATACACTAATACTATACATCAACTAAAATAAGTTTAAAAAAATGTTTAAGAGAGCAAGTTTCATAATCTTATTTTGGATAGGAAATTTCAAATTTCAGGTCATCAGGCCACCATAGGCTTTTCAGGTCATCAAGTCATAGTATTTTTAAATTCCACTTTTCACACAGTAATTGGATTTTTACAGCATTCTCTTGCTGTGTCTTTTCTTTCTCTCTTTTGTGCTGTGGTTGTTTTTTTAATTTTTCTTCCATTTTTTTTTTTAACTTTTCCTTCCTTTTAACTTTCCTTCATTCTAAATTATCAGTCCAGAAAGTAAGATTTGTGAGACCTGAGTTTAGTTGATAGGCAAAGGAGCTTCTGAACTGTTCAGTATGAAATGAGGAAGCTTATAGTGCAATCACATGACAATAATGTTTTATCCAAATAGCACCTTTATTAATTGACTCCAAACATTCAACTCTGGGGAAATATAGCTACTGTAAGAATGTACAGATATAAAAATCAGCAGCCCAACTCACCTTTCTCCTGCAACATATGTACCTTCAGCAGAGGCAAAGTCCTACCAAACCAAGGCAGTAGGAACAATTGCCCTAGGAATACCTCCAGAAGCAAGAGGTTAGTCTACTAATGGGCATATGGCAAACAGGCTGCGTACCTTAACTGAAAACACAAAAGAAGAAACTGTTGGGATTGTGCAGAAACATATATTAAGAAATTTTGGACATTATTTTTGAGAATCTTAATCCCATGTGAGTGGATTTGATCTGAAACATTATGCAAATACATATATGACACTATTAACAAAGTTATTATCTTTAGTCCTAAGTTTGGCTTTTTCTCCTGAAGTATATATTCTTGATTCTTTGGGACCTGTATTTTATAAAGGTCAGGGCAATTTCTGGTATTCTGTTATCAGGAAAGTGTTCACCTTCTATGATATTATTCAAAAGTGCTTAACACTCAGCTAGAACAGTGTACATATTGAATTGAAGGTGATGAATAATTCATACAGTCTGATTTATTTTTTTTCCTTGACATTAGATGATAATTTAGCATAGGGTGCAATTAATGATTTCTAAGATACTGACATTCAAGGTTGTGCTTGGTAAGACCTAGAAAAATGTACAAAAACATGCTTTCAAAATTAATTTAACGCAGTAGCTACGCTTTCTCACTCTTATGATATACAAAATTGTATCACATGTGTTTATGGATTCCCTGGATACTTAGAATGCACTCACTAATGCTAGCATGGAAATATAAGATGAAAGATTTCTAAATATCTCATCATCAGGTTTTGACAACCTTGGCATTTCCATATTGGCTTTGGGAAGATTTCCAGACCCGTAATTCACTTTATGTCTATGTATACTGCCTCTTCCTTTTTGCATAATGATTTTAGATACTATGTCATACACAGTCTAAAACCAAGACCCAAGACTGAACTGAGGAGATCTATTATAAAATACTAATAGTAATGCTATTAAAGATGATTGATCATTGCCACTGTTTAAAAATATGTCAAGACTTCAATCCTTTTATTCTTGATTCTGACATAGATCTCATACCCAGCTTTGGGAAAGCAGCTTGAGGTCAATATTTCCACATTGGATCTGTAGGTATGTGCCTATTGTGTCTATTTATCTTGAGTAAAATGTTTATAATTCCTTGTACCCCAGAATGAGAGACACCTTGGATGTTTAACATTTGTTGGCATCTGACTGAACAGGGAAATCAGAAAGTATGATGGCTTGTGATGGTACCTCTTCTTTCTGGGAAGTAGAAAAGCCTGTAGGAGGGACCAAACCTGGTGCAAGTGTGAGTAGGCTGCTGTGAGATTGCATTTCCATCTGCAGGTTGGCTGTCTCTGCCACAAGGGCATAGGAAGTGCATGTCTATAAGCAGCTTGGATGGTAAGTCCTTCAGATGGCCCAGGGTTTTTATGACACTAAATGTATGTCAACCAGGCTGTCTTGCCACTTTTTCCAAATATGAAATTACACTATTTTTCTTTCTGTTGTTGTTTTGTTTTATTTTTGGGGTTTTGTTGTTGGGGAGGTGGTTTTGGTTTTATTTTTGTTTTTTCCAGAATACTTAGAACAGACTTTGCTGTAGATACTTGGAAATAATAAAGTCCTTGCAGAATACTTATCATCAGCAAGTTCCAACAACCTTCAGATTCAATGCTAGCTTTTTTCCCCACAGTTTTAAACCCATTGAAGTTATCTGATTTTCATGTTACTGCTATTGAATCCCACTGGCAGAGCTAAGAATTTTGCCCTAAAATACACTTCACTATAATTTCCTGATGCTTTCTGCTATGGGAGGTGGCAGTGGACAGTAAATTTGAAGAACAGTACCTGTTGTGTTGAATAGGTCAGACAACCAGGTTGGTTTAGGGAGTGTCACTGATGCTCATTTTTTCCCCTTTTTGAAGACTCATTTATCTTCTAGAAGTCAACAAGTTTCTGAGCTAGAATCAACCCATTAGTGACTGTCACCAGAATGCTGCTGAGCTAGCACAGGTTGGATAATTTTCTGTTTTACAAAATATGATGAATGAAATGTCCTTCACTACAGTAAGTCTAATAATTTAGAGCTGGAACTGCTTTGGAGGTCTCCAAAAGAATTTCTTTGTAAGTTTACCTACACTATTATAAACTACGAAATCTGGGAATTTATTTTGTGACAAATCCTGTAGGCTTTATTCTACTCTAAAGCAAAATAGTTAAATACTACACTTCTTACTTCTCTGGTTGGGCTAATTAGAATAAAATGATTTATATCAGAATGGATTCTAAGAAGACAACAGCTTAAAAATATTGTTGCAGTTTAGATAATAAATGAAATTATGTTATCTTGGGAATCATAACTTTTAGCACTAAGCTTGATATAGAACCAGTTTCATCCAACACTTTCTTTTCTAAAGAAAAACAGAAATGCTGACATAGAAAGAGGTTAGGTTAGATTTTACATTTTTCATTAATGTTTCCTTTTCCTTCATTTTAAGAAAGTCCTTATCTTACCTTACTGTTTAGAGTAAGAATATATTTAAAATGTTGCATGAGTCTTTATTTTTATTTTTTTTTCTTTTTAATCAAACCAACATGAGGCTGGGTGGGAAACAACAAAATTAATCTTGAAAGATGGACAGTGCATTTTTTTACTATTTTTTTGTATTAGTAATACAAATTAGTAATAGAAGATACTATTTGTATTGTAATATAGGAGAAAGGTGCTTTTGGTGCTAAAAACTTGGTTTTGAGAAACCTTGCCTGGGTAGGCCTGAGAATCAGTTTCAGTAATCAAAGTACTCATCTCCTAAATTTCCTATTTTTATAAACATCACAATATGCCTAATTTATGACTTTATTTGCTTTAGCATTCTCTCTTCTACCACAGTAGAGATGCATGCATTTTGAGTGATTTAGAACTTATTTGGATTATTTCTCTCCATTGGCTGCAGAATGAAATGTTACTACATCAAGTGAAAAGCTTAGTGCTGTAGGTAGTGCTTTTATGCACTTTTCAGCTACACTAATACACAGAGAACTACTTGGTGTAGACAAATACATCTTTAGGTTGGTATAGATACAAAGAAAGATCTAGATCAGAAGACTGATCTAGAAGACTGTATGTATGCATGAGAACTAAAATAATTTAGTTTATTTAGACTAACAAAAAACCCCATGAGTTATATGTACTGTCTATATCTATTTTCAAATTCAAAAGAAACAAAAGAACTCAGATAATATTTACTTTAGTTGAGGAACATAAGGAAAACTGGAGTATGCATAAGAAATATTCAAAGGGGAAACCAGGAAAAGCTTTATAACCACTGGAGTATTGTGATTGTGTTACAACTTTCCAGTAAACCTTCTATTGTCTTTCAGATGAGAAATACAGGCAGATCTTCCTGTAACAGTTTTTGAATCTCATATGCATTATTGTGGCACAGTTTCAGTACTATCTAATCCATCCAGCTCTATAATCCAAAAATCTATAACTTCGTGCTATGCTGGGTATTTAAAAAAACTAATCAATGTTTTTCCACTGGCAAATTGATTTGTGATTCAAAATGTAGTCATTAGACAATGTAACTGTATCTTTTATCAGCTGCAGTTTACATTATGTGTATGATACATAATGAATTAAAAATTTTAATATTAAAATGTACTTTTAATATAATATATATACTTTTTTTTTTTAAAATGTTAGAGAATATATTTTCTGGATTTTTTTGAGAGTATATGCACATATGTATGTATGCACACATATCTATATATAAACTTATTTTTCAAACCATCCTTCAACCTTCCTGATTTTAGTCTCCATAATTTTAGGTCACCAGCACAAGTAAAATTATTATAGTTTCTTCCCCTGCTGCTCCTTCTCTTATGCTACCTAACAATCTATTCAAGAACCACTGGAAAAACAGAAAAGAAAACTGATTATTGGAGTGCAGAAGAGATTTAAGAAGGAAGACCCAGGTTAACTTGCCAGAAATTTTGAAGAAATTCTACATTTTGTTCTTTTTTGAATCCATAGGAATTTGTTTAAAATGTAGATAACAAGTTAAAATGGAGTGATAAAATGAATTATGTCAAAAGCAATGGAAATAACTAAAATATTAACCAAACAAAATAATCTTAAAAATTATTGAGCACTCTCTACTATAATGCATTTCCAATGATTGCCTAGAATTTCAGACATATTTATAAACATCAGTTTTGGCCCGGCTCAACTTTGCTCCCATTTAACTTTTGAGTTACAGTGTCGAAGCCTTCTAAGTGCAAGGTAGAAATTACTTGGGGTGAATTAATATTAATAAACTTGACTTGAGTTCACGTTGGGATTCATTATGTTAAATCACATCGAGTGAAACTAAGTTGACTTACACAAGTGAACAGAGAAGACAGTTGCTCTTTCTTTAAATGACTTACAAAGCATGTAGTCATGCCCCTCCTAAACTGCAGGTCAGAAATTCAGTCAGAGATAAACTTTTAAATCAGTGAGGTTTTGATCACATCATCCTCATTTACTTTAATAGGATTTGGACTGTCAACCCAATAGACACTGCAGACAGTGGTAAGAGATGGGCTGCATAGAGAATTTCTTTCCTTGCACCCTGCCTGCTTCCTGTATTTCAGCTGAAAGTTAAAGGAGTGTAACTAAAATAGCTCAATGGGTATCATGAAGAATATTTCACATGCTGGTGAGCTTCATATATTCCAGAGCCTAATGGAAGGTTTAAGAGAGATGAAAATGTATTATAGATAAGAAAGTCTGATCAAAATAGAAGCTATGTGTTCATTGTGAGGCATTCTCTGTGCCCACTGCAGAGAATATTTTCAGTTACTGTATACATTTAAAATTACAAAATACTTCTTACTGCTTTTTTTTTTTTTTTTTTTTTTTCGTTCAGCAGAGGTCTCAAAATATGCTCATACTCAGGAGGCTATTCTTGCTGTCCTGGAAACTTCCCACTATAGATGCTCTTTTTCCTACTGGATGGGAAAAAAATACATAGGTACAAATACAGTAAGACTTCTTGAAGGCATATCTCATAACCACATGGATTGACAGTGAGAATGGCAAATGACTGAAAAGAATTCCCCAGCCGATTAGAAATCTTTCTAAACAACATGCTCTATCTGAATACAGCTTGTGAATGAAGTCTGCCAAAAATTAATTCTGATGTAACAACAGGAGAAGTGAATTGTAGAAATCTAAGGCTTTGCTCTAAGAGGAATGTGTCACCTGCCCCATGACATTTAAACTAAATGTAGAGGCTGTCACTTTAAATGTCTCAGTTGATCCCCACTACTGATATAAAGCAAAGAGACAGAGCAGGTCTTTAAGATACTTAGGAGTCAAAAGGTAAAAGGTTTTATGAGTAGAACACTATACCTTGAACTATACTTAGAAAAAAAATCAGAAGGCTCAGAAAATGTCACCAGACTGATGCAATAGTTCTTTGCACATAAAACACTACCAGTAGCTGAGCAAGAGCATTCTTTCATAAATACACTTGCTGAGTGGTTTTCAGATTCAGATTTCACTTCAGCTGTACATACCTGGAAGTGGTTCACTTGTGACTCTGACAGCATTTGTAAATGAAAAAATCTCCAACACATACTTGCATTAAGACCATAGCGTTCTGATAGTAAGTGATTCTAAGATTGGAAGTGCTTCAAGTCATAAGGGGAACTGAGAAGAATAAGTTTTTTGGATTCTTTTGGATTCTTTCGTACTTAGATATATAACTTCTCTTTGTTTCTGGGACAAGACCAAGGTATTTTTATTATGTCTATGTAAATCTCTCATCAGATGTCCCATTTCATTGTCAGAAAAAGTAAAATAAAAAGTCTCACATATATCTTCAATTCTGTTCTCTTAGCCCAAATAAAAACATTTTTTTTTCCTTTGCAAGTACCTTGGTGAATAATAAATGATAACCAAAATTAATTTTGTTTTTGATTTTTTTCAAACTTTGGTACACTGAAGATGCAACTTTAAAAGAAATTCATAATAATTGTTTTAAAGGTTTTTTTGTTTTTTTAATTTCCTGAGCTCTTAATGAGTGAGTCCAGGTTGTTGATTATCTCTGCTCGTTTTACTTAGGTGACTAGAGGTCGGTGCAATGTATCTTTCTCCAAAAAATAATGTTGTCCCCATAGAGTAATTCATGTTAATTCATGGTCATGTGGCCTTTTCAATCCATTAATTAAATTAATGAGACTTCACTCGTTTCACCCGTGCACCCTTAATTAAAAAAAAACTGAGAATGAGAAACACAAAAAAAATAACATATGGCGTTATCAGTGTTGTGCCCAAGATAACTATTTAATAACATCTCAAGATAATTTATTGTTAATAAAACCTTATCATTCTCTCAAAATGCAGATGATAATTTGTGAAATCTGTGAATATTCTGACTTACAGAATCTATTCACTTTTCCCTCTGATTTAGTCATCAGTCCTGATGACTAATGCTTCATACTTCCAGTAGCAGCAAGGTGGAATACTCAACTGCAAATCTGAATTTGATTGTATCAGAACGTATTTGATGAGAAGTTGTAACTGCTCCTCTGCTGATGAGTTTTTTGGGTAGCTAAAACTCTGTGTCAGAGGAGTTTAGTATGTTTTCTTGACAGACCTGCCTGAAGTCTATTGAACAAAATATTTACTCAGCATATGATTTACTTTGTTTTTTACTGAATCATTTTCTGAGGGTGTTGATGGAGCCTAGATGAAATACTAAATCTTAGAGGCCAAAGGAAAGAGCCAAAACAAAAAATAGACACTTTTCATTGCCATGCAAACAATGAATGCAAATCTCCAGGAAAATGGTGCCTGGAGATTCCAATAAGGTGAGATTACTTACTTCTTCTAAGTTAATGGCTTAGTACATGCCAATTTTCATAGTCTTAAGAGAAATTAATTAGGGTTCTGCACAAGCTGTACTTTCTAATATGCACGTCACCATCCCGAATAACTCCTGCTGGGAATTTACCAGGCAGCTGGCACTGAACCCCTGCCTGAGGTACACTTCAAGGTGCCTTGAACACAGCAGCAGGGAAAATTCAGAAGAGGAGCAGCCCTGAAGGTACTCAGATAACCAAAGGAATAGGAACAGGAAAAGAGCAGATAGAAATGGCAAGTCTTTTGCTTACAAACATCTAAACTATCTGAGTTTGCCAGTGGTTCCCTGCATGCAATTGCAACTAAAGAAATATTCAAATTTTAGTCACAAGAAAAACTCTTTAATTCTTGCCATCTCAAAGATGTATAATAGAGCTGTAAGTCCTTCCTTTCAAGGACAGCACAATCAATCATTTCTCAGTTGCCCTCATTCACACAGAATCATCTGACTCCCTCTTGGTAGGAGTTCCCAGGTTTCCCCTTTAGGAACTAAATTAATGCTTTGCAGATGGATTTTAGTGGCTGAATTCCAAGCTCTTTGTGTTCATTGGCAATCCATTATATCAGTATATATCCAGAATAACTTAATTCAACTCCATGACTAGTTTTCACTGAATGCTTTAAATACTCAATGCTGTATTATATTTCTACTAGTAAGAAATCGGTGCAAGCTGTTCACATAACATAAATATGTTAATGCACAGAACTGAGAAGACTTATTTTTATTAAACAAAATAGCAGTTATAATAATTAATAATCAATGCAATGGTCTCTGTAGTGTAGGTTGCTTTGTAAGTTTTTCCCTCAGTGTTTTATTTTAAAAAATGTCTTTATTAATAATATAAAAATTATGGTTAATGACAGTTTTAGAACTGAATCATTCTTCCTAATTTCAATTCCTCCACCAATTTTCCAGTGCTGGGAAATATCTAAATCTTGCTTACAATTTTTTCATCTTTTCTATTAAGAAAAGTTAATAAAATGGTGAAAAAACATGTTTGGTTTTTTTTTAACAACCACGTGGGATTTTTCTCCACATCATGTTTACAGTTGCTCTTTAATGTATTCTGGATGACAAGCCTTCCTAAATACAATATGTGTCAGTAATTAATCCTGGGTATTTTATTAAAGCTAAACCATAATTTAATTCATTAGGTTATTCTAAGATGATCTTCCTCCTTCCCATATCATTCTGGCCTTTCTCAGTGTGTTCTTTTGCCACACAGAGGTTGGCTTTCTTCTGGATTAGTTCTCTGAAATAACCACAACTAAGGAGAAAAGAGTGTCCAAGACTGCAAAGCAGAGTCAGAAATGTAGGAAAAAGTACAGGACGAAAGAAGCAATTGCAGCACTACCACTTTAAAACATCTTAAACTTTTCTAGAACTGTACTTCTAATTGTTACAGATAACTGTATTTTATTTATGTACTGTATATTTATTTATGTATATTAAAAGCATTTTTAATTGGCATCTAGAGAAGCTAGACACATGAAGCCATTTTATTTCTTTCTTCTGCATGTGTTTCTTTCAAGTCCTTAACCAAGTCATGGTTCTTCTTTTTTCTTTTTTCGTTTTTCTTTTTTTCAGCCATCACTTATTCCATTAGACAAATTCACAACTAGGGAATTTCCTGCACAGAAACCTACTAATATATATCCAACCCCTGGCTAATTTGCACGACATTCAAGAGAGGTCTCCTCATCTCTTGTGTGTTTAAGATAAATTCTTTGAAAAATATTAAGAAAGCAAATGGAAGAATGAGAACATTAGTTGAATTTGGTCTCCATCACTTTGGATCCAAAAAGAGAGTCACATTATGCTTATATTACTCCTGATTTTTTATCTGATCACTTTCCTTACTAAAACGATTTTAGTTACACACTTCCAACATTTTAATGTGGATTATTTTTTTACCACCCCTATTCAAACATCTGATTTGGAATAATATTTATTACTTAATGAAAAACAAAATTAGTGAGAGCCCACAGTCGAAAGTTTGGTGACACCATCAGCTTGGGAGTCCTAGGACAAATGTTTTTGGAAAGAACTCATGCTGCACTGTGGAAAACCAGAATAATCTTTCTGACAAATATACAAGGCTCACACTATGCAATATATAGGTAAGACAGCAGCCATTTCCAGCAAATACCTTGAGCAAATCAATTGGACAGTACCAGATTTACCTCATGCTTTGCCATGGAAGCAAGCCAGGGTCCTGCTACTTGGACACCTCCCTTTCCTCTCTCATAAAACATATGCACACACAGAGCCAGCTGCTCTCTTGTCACCCCAACTTCCACTTGCATATTATTTGCCAAATAAAATGGAAAATTCCACCCAAATTCTGGTATCTTGAAACTCTGTCTTGGCTTATTTGGCTGGACATAAGCTTGGTTTCATGCAATATGCATGGGAAAAAAAAAAAAACAGTCAGAGAAAGAGACTTTAATATTTCACTGGAAAAGAGCCAAAATACAGGGAGCCATAAGGAAAATAAAATAAAATAAAATAAAATAAAATAAAATAAAATAAAATAAAATAAAATAAAATAAAATAAAATAAAATAAAATAAAATAAAATAAAATAAAATAAAATAAAATAAAATAAAATAGGTGTTAAATACCAAAAGTTTTCTCTTTTCTACTGAGCTATGAGAAATGCTTGCTGTCTATATGACAAGTAAGCAAAAGTATTTCAAACCAGTTTTCAGCATCTGCTTCAATTCTTGTGTTCAACTGGCCTGACTAGTTGAGGTCACTAAAGACAGGTCTCTAAGATGTTTTATCAGGTATTAATGAGGCATAATCCATGTGTCCTAGGAGGATAAGAAGCAAAGTATGGTCATGTTGAGAGCTGATCTACAAGTGGCAAAACCTGTGCTCCAGGTGTCTCTTCTCTTAAGCAGCTTCAAGTATCCTACTCTTTGGTATGATGAAGATTCAAATGGGACTATTTTTAAGTCTTTCTCTTCAGCTGAAAGACTGCACAAAAATAAATACCATATACACAAATACAGGGATATAATAAATAAGTGCAGATTCGTCTTTACATCCCAGTTGAAAAAAATCTGTTTTCTGTTCTATGTTCCAAAAGCTCTCTTTTATTTCTTAAAGAATAATAAATATATAGAAAACATTTTCAACCATGTAAATAATAAAAATACATTGTAAAGACAGATCAAATTTTAATGATGTCAATAAATAACTTTTCCACTGTTTGTTTTCTGAAATTTTGAGTAAGACCCCACAAAAGGATTCAGATTTCATGAATTTTTTCATCTCAGATGTTGAAAGTGTTCATATCAAAATATACTTCCATACAGATAGGTTAATTGACAATTTTGGTGCTTAAATATATAGATATGATTTTATATCAAATTTCCTCATGTTGGTCTTAAATTGACTCATTTATGTAGTCATTCATTTATCTTTTCTAAGGAACTCTGGTTTTCAGACAATTCAGGTGTTAATTTTGCAACTAAAAGATAATTATGATACTATGAATCCCTGATGCATTATTTTCCCTTACCTGATGATCGTAAAAAGGGGACAGTGGGGGGACTGCAGAACTTAATTTTTTTTTTAATTAAAAACTTAGCAGGTCACCTTCTAATAGATTTACCTATGCAAAGGGATTTATTTGTAGTCAGTAAAGACATAAAAGTATAGATGGCAATTAAGAACTGTCCTATGGGATATTATCATATGCAGCCTTCTTTTCCCATCTGTATAAAGCTAAGTGTTCCCTATCAGATGTCAAACACCCTAAGAACCACAGCCAAAAAACCTTGAAGGAAAGCTGAGTTTTTAAGACATGCACAGATCCATGAAGGATTGAATCCCAGAGATGATGAATCATCTTAGATTTCAAATTATAATTGCCATCACACAAAGAAAGCAAATATGTAGATAATTTTATTGTTCCTCTACATGTGGGCAAAAACTAGAACTGCTGGTAAGCCCATGAGAACTCAGCCCTGGAGCATTCCCATCCAGGGAGTTGATTAGAAGGAGAGAACTGTTAAAAAATGTGCCTGATCAAGCTAGCTTAGGGTAAGTGATTCAGCAAATGAAAATGCTCAAAACCCCAAATTATTTTGTTTCTTTAAATGAAGAATAACTGTAAAGTATTAAATATGATGTCTAGGGTAGAGCACAGGAATCCCATATCTTGTTAGGACTGTTGGTCACCTTTCAAATAAGTGCTAGGGGAGGCAAAATCTTCCTCAGAACAAGGCAGAATAAAAATCCACTTCTATTGTATATTTAGCTTTTTTGAAGAAGTTCTTTAATTTGCCCTTTGCAAGCATTTTGCATAATATGTCAGAGAGGGAGAGACAAAGCAGTGACTTTTTGAACAATGGTTGTTTCAAAAAACATAAATGAAGGTATCCAGTAAAGCAGTATTCTTAGGCAGAGAATTAGTCTGACCTTTATGAAAATTGCCATGGCCAAGCTTCATTCTTGTAATTACAGGAACAGTTGAAGAATTAGCCCTTATGACAAACGTCATCATTCCTTTAATCACCGGTCTCTAAAATCAACACTGTTCTTTAGAATTAAGAAGGAAAACAATAATTATTGAAATAAAGGCTTAATATTAAAATGCTAATGAACTCAAAGTCGGGACTATCACATGTAATAAAAGTGATTTTGCAATATTATTTACCTTAAGTTCCTAGTTTTAGGAGTTGTATTCATTATTAATTTAGGAATATTTAAATACTTGATTTGAATGATATAACAATATGTTTGATATTTTGGTTACCTCACTACCTTTCTTTAAAGTGCCTTACATACATGACAACCTTCTATAAGGTTTTTTTTCCTCTTTTCACTAGAGCCAGAATACTTTTATTCAGAAAAGCACCTAAAGTAATTCTAAACAGTAAATAGTTGTACAGGGAGCTAATAAAGAACTGTGAAGTGGAGCACAGATATAATAAAAGATTATATCACAATAGATAAAAGGTACAATAGTGCTTTTCTCACAGGGATTTTGAAAAGGACTTGAGTTCAATTACAGTGTTAAGTACTTTAATCTTAATTTTCTATTTGCTATAAATAAATCAGAACAAAATTTATCGAGTCAACTGATGAATAGCATTCATTATTTTACACTACATTAACCCACAAAGTTCTTCAGGGTAGCAATGATTCACCTCAATAAGTCATGCCAACTGAGGCCATTTCTAAGAATTTCAGAGCATCATAAAGAGGCATCCATGTGCTTGCACTTGGAATATTCTCTGTTTATTCCTATAAACAGAGAATGAAGGACCCTTTCTTTGTTCCATATTTCTTTTTTTCAAAAAATTAAATTTTTCTACTGTAACTACAAAGGATTTTTTTATTCATATCTTATCAGATTCACCCTCATTACTTTCAGTACTTGGCTAAGGGAATGATGTTCGGGGTCTAAAGTTGTCTTAGAGTACTCTTGTGGTTGCTGAGAGAGGTACCAACCTCTAGAATATCACTTTGAGTGTCTGCTTGCACTTTCCTGGGGAGATGCAGATACAGCAATGTCAGTGTTTAATATGTAAAATAAAGTGAAAAGAGTTCTGGGCTCCACAACACAAGAGAGACATGGAGTTCCTGGAGCAGGTCCAGCAGAGGGCTAAGTTGGTCAAGGGTCTGGAGAATGTCTCTTACAAGGAAAGGCTGAGGAGCTGAGGCTGTTTAGCCTGGTGAAGAGGCAACTCAGAGAGTTCCTTTCTCTAAATATCTAAAGCTTGGGTGTGAAGAGGATGGAGCCAGGCCCTTCTCAGTGGAGCCAAACAACAGGACAAAAGGCAACCGGCAGAAACTGACACACAGGATGTTCCACCTGAAGATGAGGAAGAACATCTTTACTGGGTGAATGGCCATGCTCTGGAACAGACTGTCCAGAGAGGTTGTGGAGTCTCCCTCAGCAGAGTTATTCAAGTATTGCCTGAATGCAATCCTGTGATACATCTTCTAGGATGACCCTGTTTGAGCAGAGATGTTGGATCATTTTTCTCAAGGCGGTCACTTCCAACCTGACCCATTTTGTGTTTCTGTGAGTCCATCTGACAATGGCTCGCATGCAAATTTTTTTTGATTCTTCAAACATACTCTGTTTTGATTCTTCAAACACACTTTGCCTCCCCTCCAGCCCCTTAGGACTTGAAGTGGTGGATTCCACAGGTTCTTATGCTCACAACCACGTCAGCTACTTAAGAGGGAAAAGCCGGTTTAACCCTTTCTTTAAGACCAGTGAGGGAAGAGCACTTCTCCAGCACTTCTCCAGAATCTCCATCAGGATATTGATTCTCCAACATCAGTGACCTGGCCTGAGCAGTAGCTGCAACTTTGATCAGTGGCCAAGTGTTTAAATGTTTTGAATAGCAGACTGCTGAGCATATGCAATCAGTGCAATGCATCCAGAACACGTAAAGCATACTGTATGTGTTCTGGCCATCTGTGCAGCTCACAGGCAAGTGAATCCCAATGTGTCAGGCTAACTGTACGTGCCTCATACATAACAGGTTTCCTGAAAACAACACTCAAAAAGCAGAAATGGAAGAGATGCATGTTATAGAACACCTGAGTTACAATCCCCTTGCCTCAGTTAGATTGCTCCTTACCAGCTATTGTTTTAAGACCGGGAGAAAGGGGCAAACACCAAAGAATGCCATATGACCCAAAATGTACCTCCTGTGTAAAACTTCTGTCTATCCAGTTTTTTTTACTTCTCCTAAGTTAAATAGTCAAAATTACTTAATATTTTCTCCCTCAGAATCCTTTGTATCTTTCTAAGTATTTTTATAGATTCTTTCTGAAAGCTCACACTCCAAAGACCTGCAGGAATGTGAACTGTGGAATGAGATCCTGTTTTTCAGAGCAGGCTATGGTCTTGTTCTCAGCAGGGTCATTTGGCTGCACACTCTGACTACTGGGGCAGCCCTTTTGGTGGTGCATTTGTGAAAAGCATGAGAATAAGAAGACAATACATCATTAATGTACCTAGGGGGTTGTGTTAGTTTCTGGATCGATTCAGAATGAAGCTTTTGGGTGTGATTTGAGTTGATTTGTGTACCAATTCTTCTCCCCTCAGAGAGATTCCCAGCTAGATTTGCATCCAGACCAGGGCTGTAAATGTAATACATACATACGGCTACCACAAGGCATGGGGGAGACAGGTAAATATTCTCTTGAGACCAAGATGTGGGTACCCACTGCAGGCACTGCAATCAGTGGTAAGATGCTGGATGCACATACTCAAATGAAAAAAGCTTATTTACTGACAGATACCTGAAAACAGGTTCTTTAAAACATTATGGCATACTTGAAAGAGGACTCATTTCTTATGTCACAGCTCTTCCCTCCTATGCGACTGAAATATTTTTTTTCAGCAATGAACTTTGCAGGTCCACATAATTTTATAAGGTAAGAAGGCTTTACCCACAACTACTGTATAAGAAATGAATGTAAAATTTTGCAGAATAAAATTCCTAAAATTCCATGCTGCTTGCTTACCAGAACCTTACTGTCTTCAAGCTGTTTGTGGTTTTCACCCTAGAGCATTGGTTCCGGTATTGCAGAAATGAGAAATAAGAAATGAGAAAAGAGTAACATATGAGGCACTCATATGTCCATGCTGTTCACTTCCTTCTGTTTTTAAAAAGAAAAAGAAAAAAGGAGACTACCCACCCGTGCCTTTAGTTTTTTGCTGTTGCTCCTCATTGTCCATGATTCCTCAGAAATAAATTCATAAAACTACAGAATAGCTTTCTCTCTGAAGAGAACTTGGAAAACCATGTGGTTCAGCCTTCCATGGAAAAGGGGGCTTAGCTGGGATTATCTAGCATCCTCTCTAGTCATGTCTTGAAAATCTCCAGTGATGAGGACTTCACCACACCCCTAGGGAAGTTGTTCTAGTGATTGATAGTGTAAAAATTTTCTGTATTATATCAAGAAAAATCTCTCTTGTGCCCATGCTCCTTGCCTACTCCCTATGGCTTCTGGTGAATTCATCTTTGTAGCTGCCCTTTAAGTACTTGAAACTGTGATGAGACCTTCCTGTACCTCTTCTCTAGGTTGAAAAGACAACTGGTGTCGCATTTAGTGACCATAGCAAAGAATGCAGTCACGAGGCTCTTGACTGTCACTTGGCTTGCAGGGAGTAGGACACCATTTGTCCTTCACAGCTTTGAAAATCTCTTCCACCTCTTAAACAGAAATGTTAACATTTTGGGCAGCACAGCATCTCAGCTGACTGATCTGCACATGTTCAATGTCACCTTTACAGGAAATTTTTCCTTGCTAATTACTCATATTTCTTCTTTTCTGAAGCAAATTTTTTGAATAAAAATAACATGGCAGCAAATTTTACCTGTTTTTTAATTGCCTGCACTACTTTATTCTTTTAATAGATCTCCTTTCTCCTCAGTAATTCTTTCACCACTGATGTAGTTGTACAATGTCTCTTTCCCATTGACCTTTATGGTTAGCCTCAACATACTTTGATTTTTTGCTGCCTTTATCTCATCCTCAATAACAATAATATGCATATTATTACTCATACATCCAGATAGCATTATTACCATTACAAGTCAATGAATGCTTTCACCTTAGTAATAGTTTTTGCTGGGGAGTAAATTCAAAGTTAAGTGTGTTAAGAATGCATAAATTATTTTGCTTGAAGCCTCAGCAGGTACTGAGTCACAACCCATTAATCTTTTCATATACTTCTCAGCACGAACAATTACTATCTCAATATAATGAGTATATAAAATAAGTCTAGTGATGTGAAATATTAAAATTTAAAACAAGCAGATAATCAGAATTTTAAAGAATATTCAGAGACTGTTAAGTATTGTTAGATATAACTAAAATCAGTTCAATACATATACACAGCATCTTACCATTAATAGGGAAGAATGTATTTTCAGCTATGAATACTATCCCATAAGATCTAAATTAAAAATGCAAACATAATTCAGACTTGTGATAAACTAGATTTATACTGATATAACTTCATTTACAGAACCAAGAATATGTCTGCATAAACTTAGAATAATGTACTATTTTGTTGTTCCTTTTACTAGAAAAGGATGTAGATCGGTATATAGCTACTGTAGGTTCACTATGGAAAAATCATATCCAAAAAGATGTTTTGATGTTAAAAAGCATAGTGACTACCTTGTAAAACCTCATGAGAGCCATTGCTGCACTTTTCATAAAATCAAAGTCCGTTGTGGGTCAACAGACCCTATTCTATATAATATTGCTGGATAATTTAGGTTAGCTACTGTTGACAAAATAAATTTATATATACTGTGAAGTGTCTATGAATTTACAAACCTTAGTGAACACTTTCTTTAATTATGTTTATAAAAAATCAACCTCTGTCTCTGTATCAAATTGGAACATAAATCTATCTACAGTTGGTGAACCTTTGGAAAACATGTTTTGGAATTAAAGGTTGCCAGTTACCCTTATGGTATTGAAATACATTAAACTTTTGAAAAACAGGAAATTGGATCTCGTCTTCCCTAATTTAGTTTCTTAATTGAACTCACAGTAAATAGATACTGTACCAACAAACAAGAGCAAGGAGTTCCAATTGCTGATTTGCCCCAATTCGAAGATCAGGGTTATTTCAACAACTGTAAGAAACTCAGCAGTTACAGCATTCAATTTACAAAGACAGAGATGCTCAAAGAAAAGCTCCATCCCTTTTCTATGAGAAAATGAGTCAATCACTTAAATTCACTTCTTAACGTTCATTAGTTTTTCAATTATAGTAGAAAAGGCTATAACAAATAAAATGAGGACTAAACACTAATAAGGGAAAACAATGCTTTTAGTTAAGATAAATTTCTACTTGAAGCCTTTCATCTTCTTTGTAAGCTCTTGCTGTGCAGGAAAATAGAAGCTGAGTTCCAGTTCAATGAGTTTTCTTCAATTATGTCTGGATTGTCATTAAACTCATATTAAAAGATTCAATAGCATCATAAGGCTTTAGATCAAGCCTACATTAAGGAATGAAAGACTGCTTTTTTCTCTCACATAATTTGCTGAAGTTCTCTCCCTCCTATGATTTAGGGATGAATATATGTAGCCTTTTGGAACATACATCTGTCCTCCCACGTGACACTCCTGAATGACCCAGCTTCTCTATAAGCTTTATGAAAGCCATACTTATGTATTGGAGGAATATGAAAACTGAACATACATTTGAATATAGATGAACTACCCTAGAAAATGCACAAGGAAAATAAGTTTATCTTATCCAATGTGGGTTTTGGAAAAGAAAATCAGAGTCAAACACAGCATGGACATTATCCTACTCTTGCAGCCTCAAACAACCATCTTTTCCCAGAAAAAAAGCAAGAAGCCTTTTTGCAGAACAGGGGGGGAAAATTCTTTAATTAATTTCACAGGAATGCACTTAAACTGCATCTATATATCAAAATGAATTGAAGTGTAGAGAAAAGTACATGGAAATCCAGATCATCTTGAGAAGTACCCATAAGAGAAGTAAAATACCTTGGATGCTTTGGAATTGCCCTTTCAGTTAGCTGTAAAGCTTAGGCAATCTAGACATCTAAAGTTAGGTGAAATGAATCATAGTAAAATCAACAATCTCTGGAAAATTGTAACATTTGGCTCTTGAAAGCAAAATGCACTTACAGAAAAAAAAAATAGCAACACATTGTATTAAAAATGTATGATTTGCTAAGTTTCTTTTTCCTAACAATTAAATTCTTGATTTAACAGTCTGTGAACACATGACTAATCAAATGGCATATTAAGTTAGCACTGATGAGTAACTCACAAAACATACTCAGCAAGCATCACCATTTTGCTATATGAATCATTTGCAACTTTTTAAAGATATAAATTATCAGAAATCATTACACAGAATACAATTAGAATATGATTCTTTCTATCATTTGTGGGAATTTCAGCAAGTTTATGAGTTATTTTGCATAGGTTAGGTAGGTCTCATGGAATATTTCTCTTCTCTGATGAGATGAATCATGATGAGATCTGATGTGTTAACGTATCTGAATATGAATTGGAAATGCACTTGCTTGATTTATATGAAAGAGGTAATTGAGAGAAACATGTCTGAAAGCATTTGTTAAAATATACATAAAATTCAAAATGCTCCTGCTTTTGAATTTGTTTTAATGAGCTGGGCTCATGCTATTTTTCCTTACACACCTCACAAAAAGAAGTAGAAAAATAGAAATAAGCTTTGGTCTAGAACAGATATAGTATCATAGGAAGACACACAGCTTGGCCTATAAGTGCTGCCGAGTAAATACTGTCTGACCGCTGCTCTAAGTGTCCCTTTTAAATACTTTACTGTCCACAGCTAGCTGCTGACCAGTTAGTGGTTGCAGCATCCCTCTGGGAAATTCAAGCACACAGCCTCCTCTTCCCAAATCAATGCTGTCACCACATCAGTTTGGCATTAGGAGAGGTTTGTGGCTTCTGTCTCCATCAGAGAAGCTGAAGCCTTGTCTCCAGCTCCATAGATGGACGTCTGCAGGTGTGGTGAAGAGCCTGGCACAGCCCTGTGTCAGATGTGCTCCTGTTCTTACTCTGCTCTTGGTAGACCCATGGCAGCCATACATAAGTGAATCACATTTTGGAAATGCCTGTTTCTGTGTTGATCATTTGACAAGGCAGCTTTACATTACTGTGCTCTGCTAGATCCTCCTATTTATAGAGATTTTGGTTCTTAACAAGTCACTCCAGGAATGTGACTACATAATCATAATAACAGATTGTGATTATGACAGCTTCAGTGCTGATTTTTTTATTTCAGTTCTACAATGCAATACCTTCCTGAGAAGTTGCATCCAAAGAGTCTTCAATTAAAAAAAAAAAAAAGATGAGGGATAGTCATAAACCAGCAAGACACAGAGAACAGAGGTACAATACCAAGAATTTGGATCCTCTTCAGCAAACCTCTCTCTGCCTGGCATGATCTTTCCCTCACTTATCAAAAATAAGAAAGCCAAACCTCCTTATCTGTGGCAGTCAATCAAAATTAAACTCAATGGAATATTTTGTTTATATTAGAGGTGAAACTATGAGTCATGCACTTTTATTCTCTTATAGCTTTTTCTTTGGCCGACAAATCTTAATTCATTTTAAAGTGGAATTTAATTTTGAGATTAAAAAACTCAAAGATTTTATGCTAATGCAAAATGGTTCTTACCAAATTAAGATGGACTGTAATGAATTAATTCTGTATACCACATGATTAAATTTTATAAGTTTATTAAACACAGAAACTGATGAAAAACTGTGTATTTATTTCAAGAAATTTTTTTATACTCATTTAACTCCTGCCTATTCATCTATGTTTTAGCTATATTTTCAACATTTTTTGCATGATTTCCTTCATCTTCAGGAAAAATCAAAATCAATATTAAGAGATAATGAATGACTGTATATATAGCATAAGGCTCATGAAATAATATAAGGAGAGAATATAAAAATCATTTAACACACACAAACAAAAACCTTTTCTGTATTAAATCATGCATTTCAGAAATATTTCCCTTGAAAATTGGATAGACAGCTGCTTTTAAATATCTACCAACAAAAATACCTTTATTGTTCTGTCATTTTAAATTCTCTTATGAGTTGTAACTCACAGCAGGGGTACACAAATAAAGATCGTGACACCCCACTGAGCACAATTTGAATTGGCCTTTGAAAAAAACTAAAATAAAACTTACAGTTGGTGAACGTGCTTGTTTCAACATTTCTATATTTTTACCTGTCATTCAGCTGGTAGTCGAGTTGAAGTTAATTTGATTTTCTAAGTGAGCCTCACTTCTAAGGAAATGAGCACTAAGATGCAAAAGTTAAGTTTTGCATTATACATAGTAATTTCTGTCAAGACATATTAAGAGCAAGAACGTATTACACTTCAATTTATGGTCTCCAGAAAAGCCCTTTGCCCAGCAAAAAAAGGAAATGTGGGGTTTGGTGGTGTTTTTTCGTGATTTTTTTCAGATATTTTTTCTAGTTCTTTCTATAAGTCATCTCACATTGTTTTCTCATGCAAAAATATGCATGAGATCCATAGGCAGAAAGCTTTATGCAAATGCTAAAAGTGCACAGCTGTTACAGATGATACAGTCCCCAGCAACACTCTGTTGAGAATGTTGACAATGCTATGTGGAGCAGAGATCATTACTGAACTTCTAGAAAGCAGGCAAAGGCACAAGCAGAAAGAAAATTAGCAGGCCTGTCTGCTGCTGTCCAAAACATTCGTAGAGAATCAGCAGAGAAACCTGCCTCCATGCTCAGGCCGGATGGCGGAACAAGGTGTGGGAGAAGGCTTGATGCTCCACCAGAATCAGATGGTCCTGGGGAAGAGAGAGGCAAAAATACATACAGAGAGCCCAGGCACCTGAATGAACTCACTGTACAAAATGGCTGTGATTAGTTGAGGTCATAAGGAGAGGTTGGAAAAAGGTTAGAAAATGGAAAGCTGTGTCAGTCATACTCACTTGGCTGGTTACAACAGAACTGAAACTTTCTGTTCATCATCTCGCTCAGAATCCCCTGGATTTCTTCAAGACTGTCCTCCCAAACACTTTGTTTTCTCAGGTACTGGCATAATATTTCTAGCAATGCATCCATATTTCCCAAGCTCCTCATGTGCAGGATCAAGTTACAGATGCTCTTTTTTTACTGTGTTGGTTTATCTTTTAGTCTATTTACATAGATCTTCCTTCAATTCTGAGAGTGGCATCAAAAAATCAGTATTTTTTTCCTTGCCTGGGTCTCTATAGCAGTAATACAAGATTTTTCAATCAGCTGGTTCTGCTCTGGATGCTGCTGACCCTGATCTAAAACAGGTAAATGGATTAATCCTGTGCAGGAAACCCACATAAAGAGTAGCACAGAGGTGGGGCATTGAAGAAACAAGCAAGAAAAACAGTTGTGGGCAAAATGTTTAACTAGAAATATCTCCTGCTAACTTCAGAATGAGGATTCTGAAGCTCACATGGACCTTTTTTTATTTTTTATTTTTTTTTTTTATAAAAGCTCAAATCACTTTGCCAAAAAGGAGAGGAAATGCAAAGAGCTTAATTACTGTGTCCCACCGCCATAGGTAGAAATGTTGGGCCAATGTTTAGGTCTTCTGAATTGCTGGTCACTGGTCACAATGGACTGCACTAACAATGGCAAAGAAAAGAGATACATACTAATTGGTGCTTTAAAGGAATTTATCCCCAGGAGCTAATTTCACTACCTTTAAACTAAGGGCAATAATAACTGCTGTTCAGTTCTGACATATGTAACAGCATTACACTTAAGAGAGATTCATTTGGCTGGTATTATCATGTTAAATGGTGTGTGGTCATTGGTAAACAGATGTAAAATTTCCAGGCTTTCAGTTGTAAAATGAAAATGAAGAAATAAAGATGAAGTTAAGTGAATAGGATATTTAACTCCAGTGCCCTTATTTCTGAAGTGATGTAAATGCAAGATACATTTAAACTTTTAAAATCAGGACATTCCATTAACTGGAAAAAAAACAATGATTGTGAGGAATCCATTATATAGTGATATAAAAGTTAGTACCAGACAGCACTTACAGCACAAAAGAAAGTAAAAAAACCTCACTTAACATATGTTCTCAGTGTAAGCTGTGGGACTAAAGGGGGGAAAAAAATGGGGACATATGTTAACTGCCTTTTGAATATAGAAAAAGGAAGTTGAAATAATTCAGGACTGAGAGGGTGAGAAGTCCCATGAGAAGCCAGGAGTTTTAATTCCTTGTTTGATCCCTTTTCTCTTGCCACTGCTTTTAGCTCAAGTGCACCATATATGTGGGTTTCTTTAGTGGAGGTATAATTTAATACAATGACTCTAAAGGATAGTTTATACTGTCAAAATAAGTCCAAAAGAGGGAAAAGCTGAAAACCTGAGGCTTCCATTGGAAGGAGGCTGCAATTTATAAATGCCTTCATTGAAAGAAGTATTGTGTTAATTCAATAAACAAATTTCCCCAGAAATGCTCTTTATGGCATTCTTTTTTCCCCAGCAGACATATCTTCAGTAAAGAAGAAACAACTACATCCAGCACATGGACTTCAGATGCTGGAATTTATCTATAGACAATATCAGCTTGTTTTCATGACAGAAAATGAAAGCAGAACAAGCCATTGTATGTGGCACTGGAAGGCTTCTGTGGGGGCTTAGTAGGGTGTCACCAGCTGTACCTGCTTTCTAGTTTTGCAAGAAATGTATGTGAGTATGTTTCAGCATATGCAGGGGCATCCAAAGCATACTCTACTGCATATGGACCAACACCAGAGGAAGAGCAAATAGCCTTTGCCTTGTATGGAACTTTTATCCCCTCTTCTTCACTCCTTGGATGAACAGACATATTTTTAGATCATAGTGCCAACTGCTTCCACTGAGCAAAGAAAATGCTTACATGGAAAACCAGACAGCTTATCTGTACTCAGCATTCTTTCTGTGTTAAAAAGTATGGAAGCACTCTACCTTGAAGGCAATATGGATATACTGCATTCCTCATTATTCCCTTAAAAAGGTTTTGTGAGCAAAGTGAAAATAAGCTGTAAGAAAACAAATCCAGGTTTGTCTAAAAAAACTGAACTGATGTCTTCTACAGAAAGTGTACTTTTCTAACTTCTCTGATCAATAAAAAGCCCAAACCCTCCTAATATTTGCTAATTATACAGTAGTAGAAAAAAATGTCTAAGGTATCTGAAGAGTCCATGTCCCAAAGACCTTCCAAATCATAATAACTCGTGATCTCATGAAACAAATACTAGGATAAATGTGTTCTCTGCTGTTGGCTTACACTTTAGGCAGCTGCTCTTGAGTCTGTGGACTGCACAGACTGTAATAAAGATATGACATGCATAGCTTATCCACAAAAAACCCACAACTTTTTACTAGTCTCCATTAATACGATATAAATAGAATCTGTAGTGAAAAAGCTGAGTGTTCACCCCCACATTTAAAAAACACAGTGTATTAGTGAAGCTACTGAATACTTTTTCTTCTGTGTTTATGTTGATATTTTTAGAAAACAAGATTGCCTGTATAGTTTGCTGCAAAATTTCCTTATAACCAGATGCTCTTTTGAGACCAGAGTCCTGCTGACTGGCACAAGAAGCATCTGGCCAGCTGTCAGGATTGATTTGGCTCAGTAGAAACTGGCAGCAATAGCAGAATGGAGGAAGGCAGCAATTACACTAGACAGTAACCCCTCCAATTCCAATAGTTGGGAGCATAACCAAGTACACTTGACATCTGGTTAAAAAGAGCTGAAATAATGTTTGGTTCCTGCATTAGTGAAAAAAGATTTCTTACAGTTGCACCAGCACTGCCTTGTCAGCACCCTAAAAAAATCATGCAGGAGTTAAAAGTGGAAACCTGAAAAGAAAGATATTGAGAGAGAAAGAAAAACAACCTGTGCTTCCTCTCTAATCCTTTTCACTCGCTCCTTCATGCATAAGCCTTCACATATTTTATTCCATGTGAATTAATGACTTAGATTTGCAGTGTCTTTGTAAAAGATTCTTTTTGAAAATTTTGAACTTTGCTTAAAGTTGAATCCTCACAGGACAGAAACCCCATATTTTAAGGAGAAATAGGCTGGAAGGATTCTTTCTTCTGCATTCAGTGAGAGCTGGCACTAGCTGCAGTCAGCTGGCACGTGGTGACTGCATGGCAGCAGGTCTGTGTCACTTGTTTCTTGTCAGCTCACACAGATATTAACCAGACTGCAAGGTGAGAAGATACAAGGGGAGAGGGGAAAGAAGAATATATCCACAGAACCTTTGTCTGCCATCTTATTCAGCTTCTTCTGTTCGTACTTGAAGGGCATTCTATTCTCAAGTATTGAGAACACGTGTATAAATATATGGTTATTTCATCTGTAAAACTGCAAGAAATTGAGAGGATTTTAAATAACAGAGCTCCTGAAGACAGCAGGAATGTAAAATATCACCATATTGTCTGTCAGAAATCTAGTTCCACCACACAAGCTAAAGCAAACCACTTCGTACTTAACCAGGTTTCAGTCTGTTGGAGAGCCAATAGCAGCATAATAACCTCATTGAGAGCATGTACTAAAGTGCAAGAGACTGCAAACTTCCTCTTGTCTTACAGGAAGGGAGTACTACTCTTTCAGTGGAAATAGTCTGGGGTTTTTTTGGTTTTTTTTGTGTAATGTAACCTGGAGGTTGTTAAACTCCTTTTAGAGCAAGCAAAATTTTAAAACTCACAGAAAACTTAGATAAATATGAAACTTGGGTAAAGAACAAGATTTTCGCCTCCAAAGAGAAAATTTACATATTAAAAAAAAAAAAATAGATAGCTTTCAAACTGTAGATATTTTATGGTAGAACTATTTCCCTACTGCTGTAGGTGTGGACTGTTTTGCTTTAGTAGCTCTATCTCTGTTATGAAAACAAGCACACATCCCATACATCTCCACTAAATGTGTAAGTAGCACACCTCTATTTTTCTTGGCTGTTAATTGAATATTACTTTTTATTAGAATAGCCTGAACTGTTCTAAACACTCTTTCTTCACACATATAGATGCCTCATTCTTTGACAGTCATGCTGTAAAGAACTGCTTAAAAAGTCATCAAGAAAGGTGGTGAACCAGCCTGCATCCCTGAGGTCTTGTTAATGAAGACAGTGTGCTTTTCTAGTTCTACTGCCATTGTCATAAAGACTTGGTGTTTTCCATGGCTAAGCATGGAAGGGGTTAGGTAGTATTCAAAACCTCATTACTGTTATTTATTGGTAATAAAATGTCAAAGAAAAATTACACCTGTCTTGCTTAATGTCAGCTCTTACTATGCTTGTTTACTTTAGCTGCTAAAATGCTCATGGCAGGAAACTATCTTTGCATTTCTTTCCAGGACAGAGCACACTAAACATTTGGATTGACTCTGCTACGTATCATAACTCATGTGGAAACCACAAAGGCTTCTTCAGACTGATTTAGTATTATCTTGAATGAACGGGATCCCTGAGAATGCTCAAAAAAAATTTTGCATGTTTAGATTGCAAGACTGAATTTTCATTAACTCTTTCACAGAATTAAAAAAGGTTAAGGTTGGAGGGGACCTCTGTGGGTCATCTGGACCAATCATATTGTCAGGCTGGGCCACTAAGAGATGGCTGCCCAGGACCATGTCCAGGATGCTTCTGAAGATCTCCAGAAATGGAGAATGCACAACCTCTGTAGGCATGCTGTGCAAGTGATTGATCAATCGCTCTCAGGATCAAAATTGTTTCCTGGTGTTCAGAGGGAATCTCCTGTGTTTCAGTTTCTGCCCAGGACTCTGGTCCTGTCACTGGGCACCACTGAAGAAAGCCTGTCTCTGTTATTTTCACACCCTCCCTTTTTGTATGCATTGATGACATTTTCCCTAAGCCTTCTCTTCTCCAGGGTGATCAGTCCAGCTGTCTCCGACTTTCCTCACAAATGAGATGCTCCCGACCTTTAATCACCTTTGTAGCCCTTCCCTGCAGTCTCTCCATTATGCCCATGTCTTGTGTAACATATAGCCTGTATGAAAAGTTCAGCAGGTTTTTAGTATGTAGTCATATTTAGAATATTAATATTATTACAAAAAATGTTATATATAAATTGTAAAAATCTGAATAAATTACTTGGAGATTAACAGACAGAAAAACAAATGTCAACCAAAATACATAGCAGCTTGATGTTCTGTAATATGCTTTTGGTCTCAGGTTTTACAGAAAAAAAAAAAAAAAGGTGTAGAAGAGGACAGAATACTATGTCCTATTTTTTCTAGAATGGATTCTATTAAGCAAAGAATAAAAGTGTCCATTCGCACCCTCTTAATGGATTTAAACCATTGGATCAATAGTAAGGGATAAACTAAACCACTTAAGAAGGTATTGCATTAATAAAATCCTTTGCACCTGTCTCTGTAAAAGAGGATAAACAGAGCAGAGTTTCAGGGGGTGATTAAGAGAGCATCAGGTTGCAGTGAAAGGCTTAAAGGGGACAAATTAGCCTTTGCTGTACATGGAGATAAGGCACAGGGCTGCAAAACTGAGCTACACATTACAAGTTTTACAGGCAGATTAAAAGGTTTCAGGTTTTTTAACGATGCCAGGGGGATATCACATGACAAAATATCTTGAGGCTGTTTATATAACTAATAAAAAAGATGGTAAACTACTGTGCTGGAGTTATCCTTAGGGCTGCTTGTTGATCTTATTTATTACAGCCAGAATTATACTTGATTCATAGCTGTTCTTGTATTCATTCTGTGAAAGCCTTCTGGGACATGTGGAGAAAATGTGAGGGTTCAGTAAGATTTTATTGCATTTTAATATTAAAAGGCACTAGTTGCAATACTTTTATGAGCTTGTTAGTTTATAAATACAATGTAGCCACAGTCACAGAATCCCCCATGTTCATGCTCTTCACATTCTTATTCATTCTCAGATGGCTGCTGTCTTCAGAATTCCACAGACCTGTGGGCCAAGGAAGATATTTTATCACCTAATCTCACTTCTTAGAGGTGGAAATACCTCTAAGAGAGTTTTACCCCTGTGTTGTCACAACAAACTTTCTGGGGTTATAACAAGCAAGTGCTGAAGAAGATCCAGCTCACTATGGATATCACAAAAATTTATTTGGCAAACTACAGACTGATGGGTCTTGGTTAATATTTAAAGATGGCTCTAAAAGAGAATGAGCAAATGGCTCTAAATGGCCAGTTTACACTGTGGATGGAGAACGTCAATGATATTGCATAAGACTTTGTATTGGGCACCATATCATTCAAGATATGCATAAATGACCTAGAAAATAGGTGAATAGTGAAGTGAAAATATTGCTAATTAATACTAAGCCATTTGAGGTAAAGAAGGCCAGGGTCAACTATGAAGGACTCAACAAAACATCTTAGGGGTTTAGGGAAGAAAACAGGTAGCAAAATGCAGCCAGTGTAAGTAAATATAAGGTGATGCTCATGGCAACAAATCATTTTCCCTTTTGAATTTTGAATCAATTTCTATCAATCAAAGAAATTATCTTGAAGTTATACCAGAGAAAATCATTAAGCTCTTGGGTGAATCTCAGTGACAATAACTACTGAGTTTTTAGAAATGAAGCATAGAATAAAATGGACAGTCTTATTATAAAGCTGCATAAAGCATTTTGCTTACTGTCTGTACTCTAAATACTCAGAAAACAAAATGATAGAGAGGAACTGGATAAGGTTAAGAAAAGGACAACAAAGGATATGAGAAGTATGAAACAGTGTCGTTAAAAGGAATAAATAAATAGTCTTGAAGAAGAAATGACTGAGGGGGAAATGATAGAGTATGTAGAGAACTGATCTATTGTTCTCTGCCCCTTGACAGCAAAGGCACTAGTAGGCATCAAATGAAGCTGTCAGCTGTCAGGTTCAAAACATGGTTACAGATAGAGTGTGTATCACCTTGACACAGAGTATCACAGTGGATGATAAAAATGTAAATGGGCTTGTAGGAAGACTAGACAAATTCATGTCAGAAAAATCCATACAAACCTTTTCTGCCTCAGGAAATCTTGTAGGCTGGAAGAAGTACTACCATATGCTGTTGGGTTTTTTCTCTGGGCATCTACTTTTAGTACATGTCAGAAAAAATTCTTGTGCCTACTTAATCTTTGGTTAACATTTTTGATGTCCTAGTATCAATTGCCATTGTGATGCTAAAATCTACAAAACCTAACAATACAGCTATGAACAAAGAATGAAGACAATGGAGGCATTTGTTGAAAACAAAAGGTAAAACTCATTTTCCTCTCTCTTTTGAACTGTCTTGAGTGAACTGCTTCACCTAGAGTTATCTTCAAATCACTTTATACATGTAGGATTGTTTCAGGGATAAAATTTTGTAGCCTAATATAGGTAATCACTCTTACCAGCCAAATCTTCAGTCAAATACATTGTATTGTAGGTGTCTGAGAAACTAGTGACAACCTCGTATTCATGGGACAAAGAAATCAATCATCTGGCTTCAACTCTAGGTGACATGAAAAAGTACAATCATAGGAGAATGACTCAGTGATAAGCAGTGGGCATGAGGTTCAACCTGCCCTGCTATTAAGGGCAGATATTTACACATGAGCTATATGTGTCTAAATTACCACAACATTCAACAGAGACTCAAGGAGTACCTCCACAAAGAGTAAAGGAATGATTGAATGAGTGGGATATTCAGATACATAAGCCAAAGAATATCATGCCATTTTAAATACCCAGAAGCATTTTCTCAGATATGACAGATACTATGCTAGACCTACAACAGAACTGTATTCTTCTGAGCTCACAGCTGGAGGCTTGGCAGCATGTATGAAAACATCCCAAATGTTTAAGCAACTTAAACACATCCTGTGTGTTTCCCTGATGATGATGTAGTCAGTCTTTACACTTCATCAGCAGTATCAACTATATTTTCATTCATTTAAAATGCATAACATAACAGAATAAATGGAATAGTTCCAATTTGAAAGGGAGCTACAACAACCCTTTAGTTCAACTACCTGACCATTTCAGGGCTGACCAAGTTAAAGAATACGACTAAGGGCATTGGCCAAATGTCTCTTAAACACTGTGTGGGATGTCTGTACCAGTGTTTGACTATTCCCAGACATCTTATCGTCACATCCCAAGGAGAGATCAGCTCCTCCCTCTCCACTGCACCTCCCCAAGAAGCTGTAGAGAGCAAAGAGGTGGCTCCTCAGCCTCCTTTTCTGCAAACTAGACAAGCCCAAAGTCCTCAGCCTCTCCTCACAGGACACAACCTTCAGTCCTTTCAGCGGACCTGTTGCCCTTCTCTTGATACACTGAAGGACTTCAACATCCTTCTTAAACTGTGGGGCCCAGCACTGTACACAGCACTCTGGGTGGGGCTGCACCAGTGCTGAATACATTGAGAGGCATAATCCCCTCTCTTGACAGGCTGGTGATGCTGGCTTTGATGCACCCCAGGATGGGATTTGCCCTCCTGGCTGCCAGGACACTTGGCTGACTCATGCTGACCCTGCTGCTGACCAGCACCTCCAGATCCCTTTCTGCAGAGCTCCTCTCCAGCCACTCCTCTCCCAGTTTATACTTGTTGCCAGCATTATTCTGTCCTAGGTACAGAATCCAACAAGTGGACTTGTTAAATTTCATCCCAATGCTCCAATGTATGCAGATCATTCTGCAACACCTTTTGGCCCTGGAGAGTGACAACATCAGATCCCAGTTTGGTATTGTCAGAAAACTTCCTAGTGGCAGAGTGTTCAATCAGATCCCAGTTTGGTATTGTCAGAAATCTTCCTAGTGGCATAGTGTTCAAGTCCTGCATCCAGATTGTTGATTAAGGAGGACTGGCACCAGGATTCAGCTCTGAGGAATGCTATTGGTGACTGGTCACTGGCCAGATGTAGCCCCACTCACTACAACCCTTTGGACTCTGCCCTTCACCCAGTCCTTCACACTTCAGTTACAGTATCAGTAACATATATACATTTTCAAATGGATATAAAAATAGACAAACACATAAAAACTATAATTCTAAACATCTAGAGGGCACCTATGGTTGACACAAAATCCCAATGTGATAACATAAAATTTATTTTCATATTTCAAAATTCATTGTAAATTCATTGTAAATACTCTAAGTATACTTAAAAACAATGTGTAATGAAAACAACATTTTCTGAAAGTGAAGTGCAGATAGTTATGGTAGTTTCTGGCAGGTTACAATAAACCTTAACACATCCAAAACGAAATAAAGAGATATAAAAGCCATCTCATAATTCAGTAAGCCTCATCTCATAATTCAGGTTATAATGAAACATGCATATTTTAAATAATGTATTAGCAGCAATTAATATGTTAAAATTATTCCTTTATCTAAGCCTGTTGTAAGTTATGCATGCTTATAAATGTATCAACTTTTCCTAAGTCGTTGACAGACAAGCCTTTATAACACTTTGAGATATTTCTGATTTAAGCCTTTTATCTTCTGCAGTTAAATCAAGACAGTTTCTTGTATAACATTTAAAAATGGCAAAATAGTTTGAAATTAATACTCCTTATTTTAAAAATATTAAATGTGAAACTTAGAACACATTTTTTATTATTTGTAACAAGGAAAATAGTGCAGTTCTACCTTGAAAACAAATAATTTTTGTCATCATTTTCATGGTGTGAGTCCAATTTCCCATTCCTGAAGGATACATATAATGTGGCTAAATTTTGAGATTCTGATGTTTATAAGATGCTTTGGCATACTTCCTTCTGATTCCTTATAAAAACACATAATGTTTGCAATGTTCTTTATTTGAACATACAGTCTTCACTTGCCAAAGTAATAAAACCACAACATTTATAAAGTTGCCTTGAGAAACTTGGAAAATCATACAGAAATCTGGAATATGTCACTTTTTATTAGGTGACTTTGCTGAATATACCCACAAGTTCATGTCTCTTTTTATGGCACATTGTAATTTATGGCTTTTACACTTTGCTACAGATATTGTATATTAGTAGGACTGGAAAAGTCTTTTGTGGATTAAGGTGGATGCCAAATTTCAGGGACTGGATGCTGTGAAAATGCTTCAGGACTATATTTCTGTGACAGGATTGCCTGTCATGGTAGATAGATAGATAGATAGATAGATAGATAGATAGATAGATAGATAGATAGATAGATAGAAAGATAGATAGATAGATAGATAGATAGATAGATAGATAGATAGATAGATAGATGATAGATAGATAGATAGATAGATAGATAGATAGATAGATAGATAGATAGATAGATAGATAGATGGATCTTTGTTCTGCCTAAGCCCTTGGAAGTGTTGAGATACTGTTTGTGAGGCCCCACTTACCACTCACAAAGCTCTGCAGAGACACTTGTCTGACAGGGCAGCTTTTGCCACTGCTTGACAAGAGAATTAAGAGCAAGGAACTTTCAGGAGTGCAGAGAGTGGAATATGCTACTATGTTTGTTGTATGCAAGACATCATTGAGTTGGGTTTTCATGTTATTTTCCATCTTCTACTTCCTGTCTAGAGGCTGTTTTATGCATGTCTCTGGTACTGTCAAATAAAGGGCACAACAAGGCAATGAAAAAAAGGAAGGCTTCATTGCTTTACATATAATTTGAGAAAGGTGCTGCTGTTTTATAGAATAAAAATCACAGATTTATTTATAAAAAAGAGGTATTGCAAAAAATATAATATGTGTTCTTTTTTATAGTGGTGATATTTTCAGCCTTATTACTTGTTAAACTGTCCTAGACCTGACATATTACTAGTTTTATATATTTAAGTAATTTTTAATAGCAGGAATTGCATATAGAAAGAGCACCCTTTGTATTCTTCACTTCTAGTTTCCTTTTATAAATTGCACCTCTGATTTTACTCATCATATATTAAGTCAAAATTATGTCTTCCTGATTTCATTCTTCCTGCCTCAAAGGCCACTGAAGAAAATTCAGAGATTTCATAGCTTTCCTGTTCCTGAAAAGTGCACAGGGACTGACATTAGTATTTATCTTCTGTAATATATTGAATAATCAGGGAAGTAACTTTCAGCCTTTGCTCAGTAGAAGACTTAAAATTAAATGACAGCAGAGGGATATCCAAACAATTTTGTTACCAGTTTCACCAGTACAAGATTTGCATAAGGACTTAGAATTTATTTTCACTATGACAGCGATTTGGGAAAATAATTCTACAATTTTTTATCTCTTTAGACAGCTTGGACCGGCTATGTATCACTAAGTTATGAATAATGGGGTTTTTACCTACATTGCTCTTTCCAACAGAAAGATACAATAAATGCCAAAAATGCACATTTGTCTTGTCTAGGTCTGTAGGTACTTGAATCTCACAGGAGGAAGGGAATTAAACACTTGTTATTTTGTGTGGTCTCAATTATGGCATAATTTCATGCTGAACTGCCATAAAGTCAGCACCTCTGTGACAACATTGCAGTTCTTTTGTGATATCTGTGTGGTGAAAGGTGGCAAAAAAGATCAGATACTTCTTTTTATTTCAAGTGAAGGTTTTCTAGGGTGGAAGAATTTGAGAAATACAGGTTAACTGAACAGCTCTAGAATGCAGATGATCAAGAATTCTTTTAAGGATGAAGAGTGTTCATCTCTAACAACTGTATATATCATAATGAGACTAAAAGTATAAAAGAAGAATCTAGGAAAACAGACAAGGGTGAGACTAGTCTTATGCACCCTCAAAATACATATTATGTCATTGACATCTACATACAAATTGTTTTGATTCCACCTATATTCTTTGAAAAAAGGACTTCTGGTTACTGTTCAGTTATGCTAAGATAATAAAGTTATTTGGCATCTCAGGCTAGATAATGTGAGTCTCATCCAATCATCTCATTAAAAATTTTAGTGGTCAGTACATCTAGTTGAAGAGGAACAAAAATGAATATGGGTAGTAAGTACATAAAGCTGTAAATAAACAAATAATCTAAATTACTCTCAGGGACATTTTCTACATGTTTTGCCACTGCATGTGCTGGAGTGTTCAAACCTGAGACAAACCTGATGAGGAGCAGGCAAATAATTGGGATATATGGACAATCAGTGGACAGTGTTTGAGCCTCTTCAGAGGCCCTGATTTATATAGAGTACAGATGTGTCTAAAGATCCCTCCAGACTAGAGCTAGACTCCACAGTGTGCCCAACTACATGGACAAAAATGGAGATTTTGAAGTTAGGACACTGAAAAGGTCTGTAACAAACCACACCTAATACTGATGTGGAGTAACCTGTGCCCTATTTTCAGGTTATGAGTGGTTCCCTTAAGACGGTGCAAAAATTCTTTCATAACATTCCATTACTTGAGTTTTTGTTATGAAGGATGAGAGTATAACAGACTTCTATACATTTCTGTTGCAGATTAATTCTTCTTGATAATCTCAGGTACCGATCAGTGTGATCATAAACCATCACAGAAGAAAAACACAATTGCAACATAGAGATAGGTCTGGTCAGATCCTGTCTGACCTGTCCTGAAGGGACTCACAAGGGATAACAACCTGGGGAAATGTCATCTTTTTGCTTGACTCAGCAAAGCACACTGAATGGCTCTGCACAACCTGGCTCAATATGTGCTAGAGAGAAAAAAAACAAGGCTTTCATTTTATAGTGCATGTATGTCAATCACTCCTTTTGTTAGTTAGGTCTCTTAGTGAAGAGATCTTGCCTTTTAGAAATGGACTCAGGCTAAATCTAGATATTTGAATAACAAGGTCTTTAGTCATTATTTTGGATGCCTCTTATTCAAAGATATTCCATTCCATTCCATTGACCTTATTTTGCAATTAGCTTTCTTTATATATGCACTCTCATTAAAAAGAAACCAGTTACAAATTTGGAAAAAAATAACTAAATGATGTTTCTATTTGCTCAATTCTGAAAAGTAGATAAGGAAGAAATAGACTCAGAGATAATTACCAAATTTCAATATTTATAAAAACCAGGCACTTGTATAGATAATAAGACAATTCTCAATGTGCTTTGATGATGATGAAGTGCCAGTTTTCTGTAAATATTGAAATAAGGTAATTATCACTTGAACTATTCATTATTTATCAGGTTTCAAATCACAATGAAAACAGTCAAATTGCCATTTTTTCATAGGAATGTGAAGCTAAAAATAAGTATTGTGTTAACCATTTATATACTTTCTTTTTGGAGCTACTTTGAAAAGTGTTTTACAAGACGAATGAGAGAGAATCCCTACGTATATAAGGAAGGACAAATGTTTTAATTTAGTTGTTAAATTTAGAGAGCAGGCTTCCCAAAGATGAGCTATCCAACAAGTAATAAATCTGTGATCCCACAAACACTGACAAAGATAAATCCATTTACCATATATGTGCACAAGTCTAGTAAATAAGAGCAAAGGACATGTCCTGAGTGGTTGAGTTCTGTAGTTTATATGCCTGCAATTACATCAGCCAATCTGGAAAGCATTTAGACTCTTTTTAAACCAACTGCTTTTGTCATTTCTGCTGGTTTTATGAGAAGGCTGTTTCAGAATCTACTTTTTCAGAAAGAAAAATTTTAATTTATCCTTAAATATAATCCAGAGTACTTGATAAATATTTATTCTCATGCAAGTATTACTAAACACATATGAAGACATTTGAAAGAATAAGTCTTGGTTTGGACTGCACAAAGACTATATATTAGCTTTGTTCTTTATACAGCTTTAATTACAAAAATAAATAAATAAAGTGCAGTTTTCATAGACAGCAAGATGCTACAGCAGTTTCTAAATGTATTTATTTTCAGGATTTCTTATTTGGGTGACACACACAGAACCACCTGCAGATAATAATAATAATAATTTGGAAACCTTGTAACAAGAGAATTATTGAAATGCAAATTAGCACACCAAACAAAAATTTCACCTATGATAAAATGATGCCTACAAAATATTAATCTTTGTGTTATTTTAGTGTCTGAGCATATTACACTCAGAATCATATTCTATTAAGACCATACAGAGTACATTTATTTAGGTGTCCAGATCCAAAAATTTTGCCCAAAGATTGGAGGAAACTAAATATCAACCCCTGTCTTCAAGAAGGGCAGAAGGAGGACTCAAGGAACTCAAGACTGGTAAGCCTCACCTTGTTCCCAGGGAAGATGATGAAGGAGTTAATTCTGGAAACAATTTCCAGGCACATTAAAAAAGGGAAAATAATCAGGAGTAGTCAGCATGGATTCACCAAGCTGAAGTCATGCTTGACCAACTTAATAAACTTGTATGATGAAGTGAGAGGGGAGAGTGAGGTGGGAGTGGTGGATACTACCTGGGCTTCAGCTAGATCTTTGACACTGGCTACCACGAGATGTGCGTAAAGAGGCTGTTCTTGTACTGGCTGGACAAGCAGCCTGTGAGACAGACTTGAAATACTTTTCCTCTCTGTTTTCCATGAAAGCCACAAACTTTATAAGATAATCTTTCAGAAATAGAGAAAGATTAATTTGGCAGGCATAATCTTTCAAGTCAATAAGATATTTCATTGAAGAGCACTTGAAAGTAAATAAAATATGCCTACAAGCTCAGAGTCATAAGATCAATTCCTTGTGAAGAAAAACTGTGCTTTTCTCCAAATTAGCAAATTGGTAGACTCTATAGCTGGCTCCTATGAGGTTCTTTGGACACAGGCATTCTCCGTTTCTGGCTAAACAGGGCAAGAGTTTTGATGACACAGGTGGGATTCATGCATCTAAACATATGTGGGTAATACCAAAGCACCCAAAGTATCTGCCCAAAGCTGGTTTTATGACAGGGACACACTCTGCTGCCTCTAAAAAAATGAATGAGTTTAAACAATATACAGGAGACAGAAATAAAATTCTATGGTTATTATATGCAAATGGTGGCAGCTTCCTTGAAAAAAAAACATGCCAAACAGAACAAGAATCAGATTATCACATCTTCAGCACTTTAAAAAAAGAGAGTTTCAAGTTATTTGTCCTAAGCATTACTATAATATTTTTATAATAATTATCAGATTTTTAATATATACTGAAAAGTAAAAATTATTAGTTAAGCGATCCGTGGGATGGTGTGAAAAATTACATCTACAAAACAGCTTACATTTTTTTTTTATCTCTGGCATTACACAACAATTTTTCTAAGGTGATGTGGATTCTTAATAGCTTTTCCATTTCTGGCTTGTAAACGCATGTGCCATGGCTCATAGGCACGTGTTGATGTGCATGATCCTATGTACAGCTATTTAAATTTTCACAGAGGTAAAAAAGGTATGTTCAGGTGGGGGTAGCATAACAATGCTGCAAGGATGTGCACTTCAATTCCAGAAAAAAATAACAGAAGGGGAGTGACTCAATATTGATAAAGATGTGAGCATACTTGTATAACAGGCATTTTAACATTATCTCTGCAATGTTACAAATGGAATAGGAAAAAATTCTTACTCGTGTTTAAATGGTTAAAATCTTGATTCCACATGGGCTGCCTACAGATGGTATTTGTGTCAGACCTTATCAACTTCAGGCATGGATCATAACTGTTCACAGCATGTTTGCAGCACTATAGCTTACTACAGCATGTATTTTATTAAAGCACACATAGAGCATACCATACATCAACCAGAATCAGAGTTATTACTTTTACAGCATGTTGCTTTTATGTACAGTAAGACAAAAAGGATAGGTATGAATAACGACATTAAAGCAGGTAGGTAGCGTTCTTTGTTCTTATGTATGCTTCATTGCTAAAGAATTTTGATTTAATACCTCTGCAATTTTTTTCTAGCCTTACAGGTGTCTATCTGCTTTTCTAAGATAGAAAATGCAAAGCTTAAGAGTCCGTAGAATAGTACCACACTGTGACTTGGGAGTTTGCATAACACTGAGGAGAAAGGATATTTTTTTAACAAAGTATCCCCAAGTTACATATTATTTAGATAGATCCAAGCTGCTAAATTTACATTACTTCCATTTGCCAGATGTATACTTGACCTTTTGTGTTTGTTCGTGTGCATATGTTACATCCAAAAAATATTAATTTTTCTAAGCATGCACATGAGGCAAGAGTAATAGGCAATATTTCTCTGGGTTCACTCATAGGCACAAGAAAAATTTTCCAGCTCAGTTCCTTCCTTTCTACATTAGTAAATGTAGACACCACCATGCATATTGGCCTGGGGAGTGAAAGGGCCCCTCTCCTTCCCCTGTTTGTAGGTTAGGAAGCAGGCAGGATAAGGCAGATTCAATGTGCACCGTCTGATGGAACTGACTGTAGTCATGTAGTCTTGCTACAGGCAGACTTCAGAAGAGATATGTATATTATCTACAAATTAAATTGCTTTCAAAGAGTGGTTGTGTCTCTATAGCAACATCAATCTCTGAAAATTAAAGTAGAAATAGCTATTGATAAGAAAATCTTACATCAAAATTTTCTGCATCTAATTTATTGCTACAGAACTGTAGGTATTATATCCTATATTTTTAATATAAAATAAATTATACTTATTGATTTTTCAAGGTTATGTTATACTTGTGTGGGGTTGTTTTCTTTAAGAATAAATGTGTGGTAAGGAATCAGAAATTTTCTCATTGCTTTCTTCATGGAAGACATATGAATTTGAATTACATATGCCTCGGCTTTGTATTTTTTCTGCATAATTCAGTGAATCAAGAGATCTATGTATCTTTACTGAGAATTGAAAAAATTCAGACCCGCTGAATCAGATGATCTATTCCCTGCAACCTTCTCTTTAGCCTATGCACACCTTGACAGTTAGAGGTCACACTACCAATTTATCTATTCAGACCATGCAGTCTAAAATGGGAGCAAGCCCTTCAAAAGGGAGTATAATTATTTCCAAAAGAGGCACACATATATTCCAGAACTTTAGTACCAAAACTTTGAGCTGACTTTAAAAAATAGTTAGTAAAAACAGAAGTACTCAAACACCTACAGAACAACAAAAATGCAGTTGTTGAGAAAGCTGAAGGAGGTAATAGTAATAAGAATAAACTTAGTAAATTAGGGCACAGAAGAATGGTACAGTAAAGAATTTAGGGAGCAAAAACGTTTTTGCTATTCCTCTTACACCCCTTCTAGGGGACCTTCATGCTTCATTATCTGTCTGAAATGCCTGTACACAAATGCATGCTGCACGGGGAATAAATAAGAATTAGAAATCTATGTGAGGTCACAGGGCCATAATCTCACAGTGATTGCAGAGACATGGTGGGATAGCTCACGTGACTGGAATACTGTCATGGATGGCCATGTACTTTCTAAAAAGGACATTTCAGAGAGGTGAGATGGTTTTTTGCAGGAGGGAACAGCTGGAATGTATCAAGCTCTACCCAGACATAGACAAAGTAGATAACATCTTATGGGTAAGAATTAAGGGATATACTAATATGGGTGACACTGTTGTGGGTTTTCACTGTAGTCCACTTGATCAGGAGAAGGAGCTTGATGAGGCTTTCTGTGGACAGCTGGAAATAGATTCATGTTCATGGGCTCTGGTTCTCCTGGGGGATTTCAACCACTCCCATATTTGTTGGCAGAACAGCAAGGAACACAGGAATTTTCTGCAGATAATTAAAGAAAACTTTTTGGTGCAAATGGTGAAGGCACCAATGAGGAGAGGTGTGCTGCTGGATCTTATACACTAACAAGCCAGGAGAGACTGGTTGAAGATGTGAAGGTTGAGACATTTCTGGCTGTTGTGTCCATGAGATGGTGGAACTCAGGATCCTGATTGGAGGAAGCAAAGCGGTAAGCAGGACTAGAAAACTAAATTTACAGAGACATGACTTTGGTCTCTTCAAGGACCTACTTAGAGGAATCCCCTGTGTTAGGGCTGTAGAAGAGAAAAGAATCCAAGAGAGCTGATCATTATTTAGGCACCATTTCCTCCAAGCTCAGGACAAGTGTATCAAGTCTATCAAGAAATCAAGCAAAGGAGTCAGGAAACCTGCATGGATGAATAGGGAGCTTCTAGTAAACTTCAAACAGAAGAAAAAAAATTATGGGATGTGGGAAAAGGGAGAGGCCATGTGGGAGGACTATAGGAACATTGTCAGAATATGCAGGGGTATGATGAGGAAGGCCAAGGCCCACTTGGAATAAAGTCTGGCAGAGGACATCAAGGAAAACAAGAAGGATTTCTACAAGAACATCAGCAGTAAAAGGAAGATGGAGGAAAATGCAGGGCCACTGCTGAATCATATGTGTGTCCTGGTAACGGAGGATACAAGAGGACAGAATTACCGAGTACCTTCTTTGCTTCAGTCTTAACTGCTGAGCTCAGCCCTCAGGAGTCCCAGATGTCACACGTAGGAGGAGAAGGCTGGAGAAAGGAAGATTTCCCCTTGGTCATAGGGAATTGGGTAACAGGTTATCTGGGAATCCATACTAAACATCCATAAATCCATGGGCTCTGATGGGATGCACCCATGGCTGCTGGTAGATATTTTTCTCTGCAGCTCTCTCTCCATTATCTTTGAAAAGCCATGGAGAATGGGAGAAGTGCCTGATGAATGGAGGAAGGCCCATGTTACTCTCATTTCCAAAAAGGGCAAGAAGGAGGATAAAGAAAACTATTGAGCAGTCAGTGTCACCCCCATCCCTGAAAATGTGACTGAACGGGTCATTCTGGAGATCATCACCATGCATGTAGAAGAAAAGAAGGTCATCAGGAGTAGCCAGCATGGATTCATCAAGGGGAAATCAGGCTGACCAATCTTAGAGCTTTTTATGGTGGAACGGCAGGATGGGACAGTGAGGACAGAGCAGTGGATGTTGTCTGCTTTGATTTCAGCAAGGCTTTTGACACTCTCCCATAACATCTTCATAGGTAAGCTCAGGTGTGGGTTAGATGGATGGACTGAGAAGTGGCTAAGTGGCAGAGCTCAGAGGGTTGTGACCAGTGGAGTAGCATCCAGTTGAAGTTTTGTAGTCATTTGCATTCTCCAGGGATAAATACTGGGCAAGGGTAGGGTCCTGCAGCTGGGGAAGAACAACCCCAAGTGCCCATACAGGTTGGGGGCTGGCCTCCTAGAGAGCAGTGCTGCTGAGAAGGACCTGAGAGTCTTGGAGGATGACAAGCTGGCAATTATTTGGCAGTGTGGTCTTCTAGCCAGGAAGGCCAGTGGTGTTCTGGGGTACATTGGTAGGAGTGTGGCCAGCAAGTCCAGGGAGATGATGCTGCTCCTATACTCAGCCCAGCCCTAGTGAGGTCACCTCTGGAGTGCTGTGTCCAGTTCTGGGCTCCTCAGTACAGGAGAGGGTCCATTGGAGGCCCCAAAGATGATGAGGGATCCAGAGCATCTCCTCTTATGAGGAGAGACTGAGGGAGCTGGCCTGTTTAGTCTAGAGAAGAGAAAACTGAGACAGGATCTCATCTATGTTTATAAACATCTCAAAGGCGCATGCCAGGAGGATGGTGCCAGACTCTTTTCAGTGGTGCCCAGCAACAGGATGAGAGGCAATGGCCATGAATTAAAACACAAGAAGTCTCACCTCAAATGAGGAAAAAAATTCTTTAGATTGAGGGTGGAAGAGCACTGGAACAAGATGCCAAGCCTTTATGGCTCACCAAGTCTCCCTCTCTGAAGATATTCAAAATCCACCTAGATGCATTCCTGCGTCTCCTGCTCTAGGTGACCCTGCCTTGGCAGAGGTTTTGGACTGGATGATCTACAGAGGTCTCTTCCAGTCCTAACAATTATGTGATTCTGTGTTAATATATTAAAATGAAAAACATTAGAGTACTGTGTGACTCGACAGCTTTAATTTTATTCTATGTGCAAAGGCAGCCAAAGTCTCATTTGAAAATTTACATATATGGCCAGGAGGTTGTAACCAAAACATTTCTCTTGGATAACTTACGTATGTGAAGGAAGATCAAAGGAGATGTATAGCTCATTTTCTGAACTGGTGCTTGCTGTGGTGTGTTTGGCATCTCCTATAAAATTCTAATTGTAAATCAAATTAATCCAATACTGAGTTCAGTTGCCTAACAATAGGTTTTGAGTGTAATTTTAGAGATTTTAGGGTGTCCACATGACTTCCAGCTGTGTCTCTGGAAGAATATGAAAGAAAGTTCATAGTCACTACAGGGGGAAATTGAAATGGAAACTGGCTATTTTCAAGCCTTTTTATCCCTATTTAATGTTTATGAAAAAGAAACCAAATACCAGGAGCTTCTTAGATATACACAGACATCTCTCACATTGCATGAAGTATATTCTCTTTCTACATGCTTTATTTTGATTTACTTAAATTTCTGGAATTGTCATGTCCAAACTCATGACCATGTCTAGTAACTAGTTGCAACAGCTGAATTAGCCAAAAATGTAAATATGGTCTTGTTTCCCTTGAGGTAAAACAGAGTATATTATAAGATCTACTTATTCCCATCTGATTTTTATGAAAAAATTAAATTAATTTTGTCAATATCATAATTTTTTTTACATTTATAATTTACATACATCTTGAGGACACTTCACAGAGGTTGAAAATTATATGCAAATACTATTCCTTACATTCAATGAAGAAAGTCAGACAATTCTAGAGACTCAGAATAGAACACTATTGTAAAAGTTATTAACTCTTTCTTCATTAATCAAAAGGGGAGCCTGAAGGATCAGCTGAGATTAGCCCCAGCCCCTTTAGTCATGCCGATAGTCATATATAAAAGAGGAAGGAGGAACATTGAGCAGGGACTCTGCCAAAGTTCCTGGCTTAGTCCTGGTCCTTCTGGTCATGCTTCTGGGCAATGTTCAGGCAGAGTTCAAGGGAACCTATTTGGCAAAAATTACCATCTATGGTCAGTTTTGATCAAAACCGGTATCCTGTCACCATTGCCAGTCTTCCAACACTATTATAGCAGTCTTCAGCTGTTCCAATGTCTCATGCCATGTTCAGAACATCCTTCACATGTCTACTCTGCCCTCAGTTTCATGTTGTGAAAAATCTCATTGTGGTGAGCTACAAGAGAGTATTCACATTACTTTACTAAAAAACAGTGCACAAAGAAGTTAATCGTAATTTTTGGCATCAGAGGCAGTTCAGGGCTAGATGCTATGAATGGAGAACACAACAAAGACATTTTTCCTCTGTCTTCAAGGCCATAAAAAAGCTCATGTGCTTTATCCATCAGCAGTATGCTCAAATGCTGTTAATCCCCTCCTTTAGCTTCCAGGCTACTCTAATCTTGATAAAGCAGACCATTTATATCATGCTTGTTTTCTTTGTTTATAATGCAAATTAAAACACTTGTGCTGCACTGATTTCAAACCTTGTGAAGGTGTTTGTAGGGCAATGTCCGAAAATTCTGCTATCAGTTCTTCCCAAAAAGTTCATTTGAAGCTACCTTCTCCAGAAGGTTTGGTTTGATCCCTGAGCGATTTCACTGAAGAATGTGTATATTCATAATATCTCAGGTTTTTATTTGGAGAATAAATGTATACAGGTAGCTATTAAAAATTAGTAAATGAAATATTGTATCTTATCATCAAAACTATTTTTAAAACATAAAAGGCATGCACTTCTTCCCCTTTTGATGTCATAATATCTCTTTTCCTATTAGCATATTTATTTCTTTAAAACACAGAACTTTTCCTGAAGTTTCATACATTTACTGCCAAAATATATCTGTGAGGGGACAACATTTTCAACCTTCCTTATTGTTCTTTTTATCAAAGAATAAACATACTACACTGAAAGAGACGAGACATACATTGTGTCCTGAAATTCTTCCCACACCTACTTTATTCCTTATTTCCCTCTGAAATCTTCTCTTCAGAGCATGAGCATATCAATATCAGTAATCCCGTTAAACTGAATACAGTTCATGCATGACAATCTCTTCATTGTCTCTCTTCCACTTGGGATTTCTTAGTGAGGATTATTCTGAAATTCAATTTCAGTTTGTAATTTAAAATAACATCCCTACTTTAATACTCTTCTAATATTAAACATTACTTTTGTCTTTGATATTTTTCCCCCCCCAAAAAAAGTTTGAATAAACAAAAAATAGAGATTTTGGCTTGTTTGTTTTTTTCTTTTTACGTGAAAAGGATGGAGTTTGCTAAATTTTAAAGAAAGAATTTTAAGTGCTTTATTCACACACAGTCAGGTTTGACTAGCAAAACTTTATTTGAAACAAGGTCTTAATAGAATGAAATTATTATTATTATTATTGGAGATGCAAATGAAGATGGGATGAAGAGGTATGCCAAGCACTTTATTTTGTTGATTAAAAATCAGAGAACTACATATTTCTCCTTCGGAATTTTTGTTCACTTTGAAGCATTGGAGTTGTTGCTATGTTCTTTTATTGTCACAATGTTGCAGTTTTACAAAACTTTACCGAGTGAGATCCAACTGCTTATTTGTTTTGCAAGACTTTCTGATAAGAGAATGGTTCTGCAGGGTAAGTAACAGCAGGAACTGTATTTTTACTATTTGTGAAGTACCACTTCCTTGCCAGAACAGATTGAACTTCAAAGCCCTGACTAAAAACACCATACACAGTTTATTTGTTTGGAAGATATGAAAAAATAAAAAGTCAGAGCTAGGGTTGCTACAGTGGTATTTCAAATAAATGATAGTGACAGCCAAATATTTGTCAAAGGCTGAATATGCTTTTTATCAGCCAAACAATTTCTCTGTTCCTGAAGTTAGTAATTGATCGCTAACTTAACTGCTTTATTGATGCTCAAACTATCACATTGTATCCAGAGCCCAAAAAAATAACTCATATTTATGGAACTGTTCCATCTCTTATTTTTTTTTTTTAATACTCAGTGTTTTTAATGGTTGCTTAATCATAAATTCTAGTCAGACTATTTTAATTGGTTTTTGACCTACATTCTATTATGGGCCTGATTAACAATTCCCTAATCAAAGCTGCAAAACATTCTTCTTTGTGTTCAATAATTTAGATATCCATGTGGGAGTTCTATAGTTGCTCTTAGTCTCACTGTGAATTTAGTTCATTCTGTGCATGTAGTCTTGAGATCCACTTGAGCAAAAATAATTTCAAACTCAAAAAAACCCCTAATACATTCAAGAATTCAATGAGTCTCTAAACTGTACTTTTTCATTGTTAAAGACACCTACAAATTTAATCACAGTGGATTTTGCTAATTGGCAAAATGGCATATTTGTTCTACCAGAAGCTCCCAGGACCAAGTCTTAAGATGATTACTTCTAACCATGTGGCCAGAGTGCTTTTGGAGCTATCAAGATGTTAACAGGCAGGTTTGGAGCTAGATGTAGAAATACTTCCTGGCCACAAAATACTGCAGCATTGTGATTAAAGTTTTTTAAGGACAAAGGTCTGCCCCAAAATCATTGGTCTGTAAATTACATCATTCCTGAAGCCTCCAGAAAACAAGAGCATCTTGTGGGCATCTTCAACACCAGTCTTCTCCCAGAGGAACAAACACTCTCTCAGAAAGGTATAGCTTAAAGTACAGGTGAGGACAAAAAAGGAAGTGTGGAAAGCAGCTCATTGGTCTTAACAGGTGTCAGTGACTTCTGCCCTATTGTGTACTTCTTGGTCATCCTAGTCCTCCTAAATCAGGGACCATACCGTGGCAAGATTCCTCTGCTTACCCTCCAGCCTTTTTCCTTTGTCTCTAATCCACACAGATAATTGCTGGCTGGTTTCAGAAGTGTTTTATGTTTAGGGAACTATTTCAAAACACATCTCAGTTGAGTTGCAGCTTATTCCCTGTTCAAATTAAACACAGACAAGAATTATATATCTGATCACCATTCTCTTGACAATTCATTCAAACAGTTGGACAAAGACTTTCACAACTTAATGGGAAAAAAAGCCCAACCCAAAACCCATAGTGGTGGCCCAGACTATCCCTAAGTATATTGAAAAAGAGAGTTTGACCAAACGTTTTCTCAAAAGGTGCGCAAGGTTAAACCCAATGTATTTCAACTAATTTGCTGGTGAGCTTAGTCAGCAGCCTGGTGAATTAAAGTAATACTAAAACCTTAGAATTATCTAAATGAACTAAGACTAAAGATGAGGGAACAAGCTGTCTTGTTGATAAACCTGTGACATATTCTTCACAGACAGGGAATTTTATGTATCAGAGTAGATTTTTTAAGGAATAGAAAATCTACCTTACATGTATATAGTCTGATGCATGATACTTTGCCAGGCAGTTTTTCCTCAGGGAACTGTATTGAAATCCATTATAAATATTCAGTGTCTGACATGTCTGCAGATAAATTAATACAATCCAGTAGGTAATACCTTTTTTGCAAGAATCAGACAAACTATTTTCATCACCAAGAAGACACAGAAGTGTTTTTAAAATATATACCTCCTGAATGGCGCGTGAGCAGCAGCACAATGGGATTGAATTTCTTTTAAACAGATGATAGAGAAGAACATGAAAGTTGGAGAGATTTTGTGTCTTAAATTGTTTTATAGTCTTAATTTTCTGCAAAGTTTTAAAGTGTAATGAACAAAAAAAGTACACATTATGTACTTTTGTACTCAGACATACCCATCTACTATTATGAAAATGCATTTGGTCCTTAATTTTATTTCTCTACACTATGAGAGCTATGAGAGAAATAAAATCTATCATATTTTTAACAAAACTAAAATTCACATCTTACATGGCTCCAGGGGTTCTAAGTTATTTATAGAATCAACAGGGATAGAAAATAAATAGAATGTGAAATTTAGGGTCAATCCTAAACTCAGCAGAAGGATTACACTAATAAAATTTAGACCCTATCAGGTAGGCATTATCAACACAAAGTTTAACAGGAAGTTGTTTGGATGTTTATACTAAACTGCATGCAAATGTTAGAAACTGTTAGAGAAGACAAGTGAAAAACCCAGCATGACATGAACTTTTATTTCAAGGTTATAAAATCTACCTGTTTATGTACCATATTCACAGTGTCTACAATAAATTAGATGCCATACAATTTAAACTAGAGCACACATTATGATTTCTGAAGCTAATGAAGGATCTGGGGAAGAAACTTCAGAAAGCACACACAAAAATTGCCAAGAAATCACTGGGCGTCTTAAACTACAGATGGAAGTGAACTGTAATTGCTTAAAATCTTTATCTAAATGTTTAGCTAAGATAAATGATACAGACTACATGCTCAAAGGACAATGTCAAAAGACATTCCTGCCTGTTGGGTTTAAAGGGAGTTTTAGATTCCAACAGAGCAGGGCATGATCACTTTGGAATAGCAACAGTAATGATACATTCTATGAAATTGCATACTGAGAAAACACTTATTCCAGTATGTGTCAAATTCCAGCTTTGCACATGAATGTTATTGAGTTCTTCACAGTGTAACCTTGCATGGGAGAATGTTTCAAAATTTTTAGACCCTAGAAACATAAAAAAGGAACAAAAAAATATTTACCAACAAGAAAAATAAGCATCTGAATTACACCATGGAATGTGACATTATGGAGTTAAATTCTGACTATTTTGGGAAAAAAACCCCTGACTCCCAAGATCAAAACATCAGAAAAAGACACTTATTTTCTCATGCTTGTGCTGAAATAATCATTCTCCCATTTTCCTTATGTATTATTTTATGAGGAACTAAATGATAAAATATTCTGAGTTTTAAAAGATTTGTTGCTCTTTGAATGAATACAGGGAATACATATCTTCATCTGTATTACAATATATTCTTTATTCTTCCTGAGTATTCTAAATTTCCAGCAAATATTGTAAAACATGATGGTAAATTTTTACAGATGCAATCTGTTTTCATCTATTTCTGATTCTGTTTGGAAGTATCCTACTGATTTTTATAGATGGACAGAAGACAGAAGAAAAAAAGATAAGGTAGGTATAATATAGCACAGATCATCCTATCTTGAGGCATGATTGCCACTTGTGGCATTACCTTTGTGAGGACAGAGGGTATCAGTACTGATCAATGTTGAAATTATAGAGATATTTCACTGGGTTCTCCAAAAGCTCAATATCTAACATTATTTCTCTGTTTTACCTGAAAAATGGTGGGCTTTGTGGGTAATGGCATCCTTGATAGTATTTATGTCAGAAATGTTTCAAACACATTTAAAGTTCAGACATGCTTCCAAACCAGAGACATCAGCCCCAGAGCTTCTGAAAAATGATAGCTGAGAATTCACCTCTTGTAACTTAGCCAGTGCTGCCTGATATCCCTGTTTGAAACTGTAAGAGACAGTCTAAACTGCCATGTTACATCTGCTTCCAAGGTGTGGGCCATTTTACAACGGAAGTATGTCAAGATCACAAAATCACAGAATTATTTGGGCTGGAAGGGACCTTAAAGATCATCTAGTTTCAACCCTCCTGTCACAGGCAGGTTAATCTTCCTCTAGCTCAGGTTAATCAAGTGCAACCTGATCCCAAACACTTCCAGTGATGGGGCATTTGCCTGTTCCAGTGTCCCACCATCCTTATCATAAAATAATGCCTTCCTTTTGTCCATTTTAAACATGCCCTCATTCAGGTCAAAATCACTGATTTTGGTCAAAATCAAAATTCTCCTATCACTATGGTCCATGCCAGAGTCCCTCTCCCTCTTGCTCATAGGTGTCCTCAATGTACTGGAAGGCTGTGATCAGGTCTCCTCAGCACTGTCTCTCCACTAGGCTGAACGAACATAAATCCTGCAGTCTGTCTTCATAGACCAGGTGCTCCAACCCCTGATCACTTCTCCTATCTTCCTCTAGACCCAGCTGAGCAGGTCCTTGTGTTTCTTATCCTGAGGGGCCTAGAGCTGGATGCAGTACTTCAGGTGGATCATCAGAAGAGCAGCATAGGAGAAGAGAATCCCCTCCTTTGACCTGATGGCTGCTTTTCTTTTGATGTGGCCCAGGATACGATTTGCCTTTTGGGCTGTGAGCACACCTTTCTGGCTCATACTCAGTTTTCAATGCATCAATACCCTCAAGTCCTTCTCTTCAGGGTTGCTGGCAATTCCAGCATCACTCAGCTTTTATTCATGTTTGTGACTCTCTAAGCTGGGAGCAGGACCTTGCACTTGGCCTTATTGAACCCCATGAGGTTTAAAGAGGCCCACCTCTCAAGTCTGGTCACATCAAGTATGTTCAGGTCCTCCTCAATGGCATTTATTTTATGTATGTCTACTATTGTGATAAAACTTTTACCTTTATTATTTTATTTTATAGGCTAAGAATATTCATTACTTTTCCCTTCCACTTATCTTCAGGCATTCAGAACCTGTTTGGTAGATTCACTCTTTAAAAAAGTAATGTTGAAGTCTATTCTAATTGGGAGAAATATAGGTTTATGCATTCAGGAAATAAGAGTTGATTTAGTATTTCTATTAAAACATAGGTGACTGTTCTCTGAAAATCAGTCTGTGAATAGAAATAACATTGAAATGTATTAAAACTAGTGTTTGGGGAAGAAAAAATGCTTTGTTATTGTTTTGTTTTTAGAATCAGTAATTGGACTTTCACAAAAACTGAAGGAATAAAATATTTACTGCTCAGTCCAGCTATCTCACTTTTGCCCTGGTATTGCAATTCCCATTGATTTAGCAAGAAAAGCTGTCAAATTTTATATAAGTATAGAAATGAAGAACAAAATTCTTCTAGCTTTCAGGAAGATTAAATCATAACTCTGCTTGGACTGGTTTTTAGTTCCACCTATTTCACGCTAATGGCTATGATTACTGAACTCCCAATAGTCCAGATGGGATACCTCATACCACTGGGATGAAATCAAACATTAAGTCTATTTACAGAATTTTTTTCTGCTTGGGATTGATAGGCACTCCATTTTTCACAATTCACACACAGACCATACTGGGTTTTTTTTTTCCCAAGCTTCAAATATTTTTCCATAAAATTTGCATCTCTTGAACTCTAAAAAGAAGACACCAGCATAATGTGTTTAAATGAGATTAAAAAAAAGAGATACCATTCAAATTTTAAACTAATCATCTAAAGGTGTGTTTATATTTGATGAAAATGCTATTGGGTTTATAAAATGGCACAAGGAGAACATTTCCCACTGAAGTGTCACAGTTTATATAATAAAGCAGTATCAGAGAGTGCAAATGGGAAAAAATTGTGAGACATTTACCATATCAAATTAATGTTTTATTTTTTCTATTGCAAACTCAACAGTTGTGCAAAAACCATATGAAAAGAATTTGAGTTCCCTGCACAACTAAATTAAATTCCTTGTGATTAAAAGAGAATGTATTAGATAACTGCTATTCAGAATTAGCAAATTACTAATACTATCTCTGTGAGCAATTTTATATTCCAAATCTAATATGTATGAGTTTATATCACTGCACTCTTCTTAATTTTGACAATTACTCAAGTCACTGAGAAAAATATGCTGTCTTATACCATTTCATAAAATGTTATACTTTTTTAATGTTAGTATACACCAACTTTTTGACACAAAGGTATGAGTCCTCCATGCTAGATGTGCTATGCAGGTAAGTGGAAAAATGTCCAAAGCAATGTCTTGCATAATAAAAGTCTAGTAAGAAGTACATTTCAAGTGTTTTTGAACTAGTGAAGAAGCATGGGTTGTAAAGCTTAATTTTTTAAACATTAAAAGATGTTCAATTTAAACTTTTATTGAAATTTGATCATAAAGTATTTTAACAGCTGTACTGTTATATAACTGGGAACATGTCTCACTGCAATATGCAGTGGTATCTTCAGTAATACTTTCCAAAATAGAAAGACTTCTGAATGTCAGAAGAATGTCAAAAATCCAGTGATTTTTTAATGGACAAATACATTTTACAGCAAATCTTTCCATTTATTGAGAGAACTGTCTATGTGTTGTGGGCAGAAGACAGAGTGAGAATAAACTCATGGAAAGACATAAACATATTTGCTTCAGAAAAAGTAAAGGTCTTAAAATTTTTTCATATAGAAACGATCTCTCTCTTCCCACCAAGGTAGGTTTCATGAATTTAGTTTAGTTAGCCTAACTAGTAGCATAAAGCAGTGAACCAACTCTTTTATGTAGTAGAAGTAAGCAAAATATAACAATCCATCTGTTCCAAACAGCAGAGTATTTGCCTTGTGAGTTCAACTAGATAGACAGCCAAACTATAAAAGCAACCATCATGTTGCTGGAGTGTCCAGATGTTTTCTAGAGTGTCCAGAACAAGTAGACAACAGTGACAGCAAACTGGGAAAAGAATGCAATTTAATCAGACTACTCATCAATGAGATATTTTTTACCCAACCCTACAAATAAGGACACTGGAGAATACTCATAGAAGCCAGAGGAAGAGATTCCAGCTGGGACACAGAAAAAGGAGATCCTGTGACACTCTGATGGGAATGCATGACCCTGAAGCACAATTTGGGAGGATGACTGCAGCACCTCGGACCTTGTGGCCCAGCCCCAGAAATGCACATCCCATGGCTTTAAAGTATTGCTGCACTAGCCTGCCTGACTTCACAGCTGCATTGTCCCTCCTATGGAACATGGGCATTGCTTAATTAATGAAGTTGCTTATCTATGATTAAATGATTTTGGTATCCACAGCGCTTTAGTATTCACATTGTGATTTGGTCTTTAACCACAAAAATCAGGTTTCTGTTGCTTTTGGTTGTTTTTTTTTTTCACACTAATGAGAAAATTGGATGGGAGCTTTAATAAGTGATGGCTCAAGATTTCCTGCTTATGAATTTTATGCATTATGAAACATATACTTTAAGTTCAAGAGAGCTGCTGCTCTTAAGACTTTCTTAGAGGTTGAAGAAGTAAGACTGAATAGGATCACATTATGCAGAGACACTCACTAGAGCACTCTGAATGGTTACAGCTTCTGCACATCTTCTATGCTACAATAGACAGTACATAACCTTAACCTTGGAGAAAGCCTCTTAGCAGCCTTCTTAGGACTAGGTACTTCTCTATTACCCAGCACTTCTCTTAGTTTTTTTGCAGGCTTCAAATATTATAATAATATTTCTGTGCACTCTCCAAGTGTTGTGTTGTTCTGGGAGAGGCGTGATGAAGCTAGTTAGGTTTTACTGTGTGAAACAAGGCATGAAGGAAAAACTGGAGATATGGCATGAGGACATACTATGTATTTTGCAGGCCTAGTGGTATTTTTTTAAAGCCAGAGGACATCAGTCAGTGCTGTCTCAATCCTTCTTACTGTAAGAGATTCTCAGGAACAAAATATCCTAAAAGTGTTTTGGTGCTTTGAATCGGTCAGAAAATTAGCAGTTCTATGCCAAAGATTTTTCTAGGAACCTAGTTATGCAACACATCCAATTTTGCCAGAACAGTCTAGAATTGAGCAGTCATAATGACAGTTTATGCTAATCATAAATCCTAGAGATTGTGTCTCTGCAGGCATAGCACATAATTTTACTCTGCTAAAAAGCATGGCCAATCTTGTTCCCACAGAACCATATCCTAAACACATCTAATACCATTAAAATCTGGTATGCATGGTGTGCTCAGACTATATCTTACAGCAGTTCTGCATGACTACAGGGTTAACATGTTAAATAATTCTCTTTCGTTTTGAGAGCAGTGTTAGGCATTCAAGGCCACAACTAAACTTTCACCATCCACAGTTTTGTAGTGTATAGATTATAACTCCCTTCTTCAGATAAAAGAGATAAGCCATATCCTACCTCATTGACAAATACTTGTTTCCTTTTACAACAGGCTAATTATTTTTAAAGTCCTCTAAAAGTCCAGGCAAACAGATCCATAAAAAAAAACCCAAAAAACAAAAAAAAAAAACAACCAACCAACGAAAAACAAAACAACAAAACAAAACCTGAACCAGAAATCTTCCCCTTATATTAGCAGTTTGCTCATACTGAAAAATAAATGCCATTTATTTCAGTGAATTGAGGGGTCACAAACACCCAGGTATATTGGGAATGTAAATGTTAAGGTAACAACAATTTCTCCAACAGATGTGACATTTTAAAATATTATTTAAATCATATAAATATCCACAGGAAAGTAATTTGATATGCCAGAATGATCCCTACTGCATTTAGCAGCACACCGAAGGAGCCAAAGTTAGGAGTCAAAGTGATTATAGAACTAGCTATAATCAAATTTCTATAAGAAACTTTTATTAAATAGATTGTATATAAAGAGGAAATGATGAGTTTGGAATTATATTCCATAGATATATATATTGCATCGATTCATGACCACATCATTGTTAAGCAGAAAATAAAACACTCACATTTACCTTAGTTGTAACTTCACTGACATATGTAGTGTTATGTCTAGGAATTTCAATTAATTGCTACAAAATATCAAGGCTGAAACACAATTATTTAGGATGCTCTAAATTTTTCTACTTAAACCATCAAACAAGATAAGAAAATAAATCACATTTATGAAAATACATAAGACACAGAAGATTTCTATTCTATGGTCTTATCTACATTTAATTGCAAAATTATCCTAAAAATTATGTCTTGATTATTTAAAGCTGAAAATTAAAACTGTATGTATCTGTGAAACACCTGTTTCTCTTTCTTAATTTCTTAAACAAGCTACAAAACTTGTGTAAAATAGAAAACTTCAGCATGAAAAACTGCCTTCTCTAAGAATAGAGTTAAAGATCTTTTAACCAGTATATTTTGACCTGATTAAACAGGTTGAAAAAACATTTAAATTTACCTATTTAAATTTATTATTTAAATAATAATGTATTTATTTCAATTATAGTTTATTTAAATTTGCAATGAATGCACTCACTAGCAGTGAAGATGACTTGATTACTTATTTTTCTATCTCCCTTACACTTTTTCCCATCTATATAGCCAACGAAGAAAGAAATTCTTGTTTACAGAACAGTGACACTGTACAGTGGCCCAATAAAAATGCAAACAAAAGCTTATACCAACTGTGCAAAGACAGCATCCTGACCTTTGAAGCACGTTACCAACTTGTTATCAGACTCAGCTGCGTGAATTTGAGCTTGGTACCAGGTGTCTCTTGTTATGATGTCAAGTTTAAGCATGGGATAATAGCAAGTGCCTTGAAAATGTATTGGAAAACAGAGGACCTAGACCTGCAAACAATCCCCAGATGGTCAATTAATTACTGGTCACTGAAGAAGTACAACACTGATGATGGGGAAAAGGCTCCTTTCAGCATACTGAAGAAAAGAAGCAGTAAGCAAAAAATTATAGCTGAGCAACAGGATAAGGCACCTGCCTGTGAGGGTAACCCCCTCAGTGCACGTTGTAGTCTTGTCAGCAGAGGCTAAAGGCTGAAACTGCCAAGAAGCCCAAACACTGTGTAAAATGACAGGATTTGGAATGGGGGTATGGAGGAAGAAGTATTTATGACAGGAATTGTTTCAGCAGAATTGGTGAGATCATTAGTAGTGAGGGAGTGAAGTAGTGAGGGAGCTGTATTCTTTTGCTGCCTGCTCCAAGAGAAGCAGCTCTCCCTCTGTCTGCCTGTTGCAGAAAGTCTTTTTTCTTTTAACCTGCAGGTGTCCAGGATTGCATATGGAAGGGTGTGCATGTGCATTCATATGTGTGTGTCTTTCCTTGCAATTTCTATGTGTTTTTTCCCTGTAACACTCTAACTTGCTAGTTAAGCCTTATTACACATAAACAGTTCTATTGCTTTCTCAGCTGCCCTTTACCTTACTTGGTGCTCTTCATGTAGCCTCACATAATATTGTTTGACAGTGCCTAGACTATTTTACAACCCAGAATATCTATTTTCTTGAATCCAAGCACTTGTCAAAATATTCTGCATGCTGTGTGCCAGGAACATGTTAGGAATGTATGTATATCCATCAGTCATTTTGGTATTTTCTAGCCAGTGGCCTAGTAATGTGTGTAACTACTATCAACATTCTTGCCCTGATCCATTAATTTGAAAAATAACAACTTGTTCCCTTGCTTACGGAAGTTTGTTCCCTTGTTGGGGATAAGGAAGTTAATGCCTCAGAAAGTTGATGACATCTTGATATTCTTATTTGTCTTAAATCCATTTTCACTGTTTTTAGTAAATCTGACTTAAAGAAATTTGGTAATTATGTGCCTATTTCAGCACTTCATTTTCAAGGGCAAGACAATCTTGCAACTACAAATAAGAAATGCAAAATGAGAGCTAACTGGTAGCCAAAGGGAACTGCTAGGATTTGTCTTTACCTTAAGGAAATGTGATTAAAAATGCAACAGCAGGTTTCATATCACAGGAAATCAAAATAGCATAATAGAAAGAATGAGATTTTTTAGAGATGTAAGGTTTTTAGAGAGTCCTATTGCTAGCTTCTAGCCGATAAATATTTTTGCTTTTGCTATGTTTTTCCTCTTTCGCATTTCAGAGAAGGTGAAATATTTTACTGCGATTGAATAGGGTAAAGAATCCCAATAGTGAAATCTATTACATGGTGACACAGTCTCCAAAGGAAAGTAGTAGAAGCTTTATTGCTCAGTACACTTAAGACTAGATGAGACAGAGCACTGGAAAATATTCTTTAGGGAACAATCTGGTGACTACATGAAATATAAAACCAAATAGCTATTTTCAGCTCTAATTTCTACCATTAACATCCATGTTATAATATGAATTGAAGGTTATTCAAAGATTTATGTGTTACAGAGCTGCTAGATGAGTTAATAATGTAAAAAATCTGCATTTCACAACATTTTGCTCATTATTGTAGATTCCAGGGGTAGTAATTTAACCACACTTAAAAGAAAGCATACAATAACAAGGAGTGAGCTGTAGCCAAAAATAGCCATCTGATTTTAAGTGGTTGTTTTTCACACAGCAACTAGAAAAATCTCACCTCTGATCTGGCTTTTCTTCAAAATGATAGGTGTTGCCTAGGAATAACAATTCAAATAGCATGTCAATGAATAGACCTACTTGTGTCCAATAGGCTGAAATCAGCAGCCAAGACAGATATAAAATGCTTTTTAATAAAACATCTTGATTTATCAAGATAATCCTTTACTGGCATAACTGTAATGCTAGTCTGTATTAACTTCAAGGGTGGTGGTAAAAGGATCTGGAAAGATGTCTCAGAAAAATATATAAATCTTATCCAGAGGAAAAAATGTTGACAATTTACCTTACAATGGGAACTTAAACATTCTTATTGTTGTCCATTTTGCCTTCCTTTTTGTTGTTTTTTTGTTTTGTTTTGTTTTTTTGTGGTGTTTGTTTGTTTGTTCGTTTGTTTTTGTTTTTTGTGATTTCCAGTTGTATTTGAGTCTGGGAATGAAGATACTAGAATGGGTCATCAGTACTTATAAACAGTACTATCTGAATGTAACAAATGGAAATGTGTGGAAGAACAAAGTATTGGAAGATCACTAGCTTTAATATTCTGATACATAGAAACATGTCATACACTACACCAGATGCTCCCTCACTCCCTTGTCCTCAACAAGACAGGGGGAGAAAATAGTCTGTAAGATAAACAAATTAATATCACTTACCAATGAGCAAAACAGGCTTGAGGAAGAGTCCATGAAAATTATCAGACGGTTGAACACTTCTGCTCTGGAGGAAGACTGGGAGAATTGGTGTTGTTTAGGCTGGAGAAGAGAAGGCTCCATGGTGACCTTATAGCAACTTAAAAGGGGATTTATAAGAAGGATAAAGAGAGATTTTATACCAGGGCCTGTAGTGACAGGACAAGGCTCAGAGATTTTAAATGAAAAGAGGGCAAACTTAGATTGGACACAAAGGAGATAGAGTGGTGGAACACTGGAAAAGCTGGGTGCCCTATCAATGGATGTGTTCACAATCACGTTGGATGAGGATTTGACTAACCTGAACTTGTAGAAGTTCTCCCTGCCCATGGCAGATGAGTCAGACTACATGATCTTTAAAGGTCCTTTCCAACGCAAATCATTCTATGATCTAGGCACACTTGCTTTGTGCCAATTCTCTGGAAAAAGATTGAGCACAGCAATTCAAGATGTCATATTACAGTCTCCAACAGGCCTTGAGTTGAGTGGGATTTGCTATATTACCAAAGGTGAATTCTCACCTTATTTTTGAAATTAATGAAATTTATTAGCAATTAAAATAGATTTCAGTAGTGAGAAGTAAAGGCAAATTTTAAAAATCTTTCCCCCATCTATTTCCCAGATCCAGCTGCACTTGTTCAGTCCCAACTCCTATACCTACCCCTGTTTCATGTGGCACAGGGAGATAGGAAATGGGGCACTGTGATCAGTCAGCAGCACATCTCTGCACATCCTTCTTCCTCACACCTTTCCCCTGCTTGTAAGGGGTATTTCCAGGGGCTTCAGAAAATGTCCATATGTTCTGGCATATGCTTGCCCATTAGTCACTCTGTGGACATCTGCTTCAGCACAGCTCTTCATGGGTTGAAGTAGGACAGCCTGCATCATTGTGCTCTCCCCCGCTGTCTGTGGGGGAATCTCTTTGGTGCCTGGAGCACTCCTCCTCAGCTCCTTCTCCGACCTTGACATTTTCACTGTTTCTCTGTTTTTTGACCCCCATCACACTGCTCTTTGTCTCACATTTTTTCCCTTTCTTGAATGAGTTTCCAGAGGCACCACACACTTGGCTGATGGGCTCAACTCTGTCCTGCAGTGGGTGTTCTGTGGAGCCAGCTGGAAACAACTGTGTCTGGTACAGGATAGCCCCTGGCCTCACAGAGATAACTCTGTAGCCCACCTACTGCTAAAACCTTGCCACCCACACCCAATACAAAGCTATACAACATAGTACCCAGTACAAACTTCTGACCAAACATCTGTTTTAAAGCCCTCTTTAAACCAGTTTTATTGTCTTTAGAGTACTCTCTACAGGTCAGAGAAGTCACCTTGTGAAGTCCATTGCTTTAAAAGGATACCAGGGTGTTTCAAGGCCTATTGACTTCTCAGAGCTGTTTCCCAGAATACACAATCCTGACCCTGCCTTACATATGGACAGGTGGAGGTGCAAGGAAAGCAAACACTGACATTTGGGGTGTTGCCAGCACTATTTGTTTAAACACTGGAAATGCACATGTATGTGCCTTTTCCTGAAAATGAAGGACTGGAATGCTGAAAGACACCTATAGATAGAACTTTACTCCATATTTCCCAATAGAATAATGCACCAGGACCTAAAACATTCCTGAACTCTTTGATTCAAATCCTCAACTTGAGATACCAGAGAGTCTCTCTATTCAATACTCCTACAAAATAGGATTTTGTATCCTATTGGTTATTGTTATGAAGGAAAACCAGTATGAATATAATTCGGCCTGAAGCTTGTAATATTCCTCAACATGTGATTGTGAAAAGAAAGTTAATGCAAGTTTTGTCTCTTCCCTGCTTAAATAATTTTTCTCTTTTCATATATTTAAGTTCTCTTGAATTCAGAAAATATGTTACCTCCCAAGATATTTACAAACATAATGTCACCAAAAAAAAAAAAAACAACAAAACTGACTTTTAACTCCCAAGGACAATGTAGGAAAAGAAGTAAAATTCATCATACAAAAATTCAAAAATTCATAAGTTTATATCTGCATACATTACAGACGTCTTCCATAAAGGGAAGACAAACCCAGAAAATTTGTGTGTGTTTTTGTTTTATTTTTGTTGTTGTTACTTTAAGAAAGACATTCATCTAAATTTATGCTGGAAGGAATATTTATTAGGAATCTGGATAAAAACTCATTATTACTCTTAACATTATTCCTCCAGAAACACTTTTTTTATAAATTCATATTACTAAATGATAACTCATAGGACAGGAATAATATATGTTGTCTATTTTGGCACTAAGTATTTGACAGTCCTTGCAATATTTGCAAATATACCTTTAAATCTTTCTAGGAATGATAGAAACTTTATGCTACAAATTCCTCTAATATTAGAAGTATGAATATTATCTAATTAAATATTCTTCTGCCTGTGTTTTATAGCTTGACCTGATTTAGCTTTCCTATTAAAGAGTTCAGATAATACTCGTGAAAGGCATTAGGCATTTCCTTCCTAAACTCATGTATTCAGAGACATTCCAGACAAACCAAAAAAGCCTATTAATAAAAACCATTCAAACATGAGATCAGTAATTGTTGAAACAGAGCTCTTTTAAATTAAAAACGAATAAAAAAAACAACAAACAAACACACAAAAACCCCAAACCAAACCAGAATCAGAAATTAATGAGAAAAACTTCCTACAGGAAGTTTCCTACAAGAAAAAAAAAAAGCAAAAAAGAGAGTTGCACCAGAAAAATATTATGTGGAAATCCCAGACTGGGTATTTCCAAAGTTAATTATTTCTCAGATTCTGGGCTACCTAAAATTATAAGATGAAATGTATATACCATTAAACAGATATTACCATAGGTGCAGGAAAAGTACAACACCAATAATTGCAGGCCATAACTTATATGTATGGAAGAACATAAGACAGAATGTGCACAGGGCTCACCTTGTTCTTTCCTCTTCCAGAAAACTACAGCATGTGCCTTTTACAGCTGGAATATCTATCTGAAATGTGATGTCTGATGGCCACAGACAAACCACTTCTCCATGAACTCATTGAAACAATTTTTGGCATTTTAGAAAGTCTTGTAATAAGTGGAAAAATTATTGAAGTTGTTTATTTTAAACCTGTTACCTGAAAAGTTTTTTAGATCCTTGCACATTCTCATATTGTATGATATAGTCCTTATTCACCTCCACGATTTATAAAACTTGTAAAAGTTTATTACACCACCCAGGGTCATTCAATGGTTTCTAAAGGATATATAGAAGAGAAATACAATATAATAGTTGCAAAAGAGAGGCTTTAAACTCAATCAGATGAAGAAGCTTCGCCCTATGCCTTTTGTAGACTTACTATTTAAAGTTGCAGCAAGCAATTCCTTGCCAGCATTCTTTACCATTTTGTAATTTTGTGATTGTAGAAATGTCCCTTTAAGAAAGAAACCAACCCAACCAATAAACCAACCAAAAAACCCAACCAAGCCAAAACCAAACAGCTATTTAGCATGCAATCTCTACAAGCACTTTTAAATTCTTACTCTTTTTGCTTGGTATCTCTCTGTGAACTTTTGGCTCCTGAGTCCATTTGCCATCTCCTACTCTCTTCAGTGTTAGATAATGCACTTTGTGCTTAGAAATCACTGTATTTTTCTGACTTATTTTTTTTCTAGAATCTTTCCCTCATCCTCCAATATTTTCTCTTCCATTTCTTACCAGCTTGGTAAGGGTATATTGTTATCCACCTGCATTTGTCATCATTGCAGTCACTCTCAAATATTCATCATTACTCCCATGCATCTCAAATACATTCAGAGATCTGTGATTTTCCTCTTGGAACCTTTTCTTGATTTCCCATCAATTTCTTAATTTCCAGTTCCTGGAATTTCCATGTCTTCTGACCTCATCATATCGCATGATACCATCTCTCCTTAGTCAAGTACTTTGTTTATTTTCTTTAAGTGCAGCGTACTAATACACTCAGATATTTTGAAGATATAATTCATATTTTATTCTCAGGCTTCAGCTAGAGAGGGTGTAAATATTATCCTGCAGTTCATCCTTTTAAAAGGATGTCAAGATGTCTAAACAAAAGAAATGAACAAAAGTATCTTATTTTTTATGGCAGGTTTCAGACTCGCCCTTCAATTTCTAAAATAATGAGTCACTTAATTTTATATATTCAATTTGTTATCATTTTATGTTGTGAGATGGAGTCAATGCAACAAAGCAACATATTATTCCCTTGTTACAAAAGTTAATTTAAAGTACTGAAGGAAAGCATTACAGTTGAAAAATCCAATAATAAACACTAAACCAGAAATTTAGGTTTAGTGGTGTGCCATACTTTGCGGCTTGCTTTGGAAGAATGTTCGAGACATGTTAGTAAAACAGCCACAAAAAGCTTCTTAAAGTGCTTTTTCTTTTCAAGCAGGTCTCAATTCTTTGGAAGTGTAGGTACAGCATATTGCAAAGGCACTTTTTCTCTTCTTTACAGCTCTGCACAGAGTGACAGTATTTCATTTGATTGGTTTGGTTTTGTTTCTTGTCCCTAAAGAAAAATAGAATAAAAGAGTTCTTGTTTTGCATATTAATAGTTCTTTGAAACGCTTCCATAACACACAACAGTGCAAAATATTCCTTCCCCATCCTTCCCCTTCTTAGCTATCTACTCAGTCTCGGGTCACCATTTTGCAAACAAGAGTTATTTCAAGTTTAATTCTGTCTTGACTGTTTTCTTCTAGACTGGCAATAAACTTCTCTCCTGGTTGTGAAGAGCATGGGGTGTATTATCATATAATTCAACAACGTGAAAAAAAAAAATTCCTCTGTTTTGCATCTAATAATGGCAAAAAAAATAGTCACTTGTACAATTTACTGAATTAAAGAGCCAATCCTGCCATTTCCATTTTCACTGAAAGGTTCTTAGCAGTGCTGCTTGCACATCTTACAGCAAAGCACTGAACTACATTCTCCTTCTCTAACTCAGCCATGAAGACCACCTTTTTGTCACCACAGGAAAGGAACATGGTGCCTGCTCCTAAGAACTGAGAATCTGAAATAGAACATAGGAAAGAGCAAGGCTTGCACTGCACTGACTTCTTTATTTCCTTTTCTGCGGTTATTCTTCTGAACAATAAAGTATTTGTTCAGTCTGATGAGGACATCAAAGTTTTCTAATGTCCTGAAATAGTCGATGTATCAGGGGATTCTCAGCAACATGGATCCCCTTAATTAATATTGGAATTAATACTGAATTTCTCTGGAAATCTTATTGAAGCATTTAAAACAATTGCAGCAATAAGAAATGAACTCATCATGAGTAATGTTATCACAAGACACACTAAATTAATTAATGACTGTTTGAACACATTTTCTACAGATGTTGGACCCACTGTAGGATATTTCAGCTGAATCAGAAAATTGAAATGTTCATTTAACTTACAGGGGCACCAACCCCCATCTTCAGTTATCACCTATGGAAAAGCATATAAATTAAAACTTGTAAAACCTGTGTGGCAAACTGCATCCATATTTCTCAGTGAGTAAGATAATGAAAGAATAGAGTGCTTTCTGAGACATTGTGAATGGTGGAGAGAAAAAATGAGTTATAAGCATCACCTTGGAATATTCCTCAAATGAGAAGTATTTGAGAAAATAGGAATTTCTAATTAATCTACTTTTACTCTTTATAGGTGTGGCCCTAAGAAGAGTGGCTGGAGCCTTGTGGGTAAAGAATGCCATGCTTTTCATTTGTGTTTTGAAGTTGGAGATATTTAAACTACTTTTGGTCTGTAGAGAAAAAGTTTGTGTAGGTCATTAATGTGTAGGTGAAACACAGTAGAAGACAACAGTAATTACAGAGTCCAGAATAAAATATCCTTCATGCACCACCACAAGAAGGGAAGATAAAATGTTAAGTAATCTAAGAAGATATTTGTTGTAACTCACCAACAAGCACAAGTATTTTTGACAATTCAGATCTTGTCTGCAATTGTCCGTATATAAAATTCTTTAATTACTGAAGGCAGGCATGCTATCCTATATCAACTTTCCATATGGAATTTTTGCCAGACATTTATTGCTCTCTATCCCCACCCCATATTAATAAGAAAGTATTTAGCAGAGAAGTTGTCTATGGTGGAAGAGGATAATTGTTCAAGAGATTGTAGGCAAAAACATGATCTTTAGAACCTTCCATCAGCCAGGGACTAAATTACAGTCAAGCTGTGTATTGTAATGTGTGTATTGTACAACATTTATGGTAGGGATAGAAAAGAATGTGTGGGTGTTTAACATGTCTCCCTCAAGAAGACTGGTGTGAACAAGGAATAAGAAGCATTTTAAATAGCCTTGAAAACAAGCAAAAATCTCATTAGATGCCTCAGAGGAACAGTTTCTAACACTGTTTAGCATAGAGATTGTATGTTTTAATTGATCAGTAAAGTAAAGAGTGAAGAAAATAAAAGCCTAAAGACTGGAAATTAGATCTTAAAAAAAAATAAAAAAATCAATCAGTAGCCAGATAACACAAGCCTGTTATGAAATTTTAGACAAAATAGTCCTTAACTATTTAATGTTATGGGCTAATACGCAATGTTTAATGTAATGGGCTAATTGAAGCCCACTGTAGCATCATGTGCTAAGTATATAGTAAGCCTATGTTACATTAAAAAAATAAGAATTTTCTTATGTACTAGATGTAAATTACTTGCCTAAACACAAATGACTCATTAGTATAATTTATTATAAGAAGAATACATTAATTTAAAAAATAATATTTCTACTGTTTTAAGGTCTCACAGTGACTTGATGAATATTGTCAAGAAAGCTGCATTCAATGTACAAACTGAATGTTTTTACCACCAAAATTGAAAAGACCTTTTAAGCAAATTTACATTTTCCTATTTATTTTTTACTACTACAATTACCACTAAAATATGAGTCAGATAAGAGAGATTAAGCATATAAAGGAACCTCTTTCTGAATAGGAGTATCACAAAAAGTATTACAAAACTATTATGAAAATTTCAAACCTATACCAAGTTGATTAAATATCCACCACACACTATCAATTTATCAAGCTGTTTCAAGGCCCAATAATTCCAAGCATATCATAGCACTTTTTGTCATGGGAACTGCTACTTATCTTTCAGTTTGACATAATTTAATAAAATTATATTTTCTTCTAAATTGTCTGAAACAGATAACTAAATACAAATAAGCCATTGCCAATTAAATAGGTAATGCTAGACCAAAACACCAGGTATTTCTTGATAATGAGGACACCCAAGAATTCTCCAGGTCATTTGTGGCACAAAGTAATTTTCTTATTGAACAAGCAGGGAGTCTGTTTCACTCAAATTGATTGACACTGCTCACAGGGAAGATATTGACTTTTATTAGCCCCTTTTTAGCTTTTTCTTTGACTCTCAATATCTTCAAATAAATTGTTTCAATTGACACACAGACACAAAGAAATAAAACTCCTCTGTTTTGTGATAGAGCCTGGGCTACAAAGAGCAACATTCACTGCAGTCCTTGTACGAAAACTCCAACAGAGGAATAATTCAAACTGAATTATTCTTTACAAAGTGCCCTGAAAATTAAAATTACAAATGAAAAATATAGAAAGAAACAGAGAGAAAAGATAGAGTGGCCAAATGAAGCCCTTACTGGATATCTATGGAAATTTCAATACAATTTCCACTTTCTTCCTAACACAGAAACAAAACAAATTACTTTTTTCCCCTAAAGCATGCAGTATAGTGGAAGAGTGCATAAGGGCTGAAGAAGTAAAGAAGTGACTTTCAAGTAGCTGCCTTTCCTGATCTGCAGCTGGCTCATGTTTCTGTTGTTTTTATGATGCAGTGTGCATGTGATTGGCAGCAACAGCCATTCTGACCATTTAGAATTACTTTCTTAAAAATTAAAAGTCTACAAAACAAGGTTAAAGTTTAATTATTTTTTTTTTTTGGTGCTAATTAAGGATACCAAGTAGTTTTAGAACAAGTGACAGATGTGTAAGGACCACATTTTTATACTTACAGATAATGAAAGCCATCTTTATTTTAGTAATTTTTTTTCACTGACACTGTTTACCAAGGGCAATGCTACTCAGTACTGCAAAGTGTTAAAAGTTGCTCCAATGAGTCTGTAAATGTGTGCAAATACCTTTTTGTTTCTGAAATATACACAATTATAAAGGATATTTGGAACAACACTTTTTCTTGGTTTGTTTCAAGTACATCGGTTTTCTTCCTATGCACACTAAACCCTATACCCTATGGTTTAATAGCAATGAAACAAAACACAGGTCTGGTTATCTTTTGTTAATTAAAGCAAACCAAAAAGATCAGAATGTGATAGGATTATGCCTAGGGTAGACATGTAAGAGGACCAGTATTTCTTGCTGGATTTTTTCATCAGTTTGAAAGTTTTCCCTGCTGCTATAAGAATCTCTGATAAAATTCAGAGAATATTAATGGAGGCAGAAAAAGTGGCCCAGTGCAGTGAAGAGTCCTGGATGGAAAGCTTACATTCAGCTCTAGCTAACTTTTTTCCTAGCTTCTCCTGCAATAAAAAGGTCCCAAATGAAATCTGAAAAAATGTATTTCAGAACACAGTAATTTGTTAGTCTAAAACTTGGGTAAAATCCCTTCTTTCAACTCTCTTTTTTCTTGGCTGAAGAAATGGAAGACATAACACTGGAAATACATATTTCTGTGACACAAGAAACAATATCTGCTGATATTCTTATGCTGTCCTTTCAACCATCTCCTTTTGAAGAAGAATGACAATTTCTTTTCTAGAGTAGTGACTATTTTCTAATATTTAAATGAAGGTCAATTCCCCAAACATTAATCTTACATAAAATAATTGACATTACATGTGACTCTTCACAGAAATCCTGTCTGAATTTTGCTGTACTAGATTATGGAACTATATGTTCCACAGTCTAACAAGAGACGAAGGCATGTATTAATAAGAGCTCAAGAAATGAAACATTTTGATAAAAGTGTTCTTCCTTCTATCAAAATATTTAATGAAGTTGTCACAAGTCTGTTCTAACTAAGTGTAAAAATGTCATGTGCTGCCTTCTTTCATTTTCTGTATTTTTCCATTGAAATATCTCCCTTAATCATTTCTGAAGATGGTAACTTCAGTTTTTCATTGCTAACTTATGTGAAGAATTTAAAATCATACAACAGGTTTTAAAATGTTTGCCAGAATTTGTCATAAATGACAAATTACCATTAGTTCTACTTTCTAAATATTTTTTTCAGCATTGGGTAGAGCTGGGTTTTCTTTTTTCATTGGATGTTAGTCTCCTGTATAAATTCAGCCTGTCATTTTCAGAGCAACATAAAGCTCCAAATATATTGTTGTATAACTTCTTTTGGAACATCATAAATACCTTGGCACTGTAAAAAGAGTATCTTGGAACTGTAAAAGAGATAAAAGTGCTTATATCAGAGAAAGTGACCAATATAACATAATAATATAAATAAAAATAACACTCAGAGTGATCATAGGAACCAGCAAAATGGCAGCAAAGGAAACTGTGCAGGAAGTACTCTACAATTTCAATTGAGAACGTATGTATAGATAAGTTAGGATTTCTCTAAAAATAAAAAACTTCCCACTAGAGGTTAGTTTTGTTATGTATTTTTGTGAACCCTTGCCTTGTTTCTTCTTTTCTTAGGTTACAGCTGTCCTATTTCTTCTTTCCTTCAACTCCTACTCTAAAATGTTGAAGGTCAGGGTTGAGTTCACCTACCATATTTGTGTAATTTTTCCTTTGTTCTGACTCTTCCTATGAGTTTTAAATCCAATTCAAGACAAAACTCAGTTTCACCAATAATTTACCCCAGTGTTGATAATCATAAATGTATATTTGTGAGTTGACAGACCAAGACCAGCTACAAAAAAGAGGAGATAAAATTAAAAACAATGAAATGCAAATATTTTGTGTTCTTGTACTGCAAAGAACAATTTTGAATCAGGTTCTAGCCTATGAAATATCTGATTCAACAGACTTTTTTTGTTATTGTTTTTTGGTTGTTTTGTTGGGGGTTTTTTTTTGTCCTCTTCATTATCCCATTTTTTTTTTTTTTTTTTAAAAAATATTACAATGAAAAGGAAGTCACAGCCATAATTTTAAAACTAAAACTGTTCCTTGGTAGCAGCCACAAAACTACAACAGAAGAAAGATTTTTTCCATTCAAACTTTTCTTCTTTTACAGTATTAATTTAAGACCATTCTTATTTAAGACTTACTAAACCCCCAAACAATGAGTTTCAAAATAAGGTAATATTATCAGAAAAATATGCTTAGTTTTACACATTATAAATCTGTGTCTGTTCAAGAGATAATAGAGTTTCTTGTGGATGTATAGAGCAGTTGACACAACTGACCTCTTCCAGAGCTGTCACAGCTTGCAATGTAAATATGCATGAGATTCACATTTTTAAGCTGATAAAAGGCAAATTCAACATATTTGAAAAGTAAGGCTCAAAGGTAAGTGCTGAATCAATGAAAAGGCAAAGATCATCACAAAGCACAATGAGAACAGAAGAGGCCTAGAATTTGTTCAAGGACAAACTTTTAGGTAAAATGAAGGACATTTTAGTGGCTGTGGCTAATTATTAAAAGCCATAAAGAGCACATGTTGCCTTCTAATTTTATAGGTTAACAAAATATTCTTTCAGTTGCTCAAAGTCATATTAGCAGAGAGTCTGAAAACATGAACAATAAGTTATCCCACCACTGACAGCCTGACAAGAAAAGTACTGTAATCACAGGAGTAAACAATATTAACCTAATTATTGCTGGTTCCTGCTGAATTTTATGCATTTTGACATTGCCTTTTCTAAGTGCCATCTGAATAGATCTAATCAGTGGCATAGCAGATGGAAGGGGTAGTACAAATGTGAGATTTTTATTAGTGTGTTTTTTTTCTAATACAGGAGCTTCAATAAGAGAAGTAAAACTTCAGGAATGTTGTTATGAACATTAGCAGCATCAGCAAACAAAGAAGAGTCACAGTCTTAGAAACATACTAGAAAGATAGACAGATGAAGACTAAGAACAGCAAGAGACTTACATAAACACAACAGCCCAAGCAAAAAGTGGAAATAATTTTCTGTGTCTGTCTTTCTTTTCCTTTATCTGTGAAACAAAACAGAGAAGAGGTAATGGAAGAAATGGAAACTACAAAACATGATCAGTTGGTAGAGAAAAGACAAAAAATAACAAAGAATGAAGAAAAGGATTTAGTGACAGAAGGGAAACCATTAAGATGTAAAGAAGTGTAATAGCCATAGTTTCTGATTTTTGCAGTGGAAAAATCAATGGTACAAAATTAATCATCATAAAAACAAAAATATACAACATTACAATAAAGAGCCATGATGTTGGATTAAAGCAAAAATCATTCTTTGGTCAGTTTCAGGTGTGTAGATTAAAAAATATATGATACAGTATAAAATTGAACTGTCCTTAGCTGAAGAACAAGTATTCAGTAAGGGTTTCATGCAACAAACTATATACATGATATGATTGCTGTGTAAGGTGCTGCTGCTTTGTGACCCCAAACAATGGAAGAAAACGAGCAGGAAAAGGGGTCAATGCAAATCTTTTCCTCTAGCTTTCCTTCCGTCTATACCTCAATTCTAAATCACAAAGGACAACAAGAAACTGGCTATGGGAGAATGATCAGAAATTATGTACAAATTTTGAGCTAGCAAGGGTGGCCAAGATAAGAAAAGTAACCAATGGACATGGGATACATTAGTGCATTGTACCCAGGAGCCCTTGGCCCATTTTTTTTTATGAACCAGTTCTTCAGTCCACTTGCTTAATGAAATATAAACTTTCCTACATTACTTTTGTTGTACATGATTACATAATTTTGCTGAATCCGTGAATACAGGGATGATGTTCCCTGAATTTCTGCCATAGTGAATAAAAATCAAAGCTGGATTTGGCAGAACCCACAAAATTAAAATTGTATTTATCCATATGTTTTATAATGATTTCCCATGTGAAAAATCCATAATTCTTTTTTCACTCAATTTTCATTTAGCAATTTAACCTTTTAGAAATCTGCTTTCAATTCTCAAAATACATATCCTCTATTGTAAAGATAAAATGTTCTTGATATTTGCAGAACCAAAATATGGTACATTTTGAGAAAATCCAGAAAAAAACCCCATGAAAATGAGAGAGCTCTCACTCCTATGGCTTAGTAAGAGAGTTTTCATAAGAGGAGTTGTAGCCTGAAGAGAAAACTGAAGACATGATAGCTGCCTTAATGTATGTAAAATATTCTGCTCTCAATGTCCATAATAGAAAAGTCAAAAATTATCAGACTTAAAATAAAGCAGGAAAACTTTAGACTAGGCTTTGAGAAAGATTTTCTATTAGAAGGACTTCTAAGAACTAAACAGGTTACTGAACTAAATTGTAGAGACTCAAGATTGGCAGCCCTTAAGAACAGATCTGACAAAATCTGTCAGGAATGACCTTCCTGGAGTTGATAAAGATTAACTCAATAAAGCGGAAGGATATCCCTGCAACAGCTGTAACTCCAGTTGCATTATAATAATGTACTCCATTATTTCACCTGGGAGTAGATTTCCCATGCCTATTAAGAAACAGGGAAAAATGGTGTTAAGAAAGGCTTGAAAGACATTAATGCTTAAATACCTCAGCTTTCGCAAAAGAGAATGAATCTATTTACATGGGGATAAGCTTTTTATCTCCTGTGCATTAAAAAAACCAGTCTTTTTGAAAAGAAACTGCTATTTGTATACAGGCTGACCCTCTAGCAAAATTTATGGAATGAAAGTAATAATTGCTGTATAACAAGAAAATTGGACTGCCAGTATGTCAGGGCTGTGCCTGTGCACGTAACCAGCACGTTCAGTCATCTGTTCTTGGAGTGGCCGAGAACGTCACATCTATTGCGAGCAAAGGTGAGACAAGGAACCGGTGTGAGACAAGGTGGTTGACTGAGCTGCTATCTGGTTTCAAAGAATGCATTCAACAAATTATCACAGAACCTCTTCAGGTGGGAGTTTCAGACAGCCCTACCATCATATCCTTACTCTAGGAAGATCCTCCTGGGCCTAGACCAATTGCTAGGCACTGTTTGTGTGGATAGATGTATTGATAAACACCCTGGGGACACTGCTGGCAGTCACAGAAACTCTCTGACAGGTCCTTCTGCTTGTGCCTAAGACATTTCTAAAGAGTCAGTAGAATCTTTTCCAACAGACATGGAATTGTTCATTTCACAGAATCACAGAATGGGTGTGGCTGGGAGGGACCACAGTGGAGTGATTTTGTCAAACACCCATGCTCAAGCAGGGTCATCCTAGAGCATAGGGCACAGATCTGTGCCCATGAGGGTTTTGAATATCGCCGGTGAGGACCTCTACACAGCCTCTCTGGCAGAGTGTTCCAGGGCCTCACCACCCTTGCACTAAAGAATTTCTTCCAGATATTTGACCTGCCCTCTTAGGAGCTTTCTGGTGTGCAACTTTTGCTGTATCTATTAAGTTGTCTTTACCTCAATCCATGAGTCCCCTCATTTTTACCTTTCTGATTCTCTCCTTCATCCCACTGCAGGGCAGTGAGTGAGTGACTGTGCAGGGCTTGGCTGACTATGGGGCTTAACCCACAATAAGTATAATAATAAAAAACAAGAAATAATAGTAAACAAAATATTCACTTTTATGACAGGCATATATATGGGTGTGTTTATCGCTATATAAAACAACAAACCCTATTTTGACCAAAATAATGTTGGAGAAATTCTTGAGTTCCCAGACCAACCCCATTTCTATATATACATTATCTTAGCATATTTATAGTTACATTTTAATTTCTTATTTGATTTTTTAAATAGTGAAAATATGGCTTTTGCTCTTCTAAAAGAGTAATATTATTTTAAAGTATTTCATATATTGCCGTAACATACTTTACTGGGGCTCATGTAATGTAGCTGCTGCAAGTGTTCTATTTTAAACTTTTTAAATTTTATTTTTTATTTAACCCTGCTAGGCTGTAGCAAATCACAGCCTTGTTCTTACATAAAATATTCACATGCTTAACTTTGAGCACAAGTAGCCTCATAAAAACCAATGACTTAAGCAGATGTTTAAAATTAATCATGACAATAAATCTTTGGAGACTAGAGGCCTTTAAATTATATGTACCAAAAGTAGTATAGTAACTTTCAAGGAATGACAAGAATTTTTATCAAAAAAAAAGTCATTAGCATCAAATTACCACTTCTGTATGTGTTACTGAGTAATAACTTTGGATATTACCTTTTCCCTTAAAAATCAAAATTCTAGGCCAAACAAAATTGAGTTTGTAATTTCTAGAAAGAAGAGCCCTAATTAAGAAGCATATGTGGTGTTGGGAGGAAAGCAAAAGGGAATAGTACTCAGAAGTCATAAATAACTTTAAAATAATTTCTGAGCCCACTATTATTCTGAAGAATTTTAGGGCTATATTCAATATTGTGTTATGATCACGAAGTGCAACTTACGTGAAATTTAAGACTAAAAATGTGATCCAGATGCCTTCAACTACATTTTGTTTGAGTTTTTTTCAGATGATTCAATTTCTACTGCATCAAATTACTTACATTGTTTGCACAAAAGAATCACAAGATAAAATTCATAAATGGATTTAAAGAAAGAGTCACAACACTGGACTTTTTCTTGTTCCTGCTGAGCCCACAAGGCCTATCCCCAGTGAAATATTTATTCTTTCTTTTCTTTTTCTTTTTTTTTTCCTTGCTGGTCCAGACTTTGTGATCTTATTGGTTGTGCAATATGGCCCAGCTTCAACCTGAAGTCCCAGTCTGTATTGGCTGAGAGGCAGGATTTGCAGATTTGGGTCAAAGAAGGCATGGGACTCGACCTTTTGATCCTTCCTCTGTGGCCACACAGGGAATGTAGAGAACCATCTGTCAGTATCTAAAAGGATTATCTGAAGTACGTCAGTATGAGTCAAGCTGAGTTAACATGACAGCCACCCAAACTGGTGGAAGACAGGCTATTTTCAGTCTGCAAATGGCTTGCAGCTGCACTCTCACAGGTGATAGCCACAACAGTGACTTATTAAGGCCAGTCTGATGGATCTATACGCAGGCATAGGCTTGACGTAATATATATACCTATTTTTGGATTGGATGTACCTTATATCTCCTCATAGTGTGGATGGAGACCATGGGTCATGCCTCTGCCTCTCTGTGGTAACATGTCATGAGGTGCCAGAGTTACCTAGTTAAAATGAGTCTTCCTGGGTAAAGATTTTGAGAAATGTATCTGGTTTCCTGGATCCCATTCCAGGTTCCTAAATACTATATGTTGGTACAGTATTTTTTTATACATCAACCCCTGGGCTTCATTTTCTTACTACTTAATCAAAAGTATTTTTCCAGATCAGACATAATTAGGAATTTTTGTTGAGGCCGCATGTATGAGACCAAGTTTTCACTTCTTCATACTTTGAAAGTTTTTCTAAATAAACCACACTACAGAAAACAAACTAGAAAATGTGTCAGTCAAAATTAGAGAAGTAAGCAAGTCATGAATTCTTAATGGACTGACGATCCTGGAAAGACAATTTTTGTCCTTTAAACTTGGACCATAGAAGCTATTATGTCAATGACTACAGTACCTTTAAGATTATTTTGTTTTGACTTTGAGGGTGGCAAGTCTTTCTTCTACCCTTCCTGCTCCTCTTTTTATGGCAAAAGTCACAGTAACACTGGCCTTAATCCCTCAAATAAATCAACAGGTCAGCCTTTGCTATTAAGTAGTGTGATGTTAATTCCTACAGTCTGGAGATAAACAGGTATATTTGAAAAAGAACATTAGGAAAGCAATTTCAAATTCACAGTGTGTGATTTGTTCTTTTCAATTGTCAAGACAATCCTGATAACTCACGAAGAGCTGTCCATCCTCTAATCTTTCTCAATTTAGTGAAGGCATTCTGCTTCTTCCCTGCAAGAATTGCATTATATACAGAACTTGTAGGTCAAAACAAAGTTCTTGGTACTTTCCTTCTACCTTTTCAGTGATTTCTCGTTGTAATCATACCTACATTGTTATACTCAGGTCTAACACTGATTGATTGGGGCATTAGACTTCACTTGACTAATGCATTTTCCACATAATTCATGTCCAGTTTCCTTATTGTGTAAATATATACTCTTACAGGGACCATACAAAACACCTTACACAATGTGATGAAAATGAGAGAAATTTCTTGATGTCCAAACTCTCTGTGACAGAACCCAGAGACAAGGTTAAGTCTGTCAAGTTCTTTAAGTTCTCATCTCCATGATAAAAAGTACTCAGGTATTCCTGGCTGTATTAGATATATTTACTTCTGCCATCTTTTCAGCAGTTCATCTGGCATACCTATCCAAAATTATTTTTCTAGCTGGTCTGACTAGATCTGGTCACAGATTCAAAATTTTGGGATTGCACAGACCAGAAACTTGTAGTAACCAAGCATCATCCAAGCCTAAAATAAAAAGATATTATGTCTATGATCTAGGGTAGGTAGGCAAGAATATAGAGAAGAATGACTTCAGAGGATTATTATAAAATCCATAGAAGTAAATATGGTAAGAAGATGCAGGAATGAAAACATTTTGGTCTCAGCAAATAGATTTTCTGCTGAAAGCTGTCTCAGAAAATATCCAGTTAGTTCTGTTTGTTATAGAACTCATCATGAAGTTCCATGCCTCCTAGTCATGGGATACAAAACAGGTAAGTCTATATAAAAGTATGTAATGCATGATATATGCATCAGACACATTTATTCTTTTATTAAAATTTCATATAGGCTTTAATGTGAGAGAACATGTCCCAGATATGGAACATAGGAACACTCAGTAGGAACAAACACACATATAAAGGTGAATATAGGTAAGTAATGTGTTCAATCAGAAACAAAAATAACAAATAAATCAGAATTCTGAAACAAGTCTTGCATCTTCAAAAAAGGTAATGAGGTTCCAATTGATAAAAATTACTTAAATGCTTAGCCCTATTTGCTCAGCATTAATCTAATGCTCACCTAATTAAGCTCATCCATGAGCTTAGCCCTGAAACAAGCCCTTTCCTATGTGGCTCAAGATTCTGAAAGGAGCTGCTTATATTCAGTATGAGATTTATTTTCAGTATGAGATTTTAAGGCACAAAAAGGATCTCTGAAGTAAGCACATGTTCTAATAAAGTACCTTTAGGCATAGAACATAGGCTGAAAATTAATCTAAAATATCATTTCCCTAAAAATCATTTTACTCTAATACCAACCTGGATGATCAGCTGAAAGAAAAATTGGCTGATGTTTCTGACCCATCAGCTGTCTTGACACAAGGTGAACAGCAAAACTGGCACAGTGTACAGGCTGCAATTGGCAGAGAAGAAATTCAGAGCATATTGTGTTTACATTAAAAGTGATGTAAAGCACAAGCACAGTACTCAAAATCTCTCTGTGAAAGACAATGTGGACCACAGAATTCCTGGAAGGGTACAGTAGGCATAGTCCTTGCCTTTTCTCGCAGGGTAGTATCCTGCGAGAGTATTCTATGATCTTAATGATCATAGAATCATAGAATCATACAATCATACAATCATAGAATCATAGAATCATAGAATCATAGAATGGCTTGTGTTGGAAGGGACCTTAAAGACCATCCAGTTCACAGAACCACAGGGTTAGGCTTGTGAAAAGACCCTTGAGACCGTTGAGTTGAACCTATGACCGAACTTCACCTTCTCAACTAGACCATGACACTGAGTGCCACATCCTGTCTTTCTTACACAACTCCAAGGATGTTGTTTCCACCTCCTCTCTGGCAGTCCATTCCAACACACTCTGCCATGAACACCATTCACTAGAACATTCAAAGACCCGTTCAACCCAGTCTTGAACACTCCAAGGTATGGGGTACCCACAACCTCTCTGGGCAATCTGTTCCTGTTCCACTCCACCCTCATAGGAAAGACTATCTTCCTAGTACAGAATTTCTTAAAATGATGAATTCCTAATCAATCAGGGCAGCAGTGGAGATGTATTTCCTGGAGGACCCTGAAGTGACTTTCTGAGAATGGTGGAGGAAACAAGAACTCTGTAAGAAGCTGAAAAAAAACAAATTACAAACATACATTATTCACCGAATTGTAAAATGCCTACCTTAAAGTTTCCCTGCTGAAAAAAAGGTGTAAATGGTAGTGGGTCCTATAGCTTCAGAGACTAATCTTTCTACCAATTGCTTAAAAATAGGATACAAGAAACAGATCCCTACTTTTTAAAAAAAGGACAAAAGCCAGACTGTGATTTAAGCTAAAGTCTTAAATATTAATACTTGGTTTTGATGATATTACTAGCTCTCTATTGGAAATACCTGTCGCAGACATCATTAAAAAACTAATTCAGTGACCTTATTCAGTTTTAGAAGGGAAGACAATTCTACTTAATAATGCATTCATTTTTTAAATTGCCATCTGCAGTCAGTTATACCACTTTATTGTTTGTGCATAGTGCTGTCTTGGCAATGTTTCAAGCAGAAATGTTATTCATTTATATGATTATTATTAGATTCTTCCTCTGTGCCACTTTCAGGAAGGAAGTACAGGGAGTTTGCTCCCAATCTGTTTAGCAAAATGCAAAACAGAGGTGAAATCTGCCAGCATTCAAGGGATTTTCAGTTGCTTGGGCCCCAGGACATAAACAGATATACAGATCCAGAACTGAAAGACATATATTCTGGAATTTCCTATATACCTAGGAAATTCCTATACCCCTATAAGGGTGCTGCCTTATACATATGTATACCCTATGAGGGCTTATACAATATTTCTTTTCACCATGGTATCAGCAAACTTGAACCACCAGATCTCAAGCACCAAATCTTCTGATTAGCCAGCTAAAAAATGTAATGATAGGAAGCATAAAGGCATACATTCCAAAATGAGTATAGATCACAACAATATTATAGATTCATAAAACTATAGACTCCTAAGTATATGTTATAGACTTCTAATTATATGTACAGAGTAGATACTCTACTCTGAATCAATCTAAGAAAGAAAAACAGAAAATTCAGTTCAAGTTTCAGATAAAATTCAGGGTTATTCCTACTTTATCCATGTAAGTTCAGGCAAGCATAATAAATCCTTCATAAACTGTAAAAACATGTATAAGCTTACATAAGTGAGAAGAATATTATTTCTACTTGTCGTCATAATAGAGGGACATCATAGATTTGTTTTCTTCTGAAAGTTTTTGTATATGCATTGCAACCAGACCTCTGGGTGCTTAAGGACAGGATGAACCTCTTAGAGCAAGTCACATCTGCAATGGCTAAAAAAAATTTAAAACAGGAAGTATTTATTCTATTAAATAAATATCTCACATCAACTCAAATCTGTTCCACTTCTGTTAGCTGATTAGAAAATTGCTTAAATTAATTATAATGGATAGTTTTCTAGGCTCTCAGAATTAAGTTGCAAGCATTGCTCACAGTCTGAAAAATGTTTTTATTAAATTGTCATTTCAAAGATACTATGCAACAGTCAGTAAACTGTTGTTTTAAGCCATAATACATAAAATATCTAAGAAAAAATTCTTTTCATTACTGCAACTTTCTTTCAACTACAGAAATCATTTTTTCCCTCTGGAATGTCTCCAGAAATGACATTTAAGTCTTCAGTGTTTGCTTATGTAAAGAGAAATAATAGTAGAAAATGTTATTCCTCATTCAGTACTTTTTCAAATAACTGTGATTTCTATAATGCAGCCATGTATTCATTATGAAGTCCACACCTTAATGTTCTAGCTGAAGGGTAACTTAAAAACACTTAATACAACAATTAATGGAGTGTAAGTAGGTAGTACGAGTATAATGTTTCAGCTGTCTTATTTCTTCTTCAAATGGTTATGAGGTGAACTGGTTCCACCATCATAGCAATGTAAGTTCCTTGTCAGGACATCCAAAAACCAAATTATTTTGTCCATGTGCATGTTATTTCATGACATGTATCTCTAGAAATGCAGAGTTTGAAGCTTGGCTCTCAAACTCGCCAGTAACTGTGAAGTTAAAACTGTTACCAGGTAGGAATATCAAGTTTGCTGTTCTCTCATTTTGATACTCAGAAGAGAGAAGAGTTTCATAACATCATACATTTCCTGTGAATATTTATTTGCCCCTTTTATATACAGGGAAAACTTGATCCAATGAAGAATTCACATTACTTTGGTCATCCGGAAAAATTCACCACTAGAGAAATGGAACACAAATTTCAGGAAGCTAGGGAAATAAGCTGAGCACGTAGGTTTTCTACTCAAATTTTATTAGGTTTATTAGTCAGACTAGTGTTGCATATAGGTAAAGTCTTATAAAATAAGAGCCTTGTTAGCCTTGTAAAATCATGGCTCAGGCCTGCTACTTAGGCTAAGTAGAAGGGAACTATGGGAGAGTGACTCAGCTGGAAAAGGGAGAGAGCGATGCAAGGGACGTGCTGTGTGACTGCCTAATGCCCAATTGGTGATGTGGGATGGTTGGTTGACCTGGGCTTGTTTCACCTTAAAACTGTGTAAACTGGTAACTGCCAAACTGCTTAAAAAGGCTACTTTTGCAATAAAGTGGCTCTCCTTTGCACTTGTGTGGGGACTCTGTGTCGCTCTGCATCGTCACAGACTAGTCAGGTTGTTTTAGGCAAATGTACAGAGATGAAATAGCAGTCTGAACACTCAAAGGGGTGTTGTTGGTAAGGATGCATCACACATGATCAAAGTCGTGAACAGGTCCGTTGATTACAAACATCTGTAATTAGACATTTAGATTACAGTGCCTTCTGTTTTCTGCCTTTATTTTTCCTAACAATTGACACCTGTTCCCAGTCAGTATCTCTGCCACACCCATAGAAGTCTTCAATTTGTTTTTCTAATTCCTTGTAAATAATAGAGTATGTGACCATAGAAACACATTTTCCAGAGTGAAACTGCCTGCAAGACTTCTGAGAAAATTCATGGTCAGGTTAAACACAGAACTCAAACCGTGTTTTATCTTCTGCAAAGATCTGCTTCTCACCCCACTGCTAAATTCAGGTACACTGAACTACAGTTGTAGCTAGAACTATACAAGCAGAGTGAACTCATAATTAAAATAATCAGTTTTTTAATGGAAGATCTAGATAAGCTAGAGTGGAGAAAGTTGCATAGTCAGTATCTTCCAAATTACATTATTCAAATGCATGCAATCTTAAAGACAATTTACAAAAGTGTCTTTAAATCTTTGCCTTATTGTGTGTTCCAAGAGGACTATGAGATCACAGAGTCTACAATGTGCCTTAAAAATTATTTTCTGCTTCCCTTCTTCAGAATATTTCTGAAATTGTCATACACTTCTCAAGATTCTGATGTAGCAACAACTACTTTTATATGCATTTCTATGGAACAGATGGTCTATACAACTTTTGCTTCTGTTTTGATATTAGATTATGAGCACATCTGCAAAGCCTGTCTATAAACACCACAGTGTTAGAACAAAAGAAGATCCAGTCAAAATATATTAGTTCATTTCATTTAATTGTTCTTATCAGAAAGTACTTAAAGTGGTTCATTGAATAAAGAAGGTTTTTACCTTCGTACAACTTCCAACAGTTTACAGAGAGCAAAAACTCTAATAGCAACAGACTGTCAGTAGAACTTTAGCATGCAGAAACTGTGAAAGAAGACTGTCAAGATTTTTATCCACAGATCTCTTATACGTTAATAAATAATTTTTCTGCAGTTCCTTGGCTCTGTTCTGCGTCCTCTCACTCCTAACAGCAGCCTTCTGACGCTTTCCTGGACTTATAATTGCACATTGCTCTCTGTGTCTTCCAGCCTGTTTACTGACCAACAGTATGTGTTGGCATTTTGTGGCTTATGAATAGTATTTGTGAAAATATTTGCAAATATTCCTGCATTAGTGTTGCATAACCAACTGTGAGAGGAAGTATTTGCATTTACAGGCAGAAAAATGATTTAACTTGTAACCTTTCCAGCTTGCCTGTTCTACATATTAATTAAGAACATTAATCATTTTTCCCACCTCCCCTCTTTTTTTTAAAGGTCACATTTGGTTTCAAATTGAAAAAGACACTTTCTTAAATTTGTATATATGGGTATCTATATAAATATATATATTTGCTTATACAAAATGTGTCAAAATCTGTAAGTAACATGTTTCATGTCATCAACTTCACTAGCAAAGACCAAGCAGTACTTATTTACTTTTCCTCTCTTCCTCAGACCATTAACCTTTTGCAACTGATTTCATGGTCTGTATGACCCTACCCACAGTCACAGTAAAGAATGGCTGAAATACCTGGTAACAAAAATTTTACAAATCAGATTCAAAAATTGAAAATTTTTTCAAAATTTTTTCAAAATTTTTTAAAAAATTTTTAAAAAATTCAAAACCATTTCAAAAGTTTTGGCAGCCTGAAGGATCTCTAAAATATGCATTTTGCTTGTATTAGGATTTTTTTTTTCCACTAGGGTGAAAAAGAATCCAGATCATGTGTATATTTCCATATACAATATTAATACCTTCTCTTTGCTGTTATGTTTTATCCTTTTTTTCTTTAAATCTCTTTAGCTTGTGTTCAATCTTCTTAACTGAAGTGTCTGATTCACAGTCTTAATTACAAAGCTTTTCCTCCCTAGCCAGTCACCCCTCAGGGGAATAATTTAGTAGACCTAGAATCTCTGGAGTTGTTTATCACTTCCAATTAGCTATTGAGGCAGCTGAAAGAAGAAACTTTCCTAAATTACATGTGCTGTACAATGAGTAGCACCGGTTCATGCCTTCACATTAAAAGGAAAACATGAATCTGTTTGCTCTGCTTGAAAGAGCTTTGTGGTACAACATTCACCATGAGTTTTTCCTTGCCAGACAGGTAGGAAGCTTCCTGTTGTCAGTAACCTTTCTTTTTATTCTTATTACACTAACTGTTAAAACATTTCTCAGGAGAGCCAGAACAATTCAGGGCACTTAATTTAAACTTCCAAAACCTCTTCTGGTGTTTTGGTTTTTATTTCCCCATTGACTGGAGCTTACATTTGCAAATCTTGTGACTAAGCACATGCAGAGGCATTAAAATTCCGACACTTAAATTTGAGAGTCTCAATTTAGTCACTCAGTATACTCCCCATCTTAGAAAAATGTCAACTTTACCCCTTGATTTTAGGGAAGAGATCTGCCAGATTTCTAGATGTCAGAGGATGTCTTGTTTCCACTGGAAACGAGGCAAGCAGGTTCCAAATAATCTCTAGTGAAAGGACATGGTGCAGAGACAGAGAAGGAAATTTATGCTATTCAGAGATACTGACATGTTAGCTCACTGCAAATGTGACACACAGTTTTGCTATAGAGGTTTATTACATTGTCATAGCATTATAGTATATTCTGAGATGGAAGGGACAAACAAGAATCATCAGTCCAGCTCCTGGCCCTGCACAGGACAGCCCCAAGAATCATACCATTGTGCCTGAGAGCAGTGTCCAAACGCTTCTTGGACTCTGTCAGGCTGGTGCTGTGACTCCTCCCTTGGGGAGCCTGTTCCAGTGCCCAACCACCCTCTGGGTGAAGAACTTTTTTCCTGATATTCCACCTAAACCATCCTTGACACAACTTCAGGCCATTCCCTCAGGTCCTGTCACTGGTCACCAGAGAGAAGAGATCAGCGTCTGCTCCTCCCCTCATGAGGATGCTGTAGACAATGATTTCCCTTTAGCCTCCTCTCTTCTGGGCTGAACAGACTGGAATCATACGTTGATATGTGATATCAGCATATGTGTTCATATCATATCAATATATATATCTATATCTATATATATATGTTCATATATATATATGAATCACACACACATATATACATATATATATTTATATATGAACAGACTTTATATCCTTCTTTTATTGCAATGCCCAAAGCTGCACACAGGACACTGCACGAGGGTGCAGCAGCGTAGAGTGGAGCAGGACAATCATGTCCCTTGGCCAGTTTGTGGTGCTTTTGCAAACAGTGCCAAAGAAGCTGCAGACCTACTGTATTTCCCCTTGCCAGTGTTGGGATGACAGATGTGAGTGATGGGCTGCACCATGAGTTGTCCTTATCTGTCTAAGAGTGGCACATTCTGAAATCTGGTTAACCATTAATGTGTTTTAGAAGTTTTCACACTGAAAACCCACTTAGCATTTGACATGTTTTTAAACTTAGTAGTGTTGTTTCTGAATAGAAAGTTATGATTTCAAAATAATTGTATGCTTGTGAGTTTCTGTTAAACTTAAAATAATAAATTAGAAATTGAAACCTTACACAGTAAATTCTTCTGGATTCTGTGCTGGGCTGAAAAAGATAGATAATGTGAGGTAAGAGTATGTTTTATGGTTCCTGTTAAAAAATAAAGAACTCTTGATATTTTTCAAAGTACTAGAACTCTTTCTACCATTTTTTTTCAGCTCTGTGTTACTTCTTTTCTCAATTCTAAGTTGAACTGGGAGCAAGAAGTTGCACTAGAAATTTTAGAAGCATGACAGTTGTCATGAAGGTTTTAGGTCAACTGTAAAATTTCAAAAGATTGAATTTTCAAATGTGCTTAGCAACATCACTGATGTAAAATCTCCAGTGTCCCCCACCCCATCATTTGCTTTGGGTATGATGTGCATGGTATAATGTGAAGGAAAACCTTCCAGTTCCAATTAAGGGAATAAATGGGAAAAGGAAGAGAGCAAGAGAGCTCCTGTCTTTGAAAACACATCCAAGGAAGGTTAAAAAATTGCTACTGTGTTTAAAGTTTGGAATATGGGGGCTTTTGCAATTTTACGTTACCCATTATAAAGATAGAAGCTTTTTTTTTTATATTGCTGGTAAGGGAAAATATTAAAAATTAAGCCAGTGTTAAGAACATAGTTTCTAATGACAAAGTTAGCCATTATCACTTTTTTATCCTTGAGAAATGCCTCATAGATGGTGCTAACTGGAGTCAATTGCTGCCCAGTTTCTTGTGCTGACAGATAGCCATTCTGCTCTGGAGGGCACTTGCAGAGAGCAGAATTATTTTTACTTGTAGATGCTTGGGAGCTCCAAGTCATTTACTATGAATCATGTGACATGAAACCCCTGCAGCAAGCTGCTGCCTTTGACAAACTCTTTACTGTGACCCAAGAGTGTATGCACAATTAATATCAGACTGTACATCATTAAATTTTACTGTCTGACTGAGTTCTGCCCTACAGGCACAGAAAGAAGAAACAACAATGATCCTGCTTACCTGCCCAGGAACAGCTAACTTACTTTTGATATGTCTATCCCCATGACTCATAAAAAGACTGTTAATTAAATTGGTGATATATCACCATACCTTTTTTTTTCCTAGTAGGGATTTCAGTAAAAACTTACAGCTATTTATATAAAATAGTACTTCTTCCATCACTGACTTAAATTGATGTAATTTAATTAACTTATGCCTCAGTGATATTTTGAAAATGAAGTAGCTCTGAAGTAGCCATTGAATGGGAATTAATTGATATTCTATCAGAGTATACTGCACCAAAAACCTCATTCTCTCAATAAAATGACACTCTCAATATAAAAATAGTAGGAAAATTGAACCTTTTTACTTAGTATGAAAAAGACCATGCAGTTCAGATACCTTAAAAAAGTAATTGTGCTGAAGAAGAAAGACTGATGGAAAACTAAAGTTTACTTAAGGGTAGGTGCCTTTCAAAAAGGGAGCTCTCATTGACAGTGGAAATGCATATTTTGCATATTCAGTCTCTCTCCAAATTGATGGGTGCTACCATAAATTCTCATTATTTTTGGCACATGTTCAACACAGCTGGTTTCCTTCTCATTCATCTACAGACAGCAGACAAAATAATATTTTCAGTTTTCATATTTCTTTAAAACTTGCTCTTTTATTTATCTAAATGCAGACCTAGCTGTCTAGGCAGCATCTGCTCTTTTTCCACTAGCTAGTGATCTAAACTTCCTTTATATTCACCTAGTCATAAAGAGCTTTTCTCTGAATTTAAAAGTAACTGTGTATGAGTCTAGACAATGACTGCAAGATCAAACTTTATGAAAATTAATGGACTAAAAGTAAATTTTTAATTTTTTATTTTGTCAGATATTTTATTTTTTCAGATAAAGTAACTCCTTATTTACATGAAAACATTTTCTGTAATTTTAAACTTACGTTTTTCAGAAAGCCTTTCAAATAAATAGTGAATATTTTTATAACAATTTTTTTATAGCAAAGAAAATTGCATTAACTTTAGCACAGGCAACTAACTATTTCCCACATTAAGATTATTTTTAATAGTTTCAGAACATGAGATCCTGAATAGGCAAACACATATATAAGCAAAGGAATTTTTTTTTTTTCTCCAGTGAAGATAAATATTTGAGGGAAGGAAAAGTATTAGATCATTATAGTGAAAATTTGTGAGGTGGATCTACACACTATAGTATGCAGTCTTTTCACTTAAAAAAAAATACTTAGTCAATACAGATTTCTATGTTATTAATAATATTCAATATAAGTCTACTAATTCTTGGAGAAGTGGAATGTGCACACAGCATGCAAACTAAAGCTCCCTTTTCTAGTCTCTTATCATTAACCGTCTGTAGAGTCCCATCAAAATGATGTATATTCCACTTAATTTCTATGATTTCAAGTGATTATCTTACTGTTTGCACAAAAACAATATCTATGCAGAATCAGCCATTTTGGATGTTCCTACAGTATATCAATTCTACTTGACCAGCATCAATACAAAACATGAAATAGACAATTAATTTGCTCACAGACAGCATAGAGTGTGGACTAATGCAGCCAAAGCCTTCTGCTGCCATGATTCAGTCAGGCTATTGCTCCTCTGTTGTTAAGAGGAAGATACTGGATGGTTAAAAGAATGCAATTGCTCTCCAATTTTTCAAAAAAGGAGATGGGTTTGTATTAAGCACTTGAATCAAGTCTCACAGTTTGTGACAGAAGCAGAGTGGTAGAAATGATAGTTGTGATTATTATAACAAATAGTGCTGTTTGTATCTCCAGTGAGATTTTTTCTGTGGCCTTTTTCATCTAAAGAATATGTAGAAAAAGTTAATACAAGGGAACATTATTTTGTTCCCTCCACACTAGTGAGAGAAAATACAGCTCCCTTTAAGCTTTGTCACCGGTATTTAAGGTATTTTAAAAAACACTAATATTATTGCATCTAGACTACAAATGTTTGAATTTTCAGAATGTGCAGAATATGGCATATAAGGGTTTCTTAAAACCAGGCCTGGACTGGAAACAAGCTTTGTGTGGGCCAAGTGTGGGCCATATGCACCAGACAGAATATCACCTGGTGTGAACAGGCCTTGATGTTACTCTGCTTCTTGGCTCCAAATTTATTCCCTGTTGAGGCCATTTCAGTCCATTTGATAAGCAGGAAAGGACAGCTTCCCTTTAGGTCAGGAAGCAGAATTAACAGAGTCTGTTGCAAAGGTATCAGAGCCAGCTTGGCCATGGGAGGATATAAAACATAAAGTCATCTCTGATATGACTCAGTTTATGGGTAATTGGTAGTTACCCTCTAAACTACCTGGCACTCAAAAGATAACATATTCTAAATTTCTGGCAGCCATTAGAATGCTAATGTTTAAGGTTGGCATAAATTAGACTTACCTGAGCCAATCTATTACACACTACTCTTAAATACTTCAGCTGAATCGCTCATGTTTTTGTTACCATGGATTGCCTCTTTTTCCTTTATTGCTGTGCTCAGATACAGATGCATTTTGTTTTAATTAAGTCGTTACTGCTATCTTGCAGATCTGCTTAGCACTTTCAATGTTCAGCTGTTATCTACATCTGTAATCCTCATCTCTATAATTAATGTTATTTTTATGATATTTTAATGTGAAATCACTTTCAGAAAGACAGCCTTTAGCTGCTAATATAAGCTTTAAAGAGATAAAGCTCCAAAGGCTGGAAATGGCTGTGATCTTCAAGGCTTATTAATGACAGCAATACACTTACAGCTATGCTTACATATTCAAATATTTTCAGATATTTCAAACTGAGTATCAATGCTGTAAAAATTTGCCCAAGTGGTTCAAATTTCCAAAAGCTCTCAAAAAACAGGTAACCTTTCGGAATAACGTGAACTTAGAGTGGCACATGAGGGAGGATGCTGAAGATTCGATAATTTCAAATGACCCTTGTTCCTTGGGGTTTTTTAACCAGAAAACAAAAAATGAAACCATGGTCAATCTTAGATTTTGAAATAGAGGAGGGAGACAAATCACTGAATCTAAAAAAAAAGAAAAAATATTTTGAAGAGAAACTTTTGCCTCTGTGACCAAAACTACCGTTCTTTGTATAAACACCAAATAATTTACTCAGTTATTTCAGATTCACACTTCCTTTCCAACTCTGCAGCTGAAATTCACTGAAAGAGAATGTATGTATAAAATGGAAAGAGATGGGATGTAATCTGTGAATGTGTTCACTGTCACATGTATAAATCATGCAGAAACGTGCTTACCTTCTATAGTTAGTTCTTTTGACTCCTTTAAGTTTCTTCACAAAAGTAATTTTCACTTTTATTTACTCAGCCCCATATGCCTAAGGATCTTTTCCACTCCCTCTGAGCTGCTGAAAATTTTTTCGTGAAATATTCCCTGGCTCACATACCTTTTGATTGTATTAACTATAAACCAGATTGAGCATTAAAACTGGTATATAACATCCGAATTCATTATGTACGTTATGTGGAAATGTAATTTCAACTGATTTTATTCCATAGCTGTCCTAGAAACTTTAATCAGATTTCCCCTTTCCATTTCTAATATAAAACTGTCTATTAATAAATAAAAGAGGACAAAAATACAGTAACTTAAGATCACATGGAGAAACTCTTTGCAACCAGCCTATTATTTTTGAAACAGTAGAAAAGTGTCTGATATTACACAAGACTTCTTTTTCTTTCCTGCTGGCAACTGTTTGAGTTTACATTAAATTACATCCCATTGTAAGAAAAATCCCTTGAAGAGAGAAAAGTAGAGTATTTTCTCCTGAGATTAAAGGAGACATTTTCTAGGCCACTGCACAACTCATATTAATATACATTTATTTTAAAACTTTATATTTCTGTACACTTGTGTCATCATTCTTTATATGTAAATTTTACTTCGGAATCTAAACATTATGAATAAATAGACAAATTTTATTAAGATATAATTGTTGAAACTGTTTCAAGTTAAAATGTGAATGATAGTTTTGAAAAAATTACTCTTGTCTTCCAAAAATTATTAATTGATACAATCTACAGTTTATTTTGAAATTAAATATTAAATTTACTAGGCAATATTTTACTGAGCTGCAAACACAAAAAGCATTATGAGTTGTATCTCAATAAATGTTTTCAAGTGCTTATCTAAATGGTATATTTTGATTTTTTTTTTTTTAATGACTACATAAGGAGGGCAAACTGTCTCCTCAATGAAACACCTTTGCACCACATAATTTCTCTATTAAGCTTTCAAAGGAACAGGTAAGTAATGCAACGGCCTTTGCAATTGTTCTCTGTGGAATAATGAAGACATATTGTTATTTGTTATTCAAAGAGGTTGTAAAAAATATATATTCCTTCAGCAAAAAAAGAAACTAAAATAACCTGCATTCCTTCCTAAGAAATCAAACTGGAATTTAAATTCTATTGAAATGTACTATTGAAAGGAACTATTGTTACTGTCACAAAAGCTGTTTCCCAGCATGAAAGCATATTTCATTGTATCAATCAGTAATAACCATGTAACAGCTTTGTAGTATTACTTAACGTTTTTCATTCTGAGTATTTATAGTAGAAAGTAGTAGGTGTTTTGAAAGTTAGGTGTCTCAGTGTGCCTGACAAACATTCAGATGGATAGACCTATTTTAGTCTATCTGAACAGGAAGCCAGGTCACTCAGTAAAGAATGGTCAATAAAAATGGTGAAATAGGTTTTCTCCCAAGGACTGATAGCTGGATAATTTGAGGAAACGATGGAGAGGGATCATGAAATACCTCTGGATCAATGGCTATTAATTTAAGAGCAGCACATTTCCTGGAATGAAACACTTGATGTTGTTGTGTGGAACAATTACCATTTTCAATTAACTGACATTTCACATAGCTTTGAGACTAGAGGAAGACAATAACCCACAGCACCTAATCTCAGCTCTGCTGTTAGGTGAGCCTTTTGTCAATAGTTCTGTGCTTTTATTTCAAAGGCAAACCCAATACAGTGTGAGAAGTTACTTTCTTTGTCCTCAAACACTGCAGACACAGTTCAGGCACAGTTCAGATGCAATGAGTATTGAGACAACAACTGTCCACTGTACTAATGTATATCTTTATGTGTATATAGGTATTTATATATAAAAACAAATGTATATGGGTGTGTTTGTGTGTATGATTTTAAATAACTGTATATGTGCACTTTTGCCATTTCATTAACATGAGCAGCTCAGTGAGCTTTTATGGTTGTTATGGTGTGTCACAAAAAAAAAAAAAAGTTAAAATAAATATCAGTGATACAGCAAACTATCTCCTTTGAATGAAATGAACTAGTCTGCTCACCAACGTTTCATATCCTGCTATATAAATCACCATTTAATTTCTTAGACTAAACTCTTACCACAGTTTGGGAGATTCAGATAAGCCTCTATAATGACAGAGTCCTTTTAAACAGACATTAGATCCCCACGGAGTCAAAAATTCAAGAGGAGGAAGGAGCAAAGAGAAGAGCAACCAGGAAGAGCCAGATGCACACTGTGAGTCTATAGCTGCAGCTGTTGTTATTTTGCACCAACCAAAATCTCAGGCATGAGTTGATACATCTTTTCTGGGATTCGATTCAGTTGTGATTGGCTCCTTCTGAGACCCAAATTGTGGGTTTTTTGTGTCACTGAACACAACATAGGTAAATGAAGGGCCCGGCAAACCTCAAAGCCAGATCAAGAAGGGAGGTGGAACGCATGAATGAGAGATGCAGCAGAGGATGGAACTACAGCAGCCAGTGTTTTCATCAGTTTAGGCTGCTGTGGAAACACAGGATTAATGGCATATTATTTAAATGATACATCTAGAAAAAAAAAAAAATCACAGCATTAAGCTAAATTCTTTTTGCTTTCAGTTACTCCTGCTTTCTATCAAATGACTGTTTAGAATGAAAAGGATAAACAGTCCAAAGATCAAGCTAAGAACACAGACTGGTTCTTTTTAATTTCAGCCTTTTGAGAAGCACTATATTCTTTCATGTTTTTAGATTAAAAAAAAAGTTAAAATACATCAGAAACTTATTTGGAGTCACAATATGGGGGAAAAAATCAAACACACACCAAACAAGCATGTTAAAAAAATGCTAAAACTCATTAGCTGATCTGAAATATAATTACCTGAATTGTGAAACTACAAAAGTATTTGAACTCACCCTTTTAGCTTCTGAATGGAGTCTTGAGGAATGGAGGTATCCATTGATATAAGGTTTTTCAACCAAGAGATAAGCAATTAGTTTTATGATATAGCAGAAAAACTTATGTCATTTTAATATATCGGGCTGACCTATAACTTGTTAAAACATTTACCCTTGAAGCAGTATAAATTGGTGAAAAATTACACCAGAAAATTAATAAAATAAAAATACTAAATAATAAAAAGAAATATAAATAAACATACCTCTACTTCCCTAACAGATGGAAATGTTTTCAGTTTTGACCTCCTTCATTGAATTAAATTAAATTATAGTTCTAATTATAGATGTTAGTTTCTCCTAAAAAATCCAAATAACCCAAACCCTGAAAATATTTTCTTTATATATGTAAAATAAATTTTATAAGTAATGCTTAGATACAGAATTGCCAGAAAGTATTTCAAGTATTTATTTAGAATGCATATAGTACTTGAAAGAAATTTTCTGAATATTAAATCAATTTTCATCTAAGTCAATTAATAAGCATTATCTTATTCTTTGAACATGTGGCCATTGATGTGAAAAAATATTTGAGTAGTAATAATAAAACCTTCTCTACACTGTATATATTGCTATTTAATAATTTCTTTTCTTTGCATCAGAATGTGTTCAATAGTATTTTAAGTGATGGTACTAACACATGTCACAAATTTGTTCACAGGTGTGTTCTCTTATCCTCTCTTTAAGGAGAACTCAAATGCTGCTTTCTTTTGATTGTTTCCAGTTTTGTTTCTCTTCCAAATCAGCAAGACAAATAACACTTTTACATTGGAGAAGTACAGGACAACACATTTTTACATTGGAGAACCTACACTGAGCTGCAGCTGACTTTCATTTACAGGAAGGAGTAACAGAATTTGTGATGATGTGTAGCTCCACCAGGATTTAATACCAGAATACGTGGAATGTTTATACCCAGAAGAAATTATTTTCTTTTTTGAAAGGTTCCTGAGTGTCAGAATTGTGCAAACATCATCCTTGGTTTTCAGCCTGGAATTCTTAGATATCATTGGCTTGGTACACTGAACAAATCTTGAATATCATTCTATACTTGCAACAGACAATGGTTTCAATAAGTAAAAGATGTGCTAGATATCCTGAAATCCATGTAGGGTACACAAATCTTTGTAATAAAGTCCTTGGCATATATTTTTTGCTGCAGCTAATGAAAAAGAATAATGATCTTAAGATTGTTGGCCTCCCTCAAAATGGGTGTAGTGCTGTTCCTGGAAATTTGGTACAATTTATAGGCTTTCATAGCAAAATCAAGGTGTCAGTTGCCTGAGAATTGGAAGACCTCTCTTCAAAGTTCAAGACAGCATCTACACTGCAGTTTAATAAATATTGAGCACTAAGCTGAAAGAAAATTTGTTCCTTCAAGTTAATCTTCATCCCAATATTTCCAAATCCTATGTTCCATTTCTTCCCTGAATTTGAGAAAGAAAAATAAAGTCTGAAGCAAACTGCTAGCAGACCCTTTGCTTTCAAATGTTAAGCCAAAAATCTCCTTGATGCCACTCTGTTTTCCTAGTTATTGCTGGTTTTCTGACCCTCCAGATTTGTTGCTTGCAAGAGAAATAGGGAGATTCTCTTTGAGAACTCTTTGAGTTGAGTGGAAACTCTGCTAAAATTACTTATACATTATTTGTTTAAGTAATTTTTACTGCGGTTACCTGGTAAAATGTCAAAGAAGCATCACTGGTAAATTGTTCAGATTCTCGAATTGGAAATGCTATTATGTAATTGCAATAAAATTATCTAAATTAAATCTAAATTAATATCACAAGTAAATAAAGATATTATCCACAACATTTAAAACACGTCAGAGTGTTACAAACATATATAAAAGGCGCTCTGTTTCACCTTTATCCATCTGACTTTCTGCCAGTACTCATGGCTTTGAGGCATTCCCTCTATCTGCACTAATACTTTTTGAATTAACAATAGATTAGATTTTCTTGATGAATTGTGGTAACCAATCTCACTTTTGAAATCCTCCAAGGGTCCAGACAAATTAAATTTTTCTACCTGAAACTTTTATTTCCTCCTTATTCTAGAGACAGTTTTCTTATTCTTCTTAATTAAAGTAAGCATTCTTTCACTCACTTAGGGATATCTCTTTATCAGATTAGATAACATCTCCTGTAATTTAGTGACTAATTAATTTTTCCTCAATGAGTTGCAAAAAAAATCTACTTTGCCAATGAATACTAAGTTTCACAAAATAGGTTGAAAAAAGGCTCTGATTTCATGTGCATAAGGTCAAGGTACATGAGTTATTGATGACAAAAGAGGAAGCACTGTTCCTTCCTCCTGAACCCATCTTCTTCCTTATTTCTAGTTTATCTCCCTCTCTCTCCCATTCTGCTCCCTTCTTTTTTTCCTTTTCCTTTTCCTTTTCCTTTTCCTTTTCCTTTTCCTTTTCCTTTTCCTTTTCCTTTTCCTTTTCCTTTTCCTTTTCCTTTTCCTTTTCCTTTTCCTTTTCCTTTTCCTTTTCCTTTTCCTTTTCCTTTTCCTTTTCCTTTTCCTTTTCCTCTTCAGCCACTGTATCTGATCTCTTTTGGTTTGTGCATTTTCTTAGCCCTCTAAGTCAATTGAAAATTGAAGTGGAAAATCAAAACTGGATTTTTTTTCAGCTAAATTAGTAATTTTGAGCAAACCCTGGCAGTGGCTGCGTGTACTTGGCATGGAGGAAAAAGGTGAAACTGCAAAAGCAGAGGAGAGTGGAAGAACACAGGTGCAAGGAAAGAGAGAAGGAACAAGAGCCTCAACTGCTGATTGACTCATGGAAGCACAGCTTTATTTTGCCTGTTTCAGGAGTGACTCTTGCTCTGAATACTGTTTTCTTTATCATCTGGACATTAATGATATACATCATATAAACATCTAAGTAGGTTAAGCATATGCCACACAGAAGACTCTTGCTTGAGATCCCCCACAACCAATTTGAGGTGTTTGTTTCTCATTGTCTTCTAAGTTTTCTGTAACTCTGGGTATGATTTGTCTTGCTTTAATTTACATGTCTACACTGTAGGCACCTGTGTAATAGTGAACTTATTTCAGCCAGTTAACCATAGGTACCTAGTAGTTTGAAGTGATATGTTATGTCTCAGATATTCGCAGGCAGCACAAAAGATATAAGACCTAGAGAAGACATGCCCATACACCAAGACCTAAATGTAAGTGTACTAGTGACCTACACTTAAACCTCATCTCCTACCCCACAATTTGAACACTTTCTTGAAGCACATAAATCTAACTTTCAATTTAGAAATTTCAACTTTTTAGGCCCATCTAATCTTCTATTACTCATAAACAGGAGGGAATCAAATGGCAAAGATGGGAAAGAGATGCTCAATAGCTGTGATTCTAGAATATGCTTTTATTTTCAACTATCTGGAAAAAAATTTAGCTCAGGACATGCATTTATGAACATAAATATACCTGCAATATATATTATATGCAAACATATTGTTCCAGATCTTAACTAAAAACCTGTCCCACTGAACTCATTCAGGTTTTTATCTGACATACACACATTGGTGTGTTTACAGGCAGCATGAGTGGTTATATGCTTGAAGCTAAGCATGGGTGTAATATGCTGCAAAATTGAGAACACAGTAAGCACTACTGTTAGAGAATCTGTTTTGTTGAAATCTAAATTGGGATAAGAAATCTAGTAGATTGAACTATAGTCTAAAAAGCAATATTTTATATGAATTTCATGTTCGGTGATGGGATCAGAGTTCTTCATGGTACACTAAAATTTATCTCCTCTTACGATTGAATACAAGTACAAATTCCATATGAGACAAAAATGATCACCTATTCCATTTCTTGATATGAATTTCAATTTCATAGGTGCTTTAATTATATAAGTAAGCTTAGAAGCTAAAGTATTTTCAAAGTTTTACATATTTTTAAAAGGCATGAATCAGTTCCTTAACAGGTCAGACACCCACTCCTGAGTTCATTTGTCAGGAGTTCTTTGTAAATCATCATTTCTGTGAAGATGAATAATAATCTTTCTTTCTGCTGTGTTAGTTCAATTCTTCCTTGTTTCTCTAAATAAACATTATAATTGTTCAGATGAATGTTACTTTGAAATGTTTCCTCTTTATTGAGACACATACTCTAAGTCTTCATGAAATTCCTGGATAAAGACTGTATATATCACCATAATGTTATGTCACAAAGGTCCTGATCCTATCAGGAATTCCTCATGGAGTTAACACAGTCACAAATGTTCTGTTATTTAATTGCCTTTTCTCAAATTTATTTTTACAGGAACAGATGTTATTTTTTCCAAGTATACACTGAGGGCTAAATCTTCCATTGGGGCCAAATCAACCAAAAGGTTATTACACAGTGTGAAAGAAAACATTTCCAAGGCACTAAATAACAGTATAGTTAATCTCAACATCAACAGAATTGGATGTTGTATACACAAATGGTTCCAATAAAAATGTGGATACATTTTTATTATCAGAAGCATTTACATTTAGCTGCATGAACTTCTCTAGGATGATGTATTTGTACTGTTGGAACAGAGCCATATCTAATGTTACAAATGCACTCCAGGTGTTAGAAGTAAAATTCTGCACAGGAATTTACCCAGAACTGCTAGAAAAAAGAGGAGATGGATCATTTCCTGTATTACTTGGACAGATGTTTAGGTCTGGATGTTCTGGAAGCTTGCAATTTTCATTTGTGTCACCACAAAGGCTATATCGTCAAGGGTGCACAAGGAATTGCCAGTCAACATCTAGGAAAAATTAATGTATCAGCTCAGAGGTCCATACTGAGAATTAAGAGAAAAATGGGTGAATCTAATATCTAGGCCCCTTTATAGAAGAGATCAGCTCCTACAAAGAGTCTCCTCACTGCAGAATTATTTGGAGAAAAAATTTGCAAACATGAAACAAAAACAAAGGGAGTTCAATCTATCATTTTAATACGCTTGTGAGTTGGAGAAATGGACTCTTTCCTCACTTTTGTAAGACAGTATTGGGCATTTTTGGAAAACAAAATGCACAATTTGCAGAATACAGTTATGCAAGTCAAGATTGGTTTTAGTGTTCTGCAAATAGGTTGAAGGTGGCAAAATATACAACCAAGTAAATATTAATTGATCATCAGTCGTTCACATTGTCTTACAGGAATAGCCAACCTGTGGCAACAAAGAGCCTCATACCTACACTGCAGCTCCAGTTCATAAGAGTTATTAAAATATGGTAGACAGAGGAAATTTGTGTGGTTCAGCTTATTGTGCAAGTGTACACATATAAGGCAAACCATCATAGAAAGAGGCTGGCATGGCAACAGTAATTTATTACAAGTCCTGGTACCCTTGCAAGTAACTGAGTCTTTGAAGAAACCGTCCAAAAGGACCTTATATATAAAAAGTCAGTGTTCTATCATCAAACTCTCAGGTAACTGCCAGAGGAAGAAGCTGATACCCTTATTCATATTTTCAGAGGACAAAACACCCTACTTGATAAGATAATAAAATTTATAGTTAAAGCTGTGCTTTATATGAGCATCCTGTTTTCACTTGTATGTAATGGTCTCATATTTTTTTCCTCAGTGACTGATATTTTTCATATCACTTTCCTTTTATTGGAAATACAGCCAGTCAAGGACATCAATACCTGAAATCAAGATCTCATATTTTAGGCATTCACCTAGAATCCTGCAGTAGTCAGTAAGCTCCTGCTCTAGTGTATTGCGTTAGGCACAGCTAATAAAAGCCTCAATAAGAATTGAGTCCAAAACTGTATCCATAACAATTTTTGCAAGAAAAACCCTCTATTTACTGTTTCACTAAATTTTCTAAGAAAGTTGAAGTTATGCTTATGAACATGCCCTTAGCTGTCCCAATTTAAAAATCTCACTATTTATTTCCCATCTAAATGGATTCAATTTAGATGTATCAATGGGGAGAGCAATATTGCCAAACTTGTTCCTTGACTAAGGGGCCTAAGACTATTGAAGGCAATTATTCATTGCTTACACATTCAGTTTAATGGCCTCCCTTTAATGCTTCCAGAGGGAGGATTTATTCCTGTGACTTAAATTTCTAATGTTAGATGGACTGGATCTTATTTTGGGAATGACTTACCTATCATCATCTTTATATTTATATTTATATATATATATATATATATATATATATATATATATATATATATATATATATATATATATATTTTACAAGGTGATGAACTGTGCTTTAGACCAATATATTTCTTCCTACTGACAGCAAAGACAACTTCAGGTAACTGACTTAGTTGCAGATACCTGCTGTATAAATTTAGTCAATGAATATCACCTTAGATGTTTTTCTTCCTCTGTCTCTTCATAGTGCCTAATACACATCAGCAACAGATTCCTGTAGCTGTGGACATTTTCTTTCAAAGAGCAAGGTAGAAAGGGTGTTTTACCCTGTCATAATTAGCAATATAAATTGCCATATCTGGAATAAGTGCCAGATGAGTTCCTGAGCAGCAATATTGAATCTCTTTGGCTACCATAATGTTTCATTATGTATTATATCCTAAAGTGGATGGATGGGGAGTGCACCATGATCTGTTGGAGGTCAGGACATAGTGGTAGGAATCAGAAGACGCAACTATCTACATACTGAAGACCATGCTGAAGCAGAAAGCTTTCCTTTTCTCTTTCCACCTTTATGAAGAATGAACAGCAGGAAATGCAACTTTTTCTGGAACCTGATCCTGTCAATCTGCATTAGGCATCCTCAGCATAAGAAATGTGTAATGCATTTGAGCAGAAAACCTGATGATTCAGACCCTAAACTTATTTCTTGACATATTCCTGTTCTATGTGAAAGGCTGATGTTTAAATATAGCAATATCTGAGATACCTGTGAATTTTCAAGATATCCACTTAAGGCTACAGGTTTTGCTGAGGATGTATGGGCCTTTCTTTGACTTTCTTGAGGTGAAGACAGGAGGTTACTTAAGCTCACCTTAAGGTCTAATAGACTACCTCAGGATATCTCAGATGCAATAAGATATCCCAGCTGAGGCTAGTTCATTAAATTGAAGACTTCCATTGATTGTGACACCTGGTTTGCATGTATACACCTAAATCTGGGCATCTTAATCTGACATTTGGGAGCATAGAAAAGCATGGTGTTATTTTCAGTTTTAGATAACATCCATACAAGCTTGCATTGAGTCTAATCCTATATTCTTGTATCTTGTATCTCTTTATATAATATGTATAATACAGATTCTGTATTGGGTTACATTTTGTGGTCTTTCTATTTAATTTCATCTTTGTGTTTTATTGGTCTTAGTACCACACATGATGTGTGAATTCATAAGGGAAGCCATGCAAAAGAGGCTGGACAGTAACAAATTGTAATTCTAGGTGGAGAATTTCCCTTAAAATATATGTCCTCAGCACATTCTTCTTAATCTTGGCAACAAACTGTATCATCATAGGGACTTTCTATCAAATCAGTTAGGTTTCAATTTATCACACTTTCCCTAACTCAGCTTTTGCACTGACCTTTGAGAGAAGTTAATCCATCATGACCTATGCAAACACATCCCCTGTCTTCATCTCAGAGTTAACCCCACTAAAATCTGGTAAAAACTGGGCTGTGACAATATATTGCCCAGTCCTTATTTTCATGGGAATTAACAAATTTTCATTTTCACTTTCTTCCTTTGTGGGGAAAGGGCCTTAATGGCTTTCTGAGCAGAAATAAGACAGCTTTCCTGCTTTAGACTTTAACTCTTGCTCCCCTAGCAGAAAGAACAGCATTAAAACTGAAAATAGTGTTAAACCACTTTAGCACAATGTTTAATATGTTAGGCATTTTACTAACTCACTTTATAATAAAATTAATTTGAATTTGGCAATGTGTGTAAGATTAGGAGAGTGAAGAATATTTTTCACATCTCACTTTTAAACTCTGCTGCTATTCTGCTTTAGATTATGTGGACCAAATCCTGGTTGTAGACTCAAGTACTTCCTCAAAACCTTCCTTTGACAGTAATAAAACCTGACTGCATTTACCAGAGAGGATTTAAATATCAGGACTAGAGCCAAACCAGCAGAATTCTTATTTGTTATTCCAGATGTCCAGCTTCTCAGAGAGCTTACTCTTTATTTCCTTTTGTCTACAAGCATTTACAAGTATTTATCAGTAATAATTTCTAGAGTTAGAATACAATGGGAAGGAAGGCTTATATTTTTGATATTTTATTTGATGTAATTTCATTTGTCTACCTTCTTGAGAATTCTTGATAACTAACTAACTAACTAAATAAATAAATAAATAAATAAACAAACAAATAAGTGTCTTAACACAAGGAATACTCCTTCTAGGAAATGATCAAGCAGCAGAAAATTCTTGACACATTGGTAGGTCTCTATTACAAGCATATGAGACTTCTATAGTTTCAACATTAACAAGTGCTTGCAAACACTCTATCCATCTTTCATGGAATTGCATTACTTTAGCACTTGTCTTTCCCAGAAGTGTTCACTACTATTTAACTGAGTATTTGATTTAGAAATCACAGCTCTTTTTGTAAATAGACAAATCTGCATCTAAGTAATAAATGGTGAAATTGAGTAAATATCCACAACATGCACTCCACCACTCTAGTCAATATCATAAGCATCTCTAATTTAAACACGATCAAGTGTTTCTTTTGTTGTCTTTGTGATACAAAGCCTAAAATCAATTTTATCTATCAATGGGACACTGAAGAATTTAATCTGAACAATTTCACAGTAGATGATTTTTTGAATTTATGTTTTAAAATTAGTGTAAGTAAAATCTGTCTCTAGACTCTATACTTCCTGCAGGAACTTTGTCTGACACAGATAACTGCATACCAATACTTTTCTTGATCAGTAAGATACCAGCATTTGCATGGTCCACTGTACTCCATTTATTTGTATTGCTCAGTTGTATGACCAGCTTTCTAGATGAAGCAACGTGGAGTTTTTTGGTTAGACCCACATGTGAAGTTTTTTTACCCCAAAAAATCAGGAATAGTAGAAAAAAGAAGGCAAGTATTTGACTACAATGATATACATTCAGTTTTTTTCACCCACTTTTGAAAACTGGTGTCATACAGAAATTGTATATATGTAAATAATAATAAATGTAACATACATGCAGTTAGGCTGTGAGTGTGTGTATGTGTCTGTGCGTGTAAAACCCTCGTGCTGTCCTCAGTAAATTTTTAATTCAAATACTAGTGTCAAGAAAAAATGCTGAAAAGGTTTCAAGAAAGGTATCATGTCTGTGCTTTGTAAATGTAGGAAACGGAGAAAGGAAGAAGAGCCTCTCTGTCAGGAAAGCTGAAGGATGCACAAATACCTTCTTCGTAAATGTTCATACCTTAGATACATCTCAGTTGATCTCTGATGCACACTAGCACAGAACCCTGGAATTTTGATTCCTTGGCCATGGGAGATGGAACTTTGAGATGCATAAGAAGATTTAATCTGTGCAGATGACAGTGTGAAGGAAGCACATAGCCCTGACAGAGGCTAATGATGAACCCAGGCCTGCAGCCTTTGAGGCCTTCTTGGCTGCGGGATCGGATGTCATCTAGACACAGCCAGAGACACATCAAAATTCTTCAGCCAACAATGGAAGTCAATCAACCACAAGATGCAGAATTGTAGGAAATAGCCTTCATCATTTCTGACGTTCACGGACAAGATAATTGCCTGTATTTTCTTTGTGAGAAGTTTGGTATTTTTGCTTATACAGAAACATGGGGTAATTTCTCTCTGTTTTCATTCAGGCCTTTGTCATGCGAAAGGGACGACTTTAATTGAAATGCATAGCAAGCATCAATATGTTAGAAGTACAGCTTTGCTAAAATGTGGCTCAGTTATACACATTTTGCATAAAATATTTTCCCCCTCTTAAATGTTCTGTCCTTTCCCTCTGTTCACTGCCTTTTGTGGCAACAAGCTTAAACAAGTATCCCCTCCAGTTTTATATATAAAATATGCATAACATGAAGAAAAATTTTAATTCTCTTAAGGATCTTTTGCTTTTGGCTCTTTGAAGAGATACCAAGTTTCTATTCCTGTGCTGAAATAGTTAGGTCAGTTAAGAAACTTGATTATTAATATCACTGTTATACAAAAGAATGCAGCACTTTTTTTTCTGTAGTAGATAGAACAAAAGATTATAATAACTATATAATCTGTGATAACAATATGAAACCAAATTAAGTCTTTCTATGCTGTCTATATTCTTTGGACCACACACAAAACATTTTGAAATTTTTGCTTCCTGGTTTTCATGTAGGTATTTATTTTGATTAGAGCTGAATCATCTTCTAACAAACTGACATTCTATTTATTACTTTGCATGACCACCATCAATGCATTATTTCCATGTTTCCCAAACATTAGTCCATTTATTGTTACAAAATCCAGCGGTGACAGAAAAGTATCATCTCTGTTTCTACAGTTGTGGCCAAAGACCACACAGTCAAGAATGCATCAGACTGGAACTGAACCAAAAACTCAAAGTCCCAGCCCAGCACCTTCCTAGTAAGACTAACCTTATGAATTTCCTTGAAGACTCCCTTTATGGTTGTCATTTCAAGCAACACTCTGCAACATGAAGTGATAATTATGTAACCGTATTTACAGCCCATCAAAAGTTACCACAACTTGAAACAGAGAGCAATATGGTTTTTTTGGTATAAAGGAAACCCATGTCAGATGTAAGTTAAATAAAAATGCTTTCAGCATTGATGTGTGATATTAACCAAATATAGCTGACTATTTGGAGTGTGTGTATCATGGTATGACTTCTAATACAGAGGGAAGAGAGCATTTTAGTAGATGGGCCATTTGATATAGCCACAGATTCTCTTACTTCTCAAAGCCTTTTATACCTATCCTCTTGTGATTGCATTTGATCCAAAGATCTATGTTATGAGACTATTTAAACAAAGTCTTTATTAGGAAAAGAAATTAAGAAAGCATGCCTGTAATATGTCCTTTTGTTATTTTCTTTCCTATTTAAAGTTTATATTATTTTTACTGAAAGAATTAGATTTTTATCTATTAGGAATTTACAATAAATGATATGTTAATAATATATGTACTCATACACATATGCTCATGTATATAATTATATATTAATAATTATGCATCATTATATATCTAGTAATAAGATTTTAAAGTTTGAATATATTGATAATGTCCAATTTTACAGGCCATGGAAAAGAATCTTCATTCCATTATTCATTTTATCTCCCTTGGAATGAAATTTACTCCTGAAACGACTGTATCTTTGGTTGAGAAAATAAAAATACTTTTGAAGACTATAGTTTTGCTACTTTAAGAGGCCTAAATTGGGACAGATTAACTCTATCCATACCTGTAAAAATAGGTATGTCTGATCCAAAAAAAAATCCTGATGTTTTTCCACTTCACTGCTATTTTGCAGAGTAATATGTCTTTGTACTGAATAGAAATACTATTTTTTTAATTATACTCCTTGATTGCAGAAAAGCACTTTATTTTAGAGAAAAAGAAAAGGTACTTTTTAACTATTTCAAAATTTTTATACAGTGTGTACAATGCTTTAATTAATTCTTCTGTTTATTAGTCAAGAACATTATTTTCATTCACTCCAAAAGATTACAGCACATCCCAAGTTAGCTTTAAGAAAGATTGTCCTCCAAATTGTATGTATCATATAATGTAGATAATTTCATAGTTACCTATTTCAACAAAATTAAAAAATAGTTTAAATAATAATTCAAATAATACTTTACCTTTAAAAAATGTCCTTTAAAAAGAGGACATTAGTGAGAACCACCGGGTTTAAATTTCATTATCTTTCTGTGAGAATAAGAAAATACTTTGTAATTCATCACTTGGGTCCATCTATCAGGCAATACTAAAAGGCAGCTCAGACTGTGGGGACACTTCACTGTATTAAGATGAAAGTCATCCTAGAAGATATGGTTTATACCTCAAATTTAGACTGAAACCTCCTAAAACTTATCAGTAACTCTAGATAGAAAACAGTTTTTAGAATAGTATCAACAGGACTGGAGTTGTATTTGTAGTTCAGACAGTATATCTAAAATTATCAGAGCACTACCAAAGTAATTTAAATAAATGCATTTTATTTGCAAAGCAATAGACCAGTAAGAAACCCACCCTTGGCAACTGTGCTTTCAGGAACATCAGTAATCAGGAGATGAAATTAAATTGTTTTAACAAAACTGCAATAACCTGCCCACAGCCTAAGGCAGGAGAGCATCAGCCCTGTCTGGCATTTCTGGGACATTGCCACAGGAATAACCAAATGTCTATGACAATCCCTTGAGTAGTTTATTTTCAGTGGTGTAGAGCACTCAGCACATTGGACTCCCAAAACTGAAAAACATAAACAAAAATTATCCATCAGTAGTCAGTATCACCTCTTTAACCTTATTCTGTGCAGATACTGAGACACTCCAGTGAGAGAAACAACAGGTAAAAATATAAAGAGGATATTTTTCTCTCTTGAAAGCAAATCTGAGCATAATGTGACCTTGAAAAACATGTCCAGTGCACACAGGCATTATAAGAAGTGGTGGCATGTATTTCACCTTGACACCTTATGTTGTAAAACTGACTTGTTTTTAGTCTGCTACATGTGGCTACAGTGCTTCCTTTCAACCAATAAAAGAAAAATACTTTTTTTGAGGGGAAAAGCTTTTTTTGAATTTTTTTTGACCAAAATTTTGAATGGTCATCTGGGTATTGGATATTTTCTCTACTAAGGTATTGCTGGTGTATATATACTATATGGAACACTATATCTAGTGTTCTCTTGATCTTTTTGATCAGCTTTCAAGATTTTTTATAGGTAATTTGTGGTTTATTTTTATGCTCTCTGCATATTTGATAAACTTATGCCTGTTTAAACATTTGGTGTCTGTGTTAGCTATTATTAATAACTATATATATATAATTACAAAGTGTAATTAATGCTGTTTATCACTTTGACTTTTTTCCTTTGACTCACCAGTTCTTAGGAACCAGTGAGTAAACTACCTACTTCTCAAATACACTTAAAAATAATAGGGTGTCTGATAAAACTGCTTTCAACTATCACTGTATATACTATATGTGCCATGAATGCACACCTCTAAACTGATTTGACAAACAGTATTTGTACTAGTGTTATACTTCCTGAATAATTTCCAAGTAAATTATTAAATGAGTTTGTTAAATTGTGATTAACAGATTCCTAGCCTCTTGGATAAAGATTTATGAGTAAATTTACCAAACCCTGTATTTTTTTTTAAATTATATTCATGTTGACTACAAAAGAAACCCTGAACCAAAACCAACTGAACAAAAACAACTCCCAACTTAATTTACTGCAATTATTTTAAAATCTATGTTTTCAGCTTCGAAGTTTGCATCTTCTTTGCATCTTGCATTTCTGTTATCTCAGTACCATCAAGCAATACACAGCATCTGCCCTGGTGTACCTGCAGCCTTAATTTCTCATGTAGAAGATGTTCATTCACCAGCTCTCTTAAGCCATTTATGTTAAGGAGCTTTATAGATCTGTTACATTTGGGAGCCACATAACTCTAAGGCAATTCAGCCTTCTGTTAAAGTATTTTATCTCTTTGCACTATCTGTCATAAGGTAGAACTCCATAAAAGAAGGTGACTGTGCAGTTCCCAGGGATTTCAAGGGCACTTAGGGTTCTAAATAACTTAAGGCATTTGTATCTTACTTGGTAAAGCATTTTGGGATTTACTTTAGCTCTCTGCTGAGTCAACACCTAGCATCTGACTTTCCCCCATTCTTTTTTTTGCCACTTAATTGTCAAAAGAAGGAATGAGTAAGGTAATTCTATCTTTAAGCAAGCTTTTTGTCAAATAAGGACAGCACAGAAGGAGACTGGCTCCTGTAACTTAAGTGTCAAAATTTAGGTAGGATGAATTTCATGAATGTCAAGCAGTAGGGATCTGCTGAATTTGTATCTTCAAATAACCCCTTCATCAATAGAAATAGGCAATTTTGGTTTGATAAAAGCAAGTAAACGATCCTGGATATTTTCATTTTTTTTCATATGAAACTAAGCTATCATTTTAAGTAAGGAAGCAAAGAAGTAACAAAAAATACTTAGAAATGTTGAGTCCCATATTGAAAATTTTGAGTTAACTGGTTAATTATTTTAACTATTTATTTCCAGAATAATTTGTCATCAAGCAGGTTAATATTAGTAGAGATTTGCTTTGAATACTTTTCTGCTAAATGATATTTTATTCAAAATTTTCATTTATCCTCCCCAATTTCATCAGCCTACAGAGTAATAAATACTAGATTATTTTTCCTCTGCATAGCACACATGTAATTATTTTTCATTCACACTTTGCTAGCAATATAGGTTTTTAATGCAACCTCCAAACAACTTTGGCAGTTTATCTAGGAAAATCAGTACACATAGCTCATGACAGTAATCTTAGTTATTTTAAAATTAGCCTTTCATTAAAAAGCTTAATTCCTGTAAACAGCATGTATTAAGAATATTTTAGAGCAATCTATGTTAATTTAAATGGTGGCAAGGCAAGGGCTGCAGACATACTGGAATGCTATAAAATAAATATTAAGGTTTACAGTCTTCTGAGAATAAGAAATCAGAGAAGCTTTTATAAAAGATTAAAATGGTCATTATTTGGTTCGAAACTTAACATTACACTCAGCAAAGGTTTTATCTTCCAGTATCTGAACTGTGATGAAGTCATCGTGGTGCTCTTAACATCAATATGTATTATGCTACAGATTTCATGAAATACATAAAATTTAATTGAAAGGGGTATTTTTCCTATATGTTTATCATGATCATAAGCTTTTAAATGACCTCACAGATTGCTGAATACAGTTCCTTTGTGTTACACCCATCAAAAATCTGTCAGGCATTACATGGAAATGAATTAGGTTTCCAGTTGCTTCTGCTTCTACTGCAAGAATATACTGGAATTTTGCTTACACATCACTGAAAACTATCTCCTAAAATTCCAGATTAAATTTATTCTTGGTCAGTGACAAATGCTTGTTCTCATTCAACACAAACTTTTAGCTTAACATCCTCCTCTCTCCCCAATGCTTCTTCCCCTGATGTCTTTGTGATGTAACTATATTTCTTCTCCTAACCTCAATTTTGGTACAATAGGTAAATTAAATTCATTTACTCTCATAAAATAAAATTTTCTTCATTCTCCAGATACTTTTAAAAGCTATTTCTGCATCTCTTCATTTTGAAATTAAACTTTTTTAAATAAAAATGAACAGGAGTACACACAGGACCCTAGATGATATGAGTACAATGCCTTGTATTACAATATTTAATAGAAATACAAGATTTTAATGCAATTTTTTTCTTCTAATAACTTTCAGATTGCACTTTGATTGATCTTCATACCAAATAATTTTCTGATTTTTTCATTTCCTGATGAAAAAGTCTCAGTTTATAGCAAAACACGTTCCTTGTGGATATGTCTCAGTCCAGTGTTTAGCATCATTAAGCTTCATGAAATTGTCACTGCTCCAGTCCTCAAGGAAAGTAATATTCTTATTGTCTTATATATAAATAGTGCTTCCAACTTAGGCAGAAATTTCCTCAGAGTTTTCCTGTATATTGTATTTAAATTCTTACTGAGAAATTGTATAAGCTTAGTCTCAAAGGTAATCTTATGAAGCGCCACTGTTAACATTTCAGCTCTGTATTTCTCCTGATGGACCAGCTGGTATCACTATTATCTTCAGCTCTTTAACAGTTTCATAATATTTTAATTAATCCCCATTTTTCCACCTTGAGATATGAACTCTCACGTGCACCAATATATCACATTGCTGGAATCCAGATGATAAAGTTTGCTGCATTTTCTTGTTTTAGAGCCTCAGCTGAGATTGATATAGATATGTTAGCTATATATATGTGATACATAATGGTATAGATGTAAAATTAGATTATTCTGGCATTATTGTTATTTGTAAATCAATGCAGTATTTTACTCTTTTCTTCCTAATGTAATCTAGATGTTATGGAGGATAGCCTAGTGAGAGTGCCTGGATAATTTTTCTGACTCTTTAAGCATTTTCTATTCTTCAGACATATGACAATACTCCAGATTTTAAAACTGATCTATTCAAACATTTTTTTGGTTTCAAATGTCACTTGTGTCAGAATAGTCAGTAAGATACAATTCACTTTTGTTGAGAAAACTGAATTTAGTGAATTGCAATTCTTTAGTTTTATTTCTGTGTTAGCACTGGTAATTTTCATTTCTATACATTTATTCCTCTAAACTTTATTGCCATTGTTTCCATATCTAACATCAGCTCCTTGGTGGAGAGCTGAGACATATTTCAGGTAGGAATACAAGGGCACTGATTTCCATATTACACAGCATATATCAGATGCAAGCCACCCAAGTCAGAAGAAGAAGAAAATTGCATAAATGAGAAGTGGAGAATCCTGAAGCACATAGGGTACTGACCAAAGGAAGACCATGGCAGAAGGAAGAAAGCAACAGGAAAGACTGAATGAAGAAATAGACATTTAGGAAATATGAAAATTGGCCGGTATGAAGACCAACATAGACATTTGTTCAGCTTGCACAAGGAGGAGAGATTTTCAAACATTAAGAATAATCTTGCAAAAACCTGTTTCTAGATTTGACTTGGGTACAGCAAATAGGCTTATATTAATGAGTACTCACTTTAGATATTTTAAAAGAAGCTGAAAAAGCATCCAAAAAATTACCCTGAAAGAAAAGACTAAGTCCCTGTTGTTAGCACCTATCAAAAATAACACATGTAAATTACTTTCAGATTTTACTTTCTTTAATTGTGAATGTTTGACATGTTACATCCCCTGAACAATAGCTTGAGAAGTTATTTGTGTTTTAAATATTTACCCTGTGGTGGTTTTATTTCAGAAATTGAATGGTTATTATACACTGCAGGTGTTTTGTTTGCTTCCTTGTTTTTTCTTTGCCTGGTAATAATATTGTGCTTCAAGCATTGGCCAAGGATATTTTGTACAGTATGTGCTTCCTTGTAGTTTACCAGTTATATGTCTTTTGGTCCAATTATCAAATAACAGCCATTCAACTTCTTGTAGATTTTCAGAGGATGTTTGTACCTGGAGTAGTTCCCTACAGAGAATGCAAATTCTTGAGCTGCATTTTTCTGACACATAGCAGGTACCTTGTTCAGGATAAAGCAGGTTTTTTTCTTAAAATATTCCTTCCTATTGCCTATACATCCAACAGGAGTAATTTGGTCCCATATTTTCACCTCCTGTGTTTAAGTATATATGTGCAAGGTTTTCCTGTGAACTAGCTGTCTAATCTTTTTTTAGGGTAATTGGATATTTATGCAGCAATACATACTCAGTGGTGTTGAGATGAAAAAAACCCTAGGTGTTCTCTTTAGAATCAACCAAATAACTTCTGCTTTCACTCATGCTTTAGGGTTCATTGCATAGGTACTTATAATCTGGAGAGGAATCTAGCCCTAAATGATTGTAGGTCGTGTAGATCCAATGAGGTGTCTTGGTGCAAAATTGCATAATTATTGTTTGATATAATAATATTGTTCAGTCGTTTTCATGTCAACTTGTTGCAGAAAGAAAAAGATGGACCAAAGAAATGAAACATTATCATCAGATTAAAGTGTGTGGAGTGCCCACAACAAGCCCGTAGTGACAATGTCAAGCCTGAATTACAAGGTTTGGTTTTTATTTTTATGTCCTGAATAAGCAAATATGAACCTGCTTTAACAGACCAATATCCTAAAAAAATCATGGAATCACAGAATGGTTGATATTGGAAGAGACCTCTGGAGATCATCTGGTCCAGCTGCACTTCACAAACAAATAATGGAAAAAGAAGAAGTCTTATCAAGTTAAACAATTTTTTTTTTTAAGACATGAAAAATGGGACTTCCTACTCGAGGCATTATCTCTTGACCAACTTCTCCCTCAGCACTGAAGCAGAACACTATTTTAGCAAGAGCTAAAAATCAGCTGTTAATTTTTGTGGCAGTAGGAAAATGTGGTCTGGCAGCAGAAACCTGGGAGGGTGGTGGGATTCTGGGTTGCAGAATTGATCTCCAACTGCTCAGACGTCTAGAGAAGGCAATCTTTATTTTAGTACTTTTCTTTCTACATTGCTATGGCCATGCTCTGGGCACTGAGCGCAAAAATCCCACGTGAAAATCCAGGCTCAGATTCTGGAATTTATGTTGTTTAAGGCTTCTTCAGTTTAAAACAAATATGTTAACTTCTTTCAATGTAATTTTTAGAGCGTAATCTCCTCATGCATTTGGCTTCCATGCTATCAATAATAAAAAGTAACAAGAGCATCTGAATTTTATGTCTGATTGCCAGAAGGATTTACTCATCTGAGATTTATTAATTTAGAATTTATTTGGATTTATTCAAGAGCTCTTCCCACCTAGTATTTTTACTTCTTATTTACAAAAAAAATAATACTGAAACCTTGTATAAATAACAGCCAAAGCAACATCACAAGACTATAACTGAAGACCCCTGACTTGAAGATATTTTGCTGCGTGAGGTGTGGGGTTGTGGTTGCTTTGTTTTGTTTTCCAGATCAGGTAGCATTCCACTAGAACAAAGTCATAACAGTCAAACACAAATTCCCTTCAAAAGCCGTGGAATTGTAACCTTTATAGGGATTAAATAAGGATTTCCTCTTTCCCTGTTTGGATCAGAAACCTTGAGCTGTAAATTGATATGAAAACAGATAGATGTTACTCTATATGATGAGAAACTGAGGGTCTTGGAAGAAAAGATTAATTAAGTTTAACATGTATTTATCATGTAAAGTATATTATCCATTTAAAGAAATGTTATTTTCTTTTATTTGTGTCTAAGTATATTAATTATTGTGGGATGAGAGTATCTTGAAATAATCATGGAACATAATATGTTTGCACTGAAAATAATTTCATTGTTATAGGAAAAAAAATACAAAGTTTCTAGGATCATGACATAAAATTTTATTAGTTCCTTGGGAACTGAGAAAAAAGGAGAAGGTAGTGAAATACTTTCTGGTATCAGAAGAGATATTCTAAAATAGAAGTAAAATACAATTTTGAAAAGAATGAGGACTTAAAAAAATGACCGCCCCTTTACATCCCTAGCACAGAAAGAGCTCCTGAATGTTCCTGTTTGGTGGTCTTTCAGGCCACAGCATATTTCCAGAATATATACATTGGGGTATTTTCCAGAAGTAGTAAGTTGTCAAAAGACAACTGAGTGTACACAGTACCTAAATGACCAGAAGACAACTCTAAGACCTTTCAGATATTTGTACAAGATTTTATTTGGAATAAAAATAACACTTTACCAACCTATATAAAAATGTAAATAATGTACAGCTGAGGAAGCATATAACAGCTAAAGTTCTGCAAGTCTCACATTGGCTATCAGGATGTTTCCCTATCAAGGAAAGCTATTGCTCCCCTTGGCTTTGTGTTTGGCTAATAGAAGTTTTTCCCTGATAGGAAAAGAAAATTGTCTTCAATTTATTTTAGTAAATACAATTCCCTTGACCTCTAGTGTTTCAGGAGGGAGCAATTGTATCGATTTCAGAAACTGAATTAATGACAACAATTTATATGCATAACTATCCTTTAGTGCATTTCAGCACAACATTGCCATTTTTGTTCGATGGGTTTGCAGTGTCCCCTGTCCTTTAAGTTGTTAAACTTCAGCACAAAATGTATGCAGCAACGAATTGGCTGAAAAAATATATCATGTTGCTTGGATAATACTTGCTGTTAAGTAGTTGGTTTATTTGTGACCTCACTCTAAATATGTTGATTAGAAAATATAAACATGCATTGTTTCATCTAGAAAAACATACCAAGTATGTATTCATATATAGATATAGATATTCTACCTATATATTTTATATATTTTAATATATATAATTCTACATTTCTTTATGTAAACCAAATATATATATATGTCTATATATATACATATGTGTGTGTGTATATATATACACATCTTTCTGCATTTACAAGCATGTTTCTATAATAAAAGATAGTCAGATGACAGGGATTAACAATGTGTGTTTCTTTCCACAGTACAATGTATCTATATATTTATAAGACTAAAAGAATATGAAGAAAATATTGACATAGCCCAGGGGTATTATGGAGAAAAACACAAGCTTACAAAGTCTTTAGGTCATCCTATGTTTAAAGCTGAGTAAGAAACTATTTCATTTTAGCTGATACAAACAGTTGCTCTAATATTAAAATAATTTAGATTTTTGATTCCTTCTTTTTCATCTTTTTCTCTGACTGGAACAATCATAGACATTTCCTGTAATGAACAGTTAGAAGTTAGCATAAATTACACTATATAGTAATGCAAATGGTCACATATTTTCTGAACAAGACAGGATCCTCCTGAGACTTTCAGTCTCTCATTTTCTCCTTTCACTGGTTCATTGTGTACTAACCTGAATGTTCTAATGCTCTTCACCTGGTTTTATAAACCTAATCATCTTATATGTTTGTACGTCTATGCCCATCAAAATCCCATCTGTATTCCTACTCTTTCCAAAACCTTAGGCTTTCTTATCAGTGCTTGTCTATTTTCCAAAAAAATGTAGTATAATAGAGAAGGTTTTTCTTCTCACAGAGATTCCCACCATCCTTTCTGAGTTCCTCAATCTGTGCCTTTTGACTTAGAAGTGTTGCTCAGGTATTCAAATCCCTGCAGAAGAGGTTATTTTCACCAGTGATTACTTTTCAAAAGAGATTCAGTATTGGTCCCTAAAATCATGTTAGAACTTAGACTTTTTGGAGAGAAAGGTGTCAAAAAAAAATCTCACAGCATTTGACCACTGTCCAGAGGAAAATCATTAAAGATTCAGCATTAAGCTAAGATCAAACTCTATACAATGCTCATAAATAAATGGCTTTCATACAACCGGCAGCTTTGGAAGAAGTGTGAATACTCTGAAATGCTGACAAAACATTTACATATTTCAGCCAGGCATTGAATTCCGTAGAATAATGATTGTATTTCATTATGTATCATATCTAGATAATTCTTACTAGTTCTAGATTTATGACTAAGGTGACTGTTTGAGGAGATAAGTTGCCTGAACTATGGTTACTGAGAGATAGGTACTCTTAATTAAAATAAACACTTTCCCAAAGGATTCAGAAGTACAAGGTATGTACTTGGGTTATGTATAGATTGTTTCCAAATAGTACCTCAAGAAAAAATGAGTCAGTTCTCTAGGGATCATCATGCACAAACACTCTGGGTTTAAATACAGATTAATTTTTAACATAGCCTCCAAAAATTACTTTTGTGCTAAAGACAGTCAATTTAAAATAATGTGCAAATGTCAGCTACAATACTGTGAAGAAACCAAGTGAAACAGGAATGAGGATGATGTATAAAAAATACAAGATAGTCTGGCTCCAAAATTAAGTATTTAAATAGATATTTATTAAGGGCAGTTAACCAGTAATGACACCAATTAATCAAGAAGTGGAAGCACATTCACCTTGTAACCCCTCCCCCACACCAAACCCATTACATTTTGAAAGAGATTGATTGTGTTTATTAAAAACGTCAACAGTGTAATTTAATTATTATAAGACAATGTCAAACAGCTTCTGAATTCTGTGAGCCCCAGAACGATGGCCCTCTCTCAGACAAAAATCTTGTACTGTTTGGAGATATTTTACTGTATAAGGAGTACAGGATTGTGCACTGCATGAAAAGTAGGAGCTGCATATTAGGATAGAAAGAGGTAGAAAAACAACAGATTTTCCTCTCCCAAGGAAAATAGAAGATTTCTGGTCTTAAATTGTTTTTTTCAAGTATTCTATAAAACATGCCACACAAAACTTAAACTTCTGTTCCAGCCTAGACAGAACTATACTCATTTTTATACAGATAATCAGAAGAAGTTTTACAACTAAGCAAGAACTTTTTTGAGCCAGATAGGTTATGAGATGGTGACAGCTATAATTTAAAAAAAAAAAAATGTTTACTAATGCATCAGTTAAGAAAATAGACATACCTATAAAAATACAGTAGCACAAAGTGTCTCTGACAGAAAACATGAAGTTATGTTAGTGGTAAGCATAATTTTGAAATTCCAGTTTACCACTCCAGTTGCCTGACACTTAATAATCCTTTTTCTCCTCTACTAAAGTTAATTAAATCAGGATTACCTATTTATTTGCCCATATTTTTCTTTGTCACAAAAATACTGTGATGACTGCTTAGCTCCTTCCACAGTGTTTAAATTTTTTTTTACAGCCACCTATAATTACAGTGCATCCTTGTTACACCAGAAAGAATAATCAGCACAAAGACTGATGCAGGATTCTGATAGATAGAAGTATTCAGGACCAGACAAGAAAGAGAAAATACAGTGAGATAACATGAACTTGACATACTGATATGAGAAAAGAAAATCTGAATTGAAAAGAACTGAAGAAGACTTTTCTCTTTAGAAACATTCTGTAATGTTTTATAGCTTGCAGCAATATAGTCACAGAGATACCTGATTAGCAATGCTTTTAGAAAGAGGAAGCAGGTAAGCAATTGATATCTATGGCAGAAGTAAAGATCTGCATGCTTCATGAGAGGATCATTGGCATGAATCTAGACTGCATTTAGCACCTCAAAAAATCCCAGTAATATCCTCATTGGTCTGTATGGCACAACAATTAATGAGGAAGAAAGCCAAAGGGCTAATTATGTCCTGGGGTGCACCACACATGGCATCCCAAGCCAGCCGTTGTCCCACTCTGGCCTGCACTGGTGTGACTTCATCTCAAGTTCTGTGTGCAATTCTGCATGACACGATGTAAGAAGGACAGCAAGGTGTGTCCAGAGGAGGGCAAACAAAATGTGAAAGGTCTCTAGGGCAAAAGTTATGAGGCTCAGCTGGTTTGTTCACCTTGGAGAAGAAAGGCTGAAGGATGAACTTAGCTGTCCTGAGATGCCTATGACTTGCTGTTAGGAGGGCAGCAGAGTAGGAGGTGCTGAGCTCCTCTCTGGTGATCAGGGATAGCACACAAGGAAATGGACTGAAGCTACATCAGGGAAAGTTCAAATTGGACGTTAGGAAAAGGTTTATCATTGAGAGGGTGATTTGGCTTCTCAGGGAAGTGGCCATGGCATCAATTCTGTCAAAGTTCAAGGAACATCTGGAGAAAGGAGCTGGACACAATGATCTTCATGGGTTCCTTCCACCTTGAGATGATCTATGATTCTATGGCTTGACCTTGAACAATTTTGGATTCTAATTATCCTGGGGAACAAAAATTATTTACTATTCTACCTAGCTGAACAGGTGCTATTGCACCCCAAAAAACAAATGGATAATTTGTTTTGATAATAGCTGGTAATAATTTTTGTTAATTGACAATTAGGGATGCAGAAGGAGCCCTTTGAATACAGTTTGGCATAGAGTAAGCTCTAAAAACTGCCTCAGAAAAAAATTTAGGAGAGACTGAGTAGGCTGAATGGCTCTTTCAACCCTTTAAACAACTGGACTGTGGCTAAATTTAAGATCATTTGAAGTCTAATAGCTCTTGGCAAGAAGTTTGACGTATTCTTCAGCAATTACAGTAATTTAATTGTAGTTATCTTACAGTATTAAAGTGTACTAGGCAATTTCCTGTAATAAGCTTGATTAAGATACCTCTCATACATCTACTGTCAGTTTTTAGTCTGCTTTAGAAGGTGAATCATGCCCCATAGAATCTGTTTCTTTTTTATTGCCTGTAAAGAATGTCCATATGGTCAGCTCATAGGTAAAAGACTACTTTGTGCAGAGATACACTTGGCCAGTTGAAGATTATTCTTCATGCCTACAATACTTGTTTTTACAAGAATGAATCTCAGACTTTGAACTAATACTTTGCCTTTTTTCTATGTAAGAAAAATCAGCATTACACTTTATATGATTTCCTTAAGTAGGAACTTCTCTATTTACAAACACATCACTTTGATCATAAGGTAAATAAGTAGTTTCAAGAGGCAAAGAAAGAAGCACAAAGTTGGGATGTGAGTCACACTTCAAGGGATGGTGACTCCACCACTTTCCCGGGATGTCTCTTCCAATGAACATTTTCTGAAATGAAATTTTTTTAATATCTAATCTAAACTTCCCCTGGCAAACCTGATGCCATTTTCTCTCATCCTTTCCCTTGGGAAAAGAGATTGATACCCATCTCACTACAACCACTTTTCAGGAGACCTGTGAAGTCTCCCCTCAGGCTTCTTTCCTCTGGGCTAAAAATTACCAGCTCTTCTATTGCTCCTCATAAGACTTGTGCTGTAGCCCTTCCACCAGATTTGTTCCCCGACTCTGGATTCCCTCTAGCACCTCAATGTCTTTTTGTGAAGGGTGTAGAACAGAACACAGTAGATGTGGAAAGTCAGTTTTTAACTGCCTTAATTATCAGCTGAACCACAGCAAAGTTCCAGTCTTGACAATACCAAAGATAGATACAGGTATTTCTCTTTACAAAAGCATCTATGCAGAAATAAATAAATATAAGTTTCTATGTTCTTCTTAAAAATCCCTTTGTCTGCCTATAAAACACAATTATCAGCTACAGTGTCTATAGTAAGCAGAATCTCTTTGTTGAGATCATCCTTGAATTTTGTACCGAAGATTTTTTTAGCTGAGTTGCAAATCATTAGAGAGCCTTTTTTAGAAATGTCCAGGCTCTTTGTTGTTATGGTCCTATGATCTTAAGGTGCTCTTTTTTTATCGATTTAGACTGAATGAAAAAGATATATATTGAACTCTTGAAAAACATTTCCTGTATTAAACCAGCTGTGAGTACAGGAAGCAGATTTTTGTTAAGATTCTCTTAGGTTTTAATATCCCTGAGACTGAGGTGAATCTTGACCTTGTCACTGGTCAGCTTCCTGTCCATCAGCTTATGAAGTTACATGGAGATTCCTGAAATTCTATTTCTTGTGTTTCTTACATTGTTATCCATTTTATCAATTTTCTAACTGTTGTAGTTTTGTTTCACATTTTCTTTATGGAGGGATAGTCCTTTGACAAAAGTGTTGATATCCTTAATATGTGGAATGAGGATAAAGGATTGATGTAAAGGCTGGGTTTGGTCACTATACCATTTGTATTTATATTTGTGGTGACAAAGGCTGAACTGCTGAAAAGATAGAAACACAAACTGTTACTATTAGAGATATGTAGAATATTAGGAGAAGTGATACTCTACAACTTTCTTAACAAACTCATCAGGTTTTTGGGGTTTTTTTTACCCCCTCAGGATTTCTTTTGAAGTTCCCTTTAAAAATTGTCATTTGCCACTTTTGTGGAAGTATCTTCGCAACTGCCAGGATCGTTTCAAGCAAAAGTGTCCACATCTATTTTTTCAATTAAATGCTTGAAAATGCTAGGTGATTAGAATGTGGTCCTGGTAATTTGCTGCAGCTCATTTGTCAGTCTGTTGTGCAGCGTCTTCCACTGACATTTTCCAATTTGAAACAAAATCTCTGCTGTTCTTCACATCTCATTTGGGACCCCCTCCAGGCTTCTACGTATGGATCAAGGAATAAAAACACCAACATTTCTTTTGTGCTATGGCCATGGATTCTTTGAGTGCTCCCTCATACTCGTATATTGATCTTAAAAATTAAAGACATATTTAGAATGGGCAGAAGTTATTTGCACATGAATTTTGTAATTCGTTGGCTTGGAGAAGGTAAAAAATACATGTCTATGTGGCATACTGTGATAACGTAAATATTTCTATAAGGCATGTTCTGGTTTCACCATGGAGGTTAAAAATGGGACATTTTCTATTAAACTGTATTGGATATCTCACACTGGCAGTTAACACATCCAGTAGACACAAAGTAACATTTTGTGACTCAAGCAGTTTTGGTGGAGAAGAAGAAAATGTGTATCTCTACATCTTACATCCATCCCCAAAGAACCTACCAACCAAAAATCGTTTGTCAAAAATGCATTAAAAGCACACTTCAGGAAATGAAAATTCAGCAGAGTATGCAAAGAAAATAAAACATCAGAGCAAGATCTCTCACTTTTTGACCCACCTTTCAGTCCCGTCTCATGTAAACAAAACTTGATATAGGTCAAAACATTGAAAAATCCCATTTGAGTTAGCATCACTTGGTAAACAGGATGCTTGCCTTGAATACTTCTGTTATTTTTCCCTCATGTAGTATACTCTCTCAGCATGTAAATATAAATGTTTATTTTTATATAAAAGTGATATAGATGTATTTATTTCAGCTAAAAAATGTTCTGGTGTTATTTGAATACTCAGACTCCTCAAAGTACTAAAAATATGAACAGTCTTTCTTGCTCTTATTTTTGTAAAAATGGCTTTTCTATTCATTCTTCCCCTTTCACAATGTGAGCAAAGCTGAGACAAGATTCTAGCAAGAGATGTTTCAGCTCCTTTATAGTGCCAGGTAACATAAAAATCTCTGTGCACAAATATGTCAAACATTGCTATTTTCAATAACATAATGGGGAAAAAAGAACAAAGAGTCTCCAGTGAACTTGTGTATGCATAAGCCAATTTTCAGAAGTGCTAGTCCTAAGAATTGCAGGTTGACAGACCTACTTATCTGAATGAAGTAAATATTTATTTATCAAAGATAAATTGTGAATGTATGATTCCTGACAATGGATGTGCTACAGTTCAGAAACAATTTCCCACAGGATATTTTTCACTGCATTCAGACTAATAAGCTTCTTCACAGAAATGCTTCTTTCTACCTGTGGCAGTAGAAAAGAAGATGGTAAAAATAGAGCTTGCTCTGTATTTGGAAAGTACTGTTTGTGGCTACATTACAAGACCCTCTTTAGTTCAAATATCTATGACACAGATACATGAGCTTTGAAAGATATTACTGAAGTCAATTAATTTAAAACAATTTTAATTAAAATTTGATCGGTTATGGTAGGCAAGTGGAAAGTTAATTTTTCATCTCCATGATTTTTCCTCAGAGACTACAGCAATTCTACTATACATCATTATAACTTTGAACACCACTGCTGTTTGATGAGATTGAACAGAATGATACAGAATAAAACAGAACACTCTGAGATGTAATGTGGCTCAATAAACCAGCAAAAATTTTAATATAATTTTCAAATTATCTTAAAAGTGAATGGGAAAGCTATCAATGACCACTTAGAGTGTTTTTGGTTTTTTTTACAGCATTAAAAAATTCGTTAAAGAAATCAACTTTTTTTTTTGTGTATAGACAAAAAAATTAAATGGTAAATATTTTTTAAGATTCCATACAGCTATAGAAGTAGTTTTTACCTTAGTAGATGAGTGTTTTGTAAAGTACTACCTGAATTTAAAGTATGAAAGCTGCTCCAATAATTGTTTAAACCAATAATTGGTACTGAGACAATATTTGAGGTTTATCTCACCAAATCTTGGACAACTAATTGGCCTAACTTTCTTTATTGACTGTAGAGAGACCTGGACCTTTTGCATTCCTCTGAATGTCAAGGAGAAAGACCTGGCCACCCTTGTGTGACATTGGGGATGGCAGTGCTTTGAGCAGATTGGACTGGAGAGCTCCTGAGGTTCTTCTAAAGAGAAAAATTCCATTATTCTGGTAAAAGAATGACAGTCTAAACCCACATTATGTGAGGTTCCTTTTTATGCATTGGTGTTTATTTTGTTTCTGTTTAGATTTTTCACCCTGAAAAAGGTCCTGTTGCACCACAGTCACATGAACATCAGTATGAAAGGTAGGTCCTTTAAAATTGGTGTTATTATGGCAACGCACCAATGTGTGTATTCGAAACAAACACTGAGAGTAGAATGGGAGTGGTTTGGGGTGAAACAGCTTCTAAGCCATCACACGCTGGGACTATATTGAAAATTATTACAAGCAGAGGCTTTGAGTGCTTTTTTCCTCATCTATATGTCCCACAGTTGCAATTGCCCTTAATTTGGAAAAGTTTTATTCCTTGGATTCTGAAAACAAGGAGATCAAATCCTAGAGATTGTTTATGAAGTAATCAGAAATACCTAAAAATGTGCAGTTTAATGCTTAGTGATATGATAATCTGGTTTTAGAAAAATGTGCAGCTATTTTGATACTACCTACGAACATGCATCACTCTGGTTCTCAGAAGACACATTAAAATCTTATAATGTCTGTTTAAATGAATGCCTGTGTACAAAACAGTGTGGTGCACCATATGACAAATTTTTTCCCTGCTAGGCAATAATTCATTGTGTCTATTTGTTTTAAACAACTACCTCTGAAGGAAATGAGTGATAAACAATTTATGTGAAGGGGACCTGATAGCTATCATGGTCCTCTGGAAAATATGCTTTAATCACAGGTTTGTTTAACAGTTGCAGTTTATAAGTTCATAAAATGAAAGCAAAGTATTCTAAAACAAAATAAAACACTATTATACAAACCCATTATTCTTAAATTCTTCCACTGTGATTCATATCACATTCATATTCACATTTAGTTAACTTTCAAATATTACAGTGTGATACCAGATTTTAACTGGTTTAGACCAGCACACAATTTTTTTTTTTTAATTTTCAAAAGGTTTTTAATATGGAAAATAACATCATTTTAAGCATATGTTTTTTCTTTAACATATTACTCATTATTTGCAATAATGCAATCATTGTTGTGTTAGTTTCCAGCTACAGAGGCTGTTTATGTCAGCAACTGACATCATGCACTTCATATTATTAAGAACTATGAAGTTACCATATTAAACAATAAATTTAAAGTGTGTTTCCTCTGTCTATGGCATCCTTCCTGCTTTAGCAAAACAGAAACACTGAAAGAAAGGTACACTACTATATCATAGGCACTCTAAAGAAGTTAGAAGAACAGGAGAGGACCTTCCACAAAGCTGCATGAAGCAACGTGGATTAGAGGTTCTCTATGGTTAATGATAAAGGAATATTCAGGAGATTCCAAAATTTGTATTTCTTGGCATCTGAAAACTCTCCAGCTTTATCCCCAAAATTACAGCATAAGTTAAGGGGAAAATGCTTTCTTTCCCCATCTATGCAGAGAACTACACATTCAAACTGTGCCAAAGAGAAACATAACAAACCTCTGGGTTTTTCCATTTCCCCCAAAACCTATCTCACACACAGCTGCTTTCCCAATTGTCACAGTGAGACACTCAGATTGCTTCTCACTCAATCCTTCCTTGACAGAGCAGACATTTAAAATCTGTCTTCTTGCCATAAGACTGAGGAGGAAAAAACACCATAGTTTTTTCTTTGCATGGATGATGGAGAGAAGTTATTTATCAAGAAAAGAATTAAAATATTTCAAAAACAAAGAAAATTAAAATAATTGCTTATGCCTAACCACTTTAATACCAGTCCTGTCACAAACTGCAAACGCCATCAGTGCCATGAATCATTAAGACAGACTTATCTGTACAGAATTTTTATGGCTGATGGCACTAATAATGGTTTTTGTGATTAGTTGAAAAGCTGTATGCAGGTGAAAGCAGAACTGTTTGCTGGAAGGCTATCAGTCCATTGAGCAGGTTACTACTTCTAAATAACTTGCTTTCTGAAACTCCTATTCTCCACTTCCTCCAGATTTTTAAACAAATAAACAAATAAATCCTGTCTCCGAATTTTAGACTGTCACACACAGGACTATCAAGAGGATGAGACTGAGCAGGGGATGACTATAGTGAAAATTTTACAGGTGTTACAGAAATTAGAGTCTATCATGCCAGTTCATTTAAGCTCCATTTATGTTCAAAGTACTTACCAAGAAACTAAAAGTGAACAAGCCCTGCAGGGCCTATTCAAAAGCATTAGCAATAAACCAGCCCCCACTGCGTCACTTAAAAGTTACAAGTCCTAATTTCATGTGGGAGTTATCTGGAAAGTTTGTCTCTGCTACGATTATATCAGCCTGATTTTATTCCCCTTGTCATACAAAGTCTCAATTTTTTTCATGCATAATTGGCACACATTGTGGGTCTGTCTCTAATCTGCACAATTATCTACCTACACTGATTTTCAATTAAAGGATCATAGTGCACATGGCGATAGCATATTCTTGAAAGGCCACAGTCTCTATATGCAAGCTAAGAGTTTTGCTATCAGAAAAAGGGTATGCACTGGTTTTTACCTGACATTTTGCCTTTGGTGTAGCTCAGCATGTACAAGAAATATGAAAAGCAATCCTCAGTCTGTTTCACTGACAAATATTTAACAGAACAGCAGGGGCTGAAAGTGTTGGTGGCCTTGGCTCTGAATTGAAATGTCAGTAGTAGCAGTATAATGCTGCGTCTATCTGTTCACACACTTCAGAGAATGAAATCTGAGTGCTATCCTTATAGCAAGACACTTTAACATTTAGCAGTGCACACATGGACACAGCAAAGAAACAAACGACACAAAAATGTTTGAATTATTGCAAGAGGTTCTGAGAAATATTATGAGCTACATTTTCAAAGGTCAAAAAGCTCTGAGTACTGAGCATGGAATTACAGACCGTAGAGTACTACAAGTTAGCTAATTAAAGTGTTTTTAATAATACATATTTTGTCCTTCCACAGATGAAGTCTATATTCTAGAATAAAGTCAGTAATTATATTTTCAAGGAAAAATATAATGAATGCTGTTTAATTTTCCTTCAAGGAAAAATGCTGATAATTTTTTTTGAGTCTAGCAAAAAGAAGGCATTCCAAACAACCAGACTTGTTTCCGTGCCAACTTGTTTTTGGCTTGTTTCTTCATCTTGAAGACAAATCACATTTTTCTCTATGACATCCAGCTCAAGAGTTAATGCCTTCTGATATCACTTGACTAAAAAGACCGAGAAAAGAGCATTTTACCTGCATTCGAGCATGTCAGAGTCCATGAAGATACTCTGTATGAATCCTCAGGGAAGGTTGTCTGGAATCCCACCTATTTAGTCATTAGGGTAATAACAGAGACATAAGCACTGTCATCTGTGCTCTTGATTCTGTTTTAACAACCCATCAACATGGTAATTTGCTTGCCTAATCCACTCCTGTGTACATATAATTATTAACTTCCTAGGTTTTGGTTTTCACTAAAGAAAACCCTTCTGTAATTTCAGTTTCCCTGTATATTCTCCTCACAGTCATGTGCTTTGCAGTTTACTTTTGTTTCTGTTGTCCACTATATCATACTTTTTCACCTTTCATCTGAGCTTTAATGTTTTATTTGCTTCGCATCACCCGTAAAAATCTCCCTCCTCCATTCTGGGTACTCTGAGTAAAAATCACATTCCTTTTTTAAAAAAATATTGTAATTTTTATTTTATCTTCTCTAGTATATTATTTAATGAATTACATTCTCATAGCTTAACTAGGTCTGGATGCTTTTAGATCTTAGAAAGCTAGAGGGACTCTGGGTTATAAATATCATACTACTCATGTACAGATTGGAGTACTATGTGAATAAAAATTTTCTATTCCTACTGTTTCATCTCTATTTAGTTTATTTGTTATGAAGATATGAGTTAATTCTGCCATGACCACCCTTGTACACACTTCTTTATTCAGCTGTGATATTGTGGTCTTTTAATAAATAAATTAGCTTATTTCCTCTGCCTACTCCCTCACATTCTCTCATAGAATTTCCTGTTTTTATATACTCCTACCTATACATTAAGCATGGACTTTCTCTAGGAAAAAGAGAAGCACTCCAGTAAATTTTACTTTCCCATTATATCCCCTTCACCTATTACCAATGTCAATGCTTCTCATCTGCCTTTTTAAGGAGATTTTATTTTGTTCATCTGAATTAAAATAAAAGATTTCAATGCACCGTTAAACAAAGGGCAGATGCTTTGAATAGTCTTCCATTATGAATCTTAGTAGTAAATTCTAATGTATTAATTTAATATCACTCTGTGGTCCAGAGAACAGACATAGATTATGTAGATAAAATATGCATAGTTATCATGTCATCCTCTGCAGGTTTTTTCCCCCCAATTTATTATACTGTATATATTGTCATATATCAGCACACAGTGAAAAAAGAGTGCTATGAGTTTCTCCTTGCAGAGGCCTTAGCAAAGTAGTTTTCAAGCCTCATAGTTAATTCTAGATGTTCTTTCCTTAAAACTAGTATTAAATAATGAAAAGCAATCCATAGCCAGTTCTTTATCCTAGATGAATGGTGAGTATGTACAAGGTTAGCTTCAATTCTGTGCATTCAACATCTAAGTGCCTGGAGGTTGAACATACACTAATTATCTGTGCATATATCACAGTCAAAGGGCACTGGGGATCTATTCCATTGCTTTAATAGAGACACACTGTGTAATTTGCCATGCTTGACTGTCACCATAGCTTCTTTTTCATATCTGTGGTCTGGCACTGTACCACGGTATCCAGGCTCATTGGCTCAAAGGACTCCAAAGACTCCATGCTCAGGTGATCTACTTTAGGGATGAAGTACTAGCTCTCCAAATTGTGCTCTGCACACCTGTCAGTATTTTCTTAGGTTCCACAACAACAAAAAAAAAAAAAAAAAAAAAAAAAAAAAAAAAAAAGCAAAAAAAAAAAAGCCCCAGCATCACAGGAAGAGGGGGAATGGGTAAGGAGAGCAGAATGTGATAGACATGACAGCAGAGGCATGGCATACTCCTCTAGAGAAGTAGCAGGGTCCAGGTAAGATACTTTAGGGCACCTCAAGGGCACGTCCAGGTAACTAAATCCCACCTTATATTGTTGATTTTCATTGACTATAGCAGAGTGGGGTGGGTTGACCCTGGCCAGCAGCTTGTTGAGTCCTCTTATGTCCAACAGGATGGGGAAGAGAATCAGAAGAGCAAAAGCAAGAAAAATTGAAGGAAGGAGGGAGGGAGGGAGGGAGGGAGGGAGGGAGGGAGGGAGGGAGGGAGGAAGGAAGGAAGGAAGGAAGGAAGGAAGGAAGGAAGGAAGGAAGGAAGGAAGGAAGGAAGGAAGGAAGGAAGGAAGGAAGGAAGGAAGGAAGGAAGGAAGGAAGGAAGGAAGGAAGGAAGGAAGGAAGGAAGGAAGGAAGGAAGGAAGGAAGGTTGGTTATGGGTACCCAAGTATTTTGTTCTCCAGACAAAAAAAATTGGAATTAAAAAAAAAAGAAAACCACAATCTTCTTTTATTCCTTTTGGTTCTAATACCTTGAGTACTATATTCAAAAAAGCTGTTAAAAAAACCAGACATGAGAATAAGAAATGTTAAGGAAACAACCAGTTTATCTAGCAACATCTCTACCCTTGTCTCATGGTGCTTTTTTTTGACTCTGGGCATGGGATTTTCATGACACTACTCCAAGTTATCTTGCTTTTATTTGTCTAGTTAAATATGAGTGACAAGAGCTTTCTGGGCAAATCTATGCTGCACAATGTCGAGGGGTGATGAGAGGAAAAAAAAATCAACACACACTTTGCAGAGTTATTAATCAGCACTTAGTTTGAGACATTCTAGAGGATTTAAAAACTGAGCAAGAATAGTGGGGGAAGGAAAAGTCACTGTGTAACTGAGTGATAGGTGAACGCATTTACAGCTTTCTTTACCTTTAGAAAACCTCATATGTTTCTTATATTTGATAGGATTTACCTTAGATAAAGGTAGCTGTCAAAAAGTGATTATGCTTGCCTTTTATTTATGTTCCTTGTACATAGAGTGGGAAGAGTTTCCAGCTGAAGGAGACTATTCTTAAGTCAGCAGGATCCCAGTATAAACAAGTCTATCCGTAATATATGCTTGCCTATATAATTCACACAATTACTGCTGTCAGTATATAGCTCAGATTTCTGTCCCTTCCATGTGCCATATACATTTGATTCCTTGGCAAGCACTCCTTCAAAACCCAGGAATTATTTTAAAATAAATATTCTTTATTCTTTGTTTTTAAATGCCATGGGGTTGTACTTTAATTTCCTGGTGAAGGTTGCAGTGTGGTTCCAGCTCACCATCTATCTAACATCTTTGTGACCACACTCTTGGCTGTGCATCTGTAGCAAATGTGATGAATGATCACTTGACAAAACATTCTGGGTTAGCAAACATGACTTTTTTTCAAAGCATCACTTTTAAATATGATAAAGGTATATTCAGCATAACAACATAACCATAATTCATTTAACTGTGTATTTTAAAAGTCTCTATATATTTCAAATTTTTCACTGCCACAGAGAGAACTGTGGAGATACAAATATTCTTATATAAATTTAAAAGTAAAAACATCATGCAATTCACATAAGAAGTTGTCCAAAAAAAATTCACACACACAAAAAAAAAAATTAAAAATATTCAAAGGCATACAAATACAGCAATGAAGAGGCCAGGGTCATAACTAAAGCTTGCTATTTTTTTACATTCCTCAAGAAAATAATGGCTGACTATAATTTTTTAGAACTGGGTATAAAACTGTTGTTAAAAGCTGAGAAGTTCGAAATCTAAAGGAATCAGTATTGTTATAAGTATCTGTGGTACAATAGAAATTGCAACTAAATATAATATTTTTTTTAAGTTTCTGCTTGTTAGAAAGAACTTTTAATCAGTTATTGAATGAAACAAATTATTTTCACCTGGTGAAGTTGGAAAATCTGTATGTTTTCATCATCACTAGAACTCTAAAGCCAACATTTATTGATAAGTATGAATTTTTTTCATTTATTGGTAAGTATGAATTATTTCAACATTCACATCCTTTTGCATTCTATAGTCTGCGGGGTTCATTTTGACTTCTGGCTGACATGTGGTGACCCAAGTAATCTTTCCATCTGCATGTAGCAACAAGGTTGCAAACAGATTTTAGATATAATTACTACTATCTGGGCTAATTTTGCGGTCATTGGAATTGATCCCAAACATATTTAGTTGCTGAAATATAAACCTACTTTAAACCCATCATCAGGCTTTTTAAATTTTGTAAAAAGACAAAGATACACCTTCAGAGTGTGATTCATCCAATCTGAAGATAAACATCTAAAATAACTGGGAGGATTAATCACCATCTGAAAGTGTCTGTTTTGTCCCTATGACTGCCAAGCAAGCCCATATGACTGTGAAAGGATCCAGACAGTGAAAGCAATTCTACTGATTTCCATCCAAGTGTAAGAGTACAACATAACTCAAGGAAGAACACACTGAAATAGCTGGGCAGCACAGCACAGCATTTATGTCCGAATATAACTGTTCTAAAATGAACATCTAGGTTTGCTCTGTAGACAAAGCCACTTTGGATTGATGCTACCTTTCAGTTACTTAATCAACATTAAACTTCTTATAATAATTTTAAATAGAACTCTGAAAAATAAACCATTTTAAATAAACCAAAATAATGCCATTTTCTACAGTAAAATAGGCCTAGGTCTTGGTCCAGGTGCAGGTGTAGGCAGAGGTGTAGGCATTTAAGGTTTGTCATTGTATGACTCATATTTAAGTACTTTTACACACATACACATGCACTCACTGTCAAGTCCCAGTTTAACTGTATTTTGTGACCTGAATGTTAAGAGGTTACCCTGTGAACTAGATAATTTAAGACAATGATTGGCATTAAAAAACCTTCCATCACCTCTCAGTCTCTAAGAAATTTTAACTAATTTTCTTTTGCTTCTTCAGAGCACAGTTTAGAAAACCAGAACAAAAAAACCCAAAAAATTAAAAAATGTCCAATTAGTTAACATACCCAAGAGTGATATTTAAATCACATTAGCTAATCTCATCTCTTCAAATAGGCAATTGGGCGTAATGCAAAAAGAAATTCCAAAATTGTAAGTTTTTATATAAAGTGAGTTTTTATTAATGAAAAATAATTCTAGCTAATGAAAGATTTATTAACTCTTTATAATTCCAGTTAGTAGAAAACAACATCAAGAGTAAACAGTGAAGCAATTAAATATTAGTCTACTTAGGGCTTACTTATGAAAATCATTGTTGAAAGAAAATTTGAGATCTAACAGAATGAAATAACTACAATGAGTATGTGCAGCACTTGAGCAGTTACAGCTTTAATTGTTTATAACTAAAGCAGCCATGTGGTGTAAATAACAAATAAAGTATCAACAGCACTTCTAAGGAAATGCCTTTAAATTAAGCTTTATGGATGAATATGTATCCATGGTGCTTCACTGTCAGGGAAGTGCCCAGCTTATCACACAGCAGATCCACCAGAGAAACAATAGAGAAAAAGAGTTCTATTTGAAAACAAAACAAAAAAAAAAAAAAAGGAGCAAAACCAAAACCTTTTCCAATTTAGTTTGAGAAGTTATGTCTTAAGCAAATCTCATAGCAGCAGTAAAACAGAAGTGCTCATTTTCCTGACAGTTTCATGTGATCTTTTGAACTGCATCACCAATTATCAATTTCCTACCCCCTATGGCTCCTGGATGAGGAAGCAGAAACATTGATCAAAGTGTTACTAAAGCATCAATTGGCAAGAGATGTCTGGATGCTATTTCAACACTTTGCCCTTTTCATCAGATCCGGGAGGAGGTGGAGAAAGGAACAAGTTTCCTACCAGACCATAATTTTTCTGAAATAAACAAATGTATTATGCAATCCTTCATATATATGCCAAAAAAGTAGAGTTTGCAAAAATAAAATCTATTAATTACTTATAATGTAAAATTTTATGGGGGTTATATAAGGACAGAAAACATTTAAACAGTGTTTTGTACTATTTTGTACTTCAAAAAGTTAAGAACTGCTAGGTAAGTTTAAAGATATGAATTACAGGTGATTAACCACCAGGAAAAAGAAATGTGACTTTTTCCATTGCTGTGACTTCAGTGTTAGAAGCCAAGTAGAAAATATGGCAGCCTTCTGATAATGTCAGATGCTTCAGCCTTATGGGGTCCAAATGGAGTCCTCTCATTGCTTGCAGCCTTCAAGACAATTAGAGCTGGCTATTACCCAAATTGTTTTAGCTTTGCTTTGAATATGTATGTGGTACATGTTTTTCTTAGGATAATTTTGGTATATTTCTGTAACAAATGAATTGTTAAAAAATAGTACTTACTCTTTGTAATTATAACACCATGAACTGTTAAAGTAGTACATCAACAACCCCCAGTTACAGCTGGGCATATCTGACTTATGGGATCATACCTCCCATGACACTTTTTCTTGCATAACATTTTGTTGCTGGAGGACAGAAAATAAGGTCAATTTCCTGTCCTGTCGTGATAGGGAACTTTCAAATAGATTGGAGGGACTTTCAGTACAAAGGAACAAAGTAGTAACTACTCCCAGTTGTTAATACAATACAAATACAACAACCACTACACTAAGAGAAAAAAAAAAAGGCCCAAAAGTACAGGCATCAGACAATTCATTTCCAGGTTTAGAAAAACTGCTCTTAAGAGCAGTAAGTTCCAACAAATATTTAACTTTCAGGTAATAAACAAGTTCTTGGTATGCCTTTTCTCATTTACCAATATATTTTTAAATCTACTGTAGATCACAGATTACCAAAGGACAGAATTTTGAAGTTGTTTCTGATTTTGAAAATGCGTGTGTAAAATACACATGGAATCAAAATGCAGTTGTTGTAAAATAAGAGTGCTATTCTTTGGGGTCCCAGTGCTTTCCCAGGAGATAAGGAAATAATTTTGTGTGTCTTGATTTTATTATCTCACCTGCTTCTTCTCAATTTCATTCTATTTCTTTTCTCTTTTTTATTATGTATTAGAAAAAAAGTAATTCCCTTTGCATTATGTGCCCAGAACATTAACAGATGCACTCAGAACTCTTTTTACAGCACCTTAAGGATTAGAGAGTGTTTTATTCCTATTTTAAAAACAATTCTTTCAATATCTGGCAGATATTCTGCTGATCAGATTCCAACAAGATGAATAAAAATATTCCCTCTGTTGCAATGACTTACAAGTTTTATCTCCTAACTCAATAAACTCAGAATATATCCTGTATGTTACTGAACATCAGTGAGCTCTATGCTTTGAAACATTTTCTCCCAGCTAGTTTTATATTATCCAGTTTAGAGACACAAAATGTTATATTTTACCAACTTGTTGATTTTTACTTTATTTAAACTAAACTAAAAATGTACTTGAGAAGTATAATATTGGAAAATTTGGAGACCTACTTTTAAAGATTAACAGTAACCTACAAGAGTTATAAGTAAAATGGCAAAGGGAGATGACATTAAAAATGCTTTTCTATCTATCTATCTATCTATCTATCTATCTATCTATCTATCTATCTATCTATCATCTATCATCTATCTATCTTCGTGTATATCTACAGATATATCAAGAGATCAGTGTACAGTGGGTTCTAAAATTAATCACAGAATACTATTTTAATTTAAAATTTAACCCCCCCTTAAAAATCTGCTTAGGAAGTGATATTTTGCAATAACTTTATATGCTTAATTAGTTCACAAAATGATGGATTTTTCATGTAGGGACATTTTTAAAATTGAATTCTTTCATTAGACATCTGCATTATGGCGATTAACTTGTTCAGCATTACCTATGTAACACTTATTTATTTTCCTGAGAATAGTAGCACCTCAAGAAAACTTGGGCAGTTATATAAGAGCCTGAAAATCTGGATGCCTTGACTTCAATTTCCAGCTATATCAAGACCCTAAGGTTGATTGCTGGGTTTTCGTCCACTGTCCATTATGCAACAGAAAAAAAAATTAAGACAAAAACCCAGAAATTATGTTAGTAAGAATTACAGGTTGCTAAGGCCTACCTTAATCCCTGGGGAGGTGATCAAACAACTAATCCTGGAAACCAATCTGATTACCTTCTATGATGAAGTCGTTGACAATTAATTGGGCACAAACTCAAACACAGGATGCTCCCTCTGATCAGGAAACACTTTTTCACCGTGGAGGTGACACTGGCACAGGGATGTTGTGGAGTCCTCATGCCTAGATATATTCAAGAGCTGTTAGGACATGGTCCTGGACAGCTGACTCTGCCTCAGCAAGGGGGTTGGTCCAACTGACCTCCATAGGTCCCTTCCAGCTTCAACCATTCTGTGACTAAACAGTCTAGTCTAGCAGTGGAAAAAGTTCTGTTTACATTAATTTATTTCTCTCTACCCAGCTGATCTTTTTGTTACAGCCAGCTCTATTTCAGCCCATCAAGATTTCTGTAAAGATGAGTGTTTATATCACAAAATGCATTTGTAAATCTTCCTTTCATTCAGGTCCGTCCATTTTTAGAACTAGATTTTATCAGAAATTAGACAGTTCTCTTAATCATCCCAGTTAAGGGTTAGCAGAAGAGTTCTGATATCCAGCATATCTGATTAGTTTTTCCTTCTCACTCTTCCACTGTTAGATGAAGGGTGAGATGATATTCCAGATACCTGAAAGAAAGATTACTATTAGTTTTGGGGTTTTTTCCAAAGCCCTTTTACTTCACTTCAAGTCAGAATGGAACTGAACTGGAGGAGACATTCTAGAAGTGCACCTAGTGCACCTAGTGCACTCCAACATAATAAAAAAATAATAATAGTAATAATCAAGACTGGATCTAGACTTCATTAAAACTCCTCATATATTTATAATATTGTTCTTGAAAATAAAGTGTTTTTCTCTACAAATCTCACCAAGCCACACACTACTGGATCCAATACAAAGTAGTACTTCAAAAGGGTCAAAAGAGCGGTTGCTGTCGGGCACAGAAAAAGGGTTGGATGGCTCATGACTCTCAATCATCTGTGAATAAAAGGACAGACTATTCACTCATTTTGTAAGAGCTCCTAAAGAAGTATTTTTCATACTACAGTTCTAGAAGTGAAGTTTAAATAACATTTTCCTATTATATAAATTTACATACTTAACTACTGCTGACCTGGACTGGATTTCATGAAGAGCCCTCCATATACCGGCAGCATGTTCTCCCACTACTGGCCTCTTGGATCACCCAAGGAGTCTATTTCTCCTAAACCACAATAGTCCAAAAGATCTCCTCTTCCAATTTTAGATGTTCTGTAAATAAATAATATTTTTTCTATTGGAAACAGATGAGCAGATTATCATGCATCTGCTCATTTTCATATGTGAACTCGTAACAGTGCCTACTACTTGACTGCACACTTGAATTCATCTGTGAAAATATAGTGATGTTATTTACCCAAGAGAACCATTTATTCTAGTCTCCTTAAAATAAACATTACAGAAAGATCCCTGGTGTTTTCTCACTGAGAAACTTACCACATTCATAACATATGTGGTTTCTATATGATAAGGTACTGTATGCAAGATGGATCAAAACTGAAATAATAATTAATTATTTTACACCTGAAGATTCAAGGATTGCTCAAATGCAGAAAACTAACTCCATGAATTGTAGATAAACTGTTTACTTGTATGTTTTACTTAGGTGTGTTCAAGTTTCCTATTTGACATTAATGTCATCTGTCAATCTATTCTATGACAATGAATGTAGAATTATACTGTTAATAATCTAGTTTGTTCTAGAAAGATGAATTTCCTTTGTAGTCTGGTATTACTATGAATTCTACTTTACTATTTCAGTTTAGAACTAAAAATTCATTGAACGTTTTTTTCAAACATTTTGTCTCCTCCGATTTCATTCCTTTGATTCTCCACCTGGAATACAACAACCCTGGTTGTGTGTATAGACCAGGGAATGGAGGCTGGAAAGCATTATTATGGAAAGGGACATGGAGGGCTGGTTGATGGCAAGACAAACGTCAGCAGGGCCCTGACAGCCAGGATGGCCAACTGTGTCCTGGAGGGCATCAGGCACAGCATGGCCAGCCAGGCAAGGGAGGGGATTGTCCCACTACTCTACACTGGGGCACCCTCACCTCAAGTGCTGGGGGCAGTTTTGGGTCCCACAATATAAAACAAAAGATATTAAGCTACAGACAGTGTCCAAAGGAGGACCATGAGGATGGTGAAGGATCTGGAGGGGAAGCTGAATGAGGAGTGACTAAGGTCACTTGGTCTGTTCAGCCTGGAGAAGACTGAGGAAAAACTTCATTGTGGTCTTCAACATCTTCACAAGGGGAAGTGGAGGGGCAGGTACTGATCTATTCACTCTCATGACCAATGAACTCCAAGAAATGGCCTAAAGCTGAGTCAAGGGAGGTTAGGGCTGGATACCAGGAGAAGGTTTTCATGCAGAGTGTGGCTGGGCAGTGGAATGAGTTCCTCGGTGAAGTCATCAAAGCAACAGTCTCTCTGAGTTCAAGAAGCATTTGGTTAACTCTCAGGCACATGGTGTGATTCTTGGGGTTTCTTGCAAAGGACTAGGAGTTGAATTCAATCATCCTGATCAGTCCCTTCCAACACATCTTATTCTACAATTCTATGATTGAAGTATTATTTCAGAGAGCACACAATAAATAAATAAATAAATAAATAAATAATCACTCTGAAGTCCTTGTACCAAAGTATTGCCCTATTTCAGAAATTTGGTTTATGGATTTCAAAATACAGACTATATATATACACACACACACACACACACTATAAATATATCATACTATATACGTATATACACATATATACACTATATACACATATATAAATATATAGTGTATATATATATACTATAAATATATAGTACTATACATATATATATACTATGTACAGTTCTTTTACTACTTACCCCCTCCACCCCCCCATTCTTTCTAGTGGATAATTAAATGGCACATAATATACTTTTTGTTTGAAATTAGGTGCCTGTCTAGGAACAAGTAACTGTAACAAATATTTGGTATTTATTCAGCTTCCTAAACATTGTTGATATCTCTTTCCTATTTTCCTCTATAGTCACAACAAACAGAAGAACAATGCATCCTAACTTTTGGTAAAAGAAGCATGATCTCAGCACTCTGTTAAATCTTCATCATTGTAAGAAGCTTGCTCATTCCACTGGAAGTCAATGAAGAACTTTGCAATTTTTCCTTCATGTGCACTAAATGGAATGCGGCACACAGTGAATGCCCTTGCTAAATCTCAACAGACGCTCCCAGAACTAGCTCTAACAAATTTGCAAAAGTATTCTACATAAAAAATCACTCTGAATCTGCTTTTCTTCTTGTAGTTGTTGTACTCCCTTGAACAAAGACTATTGGCAAAGACAAAGACTTTCTGCTAGTTTCATCTTTTTATGAAACTAGCAGAAAAGGTCCACCTACATATAACTGTGTGTTGTTATCATCTCAGTGATCCTTTTCCCAGTCCTTCGAGTAGCCCTGCATACCTGAGATAAATGCCATTTTTCATGTAGCTGAATAGTACAGGTTACAAAATATATTTATTCTCTTTCCACAGGCACTGAAAAGTAATCCATGTATATCAATATTTTATATTATATCAAATAGTACCCAAAATGACTGACTGCATAGAATGGTATGGATTGAACCATTCCTGTTACCAAAAAATTCCCCAAACTCCAGGAGCCCTGAAAAAAGGCTTTGGACTGGATTTAACAGTGGTACTGTACTTCATGTTGATAGGAAGGAAGCCCAGCTGGGAAGGATTAATCAGACGTCCTGTTTCCACATCCTGAAAGAGGTTAATGGGAGCAGTAAGCTGAACTCTCCTAAAGACTGAGTTCTACTTAGTCTCATTATTAGTCTTAAGAATGTAGGAGTTTCAATGGTTGAACTTGATTATCTTGGAGGTCTTTTACAACCTTGACCATTCTATGGTTGCATGACCTGTGAGAACTTAGCAGGATACTCAGGAACAGAGACAATTAAGTGCTGTCAGCCAATGAAATGAGTGTTATTAGCAGACAGATGCAACGTGCATGATGACCCCTTAGACTTGAGCAGAATTTTCAGTGTTGCTCCTACTAGTGGTGCCTGTAACAGGGACACTAAAGAACCAGGGGATCCGCTACAGGACCAAAGATGAAAGAGGTAAATAGACCTGAAGTCTCTCACTCTTCCTTAGAATGTTTAGGACTATTAACAGGAGATCGCTGACAAGCTTTCCATCATCTTTTGTGGCTGTATCCAGCCACTGATGTTCATCAGGTATTTCCAAAACAAAATAAGATAATTTGTATTTTTCCCTGTACAGTTGCACAATCTCAAAATAATTCTTTTCAAGTCAAGATCACCATTTTAAAAACTAAAATATGGTTGATGGGTCCTTTTTAGCCCAAAAATTTTTAAAATATTCATTGACACATAAGTCAAAAGACCCTGAGGTTACCACAATAAAAAAGAATTACAGAGCAAAGAAAATTCTTCAGAGCTATACTTTTTTCATGTTTACACATTTCCCTAGGCATTTTATTTTGGCTGTTAGGACAAGCTGTAGAATTAAAGTAAGAAGTGTTACTCTGCAAGCTATCTCTAATTGTAAAGCTTAGAAAATTACTTATTGTCTGTCTCTTTGCACTATTTTTAACTTGTTAACTTTTTCTTGCTGTTCTTGATAATATATCACACATATTTATCCCTTCTGGAGTTCATCTTAAGATTGTGCTGCATTCTTTAACCTAGTATTATGCTGAATTATACTGGATATTAATGAGTTATCATCATTCATTCAGACAGAGCTGATATTATTGCAATGTCTAAATTGTTCTTTCTTTGCTCTATGGGGTTGGGTTTTTTTTCCATGAAAATTCTATGAGTCTATGATTATCCAAAAATGTTAAACTGGGATCATGGTCCTAAACCATGATTGAATGATTTTAGAGGTTTATAAACTAATCTCTTCTTTAACATTCAAATTACGGAAAATGCACAAAGGAATAGTGATGAAAACATTGTCTTGTAGGGAACAGCTAGAAGTCCTAATTCCTAGCTGCAGAAACATGTTAGCACATGAGGCTTTCTCCAGGATGTTGTGAGTCTGAACTTCATGTATGCAAAGAAATTTGGCTTCAATGGGAAATAGAGGCAACTCCCATCCACTCCACACTAACCTAAAGCAGAAGTTTCCAATTGATTTAGGCTCTTGAAAAACTACATATCCACAGTTACTACACAACATTTTGTCCTTGTAAGGACCAAAAGGCTGCCTTTTCAATGAAAAAGAGAAGAGTCAGGGAACATACCTATCTGATTATAGGAGTGAGTTTCAGAGACTTGCAATTGCAAATTCAGAGCATAAATCTAAGTGAGCCTCCTTTTCAAGAAAACTCTTCTCTGTCGTCCCTTGTCGCATCTATCTCTGTACCATGAGGGCTGTGTTGACATTCCTTGGAACTCCATTTTTCTTGTTACATGCAGTATGTTGAATATAAGATTGAAATTTCATTTAACATTTTTCACAACCAGCATCTTTCATGGAGTTTGATATTATAAAATGAAGGGAATAAGAAGGAGTAGAAAAGGAACTGATAGTCTTGTGAAACAGTTCTATACATGTGATGTCTGATCCTCTTTCAGATATTGAAATGGGATAAATGAGACTTCAGTGAAGTAGAGAATTAAGGCACACATAAAAAAAAAGAATTCCTTTGATTACTGCTCAGCTTTAGAAACTATTTTGAGACTCCTTCTTCCAACCAATAAATATCAAGACCATTATGAAGAGATTTCTGAATCAAGAGTCATACTGTGTGCTTCACTGCTTACGTGATTCAGTTATGATAACAGGCCAGACCTCTTAGACTACTTAACATCTACTCTGGCTTGAGGTTTTCTACTATCACACATGGGCAAAAGCTTAGAAAGAGAGTTCAATAGGAAGACAAACTGTGGTGATCGGGCCAAGCTCTTGGCCAGAAAACAGCATCAATCAGCAGTTTGTTTACCTGCACGTGGATATCTTCATCCCCTCTCCTCCCATATTCATTGTCCATGGTCGACCTTGACCTGTCATTTACCTTGCCTTTGGCCTTTCCCATAAGCATTCCATTGCAAACATTTGTTCAATCTAACAAACCCCTTCCCATATCCCAGGAGAGGTTTTTATTAGACTGCTTTTCACTAGTCAAAAAGTTGTGGTTGGACATCCTCAAGGCTTTGGTTGACTCCCTCTAAGGCCTACCAGTCAGTGATCTGAGAGCTCAGGACTTTTCCAGTGTCTCTGTTATGTCCTGGTATTTCATTTGTGTACCTGGCTGCCTAATTTATTACTTCATGTGGTTGATACTGATCAACCCATTCACAAGCTGCCTCACAAACCAGAGGTCCTTACATATCCACACACTTTGAGCATGCAGATCTGTCCAGCTGCAGAGACTTGATTGTAACTCAAATCACTTAACATGGGACAGTGTTCAAAGAGAATTCCAATTCAAATAAAACAAAGCCAAGAGAGTTAGTGAAATAAGCAATACTTTAAACAGGCCCAAGACCCATACAACTCAAGGCTTGGACTCTTCTCATGGTATCACTGCTGTAATTACTGTAGCAGATATTTTGGTGATCCACTGGGGACCTTCATCTGTTCTGGACTGAAATTGTTCAGGTTACATCTGCTCTCCCAGGTAGTGCTTGAAAGTTGGTTATCAGGACACTTCTGGGGCAGTGAGGTAGATGCCTTCTGGTAGATGCTTAAAGGGTTGGGTGCTGCTGGACAAGTAAGTAGAATGAAGTGATGACTGGGACCCAAATGGAAATTTAGTTATCCAGCATGCAGGTCATGCAAGATTTAAGGCAACCAGGTTTTGTCCTTCCCTCCTGTATTAACAAGTAGAAAAAGCTTCCCACAACTTCAGTTTTTCACTTTAGCTTCAACACTTGAAATTAGTTTTGGCTGGTTTGGGGCTTGGGATTCGTGTGTGTGCATGCGTGAGTGGCAGTCTCTAAAGAAACCAGAGCACTGACTTCAGGCTAATCTGGCTGCTGATCACATACCACTGTTTGGTGAATGACTTCATGAGAAGGCCTTTCCTCTGATTAAAGAGGGATTCAAGACAATGTGGTTTCATGTGTGCCAAGGGTCAACATATAAGAAAAAGTCTCTTACAGCACTCAAGCTGTTACTCATTACAGTCCTAACAAAATGCTTATGAGAGGGAAAATGTACCCTTTATTCAAGTAAAGGGTAGGTTTCCACATTCCTTTCAATAACCAAGCTAACACATGCAATGTGGTTTAGTAGTAATATAGAGGAAATTCTAAAGGAGGAAAATTAGCTAGAAAAACCACATACACAAAATTTATCAATCTTCCTGAAAGCATGTCTACAGAAATCAAGGTAAATCAAATGTGCCATGTTACAAAATATTTAGCAAATGCTCATATTTAAGTATTTGAATGTTCAATTTATGTATTTGGTTTTTTCATCTTTGACAGCACTTCTTAGATAAAAAAAAAATAACCTGCTAAATTCTTGACTGTATTAGAAGGTCTTCAAAGCTCTGTTCCTGATAACAGTCTGGAGACACAAAATAATACCATGAGATATCGGACCTCCCACATACCTGGAAAGAATTGCTTTGACTCTCAGCAAGAAAAAGTCTAAATCATCCTGTCTCTAATCCAGGTGTAATCAAGTTTATTTACTCTATGCAGTCTTGCCTTGGAGAAACACTTTTCTGATGAAGAGTACAGCTAATTACATTGGAATTAAATTTTAATATTTCCACCTACAAAAGAACTGTAACTCAAATTGAAGTGAGAAAAATCAGCAGATTAAGTAAAATAAACCTATGTGGCTCTCTGGGATGGACAGCAGAATGTTGATGGGCAGCTAGGATCACGTTTTATACATGGTAATTAATCTTAGAAAGGGTTATCCCTAACATCCCATTTTTAAATTAGATATATTCTGAACATCTGAAAGTCATTATTTTAAGGCCAAACAAGCACTTCAGATTTATAAATTTTTCTGAGATTTCAAAAATGTGAAAAAACAAGGAGAATGTTTAATAGCTGTATTCAGGACACTATAATTGCTATGATATCTATAAAGATGTGGAAAGAATGGTACATGAAAAGAGAAACTCATTTGTTTATAATGACAATTCTAGAGTACTATTAATGGTTATATTGCAGTTTCACTTAAGGAAATGAGGTCTTTGATTTATTTGGTATGTATTTGGTCTTAACTCACACAGGAAGTGCACCTCTTGCAAAGGAAATTATGATGTAAGGAGTTTGGACATTCTTTTCCCAGCATTTAATGTGCTATTTCGTTACTTAGAACATAAAATAAAAGTCAATTAAACACTAAAATAGGAGGAAAGAAGAAGAAAAACTTTTGAGAAGAAAAACTTATCATCCATTTAGATGACAAACTGAAAATATTTCGAGTTCAGACTGAATAGGAATTTTTGCTCAAAATTATTTTAACATTGAGGAAACCCTGTAGTTCAACTTCTATATGCTTCCTTTATAGGAACTTTTATAGAAAGAAAAATGAAACTGTTTATAAATGTTTCAGTACTCCAGATTTTGTTTTAACATTTTACTTTGGATTCCCTTTAAACTGGTTTATTTGTTCAAACATTATTTAGCTCAGTATGCTGTGTTTATCTCACATAAACACACCTTTTTTTTCTTCTTTGTGTTTGAGATTTTTTGTCTTTAAGTTAACAAATGAGAAATGTTCTTCTTCCTTGTTCTTCCCCAACTGTTCAGTATGAAGCTCCTATTTCACCAATTTCCAAAATAAAAGGATTTTGGTTGAATTTCTGGGGCATCATTACAAACTTGCTCTTTCTGGCAAAGTAAAGCTATCTGCAAGAAGAAACAAACAGGTTATGGATGTCACATCTTACTAAATGAAGGGTTCTGATGAGTAAAGAAAACTATAATAAGGTTTAACATATTGAAACAATGGTTAAAAATACTGTCTCAATATAAGAAGAGAATGAAGACAGTTAAGCTCTTACATTTTTCAAAGTTAGCACAAGTGTTGAAGAAAAAACCCATAAACTGTACTAAGGCCATATATGAGAAGATACATTATATAGGAATGAAAAATAATATATCAATTTGTAATGTGGTATCACAAATGGTTATATTGTGTGAAGTATTAAAACCTAGATAGATGGATTTGATTGATCAAGAGGAAATTGAACCACTACCAAATTTTCATTGTTAAATGAAACATTGCCATATGTCTTTCCTCTCTTACTTTTGCAGTCTAAATACACATAGAGAGAGTCAGTAACTAGGTTTGAACCAGTCAAAGTAAGACATCATAACCAAATCCTTTAAAATATCTTTTTCATGTGCTGAAAAATGATGAAGTTTGGTGAGCAATGCTTACAGGAAAAAGTCTGCATAACTAAATTGCTATAAACCATTTATTCTTATTGTAGTAACTAAGAAAAAAAACACCAAAGGTGAAAGTATTAAGAAGTTATTAAATCATGTCCCTTCAAAATTAATAAGCTCTAAGTACGACATGAAAATCGAGACTTTATGAAATATTTGCAACTTCAACTCTTGGTAGCAGTGCACTGCTATTTCTTACAGAAAACCAGAGTGGTCAGTATAAACATTGCAATAATGAACTTCCTGGGAATACCTGGGAAACTTAGATCTAGCTGGAAAATCCCAAGTTTCTTAGTCATGGGAGCAAAGTCTAGTTAAAACTACTGAAGACAGAATAGGAAGGACAAAAGAGTGAGGCTAGAACACTCTCCTGAGTGTTGGAAGAGGCAGCTTTTGGACTTCTGTTATCACGTCTCCAGCACCTGCTGAGAAAACAAGAGTGCTTCCAGTACCTTTGGTCTCATCTACTCTTTTGAGGCAGTTTTAAAATAAAACATTACTATCCTCCCCTGAAAAGGCTCAAATGCTTACACTCAGGCAAGGAATAAGGGTTACATATTATCTGCTGAATCAGGTCCCTGGAGAGATGCTGTCACCTGTCACTACCCTTGCAATTTCTAATAGACTCGTTTCTGCAGCTCATTGCTCTGTGTTGGATATTGTCGATATTATTCTAACAACTTCCAAAGGCACAGGCAACCCTGCAGCTGCTGCACCCTCCCAGTTTGCATGTGGGAGTGAAAGCAATCTTCTACTGTTTGACCTTGGTGCAGAGTAGCACACACCACTGAGAAAGAGAGGTGTGAGGCCCAGATATAGAGTGAATCTTCCTAAGGCAATTGCTGATGGCTACTCCCCTGGATTTCCTGTGGTAGTGATAATACATCTCTAAACTGTTGCAAGGTCCTGATTGGTTAAAACACAGGGATTTGAAACTATTATTAAAACAAATTCTTAAAGACTAACTATTTTATAGCATAAGAAATTAAAGAAAGATCTTAACTGTCTTAAACCAAGGTATTCTAAAATGTTCTGGAAGTTATGGAAAAAAAAAAGTTTTAACTTACAGAATTCTACAGCAAAATAACAAGTTCTATCTGAAAATTTTTTTTTCTCTTGCCACACACTTTTCAATAATCTTGTCATCCTCTGGGCAGTATCAGCTGCCCATTAACAAGCATTTTATGATAAACAGCTGCACTTGAAAACCGAGCTGGATTTGAAACCAGAGAAGTGGGATTACTGCATTCAGTCTGCAGAAAATAGAAAGGAATATTGCCATGTTTTCTGTTGAAAGATGTTAAGACAACTTATAATTTTTGCCTAAACCCAGTAAATGAATACAAATAGCTCAACTCATCTCAGCAAGGACAAATCAGACTTTTCACCCTTCTCAAACAACTTGACATATCCCTGCATTTGTCCTGGAACACTAATTATGATTAATTATTATTAACTCAAAACAAGAAATTTAAACAATAATGGTAATTTTGTAATAGAAACTTGCAGGAAATTTTATTTAAAGACTGCCAGCCAAAGACAACACTGTTGTTATATTCCAGTCTGAAGTTTGTTTCTACCTTTCTAGATTAATTTAATTTGGACAAATTATGATATGGATTAATGAAGGTACTTGAAAAATTAAATTACAAAACATATCACAAAAGCCTTCCGTCTCAGTCCTTTTTCTTCTTCTATCACTTAGATTATATCTGACTTAGGGAGACTGCAAACTGTGATGAGCCTTGCCATTTGGAACCTGGAATGCATTTGGCTTACTATCAGTTTGAAGGCCTAATAAAGGTTTTGCTTCTGAAACTGTTCCAAAATGTTGAGAATTTGTAATTGCATCTGTCTGGAAGTATTATTATATTGCCAACTAAATAATGTTGATCCAAGTTAGATTTCAGACCCCTTTTACTTTGGGAAAATCTAGAGATACTAAATATAATTGTTAAAGAATAGAATTAAATAAGCACATCATTAGATGTCTCCATAGACTCATTTAATTGAATTAGAACATGCCATGTTGAAAAAAATATCTCTGTGTTGAAAAAAGTATCAGTCATTACAGAATTTTTTTTTAAAATTGTCTCATATTGCTAAAAGCTTTTTGAATTTCACCAGTTTATTCTTCTAATCTGAGAACGCACAAAGTTTTGTTATGAATTCGCAAATGTGCTCAATGTTTACATAATGATTCCTCTTCAAAGATGAAAGAATGAATTGAGAATAAATAAATTGTGACCTTCCTGCAAAACAACTTTACCTTTAAAGATGGATCATCTAGGGTGATGCTTCACTGCATCCAATACATTAATAGTTATTAAGCTGACAGAAAGTCAATTTCACCATAACTTCTTCTGTACCAGAAAGCAACAGTAAAATGAAAAAAAATAAAAGGAGGGCATTCAATCCATGCTTCCTGTAAATGTCATTGTATATTTTAATAGGAAAAAAAGTCTTCATAGACACTAATGAATAAGCTGAACATAAAATTTAAAAATCCCAAACCTTATGTATATTCTTATCCTATACTGGTTTAGACATTGCCTGATTTTCAAGTGCAGTGATCCTTTGAAGTCATGCAGGACAAGTGTCCTCAATAGCCAACAGTGCCTGATAGAAGTATGTATTCTGCCACTTTTAAAGAAATACCGGGAGAACATGAAATCATATCATCATCACTACTATAGGGGTATTTAGAAATTAATTGTTATAAAGGGCAGCTAATATCATTTGCCATGCCATCAAGTTATTGCATACCAATAAGGTTATATGAAATAAATAATGTTTGACACAAAACAAAAGGTTGTCTTAAAGACAGAAAAAAAATTGCATATTAATATGCTAAAAAGATACCCCAGAAATGTAGAAAACAGGACTTTTTGAATTCTGGAAATGAAAAATACCAGACAGATTTACACAAGGATTGCTTTATCTTCTTTTTACTGTACTGAGATTAATGTGAGTATATACTGAATATATTTCCAGCAGCTCAGTTATTTTAAATGATTGAACATAGGCAGTGCAAAAAGAAACTGTTACATGACATGGTCATCCAATTATCTAGTGTATTATATTAAGCTACAGTTGCATATTAAGAAGGCATTACAATTAAACAAGTGATAGAATGAATCAGGCACTGAAATTCTGATCCCACTTTAACTCTGGTTTAAACAATAATCTGAAACTAATCCTCTGTGCCTGATAGTGAAATACCAGTGTTTTCACAGCTTGGCCATCTCAGAGTTGTTTGCCTCTAATGAGATGAGCAACACAAGCTGTTCACAGAGACCATAAGAGCTGAGCTTTTCCATACAGAAACTTTAATGTGCAATCTAAATGCACCTTGGTGAATGTTGGTGTTGCAGGGGGTCCAGAAATGCCTTACAGAGAAGGGATAGAGAACTATTTCCCAATTCAGTATGATTAAGCACTCCATAAATCGTTTTTTTGTTCACAGAGCACAGGCATTTTTAGAGTTTCACCTAAAGTGATAAACACTGTCCTAAATATTTTTTCATAATGTTTCAATTAAAGCTTTACTCTTTCAAGACTGCTTTTTTTCTGTGCAGACTTTGAACCACTTTTGTACTAGAGATTTGGCAACTTAATGGCAATATTAAACAGAGATTCATAATTTTTTTAGGCAAAAATAGTGCAATGGTGTGACTTGCAAACAGAATAGCACAGGACATAATGAAGAAGATAAATAAGAAGTTCATTGAGACAAATGGCATTTAAAATCTTGCAAAGACTATGGAAAGTCAAAAATCCTCTGGCCTTTATATGAAAAAAAGGGCCAAACAATTATTTTAAACAATCAAACAAATAGTTTGCTTCCTGTCAAATGTTATTTATTTCACACACCCTTGTAAATATGCAGTAACTTACTGTAGAGGACCACACTTCAGCATGATTTGTCCCAAACATTCTGAGTATTGCTACAGGAGAGGTGATCAAAACGAGGGTCCCATATCTGAGCCAGCTTTCTGCTCTTCTTCAAGACTGGTGCTCAGTCCCACTCTCCCAACTCACTTCCTGGAGAAGGGCTGGCTGTGCGTGATACACGTAACAAGTGAAAAGTCTAATTTACGTAAGAAGCGTGCACTAGGTTAACTATAAAAATATGCAGATTGGAAAGGTGTTTCCTTGCTGTTTTTCATCTCTTGTGTCTCTTTCTTCTCTCTTTTACTTTCTTCATCTCATTGTCTGCCCCGGATCATCCATGCAGCAGCACCAATGCAGGATCTAAGGACTGGTGCTATTCTATTCCCTTGCTTTTCCTGAGCAAAGCACAACTATTACATTCTGCTGCACAGTCCATATTAAACTCTGCTGTGGCAGTGGGAGGACACTGCTTGTGTAATGATGTGTTGTGGCTTGTGAGCCAGACCTGTGAAGAGTTTTTGGTGGGAGCTGAGAACTTCTTGAAGTGTACAAAATGAATGGCTTGCTCTCTGTCCCTTGTAGAAGTCTATTGTATGAATTTACAGGCTTGTTAGCCAACACCTTTTCAGTCTAAATAGTGAGATTGTTGTCAAAGTTTTGGTATCTGTAAAATAAAACAAGATTTCCCTGACACATGGTCTGGTGTCTTTGTTCAGCCCCATGAGGATTTATAAGGAACACTGCAGCCCCTACCAGTGGTTCAGGGCACTGTCATACAGCTAATATCTGTATGACAGATATTAGCTGCTTTTTATTACAGATTAATTGTTGATACAATTTTATAGCATTGTATTAGGTATGAGATTTTCTAGAAGATGAAAGCCTATAAAGGGACTAGACCAAACACCTGTTCTAATAGAGTTTTCAGGAAAATGCCACAAAACTGAGATTAATCTAGGAATTCCACAGTAATAGGTGCAATCATCTTACTTAAGGAAACACTTTGGTATAGGGTCTAATAGGAATCAAAAAGTTTATAAAGCATGAAGCATGGTTTGGATGGAGGTTTGAATACAAACTTGCTTGATGGGAACCCTGGAAAAAGACAGTAAGTTATCTTCACATTGAAATGAGTGTAGCTAATATTTCCTTTTTTTAAACTCAGCAAAAGCACAACATATATGTGATAGAAATTAAGTGCTGTGTATCTGATCTGGTTCTCCCTTACACTTGAACAACACAGGTAGAAATGTGTGCAGTACATACAGCCCCCAGGACTTCTCTGTGTTTTCACCTTCTCTCTGCGACACAATGAAGTTATGATGCTGAAAATTATTCTTTAAAGGATAATTTAACTACAGCCTCAGATTTTCATTCCATAGTGAGAGTAAATTAAAAATCTATTATTGCTGATTTATTGGAAATATGAGTATTACCAGTTTTGCTCTTCATTTCATTTGATCTGTCTAAACAGGTAGATTACATGTCAAGAAGACAACTGGGTTCCATACAGATGCAAATCTTTGCCTACAGGGAATTGTTTTGTTAAGTTTCACAGCAATCATTCTTACAATTGAAGACATTTAACATTTTTGATTAAATGACCTTGGCACAAAGACCAGGACCATATTCATGAGGTCTACTGATGACATTCTCATCACTATAGAGAAGGACTGGAATTTCTCACAGGAATAACTGGATGTTTCTGATGTATGAAGAACAGCAATTGGATGAAAATCACCAAAGGTATAGACTGACTGAAATACCTAGGGACTGAAGAGAAACAAAAAGGAAATATATCTTGGGTTAGTTAACTGCAAAATGACTACAAACCATTAAGATAAGGCAGTGGTGGAGAACAGCATTGTGCTGGCTGCATCACATAAAGTATTTTTAGCATAGTTCTACAGGGCTTCTGTAAAATCACATTTTGAAACATACAAATTACTATCTCAGATTGGACTTCATACAAAGACAAATGAAAAAAATCTCTTAATACCAGTCTACCAGTAGAGGTGGTGGACAAATTTGCACTACAAAATCTATGCACTGTGAATGGAATAAAAGGTAGCCTTTGACTGCCCCCAGTGTCCCCAGCTGATTCCCTGCTTCTGAGGAAGCCTGGCTTCCTCAACATTTGAAGGGTTTTGTTGGGAAAAATGTGTGTTTATATCTACAGTTAATTTAGATCAGCAAAAGATTCAGGTAGATAGAAAATCTAGGCTTTAAAAAACAGAGATAAATTAAATAAAATTCATGCTATTCTGCACAATAATAGTATTTTCTTTATTTTTACCCATGGAATTAAAATATTATTACCAAGAAGAATATTACCTGTGGTAGGGAAAGTAATATTATTAAGCTGACTTTCATAAAAGTGAATGCTAATTATAGCTGCTAATCCAATGAGACACATTTCAGAGGTGTGCATAATCACTACAAATTTCACCTTTCTGTGAATATATAATGAAGCATCAGAGACTTATTTCTAAGCATATCAACTTCTGTCAAGAGATTTTCATTACATCAAACATTGATTAAGCTAAACTTAGGTCTACCATGAAAGAGATGGCTTTGAAGTGCTGGTAGGCATCATTTAAAATGTATCTTTGCAGAGACCTCTATTACAGTGTGTGAAAAGGAAAGAAGGGAATATTGTCAACTTGCATAATGTACTTGAAAAGTACAAAGTAGAAAGTTTTTGTGATTTTTGTTAATTTAAATCTGGAGAAGCAAAGGATAAGCAATGGAGGTAATTATAATTAATGCTTTTGATGGTTGTTCTTACTCATAGAAAGCTTCTGTTAACAAACTGGGATAAACTTGTCATGCTGTTAGGTTCTAGGTGGGATCTTGTGTGTGGAAACAAGAGCTGACAGATGCACATATATCCTGTACATATGGAAGAACATATACACACTGTACATATCCAGTCTGATACACAGTCTGATACAGGAATTCTTCCCTGTAAAGAGAAAATCTTTGGTAGTTTATGCAAGATTTATAGTACAGACATAGACTATCCTAGTATATTGTAGACAAATACTTCCCTAGTAATCTGGTCTCATTTAACCCCTGCGTCCTAGCGTGTCCATTTCTGGCACAGCAATTTCTGCTTATTCATTTGCTTAATAAAATACATGAATATGTATGCTTCCAACATGCTGCACTGTATCTTTATCTGGTCCTGCCAAAATAAACAGCAGCCCATTATCAGGACTGTGCTGTGCTATATATGTGATATCATCTTTCTGTTTTACATAGGTTGGTTTTGGATGGGACAGAGCTAGTTTTCTCCATAGTAACTGGTATGGGGATGCTTCAGATTTGTGTTGCAAACAGTGCTGATAACTCGGGGATGTTTTAGCTGCTGCTGAGCAGTGCTTGCACAGACTCAGGGCCTTTTCTGCTCCTCACCCCAACCCCACCAGTGAGCAGTCTGTGGGTGTGTGGGGACATTGGGAGGGGACACAGCTGGGGCAGATGACCCCAGATGATGAAAAAAAATATCTAACACAGTGTAGTGTCATGCTCACCACATAAAGATTTGAGAAGAAGAAAAAAGGGAATGTTTTGAGTGATAGTGTTTGCTTTTCCGAGTCACCATGATGCGTGATGAAGCTAGGCTTTCCTGGAGACGGCTCAACACCTGCCTGCCCATGGTGAGTAGAGAATGAATTATTCAGTTTACAGTAGATTTTTACTGTTGTAGTCAGTATAAGTACCCAAAGAATACAGAAATGGTACTCAATATTTCATTTAATGCCCAGAGAGCCTCCTGTCTTCAAATGCAATTAATCTTCTGAAAGAAAACAGAATAATTCTTCAGTTTGTAGGAGGATCCTGTGGTAAGTTAAGCTCATTTCTCACAGCACTGAGACACCATCTTCTTTCACTATTTCTAATAGCAGTTCAGAACACTATATCTTCCAGGAGCCATTGCTCCAAATTTTGTTAAAAGCTTTTTTAACACAGTACTGTGATCTGAGGAATCTTATAATTCTCAGTACAGTCAAGGGAAACCTGAGATGCTCAAAATAAAGCCTTTAAAACAGTTTTAACAGGGTGTGGCCTCATGTATTATTTTTCACATTGAATAAGATTACCATTTTCTAGCCCTACTCTGTCACTATCCTGCTGAACCACCTCATCACCACTTTATAAAACTCCATGCAGAAGTTTTCAAGTACTTGGCCCTGTTCAGGTTCCTGTTGTCGTCCAGCCCCTGATGATCTTAAAGTCCTGATCAGCTTCCAGGGAGAAGGTAACTCTGAGGAATACAAGGACTGTAACTGAGGAGTTACATACTCCAGGTTAACTCTAAGTCCAGTAGTGTTATTTTGCACCTCCCAAGGGTGATTCATGGGATGAAATACACATCCAACCTGACTCCAAAGGTTCCTTCCACAGACAATGGAGAGAAGTAGGAAATTATTTACTCAATAAGGAGATTATTCAGCTCAGTTCCAGGGACCCAGTTAAATTACCTAAACAAGTCTATTGAAATTTGGGCTAGGATATCCCACATGGTCTTTCACTGATGTACCAGAAGGGAAAAATTCTGTCACAGAACCTAAAATATTTGAGGTTGGGGTTTTTTTGGAAGTGTCAGGAGACCAGTTTCAAACCTCAGCCAAACCCCAAGTTCTGGATGCCTTAAAGCATCTCAGATACCTTTAAAGACTTTAAATTAGCCCCAGACATCTATATGAGCATAAGATGTGCCCTAGCAATGCTTATTCCTTTCCTTAGCAAAGATATTCAAGGGTAATTAGATGAGATACAGATGACTGGAGTCAAGTGAGATGAATACCACTCTCAGTGGTAATCAGATGCTGCTTTGAAAAACACCAACCACAAAATGTATAGAGTGCTTCTGTTACTCCTCTCTTACCCTGCTTGCAGCTATGCTGTAGCAACTGAAACTGCACAGCTTCCAGGTGTTTATACTAGGGAAATCATGGGGTGTCTGAATAATCTGGCTTGGGGGTAATTTTGCCTTGATATGGTGCATTTCATAACAGTCATACTGTAAGTGGCATAAATAATACCCATTTTTCTTTCTTAGGGAAAGGTTCTATTAAGCAAACTGTAGTTGCAGATATGAAAGAATGGTGTAGTCATTTACTAGCAATAACAAGGCTATAAAAATTCACTCAGAACATCCCTTTTTCTTTTTCACCCTATCCTTACCTTTTTAAATTTAACTGTAAATCAGTAGTAAATACACCCTTCACTGCTGCTTTGAATTTCTATTGTAGTTTATTGCAATTCCATTGATCTAACAAGATTGTCTGACCAGCTATCAACAAACAGTATAGACAGGAGAAAGAAAGGAAATTGAAATTAAGTCAAACAGACACAGTTTAAAAGTGCTAATTAGGATGTTTATAGATAATGCTGTAATTTTTGGTTTTCTACTATTTTTAAGACCATATTAAAAGATGTAAAGGGCCTTTGGTGTCTAGGGACACGTTAGAGGGTGAGCTGGAGCGGTACATTTATCAGGTCTGTTTGTGGAACTCTGTGAGACGGGAAAGTCTTCAGGATCTGAAGCGTGCCAACTGAGCTGTAATGGAGTTCCACGACCTGTATTATGTTTGGGGATGTAATTTCAGTTTATGAAGTCCGAATGGAAGACCAGATTACTGGGAAAGGTCATGTCTGCTCCATGAAGTGGTGCCAGAGCTGAAAGAGGGTTGCTCAAAGTAGCTTTAACTAAGAAAGGCTCATGTTTGGCAGGACAGTTTTCAGCACTCTAGAACTGCTGAACATGATCTGCAAAGACAAAATCAAGAGACTTTCAAAATATATTTCCAAAGAACCTTATTTCCTTGGATATTTGGAATTGGTGTATCTTTTTAAAATATTAATTTCTTTTTTTAATTATGCTCCTAATGTGGGGAGATTGCAGTTGTATTCTTACATGCTAATATTTGCTCATGAAAGTTTTGCTGATGAATTGCTTGCTTATGTCTGTCTTTAGTCCTGCCAATCACAATCTGGAATAAGCACGTACATATTTTTTATTGAAATCTAAAAACATAATGTAAAATGAAAATTAATCACATAATTTCCTTCAGTATATCAATAATACATTATCCTACTAAGATTCAAAGTACAATTAAACTGTTGAAAAATCTACTGAATAGTAGAACACATTTTTTTCTTTAACTGAGAGCCAATACCTTAGAGGATAATATCCTTGTTAACCAAAAAAAAAAAAAAGGAGATAATTAAAACCTTTATAAAGCATCTGTCATCCAGCTATACTCATTAGGGATTGTAAAAACCACACAGATTATAAACCATGAAAAGAAAAGGAAATCTGACATTTCCTGCAAAATAAAACAGAAATATTAGAGAAAAAATATATAATGTTCTAACCTTCACATAAAAGCACAGATATATATTAAACCAAAACACCCCAAACCCCAAGCCTATAACTTTGAGTACAGTTCTGATGTGTAAACAAAACAATCACCATGTAGCATTTGCTGAGAAAAAAACAGAATGATGAGATACAGTGTGGATCACAGATTATTGCACTTTAATTTCTAAATGAGCTTAGACATCTGTGAAATTAAAACCCCAGGGCGGACAATTTATGTGACACTATGTTGAGAAAGGAACAAAGCTTTGAGATGCAAATTCCAGCTTTCCATTGCGTCAGACGAGGTAACCTTGCAAACAACCTTCACACAGACCAGTCTTCTCCACTCTGACTGATGTCTCCCATATGTATCTATTTCTCCTCTCCATTTTCCAATCAAGTTGACAGCAATTCCCAGTTCATTTTCTAAAGAGACTGATAAAAGCCAGGCTGGACCAGTACCTGTTATTAACCTCTCTTGTACCATTATTACTTATTTTTCTCCTCTGAGATAAGCGGTTACATTGCACTTGCTGATCTTTGCATGTGATGTGTTATTACATAAAAAAGGTACTGCAAATGTCAGCCTGTTACTGGGTCATTAAAGTCAGGTCATGATATTTGAAAATTTGATGTTCTTAACCTTTCCAGGAATTAACCAACATATATTATGGGATTATTTATCTTTGTTTGTTGTTTTTGTCATGGTTGTTGTTGCTTCATCAATTATTCATGACCACAAGGGCATATATTGTGCTATAAAAAGCCATGAAGTCTAATTGATTTATTCATATTATTGAAACTATGATTTAATCATTAATAGTATTTACATAATTATTTTCACTGGCCAGTTTGAGTCTGCTCCATCATTGTGAAAGAATAATTTTGAGATCTGTTTATGACAAACAGTTACTCAAATGTCTTCTATACTTATACACAACAGCATGATGTTGTGTTTCATAGCAAGATGAAAAATGGCTTCAAGCTGCAAGAGGAGAGGTTTACTCGAATACAAGGAAAAATTTCTTCACCAAAACATTGGAACAGGCTGCCCAGGGAAATGGTGGAGTCACCTTCCCTCAAGGTATTTAAAAAATGGATTGATATGGCCTCTTGTGGACAGGGTGTGGTGGTGGGCTTGGCACTGATGGGTTAATGGTTGAATTAAGATTTTAAAGATATTTTCCAGCTTAAATGATTCTATGAATCTATTATTCTGTGATACTCTATTTTTTCTATGTGAAAAAGTCTTTTTGGCCTATCATCAGCATTCCTGAATCTTCTTCAGTTATGTACACCATGTTTGTTACAAAACAAGGCTAAATAATGGATATTTCTCATTTTCAATTGTAAACTAAAATATTTGATAAAATGTGTGTTTGAAAATGGGACATCCTGATATTTTGCAGATAGAAATGAACTGCAAATCTCAGATAATGCTTGAAATATGTCACATAATAGGCATTCTAAGATGCCAGAAATTATGACACTTTCTTATATAACTGTAGTCCCCAAAGACAAAAATCTCTGAAGTTCATTAGTTTTTGCAAGCTCATTTTGTGCCAACAGCTGAGGGAAAAAAAAATAAAAAAAGATGGTGTTCAAATACTTGCCATGTTTGCTTTGAATTTGAACCAAAATTCTTCTGAGACGCCTTTCAGAGCAGAGTCTATGAACCCAGGCTCCATCTTCTGCTCACATAGTTGAATTCTCTAAATAGATCTGTTCAAGATATTTTTTTCTTGGCTTCTCTGCATACCATACAGTTTCTGCAGACAACATACTGTCTTCCTTTTGGGTATCACATTAAAATTACTCTGACATAAACAACTCACAAAGAATATTTTTGCTAAGTGAATACATAAAATTTTACTACATATAAAAATATTTTAATTAATTTATTCAATATACTTAATGAAAAATGTCATGTAGAAAGTCTTCTATAAGAACCTTTGGTTGCTAGTATTATAATTTGAGGAAAGTTACTTAAAAACTCTGTGTAGATATCTTTTGGTAGATTTTTATACATAATTTGTAGAGCAATAATGCCAATGGCAGATTGACCATCTGCTGTCCAGTTTTAAGAAGTGAATTGTCATTCTTTAACACCAAGAAAGTATCTTTTTTTTTTCCTGTTATTTCCTTCACGGATAAATACTCTTGAAAATTTAAGACAACTCCCAAAGGAGCAAATCAGATTTTACAGTGGCAATATTAAAATTCATTTAAAACATGCAGTTTACAATACCATACTAAAGATTATACTGTATCTTTTTCACACTCCTGAGAACCACTACAGAAACAGGGCCTTTTTATAAAACATGGTTAAAACAATCAGCAGTTTTTAAACTCAAAATATGAACTTAAGAATGTGTCCTGTTGTTACAGCAATCAGTCTTGTTTAGGAAAAAATGGCACAAAGCTGTCATAACTTGCAAGCAAAGTAAGCTATATAAAAAAAATATAAAATCACAGAGTAATGATTCTAGCAGTCATGAGCATGTAAGCTCCAGAACTGATTTATTACCTTTCTTGGAGGTGAATGGGCAAAGTGTGATAAACTAATTGCAAGTATGAAAATTTTCATGGAAATCTTTTGCTTCATGTTAGCTCAATAAGCTGTTGCCTCAGTTGCTGATGTGACACAACCAACTAGGAACAGTGAGAGATGCATCAAAAGGCCATTCACAAAGGGAAATGTATTGTTCCTCCTCGTAGTCCTGTAGTGGAGAAGTTGACTCCAAAATGCTAGCAGTATGGCTCTTCAGAGAAAGCAGAATTTGCCTTCACTCATTTTTCTGGGTCATTTTCTATAGTAAATTTCTTTTGCCTTTTGTTATTGTGTTATTACTACCAATGCAACCCAAAATCAGTGGAATACTCATCAGAGATATTCCTTTTTTCTCCTTTTTCTTTTTTTCTCTTTTTTTTTTTTCTTTTTTAAGAAATCCTCTTTCTTTCATGTTTTTCTTAGACCTGTGGACCAAGGCTACATAGTTCACAGGCGGGAGTTTTGACCCTTTCTTCAGGGAAATATTTCCCAGACACACTTGAGAGATAAATTGTCTAAATGAACTTTTTAATAACTTTTTACACAGTATCTAATTGTGGACTAGCCTAGCAGGGAGCCTCAGCAGGTGCATTCCTATCAAAATAATTTCACTGCATTTTCTATATAATTGACTTGACTAACTTCTGCTGCATCATGATGTTTTCTCTCATTACAATGACAGCTGTGATATATTACAAGTTGGTTCTTGAGAAGAAGAAAAAAGAGAGAAGAAAAAAAAATATATTTCAGCCATAATTCTTCAAACCAAGCATCTAAGGGAGTAAAAAAAAAAAAAAAAAAATTAAGCATCAAATCATTAACCCCAAAATAGATAGCAAATAATCTGAATGGCAAATACTTTTGTTCCAAAAGTACCTAGACTGTTTTTGGAACATTCATCATATTAAGTCTAAAAAAATTATTTTAAAGTTTGTATTTTCCCTCAAAATATTATTCCTTGTGGTAGAAGAAAAAAAATACTAATGCCTTAGAGAAACTCATGGTGCTCTTCAGTTTCCTAGCAGTGAAATTAGCTCTGAAGTTCTTCCTGGTGTAAAAAAGGCTTCCTTTCACTTTTCTAACCAGGAACACCCATTCCAAAACATTCAATAAATATAGGCAGAAAATATATTAATCATCTGAGTGTCATATTGTAACTGCAATTTGCAGCCATTAAGAAAGTGCCCTAAGAATAACTTCCTCTCTAAAAGAGGAAATTTATTCACTAAAAGAAAAAAAAAAAAGAAAGTAAAATTTTTCTACATTTCTACATTTCTACATTTCTACATTTCTACATTTCTACATTTCTACATTTCTACATTTCTACATCTACATCTGTTTTCCAAAAAAGTACTAGGAGTAATTTGCTGTTATTGAGCATAGTGACGACAGAATTAAAAATATCTTTTATACTCCACTGTGTTGAAGAAGTGTGTTCAATTTTCTAATAGTCAGAAGTAAAATTCCCCAAATAGGACTTATTTTACTATCATAATTGTGTCTTCTTAGTCTGAATATTACTTTCTCTTTGCATTTGTAAGCATATGTGTCAGATAAAGAATTAATAAAATTACTGGGCTATTGAGTAACTAATTACTTTCTCATTACTAGATCTCAAAGATTTCACCCTTTTCATCTGAACTGAGAAATTGCTATTGTTCCAATCAGCTTTTTAATTCTTATTGGAAGAAGCATTTGTATTATTACCTTATACCCCCTTAAAACATATTGCCTATGTCAAAACCTTTTAGATACATTGAACTACTCTTTTTCACTACTCAATGCAGCACTTTTGAGAAACAGAAAGAATGATGGAATGAGAGGCTTAAGGGAAAAATTCAGCTGTGGCAGAAAAGCAGGCCCAAGGAAGAAAAATGTAAATTAGTTGTGATCATCTTAGGCAATGCCTTTTACTCCACATGGCAGTGTGTAGTGTATGTACTTCTTTTATAATCCTTCATCTGAATGACATGCAGACCATATGCACTTCTCAGTGGTCAACAGCCTGTTCCCAGCTCTAAAGTGCTCCTCTTTGCCTCTAGTGTCAGCTGAAAGTTCAGGCATGAGATGGTAAAATGCAAGAGAAAGCTCTCAGGAAATAGAAAATGCATGCTTGTAGGGAAATTGTTGCCCCAAGGGTAACTCCTCAGATTTACTGCTTGTTCACTGCACAGACTGAATTTTTTTTGAAAGATGACAGCAGGAATGGGCTTCAACATTTAGCCTATAGTAGTGCCTTTAGTGGCAAAGCCCATTCCGGGCTGAAGAGTGGACTAAACCCTTGATCTCCACCAACTCAGACAAAAGTTTATAAGCCTGCCATACACCTTTTGAGAAGTCAGGAGTATCCAAAACCTCCATTGGCATTGGCATATATTGCAGAAGTCTTGTGAGAGGCCTGTGTCCTTCTGGAACAGCAAAAGGGGAAGAAAATTGAATCTCAGAATGCATTAAACACCATTAACTACAGCAACTGGACCATGACATAAATAGGTGTAGGTGAGTTAGGTCAGGGGATCCCCAGAACCCAGTTCAGCCCCACATGCAGACATTTTATATGGGCACTAGCTGATTAGCTTGGGACAAATGAATAAAGGCCCTACATTTGGTTACTTCATTGTAAATGCCTACCATCTGGAGATTTACTTGGGGCACAGCTCAATCAGTCACTTGACCAATCACTGATCTTTCTTTCATAAAACATGAATTCTGGCTAATCTCACTTGAAATTTGTTGAAAAGAAAATTGGAATACTACAGAAAAAAGGAAGGCAAGTACAATAATGGAATTATATTAAAGAACAGCATTTTCAGAGATTTTAGGAATTATTTCTTCAAAAAAATGGAAAGTATCCATTTATTTCCAAGTGTTTACAAAATGTTTTCACAGATTTGTGGAAGAACTTTGATGCACTTATGAAGCAGAAAAATGCATTTAAGTGATAACACAAATCTGATTTAATAAAGCTTTGGCACAGACCTTAATATGATACCTAAAATTTACTAAAATCACATAAAATACAGACTAATTCAAAATCTCTATTATTTACTGTTGGACAGGTTATTAATGTAGTAACTAACTAGTAGGAGAATCAGAAGTTTTTTTGCTATGTGCTAGTATTGCTGAATTTTGTAAAAGAAGATAGAGCCAGGAAGAAGAAAGGGGAAAGGTGTTTATAAGGTTTATTTTATTTCTCATTATCATGCTCTGATTTTGTTAGTAATAAATTCAATTAATATCTCTAATTTTACCTGGTTTGCCCATGATGGTATTTGGTGAGTGACCTCTCTCTGTCTTTATCTCAGCTGATGAACCCTTCATTATATTTTATCTCCCCTGTCCAGCTGCTTAGGGGAATGATAGAATGGCTTTGGTGGGTGCTTGGCCTCCAGCCAGAGTCAACACACTAAAAAGTCATCATGGGAACAGAAACAAAACCATAGCTATCCCATCTCCCCAGGAAGAGTTATATTATCCAGCAGGATACCAGGATTACCAGGACTTCTGTTCCTTATTTGAGTTTTGCCCCTTGCACCTCAAGCTGCTGGCTGTGCAATGGCACAGCTTTAAGAGAAAGACGTTGTGCCTGTGTACTCTGTACTCTCAGTACACTGTGTACTGAGAACTGTCAGACTCTCATGAGGATACAAGTTTAAATCCCCTGGGAACAGGAACTAAAAGCTCCAGATATTCCAGCCCTGAAGCTCTAGTTCACCACTCAGATAACAACTTTTTGTTGAGAAAATTTTGGCATGTCAGCATACGCTATAGTGTCTCCTAAAATGCAAATTATGTCATAAAAAGTGAGATGCTGATGAAACTCTCTGAGTGGAGATAAGAACAAGCTGATCTATGTGACCCTATCAATGTATCTTAAAAGCTGATGTGCCATTTCTTTTCACATTTTGCCACAGACCAGATGTGCTTTGATATGCAACATGTTTGAACAGCTAATTAATATTTAAAAGTGTCATTCTGGCATAATCTGTATAAACATACATTTGGAATTCACAACATCCTGTCAGATACAATTTTTTAAAAATTGTATTCAGTAAAATGGTTATGAATGCCTATGTGGGTTGCATATGATGCAAATATTTCTGACTTTATCGAAGAAATTTTTTGTTATTTTTTGTTATTTGTCACTTGTCATTTTTGCTATTTCTTCCTTCAGAAAATTAGATTCACCTTCAAATATTTAAATGCAGGAAAAACATATTTCTAATTAACAGCTTCTGAAAAATATCCATTACATCTATTTTCTTAAAGGTAGTCAGAAAATCAGAAGTCATTAAAAATCTTCCTTAGAATGGTTTAAATGTTTTAATTTAAATACAACTTTTAAGATTAAACCATCTCTCATTGAAGAAAAGGAACGCAGTAATTATATAGTTTTGTAAAAAAGAGAAACAAAATTATATCTTCGCTTACAAAAGAGCTCCCAGTTTGAATATATAATTCTTATATAATTATATTTAGAGTAAACTATAGCTAAATAAAGAATTTACATAATTAAAATCTCATTGGTACTATTTTCTTAAGAAGTATTTGTCAGAAGTGTTCTATCTACCATTACGCTCAGTAGTCAGTTGCTTTTTTAGCTTTATCAGTTCTTTAACTGTTTTCTTTGAATTTTAACAGTTCTTTGAGTGGAAGAATGTGGATGTTCAAAAACTTCTTAAGTTTTACAGCCAACATCTTCAGGAGCTTTTCTGCAGCATTGGGTGGGGTACAAGACCAATCACAACATTTCCTTTTTAACCAGATAGCTAACACTGAATACAAGCCACTTATGGCTTTGCAACTTTTCTCGAACAACTATATTCAACATTTCAGAAAACGTAATAGACGTATCTGTAAGTATAAGTGTAATCACAAATAGCTTTTCTAGCAGCAACTAAGTTAAGAAAATAATTTTTTTTAATCTAAAGGTACCAATAAGTAGTAACAGTAAATTAAAAAATCATTAAGATAAGGAATCTACTAACTTTTGATTAAATCAGGAGAGATCATGGAGCTTAATAACAAAATCATACTTTGCTAGAATATTTAATGCAACAGTGATAATACACAGCACATTTTGCAAAAATACTAAACAGCAAGCAGTGGTGCTTTGCATGATAACAATTAAGGGTAGAAGTAATCTGCCCCACACAACACATGTATGAATTTTAGATCCTTGCTCCCAATAACTGGTTTAAATTTTGTCTTTCTCATAAGATGCTAAATATGTCAGATGAATAATTCTCTAAAATTCTTATTTATGCCTATAGGTTACAAAAAATATAGTTTATTTAAAATATAGATGTTCTATATTGCAGACAATAGATACAGAATAATAGATTAAAAAATTAAAACCAGTTTTCTCAGGTAATGAGTCTTACACAGTCAAAACTTTCCATTTTATTTTGGTTGGAGTTAACTTTACAACCAGGTATTGCATAAGATCTTTAAAATCAAACATGTCCCCTCCTCAGCATGACTTCATACTTTCCAAAGCTCTACTTTACACAAGTCAGCTGGTTTATAGTTCTGTGAAGCCACTGAAAGCTATGCTGTTGTGCCCTTTTCCAAGTGTATTTTAAAATCAATTTTTCCTTCACAAAATATAATGCATTTAATCAAGTTTGGATGACTTCTATATTTAATATAGGCGTAGTTATATATGGCAAATAATGGTTAACAGCAACATATTGATTCATTAGGAATCAAGTTATATTATCTATATGATAAAATATCAACCACAGATATTTAATTATTATTATAGCCACCATTTAAAATATTTTTTTAGGGTGCAGTAGTTACTACATAGCAGTATTTTTTTTTATTAATTTTTTGTTGTTTTTTAAAACTCACAGATTACTTTTGTAAATAGTTTCATATCCCAGATCATTAAGGGCTTGTTCATATGAACTTCATGTTCTGTAATTTGTATATTTAATGTGTTTTTAAGTGGAAAGGAAGGGAAGCAAGGAAACAGCCGACATACCTCACTCTATGGTTTTGGAGATTTTTTTCATACCATACATCAGTTGGAAAACTTCCCACAAAAAAAATGAGAATCTTTTTCTCCATGTAGAGAGAAAACGAACAACCTGTATTTTTGGAACATACATGCCTGGACACATCCAGCTTGAATGATAAATATATAATTTTATAGATATGAATAAAGTAAACAGCACCGGTAAAAAAAAAAAAATGGCACAACTCTATTTTCTTACTGGCTCTAGGAGCTCCAGGTACTAATTGATTCTAAATTATAAATAAATAAATAAATAAATAAAGTGGAATCACATCTTTTGAAGGAAAAAAAAATGATAAAGGAAGACATGTTAACATTAAGTAGACTCCTTTCTCTCTGAATCTGCTGTTACAGCAATGTAAATTATAGCATTAGCTCATGAACTGTTTCAAGAGCAGACTTTCAAAGATGATCACTTGAGTTTATTAAGGACATTTCTACTGTTCTTAAAATATGTCATTAAAACAACTTTGTGTTTTCTGTAGTAAACAGTAATGCATTGCTGGATTGCTGTGTTGAAAAGTTTAAACCTTTCATCTTTGATGCACTTGCACTTCAGAGAAACATGAATTCTATTTATCATATGAATTTTCTAAAGCCCTTCCCTATGAAAGACAGCCTGTACATAAACATAAGATGCTGCATCACAAAACTGGAGAAATCTTCCTTTATTCATATTCTGTTCATATTTATGTTCATCCTGACTCCTAATGAAGTAAATGGGAATGTTGTCAGTGACTTTGTTAGATCTGGAATTTGACTCCTCAAATCTGTTTCCTCTTACTTTCATGAATCCAAAAGCATTCTCATCCCTTTTCCTCAGACTCTTTTTTTGCATATAGATCCTTCCCTCACAAAGTGTCCCTTAGGTAGAAAGAAGACAGTATCTGCAAATTCATTTTGTGTTTCCATTAAGGTCTAGACCACAAGGCACTTGGTAATGTCGAAGCTTGTCTGTATCATATATAACTCTCAGGTTTCTTCCCTCAGTTACAGCCCTCAGCTAGAATTTGAGTTAAAATCTTTTCTCTTTATTTTATGTCTAAACTGCTCCTTTTGCTCTCTCAATTTTGATTAAAAGTGGAAGAGCAATGTACTTTTTTAATGTAATTTCTTTGAAAATGGTTAATCTGAGCAACTGTGGCCATATTACATTATCTCTGTGATATATTACATATCTCTGTGACAGTTCTGTGAACAGAAACAGATTTCTGGAGTCCAGTTCACCCTTCAATAGATGTCTGCACTGGGTTACATGAGTTAAGGAGTCTGTACCAGACTAGGTAAGGTAAAGACAAGGAATTCTAGTATACACCAAAGAGTAGAGCAGGGATGTGGTTTGCTCAGTCCTGTCACTTTAGGCCTCCTGTAGCAGTTACTTGTAGTTCTGTGGCTTACTCAGAAGCAAAGACTTAACTATGGTTGTGTAAGTATGGAAAGGATTCTCAAAATACCTGAAGCTGTCACATATACCAACATGACAGCATTACCTACTGCTTTGCAAAGAGATGAGCAATAGGTAGGCACAGGGCAAAGCTCTCTTTTGCATCCTCACTTATCCAATATCCCTGTAGCTCTGTGTATTATGAAGTCATGATTCATATTAAATTTCAGTAAAGTTGTTGGCCCCTAAGTTCATGTTATAAAAGAATAATTAAGATCCAGGAGATGTTAGAACTAACAATTTACCGCATATATCTGATAACTTGAAAAAGCCTGTGAGTGATAGGGGCTACACTGAAAAAGAAACCATTTGTGTTCCTCTGCCACTGGACTCATGCTGAATGCCTGGCTTTGGTAGTTGGATACTGTGAAGCTGAATTGACAATGAATTCAATGAGCTTTCAACTCCAAAGAACATGAGCCACTTCAGCCTCTTCCAGTATAAAAGAGATTACTTCTGTTTTAAAGCAAAGAACAAATCTCTTTTTAATTTCTTGCAGTCCATGAATTCTAACTGCATTATAATCTTTGCCTTTTGATTTTAGAGCAAGTGCCCCAGTAAACTCCCATTCAGATGCTATAATAAAATCCCTGTTAAAAGAAGTAATAGACAAACTGACTTAGATAAAATGCATGTGTAAAGATGATGCTGGATAAAATATATGATTGCTATTCTTCCTTCCATTATGCCCTTTACTAATTTTGCAGTATCAATAACCTAATAATGTATGAGCAAATCCCTCTCTTCAGTGTGCTATTCAACTATAAAAATAAGAAAACTTGAATTTGTTTTCAGAATATTGTAAATCAGACCTGTGACTGTTACAAAGAAATTAATTAGAATAATCCTTATAATAGGTGTGTATTTAAAACAAAGAAAATATTTGGAGTAGAAATTATTTTTAAATTCTGCCTATTACCCATTTATTTTCACCCCTTTTGTCACTGTTCCCTTCTAATAATTCTGTAATTTTCCATATTTTTTATCCTAAATACATAAACTTTTAAATACAGATGGCAATCCTGTAATTGAACTAGCCTACCTTATTCATCTGGCCTGCTCCTATGGACCTAAATATCCACTGGCATCTGGTAACAAGGCAGCCTGCACCACTGGAACAGAAAAAGCTATGAAATCGTAGTAGTGAAGATATCATTTAATGGTGGCCATATGCACAATGCACTATGCAGCTTTGCTCATTCTTTAAATAAAATAATCACCATGACACAGGTGGATAGAAATATGCAGCAAGATTTTGTAGCATTTAGTCTCAGCAGCCTCTTCTCTAGCTTTTGCTTATTTAGGTTCTATTTTCCAGTATCCAAGTCCTGATACATCTCACTAACTTAACTGTAATGTGCAAAAAGATTTTGTGCCATGGAAAATAAATTCTTATTTCAGCTTGCATATCATATCTGTTTTATTAATACATGAGTGATTATTAGAAATAGGTACTGATCATTTATTCAGGAACATATAAATGTGTCTGAATCATGAAGAAAGGAAGGGAAATTGTTCCCATTTCCACATTTTCAATATAGATAATATTTTATCAAATTTTATAAATCTAAGCTGGTCCATGCTTTATTTCTTCTCAACTGTTCATATTTTCCTTGAATTAAGTTTTTATTTATATATGAACCTCATAGCAAGTTTTGTTATCTTACAAAAATAAGGGTTGCCATATGCCTTCATAAACAGAACTTTTATTTGCTTTTATTACCTTGCTGCATCAACACAACCAGATTGTTTTCGAAAGATGCAGTTTCATACTGCCAAAGAAGCTCCAGAAAAGAATGTATCATTTCAAAACTAAAGTCCACTTCCTGAGGAGCTATTATTTGAATGAAGTTTGGTTACACAGGGCCAACTGGAATGTCAGGACTACAATCTAGAAAATGCTGGGGCTCCACCCTATCTTTTTTTGATATTTTTTTCAAACACCACTATAACCGGAAAAACATGAAATCATTATGTAAATAAGCATACTGGAAATTATAGCAACAAGCATACTAAACTACCTTATCTTTATCTGTTTCCTTTTCTGTTGCTCTACACTTTTATTTGCAATGTGTTAAATACTGATTTCAAGTTTTTTATATCCTGGAAGTTACAGGAAGTTGCTCAACAAAGCATCGAAATACATACAAGGATATGCATTTGAAATGGATATTTCTAACATCTAGATTAGATTTTCAATGATTTGGCTGACATTTATCTGTTCAGAATGCAACAATTCATAAAACAAAACACAGCTTCAATTCTGTCTGGATTCATAAATATTCTAATCTCATTCTCACAGGTAAATAGTGATAAACTGTTAATGACATTTAGCATTCTGAACTGATAATTTCAATTTATTTTCCAGTATAAAGGGCAATATTTTCTTCATTATTTTTGTTTCTTTGTACAGTGTAATTTTGGTTAATAACAGCAAGGTAATTCAAACATGAATGAGGAAGGTAAGATACACCTTATTATCATTCCTCATAATACCTTATTGTTGACACAAATTTCAATGCTGCTTCAAAAATCATTGAAATGCTATTATTTTTTATTTTTTTTTTAAAGTAATCATAAAATTTGAGTACAGGAATTAGAATGCTGAAAGCTCAGGGGTAATTATATTTGTTATGCTGGCTGCATTGGTATAGAAGTACCATGAAAAATCAAAAGTAATAAGTTTTGAAGATTCTCAATGTAAATTAACTAAATGGAAGCAAGACAATTTAACAGACTATTCAGTAAAACATCCTTACAGAAAAGGAATCTTCACATGATAGCATTATCATGGTGAATAAACTATACACCAGACACTGAAAATTTTAGCATTGCCATTTAATGAAAAGATAAGAATTAGTGTTCCAAATCTTCTTTAATTAAGATTAATTAATTTAAAAATCAATAATGAAAAATAATGTAATAAATTTGAAATGCAGTGGGAAATAGCTTCTTCTAACCAGAGATTTTGTAAATTAGCATTTTCTGAACATTTAACAGATCAGGGTTTAATGAGTTTAAAAATGTATATGTAACACTAAACAAAATGCTGATCTTAGTTTAAGAAGACAAAACAATATATTTTAACTACTGAAATTAAGCATTAAGCATTACACCATGTTCTGAGTTACTGAATAATTCAAAATTTCTGTGTGGAAACATATCTATTTTTACTGAGCCTCTAGAAGTAATATCAAGATCGATTAGGTATATAATAAATTAGTGCTAATAAGAAAAACTGAGCATATTATTGGCACATTTTGACTTTACAAAGCTAGGAAATCAGAATTCTCTAGATGTTCCCCAGGTGCCCCAAAAACATGGGCTTACATTCAGTGGTTATTTGAATAACTGCCCTTTACTCTTGTCTGTTTAGCTGGGTGAATACCCTGCATTCACCTGGAAAAGCTGTGTGATTGCAGAGACAAAAAAAAATTATTTGAATGTAATTTCAGACAAGTAAGTTTCCCAGTCTTGATTTCTGCACAGCTGCTCAAGTGACCATGCTAGAACAGACCTGATGCAGGGGCAGCAGAGGTAGCTGGGCCAGAACAGAGATTCACAGGATGAGAGAGACACCAAAAAAAAAAAGCTAATGATGAGTTACAGCTGAAATCACATGAAAGCCTCATTAACATTGCAATAAATCAGGGTTGTTAATTTAGATATCTGAGTGAAATACGTACAGACATGTAGTGACAGCACTCCTGCCCTTTCCTTCCCAAGGCATATATTTAATGTAGGTAAATAAGGTGAGAGGCAAGAAACAATCTAAAATTGTCACCGTTTGTACGAACTAAGAATTCTACTTTTAAGAAGCACTCCAGAGAAATTAAAGGAATATTGTCAGGTATATTTACCAACAGGACTTAAATATAAAAATGTTTCTTTTCTTTTTTAATACCATTTTTAGAAGTGATGCCTTTTTTTCCTCTCCTTTTCATCTTACAGATGAAGCAAATTTTCCCATTTCTTTCTAGAAAACAGAAAATAAGAACCCAGTAACATTTTTCTCAGTTTACTGCAAAGTTTCTTCTGACACTAACCACAAACCTTGTACTTAGATCTTAACTTCATAGCTCTAGTATGAAAGCCTTGTGTGTTTTGCATGGAGATTGTCTATTACAGAGAAGCCATTTTCTCCATGATGTTTTGAAATTCTTCCAAGTTGCAAACAGTTAAATTGCCATATTTTCCCCTAGTCCTTGTACTAATAGAAAAAGGTACCTGCATTTCAAGCACTGCCAAATACATCATTTAGGGATTCAATTTGTATTTCCAATAAAACAATGGTATCTATGCCTAATAAACTAGAAACCCAAAGGGAGTAGCAAGGCATAAAAGGAACAATGTGCTCTTTCTAAATGCCATAGATCACAGCCAGTTTGTATCCAGATTTCGGGAAGCTGGAGATCATTTAAATCTCAGGGCAGGGAAAAAGAAATTTAGGACAAACTGAAACTTTCTTCTGACCATCTTTCTGTGGCTTCTAGCATAATCCCTTGGTTCAGGTACTTAAATGGCTGATGTAATATTGCTGTTATATATGTGAAAGTGATGTGGTCTGTAAGACAAGACTCTTAAATTACACATAAGAAAGGTTTACTATTTTCCTGAAGGAGTAAGTGTTAAGAAATTGCCCTGAAATTCTACATAATAAAACCTTGCAGCACAGGGTAGTTAAGTTCTGAGCTTATGAGCATTACCACAGGATCCTAGTACATTCAAGCTCATTCAAGCACATAGAACAAAAATTAAGGTTCACCTCTATTATTCCCTAACTTCCAGGTGCTTGACTTTGAAAATCTCAATTAAATTATTTTAATTTGTTTCTAAATGCAATCCAGTATAAAGGAAGTAACTGGATCAGGAAGGAGCTAATAACTACATTGAAATGTGTTTGCTTCTGGGCACTCTTTGCGTGTAAAAATGGAAATAGTTTAATTTAATTTTCTTTTCATTACAGCATGAGGGACAGCTCACCCTGTTACTGAATGAATCCCACTATTAATGAACACTTTAATTGATTAAGTAATCATGCAAGTGTTCCTTTTTAAAAATTATCTTCTATTTCTAATATACAAATTATTATTATATATTTATCTTATTTAGCTCCTCCCAGTAACACTTAGAAGCTTTATTCATCTCCCCTTTGCTTCAAACAAAACATGATTTTCTTATGTATCTTCAGCAGAGGGAGACTCAGAAAATTCCCAGGCCATGTCAGAACTGAAATAGAATAAACAACAGCAGTGACTGGCCTCGTTCTCTGACAGGAATTGTAATATTCATATGATTTCTGGATAGATGCTGATCCAACACAAGCACAATGAATCATTAAGTAAAATAAAGTGTTCACTAGACTCCCATGTGCAGCACATTGACCTCAGTTTGCTCCTTCAAGTGTGAGTGCAAGACAGGCACTCACACTCCAGACAAAACAAGTCCCCAGCTTGTATTAAGATGGACCCAATTTTACCATGGATATTTGAAGGAGGAAACTTTCTGTCATCACCAAGCAAGATAGTATCAATGTCTGGCTACGTATTAGCTTCTGCAAATCTGAAACAGCTACACTGGAAACACCGTATGTCAGAAGTCAGTAGTTTCTATATCAGCCACATGTAAAGTAATTCATGTTTTACAAAACAGAACCAAAGAATTTATATCTACCTACAAATCTGTCTTTCTTACACTCTTGGATCATTTATTATCACTTGTAACAAAACCACAGAGGTAAGTTTTTTTTGAACTAAGTCTGGATGACAGCAGTCAAGCAGGTTATTTGCTGGGCCCACGATAAGTAATCCAGAAACACTTTTTTTTTCCTTTTTATTTAATCCAGTTTGATCAACAAACAAGTGGGTTAATTTTATGTCTCCCTGTGTTTGGGGGAAGGCTGCAGGATCTGCCTGAATGCCAGATTTCCTGGGAAAGAAAGTAGGAATATGAAATCATCTATCTATGGCCAATGCCAGTTACTCCTTTAAAATATGGGGCAACAAGTAATTCATATTATAAAACCATGTATAATTAAATAAATTTCCTCAAAAGATCACACATTATTTAATTTAAATTTATTTAATATAATGAAAAACTATTTTGAAGCTATTTATGGCTGAAAAACGATGAAATGGAAAAATACAGTTCATAGTAAGAAAAAAGACAGGTAAAGCCAGCATTTCTGTGTTTTAGCACTCTTTCAAAACAAAAGCACAGGACCACCTTTAACTTACTTTTTTCCAGTTCTGCAGCTAAAAATTCTTGCCAAGCTCTCTTAATTTTGTGGAATGAGAAGGCCAGATTCCAAGCTCCATTCTAGTAATTTGTCACAGGTAGCTATGCTGTTTCCCATGGTTATTTTTAACCTTCTAACTTGCTGTCCTTCCAATCTTTCTTTTCATTCTGCTGCTTTATCTTCCACTGATGACTTCAGTTGATATTTGTGTGAGGAAATAATGTAGTATTTGATTCATGGCTACTAAGGCTTTGACAAGAAAACCTCTGAAATGAGAGACTATGTATAATGGACTAGATATTGAAGTAAAATTAAAATGAAATAACTATTTAAAATGCAAATACCTATGGTTTCCAAGCAAGTTTTCTATCTAAGAAAACTCAAAATCTCTGCTTTGTGTTTAAAATGGACAGAAATAATAAGTTCTATGGGGACATCTGGGAAAATATCTTACACTGGAGTAGTGCAGAACAGGAATGCACATATAGGTAAAGTGCAATTCTGCCCACATGTCCCCTACAGGGGAATACCTTCTATTTATTCGTCCTTACAGGGACAAATATGAGGTATCATCCACCAGGTGTTCTTGAAGGAAATCACGGTAGTAATTTAAAAGTAATTGCACACTGTGTTCAGGAAAACTAGGAGCAAGGACTCAAGCCTAAAAGAAGAAAGTAGATTGGGTTTTGGAGCAAAAATGTCAGCAGAATTAAATGAGCATTTAACACGTTTGTTTCCTTCAGAAAGTCCCCTGGTGAAATAGGGTCATGACTTGAGGATATCTTCCTCTGTGTACATTATAGGTAAATATACTGATGCTTCAAAACTAGAAACTTTGCTAGAAAGCAGAATTTTGTCAATGAGCTTTATTTGGCTTTGAAAAGAAATATAATCAACAGATCCTCTAAAGTATTCTGAATGAGTATCTTAATTTCAGAAGTAATGTGGATAAAAAATGAGACATGCCTCTGCATTTATAAAATAGGAGACTATATCTTGCCTACTTTGTCAAACAAAATAAGACAAGCATTTAATGAGTAGTAAAAGTGAGAAATGCAAGTATAATTATCTTGCCTTGCCTCCTGTTCTGGTCTCCTGCTTCAAATCCAACAAGTATTCCCCTAGAAAAGAAATTGTAAGTATTTCTACTCAAGTTGCACCATGCACTGTGCAGAGAATTAGCTCTGCACTTACATACATATTAACAGTACACCGCTAGGAAAATTGTGCTACTGTGTTGAAATTTAGCACTTAGGGACTCAATAGGTTTTAAGGGTTTAGTGTTTCAAATAGGTCAGATCTGGGTGGGTTGACACACAGAATTTGCTGATAATCAACACATGAATTGCTTCAAATTGTGGAAATTCTTCACAGACATTTTTTTATACAACAATAAGTGGGAAAAAATTCCCTTATTTTTTCTCTGTTTTGGAAATGACTGAGATAATTACTTTTCCTTCAGATTTCCACACACAGAAAAATAAACCTTAATCAGAAAAGTTAAACATCTGGCTAATCAATAAACAAGGAAGATGAGTGATTTATAAGAAAAATTACTACATCAGCTAGTTTACCTGCGATTTACAAAAGTGAAAACTATGGATATTTGTAGATAATCAAAGTTAATAAACTGTCTTCCTCCTCTTCCCATAACACATTCTGAATTAAGAGTACATATTGGAAGTAAAATTATTTCAGAAGGTTAAAAACAGCAATCATAACTTGTTTGTATAGGACAGATCTTTCAATTTGACTAGCACCTTCCTCTACAAATCCCTAAAATTATTTCCATGGGATTATGGTGGATTAAATGACAGTTCAGGGTAAGACTGGCAGAATTAGGTCCTAGGAGATTTCCTGTGCTATGCAATGATCCCTGAAGAGAAGGGGTAGGAATTACACTACTAAAATTATTCAAGCCAAATGGGATTTATAATTTAATATACCCTTTAAGAAACATTTCTTCATTAACATGAGGACAGACAGCAGGATGATATGGAACTACAGATTTTACTTGTGTCTAATTTTTCATTTTCAGCTTGGTCCTTGCAAAGGTATTGCTCTTTATTTTTAAATCTGAGAAAGAATTATTATTTCTATTACTTGAATATATTAAAATTATCAGCTCACAAAGTAAACCCATTTACAGAAAGGCTGGGTTTTTTCATTGCTTGTTTTCATTTGGAGTTTTTTGTTCTTTTGTTTTTTGTGATGGAGAGAGAGACAGGAGAATACAAAACTATAGCCTATGGGATGGGAAAAGTAGAAACTGAGAAATTATATTGTGATTCATTTCACGAAAATAAAATATAACTCCCCATTCTGCACTGAAAATGAGACCTTTGAGACTCTGGAAAAAGTGAGTTCGCTTAATAAAATGCATTGATTGAGAAACAGTAAACGCAATACTTGATACCCCATCCACTGTAAATATTATCCTTCTATCTTAACTGCTTCTGCTGCACATTTTCTTACCAAAATGTTGCAGTATTCAAAAACTAATCAAAATGTTTTCTGTAAGATTTTTTTTTGAGAACAAATGTAACATAAGTGTGCATCAAAAGCACTCAGGAGACCTTTGAAACTATAAATAATCTACAAAATTGTCATCCTGAGATCATTCATATAATTAAAAGATACAGAAAGACACACCTTGCAACCTGAGAGATCTGCTAATGGCAAGGATCTAAAGGACCTAAAGTTCTGTTATTCTTGTCTTCTCTTACTTACTTTTCATTTATGTTACTGCTTTTGTTTTGGTTTGGGATTTTTTGTTGTTGCTGTTTAAATTAGCCTATTAATGCTTAAGACTCTTAAGGGTCTCTACAGTAACATGTAAAGCATAATCCATAAAAATGTATTAGTCCACTTTCAAATGGGAGGCAGTGTTGAATGGCATCATTTCTGGAACCACAGTATCACTTGGTGCAGTGATGTGACTGCAGAAGTGGAATCTCTACCTGTGAGGAGCAAGGAGACTGTCATCATGTTTAAGGGTAGGTGTTTCTTCAATAAATACAATGACATTGAAAAAGCACAAAGCTACCTAAGTAGGAAAAGTTAACATCAAATCACTTCTGGTTTAACTTCAATTTCCTTAATTCACCTTGGCCAGGTTGTTGTTTTTTTTTTAAAAAAAAAAAACAAATCAAAATATTTACATCTAACGGAAGAAGATTTGTATAATAGAAATATAGAACACAATGTAAGAAGTCATTTTTGCTTGCACAAGAAGAAAAGGTTCAGAAAAGCCCAAGAGTTAGTGCATCATCCAGCAGTAATATAGGTAAAATATTGCTTCTAATCACAAGTGTGTGCCACCTGGTATGTGTTCAGGACCACTGTTACTGCATGCAAATCAGTCATTATCGTAAAAACACAATCTTGAGCTGGCAATTTCCTCGTCAGCATGTAGAAACCAGGGTTTCAAACAGACAAAGCATTTTTTTTTCAAAATGCAAATTGAATTTTCACACCTGCTTGGATCTCTGACCTTCTTTAGACACCTGTTCCTTTCTTTTGATAGCCTTTGCATTTATTAGTTTTATTCTCAGTGCTCATCATTTCTGTTCTTTCTCTAGGCCTCTGTCTCTAGTATTCATTTTTCTCTGTTTGTTTCTCTTGTTTATTTTTGCATCTCCTTTCTAAGGGCTCTGCCATCCCATGTAGGTTCTACTGATTGTGCTTCCTATTTCAGGTGAAGCGTTGCTCAAGGCAAGTGGGATGTCATGTGGCTATGAGAAGTTTCACAGGTATTAGGCAGGCCCCAGGCTGTGGGATTTCTTTCCCCAGGCAGCCCTGTTCCCAGGAATCATTTCACCTCCTCCTGCATCTGCAGGACATACCATTCTCTCATCATCTCCTGAGGAACCACTTTGTCACAAAAGCCAGCTCTTCTTCTCCCAAGCCTGCCCAATAGGTGATACCAGTTCAGTTCTCCAGTACTGAGGAGCTCAAATGGGGCAGACACAGAGGCAAGGTCTTGGCTCAAGCTCTTCTACTCAAAATGAGATGGAAAAATTGGATGTATCAAAAATCTGGTGAAAGAATTTATAAAAGTCATATAAAAGCTGAGAATCTGTGATCAACCATTCACCAATTCTCCCATGTGTTTAGCTGTTCATGCAGACAATGTATGACTTTTTGGACCAGAATCACTTTGCTCTCCTTCCTTTGGAGAAACCCATCAAAATAGGCACAAGATTATTGTTACCTCAGTCTAGATCCATCTTGCCCCTGGAAAATTATTCACATTATGCCTGTACATATGGTGGTCCTGATTGCATCAGTAAAAATTTGCCTCACCAGCTAAACAGGTGAATGATTTTAGGGCAAATGAGCCTATTTCTGACGTAAAAATTCAGAGAAGAGCTGATAGTTATGCCACAGACATCTATATATTTACTCAGAATAAACCTGTGAGACTTTCTGAAATCTTTTACTATGCTTTTTTTTTTTTTTTTTTCAAATTAAGCAAACTATACCTAAAATAGCTTTGCATAGGTTAATAAATTGCAAATAAGATCAAAGAGGCCTAAATTATACTTTAACATACTAATATATCAGTAATAAAATTAAAATCCTGGCAAGGGGAAGGATGAGTAAGGCAAAAGATATCTTTGGAGAAATTATGTAAATTTGTGGAGAAACTTCAATTTCAAAACTTGTGAGGAGAGTGACTAAGCAGATTTGAAATGATTATATCTTATGTGCATATTTTTCTACATATCTATGTCTCTGTGTTACTTTGATAATCATTGTCCCTGGGACTATATATTGAAATACATAGAGAGAAACAGTAAGGAAGTATTTCTTTATGTAATCTTGTAATTGTAATCTTTATGTAGTCTTGTAATTAGTCATATGTGTCAAAACAAGCTCAAATCATCTGTCAGAAAAGATGTTTCCCAAACCCAATGATTTCAGGAATAAATATATGGAAAAACATAAAAGACATTAGTTCTAATTTTACTTCCAAGACTGATTAATGGGGTATCCAAAATCTCCCATCCATCGTGATTCATTTCTGTTCATTTTTGTTTCCTTCCCCAACTCAAAGACCTTACTGACCATACAGTTCCCTCCAGAACTGTTCTGACAGTATTCTCATTTTTCTTTCCTCTCTAATTTTAGTTTAATTTGTCCTTAAAATAACTATTTTGGATCGAAAAATCGATTAACATAATAATGTGCCTGAAGTTATTCAAGTTACCATCTGTATGTTTTTTTCTCATGTCCTGTAAAGGCAAGACCTACAGACATACATGTTTTGGTATTCTTACCAAGCAAGCAGATGTAAAGAATTCAAAGAATTCTCATTATATAGAATAACAATTTACTTATGGTCAAAATATACAAGGTTAACAATTAGGAGAAATAATTATCAGGAAACAGCAGAAGGAAGGTCATAGCTTAAACAAAGGTGTTGCTGCAGTTTACAAGACCATTAGGTTCATAATTTTGGCCCGTAGTCCTCTGTCTGCCACCTTTACAAAAGTCTTAGGAAGTCCTTTAAAGTATTCTCATTGTGAATAAAATAACTATTAAGTTGTTCATGCTGCTGTAGTTAACATTGCATCAGCAGTTTTACTGTAGCCATTGGTTTCACAGGTTCATAACTCTACGGTAAACATGTTCTTCAGTCTGAAGCTCAGCATAGAAAAGAGAATTCATAAAAAAAGAAGTTCAGCTATCAAGGAAAATATGTTTATTCAGCGTCGGATTTTGAAAGAAAAGGAGTTTAGGTGAGCATGCTAGTCTAAAAACTATTTTACACTTTGGAAACTATTAAATACATAAAGATCAGTGTGCTTTTTTATGGTTGTCCTGGTTTTGAATGAAAATAGGTTCATCATGTCAGACTGATGCTATTTCAAAATTGTCAGAAGTGTTTTAAATTATCCATAGTCTTCTAAACATGTCCACAACTCCTTGTCAGCAAATCTGCAATGACTTTTAGTCATTAAAAGCATGTCCATGTCTACAAAGGGTATGTTTTCAAAGCTGACCACTAGAACTTTAAGTCCCTATCATATCAACCATCAAATAAAAGGGAATAACAATGTTATTATTATATCATAATAAAAGGTAGAGCTAAAGATGTAATGCTTTACAGAAGGAATAATGGTTTTTCAGAACTAATACTATTGCTTTTCCTTATTGATCCTCACAGAGCTGCTAAAGCTTCATCCTGTATGGCAGAATAAGTGTATCATATAGCATAACAAAGATGAGAACTCAATATAAATAAAGTGAATAATTACCTTAAAAAGACTTAAATATGGCCTGAAACACTCAGTCCAAGGAGTGGATGCTTTAACTTCACTAGAAAGCTTCCACTGGGCAGGAGGGAAGATAAAGGATCTGATCCTATTTTGCACTCTCCTAAAGTCTCTGTTAAGTGATCTGCTGCAAAGAACACAACTCACCAAAGCAAAATGTTCAGGAACTTTGTTGTAAACACTTGCACCAGGGAGTTTCTTCCAAAGTGATCCACCTCTGTCCTCCTGTAATTATGAAACTTCAGGGAGTCTGTGGCTTTTATTTAAGCATATGCTACCACAGGCCTGTGCTGCTGCAGGATTTCATATCAATTCCAAGGTGTTTTCCCCACAGCTATAAGTCCCATATTCTGTAAGGAGGACATTGATTTCTATTGGCATGTCATAACACAACAGTCATTGCATCCTCAATGAGATTTACATTGCACTGTCACCAAAGAAATATGGGGCTTCAAAATTATAAACTGGCTCCTTTCAATTTATTTATTCATTGTGTAAGAACAAAGAATATTGCAAGCACCTCACAAATATTGAAGAGGGGTCATTGCTTAGAGCAATTCTTATTTTCAGGCTATTTTATAAGTTTGCATTGAATTACTGCATTAAACTCAATGTTAAAAAAATCACCCAAAAGTAAGCTCAGAAGACTTAATTTCTGCTATGAATACAGACAAAATAAAACAAAAAAATCCCCAAAAAACCAACCAAAAAAAAAAAGTTGCAAAATACAAAGTTAAAAGGACACTAGCAGGATAAAAGTCATATTTTTTTAGTGCATGTCATTTCCTTAGCTACTAATACCATTAGATTTATAAGACTGAGAAAGGAAAAGGTAATTTAATTTCCATCATTTTTGCTGTATATTGCCAAAGGTCAGTCTCTTCACAGCACAGTATCTACCTGCATCTGATAGTATGTAAATCAATTCACAAACAATTCAAGAAAAAGAAAAACAGCATTAAAAGATAATCTAATGACACAACTTATAAGGGATAGGAGAGATGTAGTTTTGTAAAGTATTGAGCCTTGGAGCAATACAAAGCAACCATATCGAGTACAGGGCACATCTCCACAAGGAACCAGCAGGGCTACGTGTTAAGTATTAAACTAATTCCCAAATAAGGGAAATTGCCAAATTTTTCATCTCAGCAGAGTTTCTGCAGAAAAAGAACTACTCCAGAAAAAGAATTCTTCCATTTTCTCACAGCAGCTGGAGGTCTTCAGACAGTTTAGAAATCCTAGATTAATGATCGCTACTTCACCCTCAATTATCTTCTCTGATTACAATAAATATTTTTGGTGCTGAAAGAAATCTCATTACTGTCTGACTACTTATCATTATTAGTGTTACAGTGTGTAGGTGATAGTAACTAAATGCAAAGAAAATAGTTCACTTTGTTGTTCAGTGCTTAAATAGTAACCCTGAAGAAAGCAAGAAAAATCTAGTATAGAAACCTGATCTGTGTTGTGCCTCAGAAGTGTCAGGGTACTCTAACATTAAATATTCCCTTCTCTACTGAAGAGTTACAGCAGTCAATAAAAGTAGTAGGAAAGATGACAGCACAACAAGACAGTTATGAGAACTCTTGGCAGCAGGTGCACTTGGCTACACAAAATGAAAGAATGAACATGGAGACCAAGGCTGCTGGAGCACAGCAAGAGTAGGTAAGCAAGGCACAAGCACATTAAAGTGGTTCACAATATCATCGCAAAGCATAGCTGGATCAAGACAGAATGAGAGGCACCAGAACAGAACTAATCCTAAAAGAGGAATACAGAAGATAATGCACTGCACTGAAGAGACAACAAGCAAAATGTCTGATGCTCCATACTGTTTCTTCACTTTTCTACAGGGCACTAGTGATTCTAGGAATAACTGTATCTACTGTAGGCCTCTATGGGAATGAATGGGCTTTCCAATCCACTTGAAAAAACACTTATATTGCAATCATAGAATATCCTGAGTTGGAAGGGTCTCAAAAGGGTCATTGAAGTCCAGCTCCTGGCCCAGAACAGAAAACTCACAAGAATAACACCGTGTGCCTGAGAGCATTGGCCAAACACTTGAACTCTGTCAGGCTGGTGCTGTGACCACTGCCCTGGGGAGCCTGTTCAGTGCCCAGCCACATAGAATCTTTTCCCTGATATCCAACCTAAACCTCCCCTGACAGAGCTTCAGGCCATTCCCTCAGTCCTGTCATTGGTCGCCAGGAAGAAGACCAGTGCCCACATCAGCACCTCACTTTAAAACAGAATACTTATCTAAGTGCCAGGACTTAGAAAAATACTTGGTTTATGAAAGAGAGAATAGCACCAATCTAGAAAGATACAATGTAGCAAGCCTTTGGAAATGCAATAAAAATAAATCTTCTGTCCAAAGACCCATTCTGATTCTAAACAAAGAACTCAATTGCTGGTTACAGAGCAAAGGCTAAAGAAACCTGACTAATACTTAATTGATACCTAGTAATGTTCTTAGTCTCCCAATCTCATTGCATTGTCTGTTATTTTGCTTTTAAATAGATATTGTAATAGGAAAACTATTTCAAAAATGAAAAATTGCATATTGCTGCTTTGCAAAAGTTAATGCAAACATTTTTGAGATGCTGTAAGTTCATCATGCCAATGTAAGTAGAAATATTTTACTAGAGGCTAAGGTTTGTATTCAACAGAAACTTAGTTAAAAAATACACAACAATAAATTAAATACTGGAAAAATAAACATATTTTAAGAGTTTATTTCTTTCATAGTTGAATTAACTCATGTTATTCATAAAAGGCATATTTCTTTCTACAGCCTCAATTGGGCATCCTCACTCTTAAGATGAGACAGCTGTTTTTTTTGAGGAGCTGTTTTAGACAGTTAAAAGACTGCAGATAATTGACTGGTCAAATCTGTAGGAGTCCCTTAGAGCTTGTAAAACATTCTTCTACATTTGTAATATTAATACCTAGTTTATCCTTGCAAATCAGCAAAGACTGTTTCCTGCTTAAGTTAGAAATCTCTTTTGTAATCAATTATGTGAGTACTTTGAGTTCTGAGCAGGTAAAAAATGTCTGTCCAGGATAAAAAATGAAACTGAGTGGATGAGATTTATTAGTTCTTGCAATAATTGTTCTTACTGGAACAGACAGAAAGTATATATGTTTATACTGCAAGACTAGAAATGAAAAATTATACCAAAAGTATGAAGAAAATAACACAGAGCCATTATTATACTACATTAAACAGTCTCGAGATATTAATAACTTTCCATTTGTTTAGTTATGTTCTTAGAATTTTCCTCATGAATGTACTTGAGATTCAGCTCTCCAGTGTTGCTAAGAAAATTTATATAAACACTGAGTTCTCAAAGGGCTTCTCAGATGTTAGTAATGAAAACTTGGCCAGCATCCCCACTATCAGAGTTTGATAAAGTAAATACAAACATAGCCATTTTTTAAAAAAGAAGACTGAAATCTTTTATGCATAGTTATGTAATGCATTGCATGCACGTTATTATAGTCATTATTTTTTAAATATGGGAATTTTCTTTGGTGGAAAAGCATAGGTTGTTATGAACCAGTAGACAGTGCTTTACATGCAGGTAGTTTCCACAACAATTTCTTTGACAAAAAAATAGTGCCAAACCAACCAAAAATTGTAAGCAAAAAGCTTTTGTGTGTATTGTTACGTATCGCTAACCTCATCACACATATTTGGAAGTAGAAATCTCCCATTTCTTTACAAAAAATAAATTTCTATGTTACATATCCACAATCTGCTTATCAGTTGAACTCAACTCTTTTGCATGTTAAGGTTTTCTTAATCCCTTTGGTTCGTCAGAAGTTAAAATATATTATTTCCAGTGTTTTCTATTATTTTACTATACAGTGCTTAATAACTCACATAAAAGTTTTCAGAAAGAAATTTAATTCATTTTTTGAAAAAATAAATCATATGTTGGTGAACAATTATCTCTGAGGATGTAGTCTATAAGAATCCTAGTTTATTAAAATGTGTAAGATATTTTTTGTAAATCAGGTTTATGCATAAAGCCAGATTTTAATGGGAAAATATTCCATTTTCTGAGTGATCTAGAGTCTCTCTATTGTCATCATAGAAAAATAGCTACATATTGGGAAAAATTAATCCAGGTTGTATTAATTCCATAGTTTTTGATCAAGAAAACTTTATTTGGAATTATCCAATTTTCTTGATAGAATATCAAAGTGAACCTAGAGTACTCTAAATTTAGGAACTAACCTTTAAATTGAGACAAATCCAACTTTATATCACTTATATTCATTGTTTGAACAAGAAAAAAATTTTAAAAATCTGTATTTCTCTCATATTTTCTTAAACACTTGAACTGAAAGTTGATTATATATAAACATATAATAAAATTTGGATTTTTCATTTCATTTATATATTTGAGAGAAGGATTAATAAAAGTGCTGATGAGTGGAAAAGCACCAATTTTTTCTGAGCATAAAACTTAGGAATTTTTATAGTATGGTGCCTTGCAACTTTGGACATTATTTTTACAACACAGGGAAAAGATCTTTCTCTATACAGTAGGCATTCATGAGAGCATAATACCTTACAGGGGCTACAGAGAGTTACATTCTAGTGTGATACAACATATGGCTTATTTATTTCGTAAGAAAAATAAAAGCTGCAATAAAATTATCCTTTCCCTGTAGCCAAAGACATAGAATAACATTAGGTAGGATCTTAAGTCACTCTTTAATAAGAATTCAGGGTTCATTATTATAACAAGAAAAATCATGCAATGATGTGTTGCTGTCATGCAAAACATGTCAGAATTTTTCTTGTGGGACAAATTACACACGAGCTACGTAGAAATTGATGGACAAAAAAAAAAAAATAATGGAAATGTCATTGGAATGGGCTTTAGGTATTCTGTAGCGTTTATAACTGGGTGAATAAGTGCAATTATCTGACAATGTATGTGTGCTGGGCTGACCTCAGCAGCAGCCAAATCCCTTCCGAGACTCTCACTCACTCTCGCACAGGACAGAGGAAATTGAAGGAGGGCAAGAAGGCTCAGGGTTCAAGGCAATTACAATATATGAAACTGGTTTCTTTGAACATGTCTATACAAGTCTACATGACTATCTAGTCAGAAAAATGACTTTTTCTTATTTCAACTTCTAGGCAACCCACTCCTTATCAGCAGAAAGAACAGCAACTAAAACCAGGAAAAAACATCACTAAGACTATTATAATACTGTGACAAATACTGAACGACTCAAGAGCCAGAAAATGGTTCTAGGAAGGATTTACTTTTATTTAATTCAGAAATATTTCTTTTACATGAAAAGCAGATTTTCAAATATATTTGCATTATTTTGGTTTCTTTGTAAGTTAATGGTGCTTAAAGACTTGTGTAAATATAATAAAAAATGTAACCAGTTTGTTCAAAGACAAGGATTTAGAAAAGAATCCTGACAGAGATTAAGCAGCAAATAGAAAATTCTCTGTAATAGAATCTGAGACAATTATAGCACCACTGATTGAATAACCCATTCATTTACCCTTTTAAAGGATCGAAAGAAAGGAAGAAATGAATTTTACAAGCTGAAAATTTTTAGATATTAAATGTAGCATATTAAATTAAGATCTTCCCTTTCAGCCTGCAAAATACTTTATAGCAAATGCTCCATCTCATTCATATTTAAATTACATGAGTTCATTGCAACCTTAGAAGAAGTCAGAATTAATTTAGTTTTTAAATGTTTGCAAAATGCAGGTTATATCAAGGTTCTCAAGTCTACTAAACCTACAGATCAACATGGATCCAAGCAACAAGAAATCTATCTATAACAAACTTTGCAACTGAAAATACTAAATTCTTTCACTGACTTTAATTTGACATATACTTCTGAGTCTGCTATTATGCAGTCTTTCCTTTTGGATTAGCACCTTTAGCCAAAGGCCATTATGCTAAACTCATGGAAAAATGGAAAAAATATTAAAAAAATACCATTTCCTAAATAAAATTACAATTTTTTTATCTTAATCAGTGTCACTAGATTTGAAAATAAATCATTGAGTTATGAACTTTTGAACTAAAAAGAAGAGTATTTTTTTGTCACATTTAATTTCTATAATGTAATCCCCAGCACCTTAAAACAAGAAAAAACCTACAAATTAAAATATTAAAATTTCCCCATTTGTGGGTTTTTATTTCTGATAGATAAATAAAAAATATACTTAAATTTATATTTATTTGTAAATTTTAATGCACTTGTTTTTATCTTTTATAAAAAGATAATTTAATGGTTATTTTATTTTTAGTTTTATACTGATGCAGCTCTTATATTCAATTAAAAATGGAAAGAAAAAGAAATAAAGGTTGAATATATTATGCTCTTCAAATTATAATGTATAATAGGACTATTAAGTTTGATTACAGTTTTGAAAATTAAGGACGTTTCTTTTCAAATAATATACTTCATATCCATATAAATATATGTCCTTTCAGATTATCCAAGCTCAAGTAATTCTTTCTTTTTAAAAATAAGGTTTTTATACTTCTTGATATAGTTAACATGTGTCTTTTCTCTCTGGAACTTGATACTTCAGAAAAAAGTGTGTTAGTGGCACTGTGTACACTGAGATTTACTTCAGGACATCAATAACTTCATTTGTTTGAAGACCTTTCTCTAGGATATGGATAGGTTTAAAAGGTTTTGTAAGGATAGGGCCATGTTGGAATATACAAAAATAAGATAAACTCAGTTACTTACATTTTGGAGATTTCTGTTGCTCTCAGACTGATCTGTCTAATACTCTTTAGGTTTGGTGATGGACAAGGTGATTTTACCATCATAAATATATGTATTCAATCAGACAATTTTTAAATATTCAAGGTATTAATCCTAAATTCTGGTATTTAAATTGAGTGTAAATTCTTATTTACACTCACTTAATATTTATTACCAAATACATTTTGTGGAGGGTCTTCCTATATTTTAATTATACAGCATATAGGCAGATACAACAATGCTCTATATTAAATTTTCAGAAATTACAGAAATAAAATACTGTTACTAAATTTTACCATATGTGCCTTTAAGAATTATAAAAATATATAAAATTTAATTTATCTAATTTATCTAATCACAAAAATTTGAAGACTAAATGTTTTTTAGGAGTGGCTCTATTCCTTTAGATGCTAGTTCTCATTAATTAGTAAAGGCTTACTTCCTTCCTATGATTCTCTAAATCAACATACTTTAGCAAAATAAAAATGCTAGAATGCTAAAATCACAACAGTCACTACAAAACCAAGATAAAAAAAATGGGAACAGATACAGGAGAAGTCTTTCAATGGGATTAAGAATAAGGGCTATTTTTTTAAGAGTAATCTGGAATATAAGAAAGAATGCTACAGAAAAGGGAGTTATAGGAGTAAAAGCCTAGAAAACAGACAACTATTTATTAAGGATAAGGCAGAGTAAGACAAGCAATGCAAGACTTTGAAGCATTAGGTGATTTATTGAAGTTTAAAGTAGGAAATGTGATTTAATACCATGGGAGTACAAGGTTGGTACTGCTTTACTGTACTTGAAATAAAACAAAGGGGTAACAGAGAAGGAAGTACATTATTTAATTTCTAGTTGGTTGTATTCATGTGTGCATGCACAATAGTCTCTGAAGAGCCAACATCAATACTGGAATTACAGGTGAGATGATGAGATCCATAAAGTGATTTACTAGTAGAAAACACCTGTGCTCTGACCAGGATGTTTTTCACAACCCTGAAGCACTTGTACAAGTGAGTTGTTGCACATTCTGTGTTACATAAATGGACAGAAAGAGCCCAAACAAATAAAACAATAAATAAAACAGGAAAGGCTTAGAGACCAGATAATGAAAAGTTATTGCATTCTCTAGAAAAAGCAAAGATTTCTCCTAAAAGGCTGGAATTGCTCTTCTTTGGAACCATCCCTTATTGGTAGCAGATCCACCTGGAAGATTTCTTCTCAGTTTATAACAGATGATGTGCCAGAGAAATGATGTTTCTGAAATTAGTCTAAGATCAAAACAAGTTATACTGTCTTGTACCTTAGGCTTACAGCCTATTCTAAAAAATACCTGCTAAAACTCAGATGTGAAGTGGTAATATGTCAAGCTCCTAAAACTCAATTATGGCTTATAAATGTCACTAAAAGAAAAGATGTACATTGATTTGGTTAAAAAAAAATCCACTGCTTACTAATTTAACATCTTCTGTTTCTGCATTTTCCTTTGCAGACATTTTATTTCAATTATTCACCAAAGAAAGATCAGCTCTTAATTTTGTAGGCAATGAAAGTTAACACTTGGGAAGAATTGAAAATCTCTACAGATCTTATCAGAAAAGATGAAAATACATCTAAAATACATTATTCAAGACTGTATTTCTTTAATTATGTATGTTAGACAATGTCATACCGCACTGCATTTTAGGGATTTGTTTTGGTTTGGTTTTGAATAGGAAACTCACCAGCAGGAACAGTCATTTCTCTGAAATAACAGTGTGACCATAGTACTTCCTCGTATCCATTTTTCCCTTTCTTATTTCTAATGCTCTCATCTGAATGCAGTTTTTTTCTCTAATCACTTTTCTATTTTGCAGGAGTTTAAAAGTATCTAGTTATCTTCTCTTTTGATGTTAAACTGTATACTGAGATTTATAGAGTAATGTGAAAAGGTGATGGATAGCAGGCTTAGCATTCCTTAAACTTTTTTATTTTAAGCACTGCATACATACATTGTGGTTAAGTATAATTTTATTTTCAATTTAGAAAACTGCACTAAGCACAATTCCACTGAAAAGTTCTCTTTAATGACAACACAGATCAAAGTTACAAACCATATATTCATTCCTATCAGTCTTCAAGATTTCAAATTAAATATATATGTGGAAAATAAGATAAGATCAATGTATTCACTTAGGGAGTAGACAAATTTTTTTACGAGTGTGTGGCCTAACCCTGTCCAGCAGACACAGCCTCACATAGATTCTAGTTCATCCCTCCCCAGTGGGACAATGGAGAGAATCAGAAGGGTAAAAGTGAGAAAACTCATGGATTGAGATAAAGACAATTAAACAGAAAGTGTGAAAGGTGGGCACACATGCAAAGCAAAACTCATTCACCACTTCCCACGGGCAGGCAGGTGTTGAGCCATCTCCAGGAAAGCAGGAATCCATGCAAGAGTGGGAAGACAAACACCATCACTCTGAAAGTCCCCTCCACTTCCTGCCTCTTCCCCCCTCCACAGCTGTCATTGCTCAGCATGGCCCCATAGAGATGTGGGATATCCCTTTGGTCACTTGGCATCAGCTGTTCCAGCTGTGGCTCCTCCCCTGTGCATCCTCAGCCCCCGCGGTGATGGGACACTGTGAATGGCAGGAAAGGCCTTGACGCTTGAAAGCTGATACATTGCTGTGTTATTAATATAGCTTTGGTCACAAATCCAAAATATAGCACCTCTCTGAAGAAAACTGATTCTGTCCCAGCCCAATCCAGCACAACAGATAACCTGTTTAATTCTGGGCAGGGGAGAGCTGTTAGAAGAAAATATGCAGTTCTAGTCTGGCCTCTCAGTAGCATCACTCTTACTGACATCCTCAGCCAAGCTGCATAAAGGGCATCAGAAGCACAGCTTCTCATGCTTCAGATGTGAGACACAATTCTTTGACCTTGATTTGCAGAGAATTAAAAATTCCAGTGTACACACATAGTCCATCCATGAGGAGAGACGCGAAAAGCAAACCTGATGTGTCAGACTATACCATGTAACTTAAGGTTATTTTTCACCCTGTGATGATAACCATGATATAGGAAACTTAGTAGAAGACAAAAGCATAAGCAAAAGCTTTCAATAATGAGCTAGTAAAACAGAATAATCTTTTCTCTATTTTTTTTCATCATTTTTCTCTTACATTGTTTCATCAGACAGCATATGCCTAAGATAATTAATATAATTTTAAAGTATGAAAAGGCCACTCTTGTTTTCAGTCTTTGAATGTCTTCTCTTAAAAAATACATTCCTGTTCAGTCTGGACCTAGTTCATGTAAGAAAGGCATTGTCTAACTCTTATTATAAGGTATCATACTGTGTGTTTATCTAAGCTGTATAAAGCAAAAAGAACGTATGATGTTAGCCAATGTACGCTATTTCATATATGCTGCAAAACCACTACTATAAATAGGACATTAATTTTCATGTAAAGAATAAAATAATTCCAATACAGTTTATTAAACTAAATCTTCAGTAGTTTATTGATTTATATTTTACTGGGCCTCATAATTAAAGGACAAGAGCCTGGGAGTTGAAATTAATTTAGTGGAGGAAACAATATTTGATATTAAATGTAGTAAAAAAATAATTTGATTGCTTTTCGCAAAGGAAAGGGTACTCAGACCAAACAAGCCAACAATTTTCATTCTACATATTGTATGGCTCAGCTATATATGCATAAAAGAAAAACACAAGATCGGATCGTTTTTACAAAACCAGTCTCCAGCCTCTGAGTACTTTTTGATTCTTCGCTGTCACAGGAAAGTATGAAAAAAGGAGCAGAAATCCATTAGCTGTTCCTTCAGTTCTTAAACTTCTTGGCAGAAAACTGGTTTTTGCTCATATAGGTTAAGAGAAGGAAGAGAGCAGATATCTGTGTTCTTTATTCGCTGAATTCAACAATATGATCAATATAATAACTTTTTATAACGATATTTACAAAAGCTGGAGATAGTATCTTTGGCTTAGGAATGGGGGTTCTTGCTCACCTACGAATGCATGGTAATACCAGAATATGTAATATCCCCTTCCTCCTTTCTTGCCCTTACTCTCACTGACTCTAAAAGTAAACTTGGGAAGAGGAATAGATAAAGTAATGGTTATGACCAAGGCTGTACTTCTCTCTGCTCCCAAAGTCTGTTGAAAGGATTAAGGTAGCTAAAGTTGTGTCAGCTGTCTCAAATGATCAGTTTCTGGTTTGCTGTCCTTGTAAAGGCAGAGCTTCATGAGTCATGGGGTTAAATGAAGATGGCCTTTAAATATATTTTTAGCGTTGCATATTGTTGTGGAGGAAATTTGAAAATTTTAAATTATTGTAACAATAAAAGTGGAATAAAAGGAAACAAAATGCCTTAAAATAATCAAGAGGAAATTCAAACCTATTCAAAGTCCAATTTTTGAGCTGTTAATTTTAGCAATGTATATTCAGTGAAACCTTGTTAAAGCAGCATGAGGGATTCCTTGTGCATAAAATGACAGCACTGAAATTTGGTCCCCAGACCAAAGGGGAGCTAATAGTTGGCTTCAGATAAATGGGTGAAACTGAAATTTTCTGTGCCAGGAACAGTCAGAGAAGACAGTAGAAAGCGAATGATATGGTGAGAAAAAATGCTGCTAATATACTTTAGAAAAAAGAACCAAGGGACAGAGCACTTTCAAGACAGATGTTCTGAATTATGGACAAAACAAACAAATCTGCCATTTGCTTCTTACTGTACTCAGGAAAATAATGAGGCGTACTGCCATTAATTTAAAAAAAAAAAAAAGAAAAAGTGTTATTTCAGTGTCAGTTTCTATTCCTTGTGAAAGTATACACAAACCTGAAGAAAGACTCACTAAACACTTAGTTCACAGTAGAAACGAATCACAGATAATATAAGGAAAATTAACATGCTAATGATTGTAAGTTTTCTGTGAGAAGAAAAAAAAGGATTCCTATTGCATGCAAGAATAGATAATTAGAGAATATATTTGTCTTTAATATTTTAATATGAGAATGGCCATTCTCAAGATTGAGGATTACATAACCTCCTAATTGGTAAATTTTCTAGTATGCTAAATATACTATTCATTTAAATAATTGATATTTACAGTTTTAAATATTGACTTAATTACTGGATTAAAAAAATTGTATACAATCTAAGAATGCATTTACATGATATCTTTCAAAGCAAAGGAAAATTCAAAGAAAAAGGCATTCTTGGTAAATATTGAACTTTTTAAAACAAACAACTACAAAACAGAGAAAAATCACAGTCTGAAAAAGCAGCATGCTTCCATACATGATGCTGTGAGATATTCCCTCCCACAACCTTAATAAAAGATGTTAATTGACCACACTTCAGTCCTGTATGAAAACTACTGGTTTAGCTGATTATCAAAATAATGCACTATAAAATTTAACTAAAGGTGCATTCATGTTCTCTTGCTTTCTGCTTTGTATTTCTGCTGTATTTTAATAAAACATTAGTATATGCTGAATTTGCATCACTGGGGTTTGGTAGCAGGGGGCCTACAGGGGTGATTACTGTAAGAAGGTGCCAGAAGCTTCTCCCACTGTCTGGCAGAGACAATGTGAGCTGGTTCCAAGGCAGCCAAGGCAGAGCCCATCAGTGACAGGGCCAGCACCTCCAGGATAATGCTATTTTAAAATGGTGAAAAAACCCCACTGCAATGGCAGCCAGAGAGAAGAGGGAGAATATCTGAGAGGAGCAGCCCTGCAGACAGCAAGGTCAGTGCAGGAGGATGGGCTCTGTGTGCTGGCACGGAGATTTCCCTTCTGCGCCCATTTGTGCAGAGCCTGTGAGCCGGGCTGTGCCCCTGCAGCCTGAGCAAGTCCTGGTGGAACAGATATCCCCTGGCAGCACGTGGAAGAGCCCATGCTGGAACAGATGGATACCTAAAGGAGGTGATGGTGATGGCAGCACCTGTGGCCCATGGAGAAAGGAGCCCCTGTTGGAGAAGGTTTACTGGCAGGACTTGTGATTCCGTGGGGGATCCATGCTGGAGCAGCCTGTTCCTGAAGGAATACGCCCCATGGAAGAGACTTCATGCATGGAGGGGAGCAGGGGAAGTCTGTGAGGAATCCTTCCTCTGGGGAGGAAGGAGTGCAGAGACATGTGATGAATAGATCACAACCCCCATTCCTGGTCCCCTGCATTGCTGGTGAAAGGAGAGGAAGAGAAAATAAAGAATGACGTTGAGCCTGGGAAGAAGGGAAGAGGGTTGGTGTTTTAAAGGCTGTTTAAAGATGGAGTTTTAAAGGTTAGGTTCATTTCTAATTACCCTATTCTGATTTCTTTGGTATTTAATTTTAATAGTATCTCCAAGTCAAGTTCATTTTGTCCCTGATGGTAATCAGTGAGTGACCTATCCCTGTCCTTATCTCAACCTACAAAACTTTTATTTTCTCTCTGTCCTGAGGAGATAAATAATCGAGTGACTTTGGTGGGCACATGAAATCCAGGCACAGTCAACTCACTAAACAGTGAAATTTACATTATTTCATAAAAAGGAATATTCAGAAGTGGTCCATCAAAGACTTTAATTTCAATTACTTCCAACATTTTATCATAATATTTACCAGTGATGTTTTCCAAAAAGAGATGTGGGCACAGCTGTGACTAAATGCTTCCTCACAAATGATTTTAGATCCATCATGCTTTTTTATAGATAAAGATGAATTCAATGAAGCAAAACAGGAATAAGCAGTTTCTTGTTGCAACGCTGATGTGCACAGTGACATAATATTCACTGCCTCTATCACTGGCCCTACCTATGAGTCATCAAAAAATTCTCTATTGCATACTAAATGCCTCAGCCACACTGTGCTCTGCCTCCCACCTAATATTTGGTGAGTCTGAATAATTCATGGGAACATGAGTAAACACGAAACCCAGGGACTGTGGTAGAAATTAAGTTAGTTTCTGCTAAAATCAAAATTAGGTTTTATGTGGATTCTATTTAATTCCAAATATACTTTTATTCACAGTTATTTTTAGCTCTATTTAGAGTAGAATAAATCCTGTTTTTCAGATAAAATCGTTGTAATTACTGATGAAAAGACCCTACATTTGTAACAGATGGGATACATATTTTATATACTTTACCTTCTTTGCCAAAAATGCACTCTGCTGATGCATTTAACATGCACTTTCACTTTTTAATTATGCAATTATAAGTTAAAAATATAAGTGCTCAACTTCAGGGTGTATTTTGGTGTTCACAAAACAAAAAGATGCAAAGATGAGATGCTGTGGAGAAGTAATGAAGAAAGTTTTACAGTGATACTAAGAAAAACAAAAAGTCTCCAAGTGTAATTACTATATAACATTTTACCCATGGGTCCAGTAAGAACACTAATGCTCAATCCATAGGACTGATCATATGTTATTATTACACCAATTTCATGGGTGTATTCAAGTCGTTTGATTGTTTCAGCAAAAACTTTCTATAGATGTTTAATCAAAAAAACAATGGGCAGTTATGTGAGCTGTTGGTTTTGCCTCATAGAAATTAACTCTTCAGTAATCTGTTGCTTGACTAAATATCCTTTCTCACTCCTCCCTACATACTTCCTGAGAAATTTGAAAGGACAGACCAATCAGCTAGTGCTTTCTGAAGATAGGTGAGAAGGCTTAAATTGCAGTGTAAAAGACATCCCAAATTTCCCCACCACCTGGTGGAGCTCAATGTGCCTTTCAAGGCCACAGCACAGCGACCAGGTTTTTAGTCTGTGTGGTAACTCATGAGTTCTGATGACAAATTCTGTTATTTCATTAAAATGATGATTACTACCAGTGGAGCTACTGAGTAGAATGAGCAGGCTGAACAGATGTGCTGGATGTGGAAACAAACCACTTTTGACCAGTAGACAAAGGGAAGGCAGTAAACATGGGTTTTTGGAATTTTAGAAAAGCTTTTGATACCATCTCACAGCATTTTTGTGAATAAAATGTCCCAGCTAGACATCCACACAACAACTTGCTGAAGGGTCAGGCTCAAGGACCTATAGTAAATGAGGTAATGCCTCTCTGGTGGACAGTCACAAGGACTGAAAAATTCTAAATTCTAGCTGATAAACCTGCTTGATCTCAATATATGAGTTCTTTAAATTTTAACTAAAAAAAAGAGAATATTGAAAATGCATGGCATAGAATTAGCATTGTGCAGTGGTTGTTAGTAATTTTTCCACCTTTTGTGGCAGAAGAACCTTCACAACTTAAATTCCACAACAGCATTCTGATTGTCCATTTGACGACATATTTGACAGTGGATTGCAGTGTCCCATTGGAAAACTGAAGTACACACACACTTTGCTTGCTTTCTTATGTAGGCACCCTGAGGACAAACAATTAATTAATTGAGAGCTTGTTCAAAGGAAGTGCTTTTAAAGTGCTTCTTCCTATTGTAATTCTTTATAGATTATCAATTTGGACCTTTTTTGGCCATCATAGAGTCGCATAGAAACCTTCTTTCCCCTTCTTCCCTCACCAGCAAGTAGCATAGCTTTCAAGAGGTAAAGTGTTCAAATTGTTCCTAAAATAAAATAAATCAAAATAAAATAAAGCATCCTTTTATGTAGACCTTTTGGGGAAATATTTTTTGGCTGCCCCGTTTCTTTATCACCTGAGGGAAAACCTAGTTTCTGAAACTAGTGATGGGTTAGCTCACTATGAGAATTTTTAAAGTATAAGAAAAAAACACAAACCTCTGAAGTAGACAGATGATCTCAAACCTCTCTGCGATTAACTAGATACAGAAGAAAATGAAATAGCAACTTAAGAGCACTATTTTTTCAAAGTGATTTATATGGTATATTAAACACCAGGAAAATCCTTTCTAGAAAAATCCTTTGGAGAAAGAACATGTACTCATATTAGTGTTTGGTATACTGCTGCAGCACATAAATATCCAAGGAAGCAAATACGGGACTAGGATTGCAGTATATGAAATTATGCCATAAAATAACTATTTCCTTTACTTCTCAATATGTAGTTGTTTTTATTTATTTTTTATAAAAAATAAATAAAAGTTGCAGAATCTCATTCTCTCAGCAGATTAAGACCCTGTACTTTTAGGATACTCACAGTAATACCTTCTCAGGGGCAATAAATCAGATGCTGTATCTGATAATATTCATGTCCTTCTCCCCTGTCATCAGTCTTTACTGTTTGTAAGTGAGTGCTACAGTGGCATCTTCTGGCATACTGAAGAATTAATTGCCTTCTTGCTGTGAAAGAACACTGCTATTTAAAAAGGTAAGGTAAGAAACAAGACTAAAGAACTGAAATAAAAGGCACCTGCTATTCTTCAATTATTCTGTTTAGAGCAATTGAAATAGTAACGAATGGTGAGAAATTAAAATCCACTTCTTTGCTAAGTGGCCATTTGGACACAAGAGTTTATGAGTGAGGCAACTGTTTCTAAGGCTATTAGTATCCTACATAATGACTTCTAATTATATGTCAGTTGACAAAAATGACAAATGGTAGTTAATTAGAAAAAGGAGCTATAAAAAAGGAAGAAAGAAGGCAATAGGCAGCACTAACTAGAAGAGAAATAAAATCTGATTGTTCTCTTTTTGAATCCATATCTAAACACTTTCTTTTACATTTTATGACTTAAATTTTTTAGAAATTGCTACACAGTGAAATAAATTAATGTTTATGGATTTGAGGATGATGAGAGTTGTTAATTAACTGAATATTATATTTGAAATTTTACAAGAAAAACTACTTTATAACTTCATAAAAATATTACTGAGCTCACAGCTTTTAATCACAATATTTTAATTATATATTATATTTTCCTTTTCTATTATATATTCTATGTCATTATGCATCACACATCTTGCTCAGTGCATTCAAATAAGACGTGGATCTTGGGAAGCAGAAGCAGCAACTTCTCAATGTACTTGTAAGAGCCTGAAAGGGCACAGAGGTTCTGAACACAGGCCGTGAGAAGTTACATTTTTTTTCTACTATCTGTTGATTTTTTCCCTTTTTTTGTGGGAACTGTTAACACTGTTAACACAATCAATCCCAGGGCCATTTTTCACAAAGTAAAACTGGGATTTTGGTAGTTAGTGACTGTCTCAAAGGACCTGATCCGAATCTATCAAAATACTTGGTACAGAAGCAGGAGCCACTGAACTTCTGAGTGTACATAAGCAGATCTGCAAGCAAATTCTTGGTAACTTATTGCAGAGAGTGCTGTAGAAAAAACAAGATATTTTGCCCTCAGCAGGCCAAACCATTGGGTGTGTGTAGACTCTGAGCTGAGTCCACAGGACTCACCAGAGAGCTGGCTCATTAAACTCGGCCTGGCCCTTTGGCCCTACTTCCAAAAGCAATTCCCTCTTGATAAAGACAGAACTTCCCTGCGTTATCTGACACACCAGTGTCCAGTGGGCAATTGCACTGGGTTTATGTGCCCAGTGCTGGCAGTGGGGGCTGTAGGGGTGGCATCTGTGAGGAGAGGCTTGGATGTCTCATGGGTGACACAGGCATTTTCAGCAGGATTCAGCAGATCCATCACAGGGCACTTAGTGGTGCTTAGTCCCACCAGTCAGGACTGTGGTGCCTCAGGGAAAATGTATTTTAAAAATAGCAAAATTCTGCTTATCACTGAGAAGGAGGAGGTGAGGGTGGTGGAAATGAGAGAAACTGAAACAACCTCCTGAACACCAAGGTGAGAGAAGAAGGAGAGAGAAGAGGTGGTCCAGGCACCACAGCAGAGATTCCCCTGCAGCATCTGGAGAGGAGCTGATAACCACACTGCAGCCTGAGGAGGGCTTCATGTTGGATGTGCCCTGAAGGAAGCTGCAGCTTTTGAAGAGGACCCACGCTGGCACAGGGAAGAAAATGTGAGGAGAAAAGGCAGCAGAAGGGAACTGTCATGAACTGGCTGCAATCAATGCCCTCTCCTTATTACCCCTTCAACACTCCATGTCAGAATAAGGCAAAAGAGCTGTGAATATAGCAGTAATAGAGATTTAAATGAAGTGGGTGATGGGGGTGAAGCTGTTTGGTTTTTGCCGTCTGACTCTATTTTAATTGGCAAGAAATTAACTTTCTTCAAGTTGAGTCTTTTCATTTTTGTGATGTTAATTGGTAAGTGATCTTTCTGATTTTATCTTGACAAAAGAAACCTTCTATCTTATCACACTTTTTTTATTATTTGTTGAGTACAGGGCGTTAGAGAACAGCTGAGTGGCTTTCTGGCAATCAGCCAAATCAACCCTGCACATCTGTATTAATATATAGCAGCAGGACAGTTTGCCTTAAAGTTTTGGTCTGCATTAAATAGCATCATCTGTGGTTCAGCTATAGTGGCTGGAAGAGAAACAGCTCCAGAGGATGGGTAAGGTGGGCAGCAGAGACCACCTTCTCAGCTAAATTAATTTGCAAATGAGTCTGTACTCTCAATTTGCTAGATTTGAGGAGTGCCCATGTGTCTTATGTGCCTAAGTCTTGGAACTACCAGAGATAAGCAAATTGCAACCTGGAAACAAACCTATTCAAGTCCCTTATTATGTTCATTTAAATATATGAGTAGGCATTTTCAGCTACTGAAAAGAAAATCCCTGATGTGCACTTTTAATTAGCAAACCCTTAACAAATAATAAATTTTTTAATAAATCTCAGGGTCTTCCGCAGGTCACAATATATGATCAATATTTTTGTCCATAACCAGCTTTTGCTGAACAATTTTATTAGGGAAATAATAGTCCCTTCTTTTTCTTTTTTTTTTCTGATGACTTTGTTTATATATGCCAGGCAACAACACAGTATGTAGTAAATTATTATTTTGCAGCTATTTAGCTCATATGTAGCTGCTTCCTTTTAGAATAACTCCCACATTCTGGTTTTGCTCCCTGACATTTCAAAAATCGTTTTTTTTACAGCTAGCTGTCTCCACTCTAGCAACTGACATATTTTCCAAATGTCACTGTAACAATCCATAAGATTCTCTTAAGAGTATTATATTTTCTACATCACTATCAGCTGTGCAAGTGCCATAAACTGTGTTTCCAACATCCCAAAGCTGGTCACAGGATCCACTCTTTGGCTTCAGAGATAGCAACTTACATTTATGAGCATTTCTATTTAAGATTACAAACATTGTGGAAAAAAATGAAATAAGGTGGAAGAGACATTGTAAAGGTAGTGTACAAGCACATTTCTGCATTTCTCTCTTACATCCTTCTCTATTCAGACTTGTTCTCATTTGGACATCTCAATCAAATGTTTTCCTTAAAAAATCCTCTCTTTGGTGGTTTCTCATCCTTAGATATTTTATTTCATCCTATTCCTGTTCTCAAGGACACATTTCTGATTCTCCAGGGTAGGTCTCAGAGGCATTTTGGCCCTGAATTAAAATGACATTGATTGACTTACGTGCATAATCCTTGGGCCATTAGTGATAATAAAATAAATACAAGGGTTTCCAGTCCTTTCTAGAAATCTGACCTAACTTTCCTTAGGGTCTCTCCATGTTTATAACAAGCCCAAATCATATGCCTGTATGAGAAATGTAGCAGCTACTCAGGAGGCCCTAAATTCAGCTTGTGCTGTAAAAGCATTTACCTGGGGATGACTGCAGGCAGCATGAACTTGAGAAAGGAATCCAAATGGGAGAAAAGATCCATGTTTCAGAGATGTAATGGGCTTGACATAAAAAATGTTAGTGACTCCGTGGTTCCATGAAGGATGCTTTGATGAAGTCTGTGTCTATTGAGCTGTGGCATAACCCTCTCTTTCTGAAACTGGGTATATCACAATGAAGCAGGAGATTTTCCCTTCCTCAAGCACATCTACTGGCCTTGAGAAGTGTCTGCTTAATGGGGCTCTAAGTAAGGAAAATAACTCAAGTTAAGCATGTCTAACCTCACTGCTACTGGCCAATATCTGGGGAAGTTGTTCTACTTAGCCAACCTTTGAAAACCCAACAACTGGAATTTATGTCCAGCTAAATTTATCCAAATGTAGGTATCAAAAGTATAAGGTTTAATAAATCTGAGCTAGCTCCTGAACTCTGGAAACAGAGTTCATATAATTAAAATAAACCAGTGATGACATACAGAAACATGCTAAAATGACAGCATGTTTAAGCAGCAGAGTCCCACCCCTCCACTAGTCTGGTCTAGGTTTTGCCTTGCAAAAATCTTTTCCATACATTTCATTCCAGAAACTTAAAATCAGCACTAGTGCCTATTATTGGATTAATTGTAGAAATGAGACATCACAATCCTATACCAAACTGGAATTATATCTAACCACTTCCCTTTTAAATATAGTAAGAAAAAGAAATGTCCATTTTCTGCCTTCCAGATATATTATATTATTTTACAGAATAGAGGTCGTAAATGAGTATTTTGAATAGTTTCACTCTTTTTTAGGGAACTCATGATGATTTATATAAGTATATATATATATATATATATATATATATATATATATATATATATGTATATATACATATTCACAGAAGTTTTGCAGATTT